>NC_045784.1:60876078-61489049 GCF_008692025.1 Phocoena sinus
GGTAGTGTTTAATAAAGATCACCTTTCATATACTAAGTGAATTTGTCTGAAGTGATCAACAGAGGAATAGATCAGGAGTGCTTCTTTATTTTTGGACTTTATTCTGTAACATTATTGATCATGTTAATACTGTATTTTTAAAAACATTTTCTTGTATTTGATGCAAAAACACATAATAGTGATGATGTGTTTTATTTTAGGAATCAAGGTTTTCAGTCTAAAAGGAAAGGAAATACAATCAAAGAATCTAGGCACTGTTGAGCTTGTTAATCATGTTAGTATTAACTCTTTATGAAGAATATAGAAACTGTTAAGGAGAGCAGTTAGGAGACATTTTCTGACTCAAGGGGAATATTAGTAGAATGAACCTTTTAAGTTCTGACCTTGAGTCAGAAGAAGCCATGCGAAGTATCCAAAATTCAACTGGATCAAATTTTAAGGATGCTTAAGACCTATATGGTCCTATGATTGTGAAAAATGCCCAATTCCATCAGGTGCTATACGTTAAAATTAAATGCAAAAGACATTACTATAGAACATCAAGTTTAAGAGTCTCCGGAGACATTTACATATATTTACTTTTTTAAGCAACATGTATACATTTATATATCTTAAAATTTCAAAACTCAATAAATTGATCAACTTGGGTAGGAACTGCAGACTTTAGGGAGGAAAAAAAACTAACATAAAAATTGAACCCAGGGAAGCCAGCCAGGTGATCACTCCCTATTTATGTACCTAGATATACAGTATTTATGTATTAACTTTTTCTTTTTTTGTCTGGAGTATTTTAAAGCAAATCCCAGACATCGTATCATTTCATTCAATTATCTCCCCACCTTGAAGTTATGGAATCATTAACATAATCATATATCAAGTTTAGTGTTGCCCATTAGGGCCTCAAACAAGGTTTCTCAGCCTCCCACCCCAAGTGTCTGCTAGTAAATAGCTTCACTTAACTAGTATTTTAACTGCCTTCTTAGATGGGTAAACGTCTTTTAACTTGGGAAGCTTTAGAATAAAGTATAGAAATATTTAAGAGACCCATTATATGAATATTTTGTGTTAAAAAAGATGGCTTTGCATATTTGATGTTTTATATGTTTGTCACCAGAGGGTGGATTTGTTTTGGTAGAATGGCAGCTTTGTAACCAACTTGAAATGCTTTTTTAAAAAATAAATTTATTTATTTTATTAAAAAAAATTTTTTTTGGCTGCATTGGATCTTTGTTGATGCACGCGGGCTTTATCTAGTTGTTGCGAGCCGGGGCTACTCTTCGTTGTGGTGCATGGGCTTTTCATTGTGGTGGCTTCTCTTGTTGCAGAGCATGGGCTCTAGGCACGTGGGCTTCAGTAGTTGTGGCTTGCGGGCTCTAGAGCACAGGCTCAGTAGTTATGGCACACGGGCTTAGTTGCTCCACGGCATGTGGGATCTTCCCAGACCGGGGCTCGAACCCGTGTCCCCTGCATTGGCAGGCAGATTCTTAACCACTGCACCACCAGGGAAGCCCAACTTGAAATGTTTGAGCAGTTTACATTTTTTTAAGGTGAAATCTTACTAAATTATTCTTTTTTAATCTAGATTTATTGAAGCATGATTGACAAAGAAAATTGTATATAGTTAAAGCTTACAATGTGATGATTTGATATATGTATACTCTGTGAAATGATTACCACAATCAGGTTAATTAACACATCTATCACTTCATATAATTATCTTTTTTGTGTGTGGTGAGAATATTTAAGATCTACTCTCTTAGTAAATTTCAAGTATACAGCACAGTATTATTAACTATGGTCACCATACTATATGTTAGAGCCCCAAAATTTATTCATCTTATAACTGAAGGCTTGTATCCTTTGACCAATATCTCTCCATCTTCCCCACCTCCAACCCCTGGTAACTACCATTCTACTCTCTGTTTCTATGAGTTCAACCTTTTTTTTCCCCACATATAAGTGAGCTCATACAGTATTTGTCTTTCTCTGTCTGGATTATTTTACTTAGTATAATGTTCCATATGGTGTCAGGATTTCCTTCTTTCTCATTGCTGAATAATATTTCACTGTGTATATATACCACATCTCCTTTATCCATTCATCTGTTGATGGACACTTAGGTTATTTCCATAGTTTGGCTGCTGTGAATAATGCTGCAATGAACATGAGAGTACAGATATCTCTTTGAAATCCTGATTTCATTTCCTTTGGACATATACTCAGGAGTGGGTTTGCTGGATCATATCATAGTTCTATTTTTAATTTTCTGAGGAAACTCCGTACTATTTTCCATAGTGGCTGCACCAATTTACATCCCCATCAACAGTGTACAAGTGTTCCTCTTTCTTCAAATTGTCGCCAACACTTGTTATCTCTCATCTTTTTGGTAAAAGTCAGCAGTACTTCTTGAATTAACGTCCTCTTTCAACAGCCTAATCTACTGATGCCTTTTCTTCAAGCTATTAATGTTCTCAAGCCTTTGCCTACCTTAATAAATATAGTGCTCCTTCTACCACCCTTCTTTGTCTAACTGCTACCTCCTTTCCCTATTGTCCTTTCCTTCTGCCAAACATCTTCAAAGATTGGTCTGCATTACCACACCTCCCATTCACTTTTTTAAAATTTGGAAATACTCTAAGCAAACAAAAAAAGGGTAGAAAATAATATAATGAACATCCATGTACCCACAACTCAGTTGGTTAAATACTAACATTTTGCCAAATTTCCTTCCTATTTTTTTTAACATCTTTATTGGGGTATAATTGCTTTACAATGCTGTGTTAGTTTCTGCTTTATAACAAAGTGAATCAGTTATACATATACATATGTTCCCATATGTCTTCCCTCTTGCGTCTCCCTCCCTCCCACTCTCCCTATCCCACCCCTCCAGGCTGTCACAAAGCACCGAGCTAATATCCCTGTGCCATGCGGCTGCTTCCCACTAGCTATCTACCTTACTACGTTTGTTAGTGTGTATATGTCCATGGCTCTCTCTCGCCCTGTCCTTCCTATTTTTTAAAGAAATAAAACATTACTGCTATAGTTTATGTATCATGTGTACCTATCATTCCCTATTCCTCTTTGTACCTCCCCAGAGGTAACCACTATTCAGCCTTTGGTATTTCTTATTTCCATACATGTTTTGATATTTATACTACATATGTATATATTCCTAAAAAATATGTAGTCATGGAAGATATCGGATCAATGGCCCCCAGTGAACCATGCCTCCCTGAATCCACACCCTTGGGGAGTCTCCTCCTGCATTGACTCTGGATTTGGCCACGTAATTTGTTTTGGCCAATGGGATATCTACAAATGTGATGCAAGCAGAAGCTTGAAAAGCACTTGTACATCAGAGCTTGCTATCATATGAACGGATCCAAACCTTCTGGAGAGGTCACATGGAAGAAAATCTAGGCAGCCTGGCTGACAGCCTGCCAACTGCCAGACATGTGAGTAAGGTCATCTTAAATCATCCAGCCCCTACAAAGTGGTCAGCTGACTGCCACAGCATGAGTGAGCCTAGGCAAGACCAGTAGAAGAAATGCCCAGTTAAGTCTAGTCCAAATTGTCCACAGAATTTTGAGCAAACAAAATAAATGTTGGTTTAAGCGACTAAGTTTTGGGGTGGTTTAGCTTTATATTAGTGGTATCATATTATACATGGCATATCACAAGCACATATAACAATTTGCTTTTAAAGCTGGCAGACTTTAACTAACTGATCAACGTTAGTATCACCAGTAATGGCACAAATAGGTATCACATGACTCCTGATATTTTGCACTTGAGAAGGACACAAATTACTTCTGTGGTATTCCCATCCACATGCATGATTGAATCTAATCATGTGGAAACGTCAGACAAATCCAAAATGAGGGGCACTCTACAAAATAACTACTCTACACTCTTTTTTTTTTTCTGGCTGCGCCACATGGCTTGCGGGATCTTAGGTCACCAGCCAGGGATCGTACCCATGCCCCCTGCAGTGGAAATGCAGAGTCCTAACCTCTGGACCACCAGGTAATTCCCTCTGTACTCTTAAAAAAAAATACCGATGTCACGAATGACAAAATCTAAGAACTCTTCCAGATTAAAAGAAACTCAATTTGGTGGTTCCTCAAAAAGTTAAATATAGAATTACTGTATGACCCAGCAATTCTACTCCCAGGTATATACCCCAAAGAACTGAAAACAGGTGCTCAAACAAAACCTCGAACACATATGCTCACAGCAGCACTATTCACAATTGCTAAAAGGTGGAAACAATCCAAATGTCCATCAACAGATGAATGGATAAACAAAATGTAGTATATCCAAGCAATGGATTATTATTCAGCCACAAAAAGGAACAAAGTACTGATACATGCTACAACATAGATGAACCTTGTAAACATTATGCTGAGTGAAAGAAGCCATACACAAAAGGTCACATATTGTATGATTCCATTTGTATGAGAGGTCCAGAATAGGTAAATCCACAGAGACAGAAAGCAGACTTGTAGCTGCCAGGGGCTAGATATTAGCAGGGGGAAGAGAGGCAAATGGGGAAATACTGCTTAATGTATATGGGGTTTTATTGGGGGGTAATGAAAATGTTTTGGAACTTGATAGAGGTGGTGGTTGCAGAGCACTGTGGATGTACTAAATGCCACTAGATTGTTCACTTTAAAACAGTGTTATGTGAATTTCACCTCAATTTAAAAAAAAAGAAACTAAAAGAGACATGACAATTCAATGCAACGTGTTATCCTGGATTGGATCTTGGACATTTTTTTTTCTTTTGCAGTGAAGGACATTAGTGGGACAATTGGTAATTTGAATAAAGTATGTAGATTAGATAGTAGTATCGCATTGATGTTAATTTCCTTATTTTGATAATTGTCTTGTAGTTATATAAGAGAATGTCCTTGTTTTCAGGAAAAACACTCTGAAATATTTAGGGGTTGAGGAGCACTATGTCTACAATTTGTGTGATTCAGAAACAAATGAAGAGAGTGAGAGAAAAGAGAGGAGGAAGAGGAGGAGGAGAAGGGAGAGAGGGGAAATGATAAAACAAATGTGGTAAAATATTTACAATAGGGAATCTGGGTGAAAAATAAGATAATTATATTTACTACTTTTACAACTTTTCTGTAAGTCTGAAATATTTCAAAATAAAAAGTTTTCACTATGTCAAAGAGATATCTGCACCCCAACGTTCAAATAGCACTTGACTATCTTACACCACTCACAAAAATTAACTCGAGGGAATTCCCTGGAAGTCCAGTGGTTAGGGCTCCGCACTTTCACTGCAGGGGGCAGTGGAAGTCTGATCCCTGGTCAGGGAACTAGGATCCTGTAAGCCACGCAGCGCAGCCAAGATAAACAAATAAATAAATCAACAAAACTCTTTTAAAAAGTTAACTCGAATTAGATTAAAGACCTGAAACCATGAAACTCCTAGAAGAAAACATAGGAAAAAAGCTACTTGACATGGGTCTTGGTAGTGAATTTTTGGAAATTACACCTAAAGCACAAACAGCAAAAATAAAAAATAAATAACTGGGACTACATCAAACTAAAAAGTTTCTGTACAGCAAAATAAACCATCACCAAAGTGAAAAGACAGCCTATGAATGAGAAAATATTTGCAACCATATATCTGATAAAGGGTTAATATCCAAAATATATGAAGAACTCACACAACTCAATAGCAAAGAACCAAGTAATCCAATCAAAAAATGGGCAAAGGACCCAAATAGATATTTTTCCAAAGAAGATCTGCAACTAGCAGGTACATGAAAAGATGCTAAATATCACCAGTCATTAAGGAAATGCAAATTAAATCCACAATGAGGTATCACCTCAGGCCTGTTAGAATAGCCATCATCAAAAAAGATAGAGGGGACTTCCCTGTTGATCCAGGGGTAAAGAATCCGCCTTACAATGCAGGGGACACGGGTTCGATCCCTGGTCAGGGAACTAGGATCCCACATGCTGCGGGACAACTAAGCCTGCGTGCCACCACTACTGAGCTCGTGCACCTCAACTAGAGCCCGTGTGCCTCAAACTACAGAGCCCACGCGCTCTGGAACCTGCGCACCACAACTACAGAGCCCATGTGCTCTGGAGCCTGCACACCACAACTACAGAGCCCATGTGCCCTGGAGCCTGCGCGCCACAACTAGAGAAGAGAAAAGCTGCATGGCACAACTAGAGAGAAGCCCATGCACCACAATGAAGAGCCCGCATGCCACAACTAAGACCCAATGCAGCCAAAAATAAATAAAATAAATAAATCTTTAAAAAAAAGATAAGAGATAAGAAGTGTTGGTGAGTCTGTAGAGAGAAGGGAACCCTTGTGCACTGTTTTTGTTTTTGTTTTTTTAAATTGATTAATTTATTTATTTTTGGTTAGGTTGGGTTTTTGTTGTTGCGCGTGGGCTTTCTCTAGTTGCGGTGCGTGGGCTTCTCACTGCGGTGGCTTCTCTTGCTGCGGAGCACAGCCTCTAGGCGCACGGGCTTCAGTGGTTGTGGCTCACGGGCTCAGTAGTTGTGGCTCGCGGACTCTAGAGCACAGGCTCAGCAGTTGTGGTGCACAGGCTTAGTTGCTCCACGGCATGTGGGATCTTCCCAGAACAGGGCTCGAACCCGTGTCCCCTGCATTGGTAGGCGGATTCTTAACCACTGCGCCACCAGGGAAGTCCCCGTGTGCACTGCTGATGGAAATGTAAATTGGTACAGCCACTATGAAAAACAGTATGGATTTTCCTCAAAAAATTAAAAATAGAACTACCATATGATCCAACAATTCCACTTCTGGGAATGTATCCAAAGAAAACAAAAACACTAATTCGAAGAGATATTTGCACCCCCAAGTTCATAGCAGCATTATTTACAATAGCCAATGTATGGAAACAACCTAAGCATTCATCAAAGAATGAATGGATAAAGAAGTTGCAATATATATGTATAAAAAACTCATATATATATTATTCAGCTATATATGAATATTATTAAGCCATAAAAAGAAGGAAATCCTGCCATTCATGGCAACATGGATGGATGGTCCAACATGGATGGACCTTATGCTAAGTGAAATAAGTCAGACAGAGAAAGACAAATACCGTATGATCTCACTTACATGTGGAATCTAACAAAACAAAACAAAAAACCAAATTCATAGTAAAAAGATCAGATTTGTGGTTATGAGAGGCAGGGGGTGGGGGAGGGGGAACTGGACAAAGGTGGTCAAAAGGTACAAACTTTAAGTTATAAGATGAATAAGTAGGGGCTTTCCTGGTGGCGCAGTGGTTGAGAATCTGCCTGCTAATGCAGGGGACACGGGTTCAAGCCCTGGTCTGGGAAGATCCCACATGCCACAGAGCAACTAGGCCTGTGAGCCACAACTACTGAGCCTGCGCTCCGCAGCAAGAGAGGCCGCGATAGTGAGAGGCCCACGCACCGCGATGAAGAGTGGCCCCCGCTTGCCACAACTAGAGAAAGCCCTCGCACAGAAACGAAGACCCAACACAGCCAAAAATAAATAAATTAATTAATTTTTAAAAGAGATGAATAAGTAGTAGGGATGTAATGTACAACACGATGACACTATAGTTAACACTGCTGTATGTTGTATCTGAAAGTTAAGAGAATAAATCCTAAGCGTTCTCATCACAAGGAAAAAACCACTTTTTTCTCTCTCTTTTTTTGTATCTATATGAGAGGATGGGTATTAACTAAACTTATTGTGTTAAGTAAAATAATTATGCTGTACACCTTACACCTATACAGTGCTAGATGTCAATTGTATCTCAAAAAGCTAGGAAAAACAAAAAAAAATTTTTTTAACTTACTGTAAGTTACCCAGATTGGGGAGAGGGAGAACATATAGTGAGCTGCTGAAGTGCTAGTAATATTTTATTTCTTGAATTCAGTAGAGGTTATACAGGCTTTCATTTTATAATTATTTGTTAAACTGTAAATATATGTTATATGAGTATTCTATATGCATATTTCACAATTTGAAAAGTAAAAATGAATAAATAAATATCCTAATGTAAAAATGAAGTAGAACAGAACGCCATAAACATATACTTGTCTTTCAAAGAGAAAAGAAGTCTCTGCTTCTAATATACCCAGGTTCTTTTATGGCGATGGGTGCGACACAAGCACTGCCCTGAAAGACTGGGTGGTGATGGATATTTTGCTAGCCCTAGCCTTTCTCCTACTTCTCTGGCCAATCCTTCTTTTAGTTTTCCTTCTCCATTTCCTCTGCCTCATTCCCCACCCGCCTTAAATGCCTGTTTTCTATGTCTTATCCTCAATCCTTTTCTTGTCTCATGATCCAAATTCTCGCTGAATGACTGCATCATTTCTCATGGCTTCAGCTAATAGCTATAAAACCGACAAATCCTAAATCTCATAAATTTTAAACCCATATATCCAGGTATCCACCATACATCTATACTTCGATTTTCCACAGGCTCTCAAACTCAACATATACAAAAATGATGTTATCATCTTTCACATCCTCCACAAATCTCAAATCTTGTCCTCCTGAATTCTTTATTTAGTGAATGGTACTCAAGTCTGGAGCACAGGATTCATCCTTTACATCTATCTCAATTAGTCCCCACATATGATCTTCCAGAGCTTCTTGACTTGGCCCTAAATTTCTTTCAAATCTGCCCCCATCTCCCCATCTTCACTGCCACTGCATAGGTTCAAGCTCTGAATTTTTTTTTTTTTTTTTTTTTTTTTTTTTTTTTTTTGCGGTATGTGGGCCTCTCACTGTTGTGGCCTCTCCTGTTGCAGAGCACAGGCTCCGGACGCGCAGGCTCAGCAGCCATGGCTCACAGGCCCAGCCGCTCCGCAGCATGTGGGATCTTCCCGGACCGGGGCATGAACCTGTGTCCCCTGCATCGGCAGGCGGACTCGCAACCATTGCACCACCAGGGAAGCCCAAGCTCTGAAATTTTTTAACTGAATTGTTCTGGTAGCTATCTAACTAGTCTTCATGCTTCCAATTTTGTCTCCTCTACCAATCCAGCTTTCACATAACCACCAGAGTAAATTTTCTAAAATGAAAATTTGACCGTGACTGCTCTACTTAAAGTCCTATGGTTTCCCATAGCTTCAAAATAAAGTCTAAATATCTTGGTACATCATGACCTACAATACTCTTTATGGTCTAGCCCCTGACTCTCTCCAGACTCATTTCTAAGCACTCTCTTATGTTCTCTCATTTCTGTCCCTTTGCCTAGAATCCCATTTCCTCTAATATTTCACTTAGAAACACTAACTCCTACATTTCCTTCAAAACACAGCTTGATCATCATCTCTTCTAAGAAGTCTTCCTTAACATCCTTCTAAAATGGGTTAGAGGGACTTCCCTGGTGGCGCAGTGGTTAAGAATCTGCCTGCCAGTGCAGGGGACACAAGTTCGTGCCCTGGTCCGGGAAGATCCCACATGCCACGGAGCAACCAAGCCTGTGCACCACAACTACTGAGCCTGCGCTCTAGAGCCCCCGAGCCACAACGACTGAGCCCGAGTGCCACAACTACTGAAGCCCACGTGCCTAGAGCCCGTGCTCCACAATAAGAGAAGCCACCGCAACGAGAAGCCCACACACCCCAACAGAGAACAGCCCCCGCTTCCCGCAACTAGAGAAAGCCTGCGTGCAGCAATGAAGACCAAATGCAGCCAAAAATAAATAAATAAATAAAACATATATTTAAAAAATAAAATTAAATGGGTTAGTTACTTCTCTTATATTCTTTCATTGTATATGATGCTTACTTTGGTCACAGTATTTATCACAAGGTGCTACAATTATCTGTTTACCCATATGTCTCTCACACCAAGCTGTGAGTGTCGTAAGGATAGGGACCATAGCTTATTTTTCTCTGTATTCCTGGGGCTTAGGATAATGTCTGGTACACATGGGTTCTCAATAAGTTCCTGTCAAATAAAATTAACCATTATGGTCAGGGGGCCACAGAGCTCTCAGTCAATAATGGGTTTCATCATAGGTCAAGGAATTCAAGTTGATTGTCTAGTCCAATTAGAATTTAGGGGATCCATCAACAGATGAATGGATAAAGATGTGGCATATATACGCAATGGAATACTACTCAACCATAAAAAAGAATGAAATTTTGCCATTTGCAGCAACATGGATGGACTTGGAGGGTATTATGCTAAGTGAAATAAATAAGTTAGACAGAGAAAGACAAATACCGTATAATATCACTTATATGTGGAATCTAAAAAATATCACAAACTAGTGAATATTACAAAAAAGAAACAGGGCTTCCCTGGTGGTGCAGTGGTTGAGAGTCTGCCTGCCGATTCAGGGGACACGGGTTTGTGCCCTGGTCTGGGAAGGATCCCACATGCCGCAGAGTGGCTGGGCCCGTGAGCCATGGCCGCTGGGCCCGCGCGTTCGGAGCCTGTGTTCCTCAACGGGAGACGCCACAACAATGAGAGGCCCACGTACCACAAAAAAAAAAAAAAAAAGAAAGAAAAAGAAACAGACTTACAGATATACAGAACATACTAGCGGTTACCAGTGTGGAGAGGGAAGGGGGGAGGGGCAATACAGGGGTAGGGGATTAAGAGGTACAAACTATTATGTATAACATAATGTACAACGCAGGGAATATAGCCAATATTTTATAACTATAAATGGAGTATAACCTTTAAAATTATGAATCACTATATTGTACACCTGTAACTTACATAATATTGTACACCAACTATACTGCCATTAAAAAAGATTTTATAGGATCCTATAAAAAGAATTAAGAATTTTAACCTTTGTACACTTAATCTTATTACTTAAATGATGTACCATCTGAAACAGGCAGATGGTAAAAAAAAAAAAGCAACAGTGTCACTGACTTTTAATGGAATTAGAGAGATATATGTAAAAGATTCACTACTGGTTAAAGGAAAGATATAATCAAGCATGCCTGCAAGTACCCATAACAAGTCTACCTTTTGAGTCTGTCCATCCCACTTCACTCCCATTGCCACGTCAGACTCTCATCATCTCTCTCCTGGATTACTGTAATGGCCTCTTGTACTGAGGTGAATAATGTCCCCCAAAATTCATGTCCACTTGGAATCTCAGAATGTGGCTTTATTAGGAAATAGGGTTTTTGCAGACATAAGCAGCTAAGATGAAGTCATATTGGATTAGGGCGGGCCCTAATAAAGCCATGTAAAGACACGCAGAAAAGAAAGCCATATAAAGACACGAGTATTTACAGGAAAGAGGCAGAGAAAGCTACATGAACAGGGAGGCAGAGATTGTAATGATGCAGCTACAAGCCAAAGAATACCAAGGATTGCTGGGAGCACCAGAAGCTAAGAAGAGACATGGAAGGATTCTTCTCTAGAGCTTTCAGAGGGAGTATAGCCTTGCCAACATCTTGATTTTGGACTTCTAGCCTCCAGAAATATAATACATTTCTTTTATATTAAGCCAACTAATTTGTGGTAATTTGTTATGGCAGCTCTAGGAAACTAATATACCTCCTAACTGATCTCCCTGCCTTGGCTTGCTTCCTTCTAATCCATTTTCTACACTGCCACCAGGATGGCTCTTTCTAAAATACACATGTAGTCATATCACTCCTCTGCTTAAAAGCCTGCCATGGTTCCCCATTGATCCATGCTGATCTTTGCAGCTTCAGCTCTTGCTACTCCATTACATAATCCCTACACATCAATAATATATTACTTGAAGTTCTCCCCCAATACTATGGTCATGCACACTTCTGTGCTCCCTCTGCCTAAAATACCATCAAAATTTTGCTTGCTTTGTCTCCACAACCACATATGCAAGGAGTGGCAGTAATGAATATAGAATGTTTTTTCAAGAAATCTGGCTGTGAAGGCTGAGAATCTTTTGTCAGTGACAAATTTTGAAATCAGAGATTCTGGAATCTGCTTTCTAACAAACACTGCTATAAAGGGATCCTTTACTTATATGAAGCCATTCTCCCAAGTTCTGTCATTGGTCGTCTTCTGTTTTCCCTCTACTATTTTCTCCCTCTGCAATGGCATCCAGCCTATGGCTTCAAATACCATCAATTATAATTGAGACTAGCAAATCTCTATCTCTACTTTCAATATCTCTCCCAAGTTCAGACCACTTGAAGTTGTCCCAAAGTACACTGATGCTCTGTTAATTTTTTCTTCTAGTCATTTTTTCTGTGTGTTTCATTTCAGATAGTTTCTACTGCTGTGTCTTCAAGTTAACTAATTTTTCCTTTGGTAGTGTCTAATCTATTAAAGCAATCAAGTATTTTTTTTCTCAGACATTGTATGTATCATCTCTAGAAGTTTAATTTCAGTCTTTTTATGTCCTTCATGTCTCTCCTCAACATGATCACATTTCCCTTTACTTTACTGAAAAAATAGAGTACATTCAAAATAATTATTATAATGTCCTTGTCTACTAATCCTATCATCTGTGCTATTTCTGGGTCTGTATCTGTTGATTAATTTTGCTCATATCTTCCTGCTTTGTATACCTCATCATTTGTTACTAGATACAAGACATTGTGGATTTTATGTTATTGGGTGCTGGAGTTTTTCTTTATTTTTCCTTTAAATACTTTTGCAATTTGTTCTGAGATATAGTTAAGTTACTCAGAAACAGTTTAACCCCTTCAAGGCTTGCTCTTAAGTTTTGTTAGGCAGAACCAGAGCAACCTTTGGTCTAGAGCTAATTTGTCCTCACTACCGAGGCAATACTCTTTCTTAGCCACTTCAGCTTCCCTGAATTCTCAACTCTGCCTCCTAAACTCAGAGAGACCACTAGACTCTAGCCAGGCTCACTCGCTCTGAACTGTTGTTTCATATATTTTGTCCAGTTTTGCAGTTATTTAAGGCAGAAGGGTAAATCCAGTCCTTGTTACTCCATCATAACCAGAAGGATAAGTCCTTACCCTTTTGAAAAGATCACTGTATCTACTCTAGAAAAAAATGAATTGTTGAAGGGCAAAAGTGGAAGCAGACAGACTAAGCTATCACAATAATCCAGGTAGAATTTATCATCTAGGCGGGTAGCAGTGGAGATGGAGAGAAATACTAGATTCTGGGTGCATTTTTGTTTGTTGCTTGAGAGTAGCAAGTGGATCTGTTACTTACCACTAAACCTTTAACACAGTACCTGCCCATTGTAGATGTTTAATAAACAAAAGGCAATATGTCACCTTTGAGTGACTAGCTCAAAGATAAATAATACAGAGTCACTGTCCACAAGAAATTAACAATCCAGTGCTGAAAAAAGGATCTGAATATGTTACCTTGTTGGCTCAAAAGCCTTTTTTTGATGGCTCCCCATTACTTGCAAAATAAAGTCAAAAGTCAGTACATCATGCAAGGTCCTCTTTGATGAGCTTCTTTCTTTCTAGCCTGTCTACAACTGGACCCCTACCCTGACAAACTCTCACACTCTAATCTCACCAAACTACAAATAAATAAATCTTGAATAAACAAATAAATGACATTATACAAAAAATACATATACAGTTCTAATATTTTCTAGTTCCTGACTGTATCTTAGGAAGATATTAAATTCAGAGAATGAGCATCTCACACCAAGCCACAACTATTTTGAATTTTTAACAATCTAGAATAGATTATTTACCCTAACACTTGGCTCCCCTTCTCAAATATCCCATTCCTGTTAGTGGTACCACAATTCTTCCAGTCTTTTAGGTAAAAGTCTCAGCCTCATCTTTGGATACAGGGTGCAAAAATAGATCTGTCATTTATTCCATTATAATGTGTCTCATTTACACATCCTTCTTCAGTGATAGTGGGACCACCCAGGATCTCATTGCTGCACACCTGGTTTGCCATGACAGATTCCTAGCTGGTCTCCCTTTACTGTTTCCCAGTATATCTTACATACAGCTTTGGGAAAATCTTCTTAAAGCACAGCTTTCATCATGCTATTCTCTTGCTCAAGGAACCTCAACAGTCCTCTAGTTGCCTCAAGTCGAAACACTTCATCTTGGTTTTCAAAGTCTCCCATTATCTGTTATCCTTCTGCCAATATACTACTACCTTATTTCCTGTTACTCTCACACTTGTAATTGCCACTAGTTATACCAATTTCTTCCTCACTCTTCCTGGAGCACACCAGGCACATTCCTATCTCTATACCTTTCTTCATACTGTTGTCTCTTCTTAGAATGTCCTCCCACTACCTCTCTCTGTGCCTAAATCCTCCTCTTGTTTAATAAACAACCCTAGGGACTTCTCTGGTGGTGCAGCGGTTAAGAATCCGCCTGCCAATGCAGGGGACACGGGTTCGAGCCCTGGTCTGGGAAGATCCCACATGCCGTGGAGCAATTAAGCCAGTGTGCCACAACTACTGAGCTTGAGCTCCAGAGCCCATGAGCCACAACTACTGGAGCCTGCGCACCTAGAGCCTGTGCACCACAATGAAGAGTAGCCCCCGCTCACCACAACTACAGAAAGCCCACGTGCAGCAATGAAGACCCAACACAGCCAGAAATAAATAAATTAATTAAAAAAACCCTAGTCCCACCTCTTCAGTGATGCTTTTTAAAATTACTGTAACTTGAGAGCACAAGGTATCCCATACCATAGATAGCTTCCAAAGCTCTTGGCATAGCACTGGGCATGAAAAGCTCAAATAAGTACCTTCCCAAACTGATGAGCATAAAAATTAACAAGAACTAAATTCATAATATTGAATGAACATAATCTCAATTTCCTTTACTGGCTCCTCATTCTCTTTTCACTTCTTAATAAAAATTGGGATTATAGTAACACCTCATTTAAGGTTGTGAGAATTAAAATAAGTACATATAAAGCACTTAGTATAGTGCCTGCCACACAGTGGACTCTCAATAAATGTTAGCGATTATTATATCACAGTCAGCACTCTCCAAACTTGTTTTACTGTCAACAATTTTTTTTGTTTGTTTGTTTTTGCGGTACGCGGGCCTTTCACTGTTGTGGGCTCTCCCGTTGCGGAGCACAGGCTCCGGACACGCAGGCTCAGTGGCCATGGCTCACAGGCCCAGCTGCTCCGTGGCATGTGGGATCTTCCCGGACCAGAGCAGGAACCCATGTCCCCTGCATCGGCAGGCGGACTCCCCACCACTGCGCCACCAGGGAAGCCCTACTGCCAACAGTTTTATTCTTAGTTATTGGTCTCATCACTGACCTAGTCTAAACCAGGGCCCTTTAAGGCTTTAAGCCATTTTAATCCATTTAATGGCTTTAAGCCCTTCTTAACTCCTCTCGTTCTCTCCATATTTACTTAGTCAGCAAAGGTCTATTGAATCTTCTTCAGAAATACCTCTCTAAATCTATCACTTCCTCTCTTTGTTCAGGACCTCATTTCTCCCTTGAGACAATTCCAGCAGCCTTCTAAACTAATCTCCCCTTCCTCTGGTCTTTCCCAGTCTATTCTTCACACTGTAACCAGCTGTCTAAAACACAGTGCACTTTCCCCTTTAAAACTCTCCAATGGGAATGCCCTGGTGGTCCAGTGGTACTTTCACTGTGGCCTGGGTTCAATCCCTGGTCGGGGAACTACGATTCCGTAAGCCTCGTGGTGTGGCAAAAAAACCCCAAAACAACAACAACAAAAAACAACCTCTCCAATGGCTACCACACAGTTTGGTATACAAGGCCCTTTTGTTTTGTTTTTGTTTTTGTTTTTATTTATTTATTTGGCTGTATCGGGTCTTAGTTGAAGCACACAGGATCTTCGTTGTGGCATGCAGGCTTCTCTAGTTGCTGCACATGGGCTTCTCTCTAGTTGTGGTGTGCAGGCTCCAGAGCGTGCAGGCTCAGTAGTTGCAGCACGCAGGCTCAGTAGTTGTGGCACGTGGGCTCCAGAGCACGCGGGCTCAGTAGTTGCGGTGCGTGGGCTCTAGAGTGCATGGGCTCAGTAATTGCGGTGCACAGGCTTAGTTGCCCCATGGCATGTGGGATCTCAGTTCCCCGACCAGGGATCAAAACCGCATCCCCTGCATTGGAAGGCGGATTCTTAACCACTGGACCACCAAAGAAGTCCCTACAAGGCCCTTTTGTGTTCTGACCCCTGCCCACCTATCCAACTTTATCTTCTATCAATTCCTTATTCTATACCTATAGTTCAGCTATACCAGTCTATTTTCAGTTACAAGAATGGGCCATGCTGCTTTACCATTTCATGCCTGGGCAATTTAGTTTCTTCCTGAAATGCCCTTCCTTACCTTGTGCACTTAGTAAATGCTTATTCTTTCTCTGTCTTCGTTTAATTGCCTTCTCTCTGAAGATGTATGTCTCTAATCTCACTCTCTGTTGTTACTTTGTCACACTTTCTCTAGTTATGTTTCCCTTACCACTAGATTGTCTTTATTCCTTAAGAGCAAAAGTCACATCTTATTCATATTTTTATTCTCAATGTGTTGCAGTGTCTAGTGAATAAAAGTATCACCTCCAAAGATCCTGATTTAGTAACTGGGGGTGGGACCTGGGAATTGGCTTGTTAAAGAAGCATTCCAGGTGATTCTGATGCAGGTGAGTGGGTCTGTACATGCCCTTTGGGAGGTTCATGAACTCCATGAAATTACATGAAAACTGTGTAAATATATGAATATATGTGCATTTTTCTAGAAAGATCTCCCACAGTTTATATCATCTATGACCTCCAAAAAAGTTTAAAACTCACTGATTAAATGGGAAACATATATTAATTGACAAGTTACAAAGCAATTAAGCTAAATGCTAGAACAAAAATATAAATAAGGTGCTGTGGGAACATAGACCAGGGAGCAATTAGGTGTGCCTGGGGTAGCTAGGAAAAGCTTCACATGAAGGTAACATTTGAGCAGAATCTTCCAAAGTGAGTATCAGTTTGCCAAGTGGAATAGAAAAATATTAATATTCTATTTCATATAAATGAAATCATACAGTATGAGGCTTTTTCTGTCTGGCTTTTTTCACTTAGGATTATTCTGTTCATTCATCCATGTTGCAGCATGTATCAGTACTTCATTCATTCATTTTTTTTTCTGAAGTGTTCCATTGTATGGCTATACCACATTTTGCTTATCTGTTAATCAGGTGATGGATATGTGGCTTGTTTCCATTTTGGGCTATGATGAATAATGCTGTCATGAACATTCACGCACAAGTTTACATTTGAAAGCCTGCTTTCAATTCTCTTTAATAATATACCTAGGAGTGAAACTGCCAAGTCATATGAAAATTCTGTGTTTACCTTTTTTAGGAACCCCAACAGAGACTTTTAAGCAAAGAAATGATCAGTAGGATAGTAGCTACAGCAAAGTGTTGAAGAAAGCTGGAATGGGGAAGAGATAGGAGGCATGAAGACCACAGGGATGACTACTGTAATAGTCTAATAAGAGTAGATAAGGGTTTAAATTAAAAAGAGGCTAGAGAAAAGGCAAAATAACAGTGTGTATAATGTTCAGGATAAGGAACAGGGATAAGTCAAGAAGATGACACTGACTTTGCCAGCTTAAAAAACCTGAGGGATGATGCCATTAACTGAAACTAAGAACAAAGGATGGTGAAGAAATTTAAGAACGGTAGTAGAACTCAGTGGTTAAAATTAATGGCTCTAGAGCCAGACTGCTTAGGTTCAATTTCAGGCATAGCCACTTACTAGCTATGTGACCTTGGACAGGTTACTTACATTTCCATGTATCAATTTCCTCATCTGGAAGATGGATATAATATGCCACTTCATCAAGGTGCTGTGAGAAATAAAATGAGTTAAAATACGTAAAGCACCTAGTACTCAGCATGTAATAAGTGCTCAATATCATCTACTGTCATGTCATTTTTTTTAACGATTTCAATCTTTTTAATTTATTAAGACTTGTTTTGCAGCCTAACATGTGATCTCTCCCGGAGAATGTCCCCCATGCACTGGAAATGAATGTGTGTTCTGCTGTTGTTGGGTGGAATGTTCTGTACATTAAGTCCCCTACATACAAACTTACAAGTTACAAACTTTCAGAGATGCGAACGTGCATTCCACCAACATCAGGCATGAGTGAAATTGCAGCTTGCCCTCCATCTCCTGTTGCTGACAATCCTTCAGCTCTACCATCTCCCAGCTCCTCTCCCTCCTCCAGTCAGTAACTCTTCTTGCCTGTTCACTTGATGCCAGCCCCTGTATGCCAGCTGTTGTACTATACTACCGTACTTTGCAAGGTACTACACTGTAAGATTAAAAATGTTTTCTTTATGGTTTTTTTAATGTATTATTTGTGCGAAAAGTATAATATTATACTATATATCCAATTGTGTTAGCTGAGTACCTAGGCTAACTTTGTTGGACTTATGAACAAATTGGACTTACGAATGTGCTCTCAGAAAGGAACTCATTCATATGTAGGGGACTTACTGTATATGTCTGTTAAGTCCAGTTGGCTTTTTGTTTTTTTATTTGCATAATATTTGGTACATACATAAGAATATATAACATATAAAGCATAAGGTGAAAATCCATGAAGCCACCACTCCCCTTGAGCATGAGAATGTCATCAACACCTTCACTCTCCCCAAAACACACCCCTGTGCCATCCCCACAGGGAAGCATTGTGGCCACTGTGTTGATTCCCTTGCTTTCCTTCATAATTATAGCACATATGTATGAATCCAATGAAATGTATATTTAGTGTTCGGCTTTATAAAAATGGTATCATATTGCATGAACTTACATGACTTGCATTTATCCTGCACCGAGAAGAATCCATGGTGATGTCAGGGGCTGTGGTCCCTGTTCCACTGCCCTGACATTGCGGTACAGTCACCCCTCATGTCCATTATCCATCTTTTTGTGGGTGGGATTTTGGGTGGCTTGCAGGCTTTTGCTCATCTCCATCTCCTGATTTCTCTGTATTCCACTCAAGAGCACCCAAAATGTAAACGACTGAGGGTGCAGAGATGCTCAATGAGACCACATGGTAGGATGACACCCTCAGTTATGCCTACACCCCCAGAAAGGAGGGCCTGCTATTGTTAATGATGATGATATTATTTGAGATGAAAAATCTAAGTCTTAGATGCTAAGTTTGAAATATTCAGGGAAGAAGAGTCCAGTACACAGTTAGAAATACTAAACTGAATTTTGAAAAAAAGAGTATTTAAAGCCACTGGTATAGATAAGACTTCTTACAGAGAATGTGTAAAGCAAAACAAAGCAAAACAAAAAACCCCAAGGATAGAAGACAGAAATCTTCCTGGGCTATTCCTTAACTCATCCTCTAAAATTCCCTTGGGTACTAACATTAGCCTGTTCCTCTTGTTATAATCTCTGTAAGTGATCTCTTATATTCCCATGCTTTTAACCATTAGCTAAGTGCTGATAGTTCTTAAATCTCTACTTCCCGCCTTCATCTCTCTTTTAAGCTTCGAATTCTTATATCCTGTTGCCTGATTACTGCCTCTTCTTGAGCGCCCTAAACATCTCTAAAACTGAACTTACTGTCACCCTGGCAACCAAACTTGTTCCTCCTATATTGCTTATCTCAGTCAATGGTACCATTTTCCTCCTTAAGTCAAGCCAGAAACCTGGAAGTCATCTTCTTATTCAACAATGACACCACCAATATATACATATCTTAGTTCTCACTAAAGTTGTATTCTACTCTTATAAATATCTCTAGAATCCATCTTCTCCAACTTTACAATTGCCCTAGTTCACGCCCTCACCATTTTGTATATGGTATAGCTATTATATCCTCACTGGTCTCCCAGCCTTGGATCTTGGCCAACAACTATTTCATTCCCACCCACCACATAGCCACCATTATTATCGATTTAAAATTCAATTCCATTCTGTTTTCTTAAAACCTACTTGAAGCGCTACAGGGCTCTTTTCCAATAACCACAGCACTGATAGAGGTTAGCAGTCCCCAGCAGCCTAGCCTCTACCTGCTTATCCTCATCTTTAGCCACTCATCACTTGCTACTTCTCAGTGCTGTCTGAAGTTCATCAAAGGAGAGAATTAACCAGCTTTAGGTCTCCCTTGTTAGAACAGGAGAAATAGAAGACATCCTGCAGTATGTTGAGAAGAGATTGAATGGGAAGTGAGAAAGGACACATTCAGATACCCAGTGCCAGTGTTTTGACAAATTTATCCCAAAAATGAGAGTGAAAGGAAAGAGGGAAACTATAGTTTGAGAAGAGGCAGAGTATTTCTTCCTGGATTGAGGATTTGAGTATATTTGTAGATAGGGAGGAAGGAAGCAGAAGAAGAAGGGAGAGGAAGAGGATGAAGATACAAGAGAGAAGAGCATAGCTGATGGAGCAAGGTCATGGAGAAATAGGGAGGGGATCATCAAGAGCAAAGATAGAGAGTGCTTTTCTCTACTTCTTTCACTGTTTAACTTTTTATAATAAACGTTATCATTTGGGGGAAACAAGCAAATTCATTATTTTAAATTAAAAAAGAAAAAAAGGTGGAAGAGTTAGCCTAAGACAGGAAGGCTGGAGTCTGAAGGGAAGAAGGTAAAAAATGGGTGTCACCACTAGTCAGCTTGGAGGTAGAGAGAAAATTCCTCACTTGATAACTAATATATTCTCTGAAGTAGAAGACAGGCTTGTGAGAGAGAAAGAAGGCCACAGTGGAGGGCTTAATAAGAATGGCAAATTCTTAGAAGAGATAAACAGGAGAGTGAGAAAGCGTTGACGATGGATAAGTAAAAGGCTGCAGAACAGTGTAGCAAACCAAGCTGAGCTTGGGAATGCTATTAATTTTACAGTTGCTCCTATCTACGGGACTATGATATTTACTCCATGTCAGGAGCATGAGGGATGAAAGCACATGGCTGCATTTGCCCAAGATTGGGGATAAGTTGAGCTTGTGTAGGGAAATTTAACTTTAACGCAAAATACGTGTCTATCCCCACTACTAGCTATACTTTGTTGACCTTTCTATGCCCTAGAGCCTTGTACATATTAGGCTTTCAAATATTTCATACTTAAGGACCATTGATTAGATGGTTTTCACACAAGAAGAAAAAAAAAGAATACTAGTCATTGTCCATTCTCCTACATTTCACAACCCAGCTTTTAAGACGTGTTCCCCTACAGGTAGCAGCTTTACCTAATAACTTCTTGTAAAAACTGATAAATATACAATCTTCAACTGAAGGGATCCTGGCCTTAACGTAGTGTGTTACTTTCTCAGGTCATTTTGGGGCAACCAAAAAGGTTTGTAAATTCCTGCCCACGTGCCTCCCCCAAATTATCACCCATCGCAAACTGTCTTTAGTAGTAGTTTTAGGTGTAACCAACTACTAGTAAAACCCTCTGGTGTCTGTTAAACACACCTTGTAACAAGTCACTATGCCAGCCAGAAAAGAAGAGGACTGGTAGAAAAGGAGCTCAGGGAAACTTTGAAACAAGTTTTTTAAGCTAAGGGTTTTAAATCTATCTTAGTTCCAACATATCCTAATACTCCCTCTAAGGTTATTTTCTAAAACCTATTTAAATATAGAGAAACTCATGAAGTATCAAACCCCAGAATGCTACACATTAGACGCATCCCTCATTAAATATAACCACTGGAAAAATGATTAAAAAAATTAAAATGTTACACTAGAAAACATTCACTTAATACAAAACAAAGCAGTGAAGGAAGACTAGAGAAACAAAAAAGAGATGAAACAGAAAATAAAAACGAAAATGGCAGATATAATCCAACTATATCAATATCATTAAATGTGAGTGGATTAAACAATCCAATCAAAAGGCAGTTATTGTAAGATGGATTTTTAAAAGAGATCCAACTATATGTTATATACTGGAGGAACACTGTATTTTATTATTTTTATTGAAGTATAGTTGATTTCCAATATTATACTCGATTCAGTTGTACAACATAGCAACACAATATTTTTATAGATTATATTCCATTTAATGTTATTATAAAACACTGTCTGTGTTCCCTGTGCTGTAAAGTATATCCTTGTAGCTATTTATTTTATACATAGTAGTTAGAACCTCTTAATCATCTACCCCTATTTTGCCCCTCCCCTCATCCCTCTCCCCACTAAAAACCACTAGTTTGTTTTCTATATTTGTGAGTCTACTTGTATTTTGTTATATTCATTCATTTATTTTTTAGAGTCCACATATAAGCGATATCATACAGTATTTGTCTTTCTCTGCCTGACTTATTTGATGAAGCATAATACCCTCCAGGTCCATTCATGTTGCTGTAAATGACAAAAAAAATTCATTCTTTTTCATAGATGAGTAATATTCTATCATATATGAATATATATGTATGTATATTATATATATATATATATATATATATATATATACACCAGATCTTCTTTATCCATTGATCTGTTGATGGACACTCAGGTTGCTTCCACATCTTGGCTATTCTAAATAATGCTGCTATGAACCTTGCCGTGCATGTATCTTTTCACATTCATGTTTTCTGGGGTTTTTTTGGATATATACCCAGGAGTGGAATTGCTGGATCATATGGTAGTTCTATTTCTGGTTTTTGGAGGAACCTCTGTACTGTTTTCCATAGTGGCTACACAAATATACAATCCCATCAACAGTGTACTAGGGCTCCCTTTTCTCCACAGCCTTGCCAACATTTGTTATTTGTGGTCTTTTTTTTTTTTTGCGGTACGTGGGCCTCTCACTGTTGTGGCCTCTCCCGTTGTGGAGCACAGGCTCCGGACGCGCAGGCTCAGCGGCCATGGATCACGGGCCCAGCCGCTCCACGGCATGTGGGATCTTCCCGGACCGGGGCACGAACCCGTGTCCCCTGCATCGGCAGGTGGACTTCAACCACTGTGCCACCAGGGAAGCCCTATTTGTGGTCTTTTTGATGATAGTCATTTAACAGATATAAGGTGATATCTCATTGTGGTTTTGATTTACACTTCTCTGATGATTGGCAATGTTGAGCGTCTTTTCATGTGTTTGTTGGCCATCTGAACATCTTCTTTGGAAAAATGTCTATTCAAGCCTTCTGCTCATTTTAAAATCAGGTTGTAGTTTTGATATTGAGTTGTATGAGCTGTTTATATATTTTGGATTAGCCCCTTACTGGTCGTATCATTCGCAAATACTTTCTCCCACTCGGTTGTCTTTTCATATTGTCAATGGTTTCCTTTGCTGTGCAAAAGCTTTTAAGTTTAATTAGGTCCCATTTTTTATATTTGCTTCTGTTTCCTTTGCCTTAGGAGACAGATCCATAAAAATATTGCTACTATTTATGTCAAAGAGTGTTCTTCCTGTGTTTTCTCCCAGGAGTTTTATGATTTCCAGTCTTACATTTAGATTTTTAATCCATTTGAGTTTGTTTTTGTATGAGATGTGAGAAAATGTTCTAATTTCATTCTTTTACATGTAGCTGTCCAGTTTCCCAGCACCACTTACTGAAAAGACTGCCTTTCCCCCCATTATATATGCTTTCCTACCTTGTCATAGATTAATTGACCATAAGTGTATGAGTTTATTTCTGGGCTCTCTATTCTGTTCCATTGATCTATGTGTCTGTTTTTGTGCCAATAAATCAGTGAGCATGATACCTCCAGCTTTGTTCTTGTTCTCAAGGTTGCTTTGGCTATTGGGGGGATCTTTTCTGATTTCCATATAAGTTTTAGGATTATTTGTTCTGGTTTTGGGCAAAATGTCATTTTAATAGGGACTGCATTAAATCTGTAGATTGCTTTGGGTAGTATGGTCATTTTAACAATATTAATACTTCCAACCCATGAACATGGGATTATCTTTCCATTTTGGGGGATCATCTTTAATTCCCTTCACTAGTGTTTTATAGCTTTCAGAGTATAGTCTTTCACCTCCTTGGTTAAGTTTACTACTAGGTATTTTATTCTTTTTGATACAATTTTAAACAGGATTGTTTTATTACTTTCTCTTGCTGATAGTTCATTATAAGTGTATAGAAAAGCAACAGAGGGCTTCCCTGGTGGTGCAGTGGTTAAGAATCTGCCTGCCAATGCAGGGGACACGGGTTCGAGCCCTGGTCCGGGAAGATCCCACATGCCTCAGAGCAACTAAGCCCGTGCGCCACAACTACTGAGCCTGGGCTCTACAGCCCGCGAGCCACAACTACTGAAGCCCATGTGCCACAACTACTGAAGCCCGTACACCTAGAGCCCGTGCTCCGCAACAAGAGAAGCCATTGCAATAAGAAGCCTGCGCACCGCAACAAAGAGTAGCCCCTTCTCGTCGCAACTAAAGAAAGCCTGCACACAGCAACGAAGATCCAACACAGCCAAAACATAAATAAAACATAAATATATAAGTCTGCTTCCCTTTACATATGTTGGTCCCTAATAAATATCTTAAAAAAAAAAGAAAAGCAACAGATTTCTGTATATTAATCTTGTATCCTACAACTTTACTGAATTTGTTTATTAAGTTCTAATAGTTTTCTGATGGAGACTTGAGGGTTTTTTATATATAGTATCATGTCATCTACAAATAGTGAGTTTTACTTCTCCCCTTCCAGTATGGATGCCTTTTATTTCTTTTTTTTGCCCGATGCTGTGGCTAGGACCTCCAATACTATGTTAAATAGACATGGCAAGAGAGGGCATCTTGGTCTTGTTCCTGTTTTTAGAGGAAAAGCTTTCATCTTTTCACCACTGAGTATGATGTTAGTTGTGGGTTTGTCATATATGGCCTTTATTATGTTGAAATATGTTGCCTCTATATCCACGTTGATGAGAGTTTTTATCATGAATGGATGCTGAATTTTGTCAAATGCTATGAGATGACCATGCATCTATTGAGATGACCATGTGATTTTTATCCTTCCTTTTGTTAATGTGATGTATCACATTGATTGATTTGTGGGTACTGACCCACCTTTGCATACCTGGAATAAATCCCACTTGATCGTGGTGTATGATCCTTTTTATATATTGCTGAATTCAGTTTGCTAATATTTTGTTGAGGACTTCTGCATCTATATTCATCAGAGATAGTGGCCTGTAATTCTTTTTGTAGTGTCTTGTCTGGTTTTGGTATCAGGGTAATGGTGGCCTCTGGGAATGAATTTGGGAGTGTTCCCTCCTCTTCAATTTTTTGGAATAGTTTGAGAAGGATAGGTTATTAGTTCTTCTTTATATGTTTACTAGAATTCCCCTATGAAGCTGTCTGGTCCTGGACTTTTGTTTGCTAGGAGTTTTTTTATTACAAATTCTATTTCATTATTTATTATTGGTCAGTTGAGGTTTTTACTTCTTCCCAATTCAGTCTTGGAAGGTTGTATGCTTCTAGAAATTTATCTATTTCTTCTAGGTTGTCCAATTTTTTGGCATATAACTATTTGTAGTATTCTCTTATGATATTTTGTATTTCTGTAATATCAGATGTTATTTCTCCTCTTTCGTTTCTTATTTTGTTTATTTGGGTCCTCTTTTTTTTCTTCATGAACCTCGCTAAAGGTTTATCATCTTGTTTGTCTTTGCAAACAACCAGCTCTTGGTTTCATTGATCTTTTCTATTGTTTTGGGGGGGGTCTCTATTTTATTTATTTCCTCTCTGATTTATTATTTCCTTCCTTCTGCTGACTTCGGGCTTTGTTTGTTCTTCTTTTTACAATTTCTTTAGATGTTAGATTGTTTGTTTCAATTTTTTCTTGTTTCTAGAGGTAGTTCTGTATCATTACAAACTTCCATCTTGGAACTGCTTTGCTGTGTCCCATAGATTTCTGGACATTGTGTTTTTATTTTCATTTGCCTCAGGTATTTTCTGATTTCCTCTTTGATTTATTCATTGACCCATTGGTTTTTAGTAGCATGTTGTTTAGTCTCCACGTGTTTTTGTTTTTTCCATTTTTCTTCCTGTAGTTGATTTCTTGTTTCATACCGTTCTGGTAGGAAAAAATACTTGATATAATTTCTACCCTCTTAAATTTGTTGAGACTTGTTTTGTTGCCTAGCATGTGATCTATCCTGGAGAACATTCCATGTGCACTTGAAAAGAATGTGTATTCTGCTGTTCTGGGATGGAATATCCTGCAGATATCAATTAAGTCCAATTGCTCTACTGTATCATTTATGACCATTGTTTTCTTATTGACTTTCTGCCTGGATGATCTATCCATTGATGTAAGTGGGTTGTTGAAGTCCACTACTATTATCGTATTATTGTCAATTTCTCACTTTATGTCTGCTAATATTTGCTTTATGTATTTAGGTGCTCCTGTATTAGGTGCACATGTATTAATGACTGCTGTATCCTCTTCTTGTATTAATCCCTTTATCATTATATAATGCCCTTCTTTGCATTCTAGTTTTTGTGTATCTACTGTAGGTTTCTGATTTGTGGCTACCATGGGGTTCGTATATGTTGACCTATAACTATATGTACTTGTTTTGAACTGGTAGTCATTTCAATACAAACACCTTCTAAAATACCTTTTTTTATTCCCTTCTTTTTTACTGTTTTTACTCCCCTCTCCCACATTTTTATGTTTTTGCTGTCATATCTTATATCTTCATGTTTATTCCTTAACTGTTTATTATAGTTATAGTTAATTTTACAATTTTTGTCATTTAATCTTTGTTATAGCTTATTTATTTAAGTGGTTGATCCACAGCCTTTACTATATATATTTGCCTTTACTAGTGGGATTTTTTCTTTCCTATAGATTCTTACTTCTTGTTGTAGCCCTTTCTTTGCAACTTAGAGAAGACCCTTTAACATTTCTTTTAGGGTCAGTTTAGTATTGATGAACTCTTTTAGTTTTGGCTTGTCTGAGAAGTTCTTTATCTCTCCGCCAGTTCTGAATGATAATCTTGCTGGATAGAGTATCCTACTTTGTAGGGTTTTCCCTTTTAGCATTTTAAATATATAATGCCACTCCCTTCTGGCCTGCAAAGTTTCTGCAGAAAAATCAGCTGATAGCCTTATGGGGGTTCCATTATATATGACTCTTTGTTTTTCTCTTGCTGCCTTTAGAATCCTCTCTTTAATTTTTGCCATTTTAATTATGATATGTCTTGGTGTGGGTATGTTTGGGTTCATCTTGTTTGAGGCCCTCTGTTCTTCCTGTACCTGGATATCTGTTTCTTTCTTCAGGCTCAGGAGATTTTCAGCCATAATTTCATCAAATATATTTTTGACCTCTTTCTCTCTCTCTTCTCCTTCTTGGACTACTTTAATGTGAATGTTGGTACACTCTGTGTTGTCCCAGAGGCCCCTTAAACTGTTCTTATTTAAAAAAATTTTTTTGTTTTGCTATTCTGATTGTGTGGTTTCCATTATTCTATATTCTGGATCACTTACACTTTCTTCTGTATCACTTAGTCTTCTGTTAATTCCTTCTAGTGTGCTTTTCATTTCAGTTTTTATAGTCTTCAGCTCTGACGGGTTCTTTTTTATATTTGCTAGGTCCTTGTTAACATTCTCACTGTGTTCATCTATTCTTTTCCCAAGTTCAGTTAGCATTTTCTGACTAATGCTTTGAACTCTTTACCTGGTAAATTATTTATCTCTGTTTCATTAGTTGTTTTTCAGGGTTTTTTAAAATTTTCTTTGGTTTGAAACAAATTCCTTTGTCTTCTGATTTTGTTTAATTTTCTCTGTGTCTATGAAATTAGGTGAAACAGTTACCTATCCTGGTCTTGAAGGGGTGTTCTTGTGTGGGGACATCTTTATACAGTCTGCATGTGCCCAGTGGCTTTGGTGGGAGAGTTGGATCTGAAGTGAGCACAGGTCATGTCTTCCCCCAGTGTTTGATGGTAGTTATCACCTTGGTGGGAGGTGGGACTGGAGATGGAGGTGCTCCAGCCAGAGCCAGGGCTTCTCCTATGCTCAGTGGTCGGTACCAGGGTCAGGGTTGGGTGCCAAGGTGCTAGAGCAGAAGCCCTGAGGGTAGGGTCTGAGCTGGCTCTGTTCCTTCTAAGTGTGTGCTCTCCCCACTCCTGGCAACAGCACCTTCGCCCCAGAAGGTAGCAGTGCTGGAACAAGGGGTGCTGAACTAGGCTCCCGGTATGGGTCACAGCATGTGCTGGGGTGGTCCCAGCACGCCAGTCAGAGTTCCAGACTGCTCTTGATCTGCTGCCTCTGTGAGCACCAGTAAGGCTGCCCTAGCCCCGTTCAGATGCAGTGCCAGGTATGAGCCATCTCTGTCCCAACCAAGTGTGCACTTTCCTTGGCAACGGCAGCCTTTGTCCTAGTGCAGAGCTGTGTTGAAGGAGCTAGCCAGGACAGAGCAAGAGCTCAGCATGGGCCAGTGCACACAGTGGGATAGTCCTGGCATGTCAGTCAGAGCTCCAGACTGCTTCTGATCTGCCACCTCTGTGAGCACCAGTAATGGCTGACCTCACCCCATTCAGATGCAGTGCTGGCTCTGAGCTGGCTCTGTCCCCACTAAGTGTGCACTCCGCTCAGCAACAGCAGCCTTCATCCTAGTGGGGAGCTGCGCCAGAGCTAGAGGGGTCAGGGAATGCACTGGGGTGGTCACGGGAAACCAGCCAAAGCCCCAGGCAATTTCAATCTGATTCCTCCACGTTGTTCCTAGGAGTAAGCAAGCATGTGCATGCTCTTCATGAGTAGAGTCTGAGTTTCTTACAGCCCTCCTGTACGTACCACTGGTTTTCAATCCAGCTAAGGGGACTCATATTCCTCTTATCGAACCCCTGGGTTAGGGTGCCCAATACATGGTTCGAACCCCTCCCCAGGGAGGATCTCCTAGCCTGTGATATTCCCTTCCTCTTCTGTGTCCCCTCCTGGAGGCACAGGTCCTGAACTGATTGCTTTTCCTCCCTTCCTAACTAACTCTGTATGGATCTTTCTTTACAGGCTCAATTGTAGAATAATCTTTCTACCAGTCTCCAGTTTGTTTTCAGTGAGAATTACTCCACTTGTAGATGTATTTTTGATGTGTTTGTGTGGGACGTGAGCTCAGCGTCTTCCTACTCCACCATCGTGATCTCCTCCCTACAGGAGAAACACTTTAGATCAAAGATACAAATAGGTTGAAAATAAAAGGATGGAAAAATATATACCATGCAAACGGCAACCATAAGAAAACTGGAATGGCTAGACTAATATCAGACAAAATAGACTTTAAGAATAAAATGTTACTAGAGATAAAAGGGACATTTTATAATGACAAACACATCATGAATATATAATAATTATAATATACACATACCGAACAACAGAACCCCAACGTATGTGAAGCAAAAATTGACAGAATTGAAGGGAAAAAAAGAGAATTCAACAACAGTAGTTGGAGACTTAAATATCCCACTTTCAATAACGGCTAGAACAACAGGACAGAAGATCAGGAAGGAAACTGAAGACTTAAACAACACTATACACAAACTAGACCTAATAGATATCTATAGAACACCATGTCCAACAATAGAAGACTATACATTCCTCTGAAGTGCACATGGAACATTCTCTAGGATAGACTATATGCTAGGCCTCAGTAAATTTTAAGTGACTGAAATTATACAAACTATATTCTCCAATCACAATGGAGTGAAATTAGAAATTAAGTAACAGAAAAATTTGGAGGAATTAACAAATATGTGGAAATTAAACAATGCATTCCTGGAAAAGCAAGGTTGTTTATTTTAATATTTATTTATTTGGCTGCATTAGGTCTTAGTTGTGGCATGCAGGATCTTCGTTGCGGCATGTGGGCTTCTCTCTAGTTGCAGAGCACAGGCTCTCTAGTTGCAGCAAGTGGGCTCAGTAGTTATGGCACATGGGCTTAGTTGCCCCACGGCATGTGGGCTTAGTTGCCCCACGGCATGTGGGCTTAGTTGCCCCATGGCATGTGGTATCTTAGTTCCCCAACCAGGGATCAAACCTGTGTCCCCTGCATTAGAAGGCGGATTTTTTTTTTTTAATAATCCTGGCTTTTATTTTTAAATTAATTAATTAATTAATTTATTTTTTGCTGTGTTGGGGCTTTGTTGCTGCACACAGGCTTTCTTTAGCTTCAGTGAGCAGGGGCTATTCTTTGCTGCAGTGCGCAGGCTTCTCATTGCAGTAGCTTCTCTTGTTGCGGAGCATGGGCTCTAGGTGTGTGGGCTTCAGTAGTTGTGGCACATGGGCTCAGTAGTCGTGGCTCGTGGGCTCTAGAGCACAGGCTCAGTAGTTGTGGTGCACGGGCTTAGTTGCTCCACGGCACGTGGGATCTACCCGGACCAGGGCTCAAACCCGTGTCCCCTGCATTGGCAGGTGGATTCTTAACCACTGGACCACCAGGAAAGTCCCAAGCAAGGGTTTAAAAGAAGAAATCACAAGGGAATTTAGAAAATACTATGAGATGAATAACAATGCAAACACAATATACCAAAACTTATAGAATGCCACTAAAGCAATGCTTACAAGAACTGTAGAGATATAAATGTCTCCATTAAAAAAGAAAGATCTCAAATCAGCAACTTAACCTTCCATTTGAAGACACTGGGGAAAAAAGAGAAAAATAAAGTGAAAGCAAACAGAAGAAAGAAAATAATAAGGATTAGAATGGAAACTAATAAAATAGAGACTAGAAAAACAATATAGAAAGTCAATGAAATTAAAGGTTGAATCTCTGAAAAGATCAAAAAAACTGCCAAACCTTTAGCTAGACTGATGAGGAAAAGAAGATTGAAATTACTAAAATCAGAAAGGAAAGTGGAGACTTCACTACTCACATTAGAAATATAAAAAAGATTATTAGGGAATGCTATGAAAAACTGTATGGCAACAAATTAGATAACCTAGTTGAAATAGACAATTTCCTAGAAAGACACAAAGTAAAATTACTCAAGAACAAATCAAGGACTTCCCTGGTGGCACAGTGGTTAAGAATCTGCTTGCCAATGCAGGGGACACAAGTTTGAGCCCTGGTCCGGGAAGATCCCACATGACGTGGAGCAAATAAGCCCATGCACCACAACTACTGAGACTGCATGCTAGAGCCCGCATGCCACAACTACTGAAGCCCATGCGCCTAGAGCCTGTGCTCCGCAACAAAGAGAAGCCACCACAATGAGAAGCCTGCGCACCACAATGAAGAGTAGTCCCTGCTTGCCACAACTAGAAAGCCCATGTGCAGCAACGAAGACCCAACGCAGCCAAAAATAAATAAATAAATAAATTAAAAAAAGAAGAAATTGAAAATGTGAATAGGTCTAAATAATAAAAAGGTTGAAATGGTAATCAAAATGCTTCCCACAAGGAAAAGCCCAGACACAGATGACTTCACTAAGTGAAGTCTACCAAACATTTAAGGAAGAGTTAATACTAATTTTTCATAAACTCTTCCAAAAAAAATAAAAGAGGGGGAACACTTCCCAACTCATTCTATGAGGTCAGTATAAACCTGATACCAAAACCAGAAACACCACTACAAAAGAAAATTACAGAATCTCTTATGACTATAGACACACACACACACACACACACACACACACACATTAATCCAGCAATACATAAAAGGAATTATAAACCATGCCCAAGTAGGATTTATCCCAATAATGTAAGGTTGGTTTAACATCCAAAAATCAATTGGTGTAAAACATCATATCAATAGAATAAACAAAAACCATATTATTATCTCAATAGACACACACTGACAAACTTCAAAAACCTTTCATGATAAAGAACATTCACTAAAGCAGGGAAAAAGGGAACTTCCTCAACCTGGTAAAGGGCATATATGAAAAACCCACAGCTAACATAATATTTCATGGTAAAAGACTGAATGTTAGGGCTTCCCTGGTGGCGCAGTGGTTGAGAGTCCACCTGCTGATGCAGGGGACACGGGTTCATGCCCCGGTCCAGGAAGATCCCACATGCCGTGGAGCGGCTGGGCCCGTGAGCCATGGCCACTGAGCCTGCGCGTCCAGAGCCTGTGCTCTGCAATGAGAGAGGCCACAACAGTGAGAGGCCCGCGTACCACAAAAAAAAAAAAAAAAAAAAAAAAAAAAAAAAAGACTGAATGTTTTTCCCTAAGTTCAGGAGCAAGACAAGTATGTCTACTCTCACCACTTGTATTCAACACTGTATTGGAGGATCTGGCCAGGGCAATTAGGCAAAAAAAAAAAAAGAAAAAAAAGAAAGGAAAGAGAAAGAAAAAAGAAAAGAAATACAAAGCATCCAGACTGGAAGAAAAAAGTAAAACTATCTCTATTTGTAGATGACATAGTCTTGTATGTAGAAAATCCTAAGAAATCCACTAGAAAATAATTAGACTTAATAAATGAATTCAGCAGCATTACAAAATATGAGATAAATATACAAAAACTGATGGTATTTCTATACACTTGCAAAGAACAATCTAAATATGAGATTAATGAAACAGTATCATTTATAAACGTTAAAAAGAATTGTGAATAAATATATCAAAAGTACAACATGTATACTCTGAAAACTATAAAACATTGTTAAAAGAAATTGAATAAGAACTAAATAGGAACTTCCCTGGCGGTCCAGTGGTTAAGACTCCACACTTCCATTGCACAGGGCATAGGTACGATCCCTGGTTGGGGAACAAAGATCCCTCATGGCGCGGCCAAATAAATAAATAAAATGGTAAAGACCTCATTTTACAAAAAAGAACGAAATAAGTGGAAAGACACCCCATTTCATGGATGACATTTTAACAATATTAGACATAATATTGTTAGACATTTTAACAACATTAGACATAATGTCTAATGTCTAACATAATGTCTGACATTGTTAAAATGTCAATACTCCCCAAATTGATGTGTAGATTTAAAGTAATCTCCACCAAATTTCCATCTGTTTTCTTCACAGAAATTTATAAACTGAACCTAAAATTCATATGGAAAGTCAAGGGACCCAGAAGGTCAAAACAATCTTGAAAAAATGAAACAAGGCTAGAGGAATTATATTTCTCAATTTTAAAACTTACTAAACACAGCTACAGTAATCAAGATAGTGTGGTTCTGGAATTAGGGACATACGTATAGATCAATGGAATAGAATTAAGAGTCCAGAAATAAACCCATGTATCTGTGGTCAATTGATTTTTGAAAAGGGTGCCAAATACATTCAATAGGGAAAGAATTGTCTTTTCAACAAATGGTGCTGGGAAAATTGGATAGCCAAATTCAAAAGATAAAGTTGGACCCTTATCTCACATCATATACAAAATTAACTCAAATTGGATCAAAGACCTAAATGTAACATAAATGTAAATATTCATTAACTTGGATTGGGCAATGGATTCTTAGGTATGACACCAAAGACATGAGTAATCAAAGAAAAAAATAGATGTACTGGACTAACAAAAATTTTAAACTTTGGTATTTCAAAGGACATATCAATTAAGTGAAAAGATTTTCCATCAATAAAAGGATCCATGGCAAGATAGTCCATGTCAGATCCCAGGAGAATAAGACATGAGCTCCCAAAATATAAGCAGGGGCTAAAGAACTTGGACAAGGAGAATAAAGAGGTCATAGCTGTAAACTGCATCTAAATTAATTTTCTTACAGTTTTAAAGTACAAGACATCCAGGATTATGAAGATCTCTCCAATTGCAATCAACTTATCTAATTTTATTCTTGAAGGTAATCTCACATACCCAAATTCAAAATGCTCAGAGATAACATAAATAAGAGATACCACTTTACCTATGAGAATAACTACTTAGAGAAAGCAGATGCACAGGACACTTATAAAGAGACAATTCAGCAGGGAAACTATTTTTAAAGCACAAAAATTTACTTGGGGAGGAGAATTCAGAGGATGATTTATTTAGACAATAATTTGTGTTTTATTCTCTCTTCTGTGAAACATCAAAAAATGAGAGGTATTAGACCCTCTCCATTCTAAATCAGCAGCCACACGAATGTGTCCAGAATCTAGGCTCCCTAAGTCAAGGACATTAATGACTGTTCTGTGACATAACCTAAAATAAGACATTGACAAACACATGAAAGACAAAAATCCCCCAGTTCCTGCCATCAGATCTTGTTTGAGAGATGGCAGCTCATAAAAAGGTACTGGGATAGAAAGTGGTTAAAACATCTGGGGGAAGAAATAACTCAAATTTAGAGGAAAAGGTTGAGCTTCTCCAGGACAATGAAGAAAGAAGGTACTAGACTTCCAGGGAGTAATGAAAAAAGAAAAAGAAAGAAAGTGGAAAGACAACGCACAGAATGGGAGAAAAATATTTGCAAATCATATATATGTTAAGGGACTTATATCAAAATATATAAATTCTTACAACTTAATACTAAAACAAATAATCCAATTAAAAATTGACAAAGGAGCCTTCTGATTTCTAGTCTGGCATATAAGGAGAAGTCACCACTCCATCTTAACAAGTAAAGAGCTGAACAAATTGAAAAATCAACAGCTCTTCTAGATCTGTCAGTGAGGTAACAAGGCAAACACTGCCCCTAAAATTGCAAAGACAAACAGGCAGATACAGAGAACCACAACTTGACAGAACAGAAACCCATGAGCAGAAACCTCCATGGGAACCAGTACTGGGGTAGAAAACTCTGAACTATTGATGAAATGCTGGAGTATCAGAGTCAACAAGTCTGAGAGATTAAAAAAAAAGCCAGGGAGACCCAGTCATGGGGAACCCCCAACTCTCAGGATTCCAGTAGGAGGAGGAGAAAGTAATCATTTTGAAATATGCTAGACCATTCTGTTCTACCCTTAAGAGAAACTATTTCACCAGAGCCTAATCTGTTGGGGTCTCATCAGAGCCTAACCAACTTAGAGGAAGGGAAATACCCAACTCTTGCCCCCTCTAAACACCCTGTACCACCTAAGTGGGGAGAAAAAACTGAGAGACACATAAGGTTCACAGCCCAGGGACACAGGCTCACTAAAAGACTAAGACTTAATCAGAGGATTATAAAACACTTCTCCTCCCACCATACCTTACCAGTACATTACTACAGTCCTATTTACCAAAGTTCCTTTTACCTCACACACCATGTCTGGCTTCCAGTGAAAAATTACAGGGCATGCCAAAAGGCAAAATACAGTTTGAAGTGAAAGAGCAAACATCAGAACCAGACTCAGACATACCAGATGCTAGAATTATCAGGCCATGAATTTAAAACAACTATGATAAATATGCTAGGGGATGTAATGGAAAAAGCAGATAATGTGCAAGAACAGATGAGTAATTCAAGCAGAGAGATGAAAATTCTAAGAAAGAATCAAAAAGATTTTCTAGAGATCAAAAACACTGTAACAGAAATTAAGAATGCCTTTGACAGGCTCATTAGTAGACTGCACATGGCTGAGGAAAGGATCTCTGAACTTGAGGATATATCAATAGAATCCTCCAGAAATAAAAAGCAAGGTAAAAAAAAAGACTTTTTTAAAAAAAGGAAAAGACTATCTAAGAACTGTGGGTCAACAAAAATAAAAGTGTAATATATGCATAATGGGAGTACCAGAAGGAGAATAAAAAAAGGAACAGAAGAAATTTTTCTCATTCTAAATTGATCTTAAATACCAGTTTGCCCAAATAGCAACAGTGTATTCAATTATGTATGCTTGTGTGTGTGTGTGTTTATAATGAAGCAAAATGAGTGACAGCAATGATACAAAGAATGGGAGGGAGGAATTAGGATTATTTTGTTATTATAAGGCACTCATGCTACCTGTGAAGCAGTATACAGTCATCCCTAGGTATCCACAGGGGATTGTTTCCAGGAGCCCCCAATCCGTGGATGCTCAACTCCCTTATATAAAATGGCATAGTACAGTTGCCCCTCCATATCTGCGGGTTTCACATCTGTAGATTCAACCAACTGCAGATGGAAATTTCAATATGCAGTTAGTTGAATCCACAGATGCAAAACCTGTGAATACAGAGGGCTAACTGTTTATTTATTGGAAAAAATCTGCATATAAGTGGACCTGTGCATGTTGTTCAAAGGTCTACTGTAGTGTTATTTGAAAAGTAGACTTGGACTAGCTATAAATGTATATGGAAAACTCTAGGGCAACTACTAAAAAGGGGAAAAAAAGTATAATTGACATACTAAGAAAGGAGACAAAAAGGAACCATAAAAAATGTTCAGTTAAAACCACAGAAGACAGAAAAAGAGTGGAAGATGAAAATGGGAACAAAGAACAAGGGCAGCAAATAGAAAACACTAATGAATATGATAAATATTATCACTTTGAATGTTAATGGTCTAAATGTACCAATCAAAAGACAGAGGTTGTTAGAGTGAATAAAAAAACAAGACCCAGCTATATGCTGTCTACAAGAAGCCCATTTTAAATATAGACACACATAGATTTAAAGTAAATGGATGGAATAAAATACACTGTGCTAACACTAACAACAACAAAACAGGAAGTAGTAGCTATATTAATTTCATACAGAGTGGACTCTGAAGCAAGAAAAGTTATCTGGGATAAAGAAGAGCATTACATAATGATAAAAGGGTCACTTCTCCAGGAAGACATAACAATCCTTAATGTATATACAACCTAACAACAGAGCATCAAATTATGTGAGGCAAAAACTAATAGAATTGTAAAGAGAAATAGATAAATCCAATATCTTGGTTGGAGACTTCAACATCCCTCTGTCAGGAATGGACAGATCCAGCAGACACAAAATCAGTGAGGATGTAGCTGAACTCAACAATACCATCAATCAACTGGAAATAACTGACATCTATAGACTACTTCATACAACAACAGCAGAATACACATTCTTCTCAAGCTCACATGGACCATGCACCAGGATAAAACACACCTTAACAATTTAAAGAACAGAATTTAAAAGAATAGAAATGATACAATTTCTGCTGTCAGGCCACAGAAGAATGAAACCAGAAATCATAACAGAAAGATGACTGAAAAAAATCCCAAAATATATGGAGATTAAACAACACACTTCTAAATAATACATGGGTCAAAGGAGAAATCTCAAGAGAAATTTAAAAATATTTTGACTAGATGAAAATGAAAACATAACTTGGGGATTTCCCTGGTGGTCCAGAGGTAAAGAATCTACCTTACAATGCAGGGGATGCGGGTTCGATCCCTGGTCAGGGAACTAAGGTCCCACATGCCGCGGGGCAACTAAGCCCACGTGCCACAACTACTGAGCTCATGCGCCTCAACTAGAGAGGCCATCTGCTGCAAACTACAGAGCCCACACACTCTGGAACCTGCACGCCACAACTACAGAGACCATGCGCCCTGGAGCCTGCATGCCACAACTAGAGAAGAGAAAACCCGCATGTCAGAACTAGAGAGAAGCCCACGTGCCACAACAAAAGATCCTGAGTGCCTCAATGAAGATCCTGTGTGCCACAACTAAGACCCAACACAGCCAAAAATAAATAAAATAAATAAATAAATAATAAATAAATCTTTAAAAAAAAAGAAAACATAACTTATCAAAATGTGTGGGATACTACAAAAGCAGTGCTTAGAGAGAAAGTCATAGCATCAAATGCATGAAAGAAGAACAATCTAAAATCAGTAATCTAAGTTTCCACCTTAGGAAACTAGAAAAAGAAGAGCAAGTTAAATTCTAAGTAAGCAGAAGAAAAGAAATAATAAGAACGAGAGCAGAAATCAATGAAACCGAAAATAGAAATCAGTAGAGAAAAATCAATGAAACTAAAAGCTCGTTCTTTGAAAAGATCAATATACTAAATTATACATTGGATTGTACACTTTAAATGGGTGACTTCTGTGGTGTGTGAATTATACCTCAATAAAGCTATTTTTAAAAATCAGATCAAAACTATAGAAACAGTAAAAAGACCAGTGGTTGCCAGGGGTTAGGAGACAGGGATAAATAGGAAGAACACAGAAAATTTTTAGGGTGGTGGAACTATTCTGTATGATACTATAATGGTGGCTATATGTCATCATACACATTTGTCAAAACCCACTGAATGTACAATACCAGGAATGAACCCTAATATAAACTATGGACTTTGGGTGATAATAATGTGTCATTGCAGGTTCATTGATTATAAGAAATGCACCACTCTGGTGCAGAATGTTGATTGTGGGGGAGGCTGTGCATGCATGGGGTCAGGAGGTACACAGGAACTCTCAGTACTTATAGCTCAATTTTGCTGTGAACATAAAACTGCTCTAAAAATAAAGGATATTTAAAAAGAAAAACAAATTTAAATCAGAGACTCTTCAAATAGAACGTGAAATAACAACACAAAAAATCCTGTACCTTTATACTTTCTCTTGCATGGCTCCTTTTTAGGCCTAGCAAAACTAGGTCCATAAAAAGCACAGTCCATGTCCTCCTTTGCTATCTAGACTGAGAAGCCTAACTCCTCCTCCTTAACTTGAATAGGCTGGCCAGAGAGCCTCATTAGGACCTCTGTTTTAGACTCCCTGTGGCACTTCAACTCCAGGCATTGTTTCACTCTACCCAGACAAGTGACCTAATGAGTTCAATCAATCCAAAAGGTGATCTGTACTAACTAACTATGGAGAAATCTTTACCTTTTATACTCTTACCATCTTCTCTGTTTTCAACTAGCATGGTCTATCTACCTGACCTGTCCTTCATTTTGCCATCTTCCCCAAAATTCAAGATCTAAGTCAAACAAACAAAAATATTAAAAACACTAATGACAAATCTAACTAAAAATACTAATGTTAAAAGCACTGTTCTGGAAGGAAAGTGTAGAGACCTAATTTGTTACAAACTCAGGAAACAAAGGAAGCTACCCTCCTTCAAACTGGCCTAATTAGCATCCACTAGCCTGATCTCCAAGATGTTCTGACCCTGAAACTTCTTGCTGCAAACTGTTCTGACAAGAAATAACTGATTGCATGCCTACTTGTGAAGAATCATTTATCACAGTATTGAACTTCCATCTCATATACTCTCCTTTCCAGTGCCTGATAATAGTGACTGTATATTGAGCTCTATGTATGTGCTAGGCATCATGTTTATGCTTTATATTTTTTTTCATTTAATTCGTACAAGAACCATGTAAGTATAAATAATCTATTTGATAGGTAAAGAAACTGAAGTTTGAGAAGGTGAACCAATTTTCCCATGATCACATAGCTAGTAAGTGAAAGAGCTGGGATTCATTCTCTTAACTATTAAATATTACAGAAATCTTTAAAATATGATTATCATCTATAGAGAGCTGATGTTTCTTTAGAAAAAGATACTTCATAACTGAATCACTTTACTGTACACCTGAAACTAACACAACATTGTAAATCAACTATAGTCCAATATAAAATAAAAATTTAAAAAAACAAACAGAAAAATAAAATATTGGTATAAAAAGAAAGAAAGAAAAAGATACTTCATTAAAATTAAACTTCTATCCATCTTAACTTCAAAGCATATTTCCTTCCTATTTAACCTTGCCTTCATAGGTATTTTTATTGCAGTTCAATCTAAGTTTCTTCATTCTTGAAGTCAAGCCAGGTCTCAAAACAGACGTAATTCTCCCAGCGTTTTTTTCATGAATACCACTCTAGTGAACTTGTACATAACCCCCAGGGTCATCTCCACCTGTTTTGCTGCTTATGGCCCAAGGCTTAACTTCTACTCTAGGGCCTAAGATTCATATCTAGATTTTTCCATACTCCCCTCCTTTGCTTTTTTTCTTTCTTGTTCTTTTCAGAGAACAAGGAATTAGTCCATAGGGACTACTCACCTGGCTAGACCAGAATGACATAGATTGCCTCATGAACTGGAATTCTGACAGCCCAAGAGCTCAATATCCCAGGTCACAAATGATGAAGATCTCTTTCCTGATGGCTACTGGAATGACAAAAAAAGAGAAATATTACATCTATAAGAGTAACCATTAAACTCTTTCATATTATTACAGTGTACAATCAATAAAACAAGTCCCCAGCATAATCATAAATAATTTTTCTGCTGTTATCAACCAATGCCAAATACACAGTATTAATATAAAAACAGCTATAAGGCTTCTTGCCAGCTAACCAACTCCCCTCCTCCATCCCATTGCCAGCAATTATGCACCTCAGTATCCAATTATTTCAATGTTCTTTCAGTTCATAACAAAGGATAGCTAGAATTGAAAATACACCAGATTACCATCACAGCAGTTAATCTTCTTAAAGTTTTCATAGCGGGAGCTCTACATCTACAATTCAGTCTCATTTTTGCTTTACATTTTCTCTTCTCCTACGCTCCTATGTTTCTTATACATAGACACAATCACATCAAATAGAGTTAGTCAGGGCAACTGAGATCAAAATCCTCACACTAAAGCAGATCCTACACAGTCTTCTATATATAGTGAATTACATATGGTTCTGGAAAAGAATAGATTATTCCAAAAAGTCAATACATTTTTTTTACATCTTTATTGGAGTATAATTGCTTTACAATGGTGTGTTAGTTTCTGCTTTATAACAAAGTGAATCAGTTATACATATACATATGTTCCCATATCTCTTTCCTCTTGCATCTCCCTCCCTCCTACCCTCCCTATCCCACCTCTCTAGGTGGTCACAAAGCATCGAGCTGATCCCCTGTGCTATGCGGCTGCTTCCCACTAGCTATCAGTTTTACGTTTGGTAGTGTATATATGTCCATGCCACTCTCTCACTTTGTCCCAGCTTACCCTTCCCCCTCCCTGTGTCCTCAAGTCCATTCTCTAATAGGTCTGTGTCTTTATTCCCATCTTGCCCCTAGGTTCTTCATGACCAATTTTTTTTTTTTAGATTCCATATATATGTGTTAGCATACTGTATTTGTTTTTCTCTTTCTGACTTACTTCACTCTGTATGACAGACTCTAGGTCCATCCACCTCACTACAAATAACTCAGTTTCGTTTCTTTTTAGGGCTGAGTAATATTCCATTGCATATATGTGCCACATCTTCTTTATCCATTCATCTGTTGATGGACACTTAGGTTGCTTCCATGTCCTGGTTATTGTAAATAGAGATGCAATGAACATTGTGGTACATGACTCTCAAAAAGTCAATACATTTTTAAAGCTCCAATCTTTTTCTTTGATAGATGGCAAACTTTTTTTTTTCAAATGTATTTATTTTTGGCTGTGCTGAGTCTTCGTTGCTGCGCACGGGCTTTCTCTAGTTGCAGTGAGTGGGGCCTTCTCTTGTTGCAGAGCACAGGCTCTCGGCTCGCAGGCTCAGTAGTTGTGGCGCATAGGCTTAGTGACTCCATGGTATGTGGGATCTTCCTGGACCAGGGCTCGAAACTGTGTCCCCTGCATTGGCAAGTGTATTCTTAACCACTGCACAACCAGGGAAGCCCTACAGCTTCAATTTTCTATTTACAAAAGACCTAAACTCATCAGTCTACTGGATACATTCCTATCAAAATTATGATTTACAGTCACCTTCAATTCCAATGGTGGCATTAATAACTTATCAAACCTACATCAGTTCACATTTGTCACAGTCAAAGTATTCCAACGCTGTCAAATTGTTTCCCAGCTACCAATACCAGTTCCAGAATTTCCCTAAGATCTAAACAAAATAATTTCAAAGAGTTTCCTTAGTGTACCATCTAACTAATATTTAAAAAATAACCCTAGTTATATTTTAGATTCGAACTAACCACATAGATTCCAATATCATCTTCTAATATACTCCTAATTACACCTATGCTTAAGCAAAAAAAAGAACTATCCACCATTTCCTAAAACCTTCTTGCTTTTGGTCTTGTTCATCCATTCAATCTCTATCTCTTCTCCTTAACTCTGGGTATCCAAAATTCTGTTTCCCTTGCAAAGTTCATAATTGGAAGCTACTCATTTTCCTTTATTCATCCTTCCACATAAGTCAAGACCAAGTTAGCATCTTCTCATGTCTTGTTCGCTGGATCCCCAAAGTATTATTTTACCATCTTCTCTCAACAGCTCTTCTTTCTTCAAAATTTATACTACTCAGTTTTATCATCCTGTTAATGTTAAATGTCAACTTCCAGATCTCTCCCTGACACTCACTGAGGACTTTGGTACCAACGGTTTTCTTTCCCCTTTTCATCCTGAAAGCCTTCACTATCCCCCCTTGATGATCTAACATCCAAACTTCGCAGCTCTATGACATATCCTATTTTAATTTCTTCAGCTCAACTCCATTTCAGTCATCCATTTCTGTAGTGCCACCTGGAATGGCTCTACCTCCAAAACCAGAGTCCACACTCAGAACTACCCATTTTTCTACCTGTCCTACACCTTACACTATTTGAATTTACCCTTCAACTTTCCCAAGGCCTTTGATTCATCAACCCTCTTACCTATTCTCCAAGGCCTCAATGTCCCTTTGGACTTCACTTCCTTCTCTACCTAGGAAAGATTCCATGGGCAGTGGGACTTCAATGACAGTAACCAGCGCTCTCAATTCTCCTATCCCCTTGATTTTCCACCATACCTATCCTGCCAATCCCCACCCACAAATCAACCCAACTATCTCTATTTGCTATTCCTGTTTATAGATTACAAACTACTACTGAGTAAAATCCTCTACTCCTGACCACTAGTTTTCCCTCCACCCAAGTGATCTTCTATTGCTATCAGAATGATCTTATAAAACATAAATTAAGCAGGACTTCGGGAATGGCAGAATGAGGGGTTCAGCTAATTGTCTCCCCCCAAAACAATGATACAACTGTACAAATTTGTCAAAAACAACCATTTCAGGATTCTGGAAATAGATCAAAATTAAATAATAAATTAAGAAGTATTTAAGAAAACTTATTGAACCTTGGGTAAGAACAGTGGGAATCTATGGTGTTTTAGCCTGAGGCTGTTCACATTCCCACTTCCCTCCCCAGCTCTACTGGAGCTGATTTTACAAGGGTAGGCCAAGTCAAGCCATAAAAACCAACAACTGGGCTGCTGGAGGGGAATTACTTGTATAGGAATGAGCTCAAAAAAAGTTCTATGCCCAGGGGTGTTGAAAATAATAGCAAACTCCTTAGATCAGAAAAAATGAACATCACAGTTACCTGAGATTACAACATCGGCTGGGGCAAGCAACAGAACAGCAGGCCTGCTGAAAGTTTAGCAGAGAGATCCAGAGAATAAGACAACCTTAGTAGGGCTTGATAAGCTCACTCATATCCCTGGGGTCTAGAAGGCTATACATATGTACATGGCTGCACTCAAGCTCAAGGTACTGGAGAGGGTCCTAGTTACCTACATTTCCCTGTCTGAATGTGAAGCCTTACACAGGTACAGAGGAGACATGAGAAGGCCTAGCAGAAAGTAAAAATCAGGGAAGATTTGTAAACTCCCTGAACTTCGACTATACTTCCCAACCTATACACAATTCCATCAACAAAGGGTGGAAGACAATACTGGCCCAAGGTGTTTAGAGACAATCTCTAACAAATCATTGGCTGAACACTAAGCTATCCGGACCCAGGTATGACACCTAGGAAGCCAGGCTTATAAATAAAAAGAGTAGAAACATTCATAGGTTACAAACTGAAGAGGAGACAGAATATACAGAATTAGTCGAGGCAAGTCACCACAGAAACCTCAGAGGAGGGGTGCGTAGGGATCAGAACCTGAAATTAACCTTTTGAGGAACTGCCAAGTGTTTTCCAAAGTGGCTACACCCACTAGGATGGCTATGATCAAAAAGATGGACAATAAACAAGTGTTGGCAAGGATGTGGAAAAAACTGGAACTCTCATACACTATTGCTGGGAATGTAAAATGGTGCAACTGCTTTGGAAAACAGTGTGACAGTTCCTCAAAAGGTTAAACTTAGAGTTACCTGCCATATGTCCCAAACAACCCAAAATATCCAACAACTGATAAACGGATAAACAAAATATGGTATATTCATACAGTGGAATACTATTCAGACATAAAAGGAATAAAGTAAGTTCTGATACATGTTATAACACGGATGAACCTTGAAAACACTGTGATAGGTGAAAGAAGCCAAACCAAAAGGTCATATATTGTATGATTCCATTTATATGAAATGTTCAGAGTGGACAAATTCAGAGAGACATAAAGTAGATTGTTGGTTGCCAGGGCCTGGGGGGAGGGGGAAAAAGGGAACTGACTGCTAACTGGTACAGAGTTTCTTTTTGGCGTGATGAAAATGTTCTGGAATTAGATGGTAGTGATGTTTGCACAACCTTGTGAATACACTAAAAACCACTGAGTTATATACTTTGAAATGGTGAATTTTATGGTATGTGAATTACATCTTAATTTTTTAAAAAAAAACTAATGCTAAGTGAAAGCAGCAAGATGTGAAAGGTTATATAGTGTATGATTCTATTTATATGAATTCTACAGAAAAGGCAAATCTATAGAGGCAGAAAGTAGATTAGTGGTTGGCTAGGGGTGAGAAAGGGAATTGATGGGAAAAGGGTACAAAAGATCTTGTAGTCTGATGGAAATGTTCTAAAGTCAGATTGTGGTCATAGTTGTACAATTATATAATTTACTAAAAATCACTGAATTGTATACTTCAGATAGGTGAATTTTATGGTATGTAAATTATACCTCAATAAAGCTATTGTTAAAAAAGAAAACATAAATAAACTAAGGCTCCTTAGAGAAATGGCAGGTCTCAGGCAGGAAATATACATGATAATCTTTGTGCCACAAATCAAGCAAACTATAGAAACCTAATGAGTAGTGTGGAAAGGATACAGGAGGTAACATTTGGGCAAGATGTGGGACAATTTGAGCATTAACAAGGATAATGAATGCAATCAATTGAAACCCACTGAATGTATTTTTAAAAACACCAGCTCATAATGATAAAGAGAGAACAGACACATACAACTCATTGGATATCATTGAAAGTAAGTAATCAGGGCACCAAGCCTTTATTCTAAAAATTGGCAATAAAGTCCAAGATGAAGAATTAAGCATCTTTCCTGTCCTCTCTGTGCAGGTAACTCGATAGCCATAACTGATGAGGGAAAGTTTATTTTCCGAAGAATTCCAGCTAACTAATGTAGAAGATAAAATTAGGAAATCACCACTTTGAATTTCCTAGTGAAATAATTAATTCTGGCAATGATCATCAATGGATTAAACTATTAGATGAAAGGTTAATGGGAAACATCATAAAGAAGGAATCAGACTGTCACCTGCTCATTAAAGATGGAGCAGACATGAGCCTCCAGATGTGATTCAAAGTGCATTACACACCAACCCCCGTGAAATATTCTTGACAAAAAAAAAATAATTGAACCTGAATATCATCAAGCCTCTAAAGCTAACTTCCATTATAGAAAAATATGGGGTGTATAGAAGAATAAAGTAAATGACAGTGTAAGAAAGATAACAGACAGGTCCAAAATGTAGGATTTTCTAGGACAACTGACACACTTTCTGCGACAAGTCGATGGCTTGAAAAAGAAAAAGAGAGGTGCAGACTTCTCTAGATTAAGAGAGACTTAAGAGGGCTTCCCTGGCGGTGCAGTGGTTGAGAGTCCGCCTGCCGATGCAGGGGACACGGGTTCGTGCCCCGGTCCAGGAAGATCCAACATGCCGTGGAGCGGCTGGGCCCGTGAGCTGTGGCCGCTGGGCCTGCGCGTCCGGAGCCTGTGCTCCACAACGGGAGAGGCCACAACAGTGAGAGGCCCGCGTACCGCAAAAAATAAATAAATAAAAATAAATCATCAAGTTGTACACCTTAAATATATGAATTTTTTTTTTGGCCGTGCTGAGCGGCTTGCAGGATCTTAGTTCCCCAACCAGGGATCAAACACGGGTCCCCTGCAGTGGAAGCACAGCGTCCTAACAACTGGACCACCAGGGAATTCCCTAAATATACACAATTTTTATTTGTCAATGACACCTTGTCTTAGCCTGTTCATCCAGGCTGCTATAACAAAATACCATACACTTGGTAGCTTATAAACAACAGAAATTTATTTCTCACAGTTCTAGAGGCAGGGAAGTCCAAGATCAACGCACTGGCAGATTAAGTGTCTGGTAAGAGCCCGCTTCTTGTTCATAGACAACCCTCTTTTCGCTGTGTCCTCACATGGTGGAATGGGTGAGGGATCTCTCTGGAGTCTCTTTTACAAGGGCACTAATCCCATTCATGAGGGCTCTGTCCTCATGACCTAATCACCTCCCAAAGGCCCCACCTCCTAACACCATCACACTGGGGGTTAGGTTTCAACATATGAATTGTGGGGGGTGACACAAACATTTAATCTATAGCAATCTCAATAAGCTGATAAAAAAGATAATAACCAATTGTAATATAAGAACATTGTTTGGATCTTTATATGAACAAACCAACCGTTAGACAACCTTTTGAGATAATCTGAGAAATTTTATAATGGACAGGGTATTAGATGCTATTAAGGAATTATTAATTTTGTAAGATAGCCTAACGACAGCATGGTTATATAAGAAAATGTTTGTACTTTTTAGACATGCCTACTGAATATGCACAGGTGAAATAACATGATGTCTGGAATTGGCCTTAAAATACTTCAGCAAATTTTAAGAAAGAAAAAGAGAGATAGCTGAAACAAGATCGGCAAAATCTTGATAATTATTGAATGTAGTTAATGGGTACATGAAGGTCCATTATACAATTTTCTTTACTTATGAGTACATGTGAAAACATTTAATAATTTTTTAAAGTCACAAATCTGATCATGTAACTTCCAAGTATAAAAACAACTTCAATAGTTCCCCAAGGTCCACAGAGATAAAGCTCAAATCTACAGCACGGTCTATAAAGCCCTCCATAATGTGGTCCCCAACCTCATCTCCTACTGCTCCCTAAATTCCAGCCACTAAACCTATTTCATACCTCCATGCCTTTGCATCTACTGTTTCTTCTGTCCTTTGTTATCACACTTCTTCCCAAACCTTCCTGACCCGAGGAGAGCTTTCTGAATCCAACACAGGTCTCTGTGAAGCCTTTCTTGACCTCCAATATTCAGTCTACTTTGGTTTTGAACCTTATTCTCCTATAACATAATGTCTGGGTTCTCATCTGTAGCCTTAGAGTCTTTGCTGAGGTTCGAACTCCTGTACCCAGGAACTCTTGCACCTAGTCCTTCCATGGCTCTCACTGGTCTGTTTCCCACTGACAGAGCTCAAAGTCACTGTCCTACAGCACAACATTTAAGGAGGCACTCACTCTCAGGGTCAAGCAAGTGTAGCATCGGCACTATAGGCACCTCATTTGCTTCACCCTAGTTCTGGTCCTGGTCCCTCCCCACACCTATGTCCAAGCATTAAAGTCCTTCCTCTTATATTTTACCACTCTGGTCTCAGGTGCACTCACCCACATTCACCTCTTTAACTCCCTTCTAATACTTGGCATATGGGAAAATGTGCTTCTCTTCATTTGTAAGCTGAAAATTTCCCCTGATTGTGGGCCCTGGTTGCTGAGTATAACAGAAGTGTTGGTATTACATCAGTCACAGAAATGGAAATAGCTTAAATCCTTAGTGAAATTAAACATAAGAACCAGTGCCATCAAATTCTAAAAGCTCTTGAAAATACTCAGTGGACCCCTTCAAATCACCATAAGTATGCATCTACATCTTCTTCCTCTAAGTGAAACTGCCTTTCTCTCAAGTACTAGCACTCAAGTTAAACTTCAAAAACTCATTCAATTTTCATTTGTTTAATAACTTATGAATTTTGTAATATTACAAAAATATTTTCTATTTTTCATTGCTTATGTGTAATGTTTAATTTACCCTGTGGATTAAGTAGGTTTTTATCTGCTATTCTGGAAACACAACCATTACTCATAAATGGTTTCTCTGATAAAATTGTCCCAAACTTCAAGTCACTAATTTAAATAAACGTTTAAAAATATAATCACAAAAGAATTAAACATTTACGTCACCAATCATGTACAAACTGTATTTCAGTATACCAAATAGACCTAGTCGGTAAGGGAAAATTCTTTATGAAAGAATTCCAGCTAACAGATGTAGAAAGAATGATAGAACTAGAAAAATCACCAGTTTGAAGCCCCTTATGAAATAACTGATTCACATAATGATCACCACTGGATGCTAAAACGAATAGAAGGCAAATAGGGAACTTTACAGTGGGAGGATCAAGTGGTCACCAATCTGCACTCACTGCTCAATCACAGCATCACTAAAAGTGGAACAAACAGACATTGGAATAGCATGTGTGAAGGTCTGGATTCGAGAGCAAGAGAGCATGGAGTTGTCCAAGAATGGAAGAAGGAGTTTAGAATGACTGAGATAAAAGAGTTTGAGATGGAAAGTTTTGATAAATGAAGCAGATGCAGGAGCAAGATGTAGGGCCTTGGAAGCTACTCAAAGGATTGTGGACTTTCTCTTATGGGGACTAGGAAGCCACGGAAGGGTTGAGCTTTAGAAAGTGTTCTCTGGCTACAGTGTGGAGAATGATTTGGGGGTAGGAAAGAGTGGGAGCAGGGAGATGAATTAAGAGACAGTTGCAGTAGTTCAGGTGAGTGGTGATGGTGGCCTGGACCAGAATAGTGGCAGTAGGAGTAGAGAGAAGTATATGGATTCAACAGCTATTTAGCAAATAGAACTAAAAGGATTTAGTGGTAGAATAACTAGAGGGAGGATGGTATGAAGGTTTCAGGCTTAGGTGACTGAGTTGACAGTGGTGCCATTCTCTGAGATAAGGAACACAAGAGGAGGAACAGGTTTAGAAGGAAAGGGGAAGAACAAGCTCAATATGGGAAATGGTGAATTTGAGATGTCTATCCACATAGGCAGATGGATACACGGGGTCTGAAGCTCAGGAAAGAGGTCTGGGTTGGACATACACTTGTGTGAAGTGAGTGTATAGTAAGCAGTTGAAGCCATGGGAATGGATAAGATAACCCTATTTTTTAAAAAAAAAAGTGGGAGTTCCCTGGTGGACTAGCGGTTAGGATTCCAGGCTTTCACTGCTGTGGCCTGGGTTCAATCCCTGGTCAGGGAACTGAGATCCCATAAGCCACGTGGTGCGGCCAAAAAACAAAACAAAACTGCAAAGCATAACACATTGCCTGTGGCCTCATATCTTTAACCACTAGCAACTCCAGGCCAATGGCAGAAGAGAAGCCAGATGAATTGAAGAGCAAGAGGTGAGGAAATAAAAGGTGACTGAAGGTAAAGAAGGAGAGAGGACAGGAACTGAAAGAGAATATGAATTTGTATAGCATTCATCCACGCTGCCCAATTAACCCTTTACTAAATACTGTCCTATGTTATAAATATATAGTGTTATCTTCTTCAAGAAATGCCTTAAATGCATGTCTAGTCTTCCCAGTAAAACTATAAGCTCCTCATGGAGTTTTTAAAAATTTCTTTGCATCCCACACTATATGTACAGAAGTCAAAGAGCTGTTTAAGGTCAGAAGGCTTGTTGCCAACTACAGAAGAATGACCTCCTAGGTAGGCAATATCTTTGTGGCATCTCAGTGGTCCAAGGTATGGTGCTTAGGAAGCCAAATTAGTCAATCCCACAATTAGCCAGATTATATGCCAAAGTGTTAATTCACAAAGGGAAGCAGAATTACTTTAAGAACCAGCACCAGGTCATCTGTACAGGACAGTCCCTCTAGGGGGGCAGGCATATTCAGCAGTCCAGACTATATATTAAAAGGTGGATTTGTGAGCACAATTTTAAAACAAAAGGAGTTTATATCCACAAAGGATATATATCCATCAAATTATAAGAGCCTGATAAAATACCCTTCTCTACTCAAGATATTTCTATAAAAAGCCGACCTAGTATGCAGAAAACTATAAGACACTGATGAAAGAAATTAAAAATGATACAAAAAGATGGAGAGATATACCATGTTCTTGGATTGGACAAAGCAACATTGTGAAAATGACTATACTACCCAAAGCAATCTACAGATTCAATGCAATCCCTATCAAACTACCAATGGCATTTGTCACAGAACTAGAACAAAAAATTTCACAATTTGTACGGACACACAAAAGACCCCGAATAGCCAAAGCAATCTTGAGAAAGAAAAATGGAGCTGGAGGAATCAGGCTCCCAGACTTCAGACTATACTGCAAAGCTACAGTAATCAAGACAGTATGGCACTGGCACCAAAACAGAAATATAGATTTTGAACAGGAGAGAGTAGAACAGGAGAGAAAGCCCACAGATAGACCCACGCACATATGGTCACCTTATTTTTGATAAAGGAGGCAAGAATATACAATGGAGAAAAGACAGCCTCTTCAATAAGTGGTGCTGGGAAAACTGGACAGCTACAAGTAAAAGAATGAAATTAGAACACTTCTTAACACCATACACAAAAATAAACTCAAAATGGATTAAAGACCGAAATGTAAGGCCAGACACTAACAAACTCTTAGAGGAAAACATAGGCAGAACACTCTATGACATAAATCACAGCAAGATCCTTTTTGACCCACCTCCTAGAGAAATGGAAATAAAAAACAAAAATAAACAAATGGGACCTAATGAAACTTAAAAGCTTTTGCACAGCAAAGGAAGACATAAACAAGACAAAAAGACAACCCTCAGAATGGGAGAAAATATTTGCAAATGAAGCAACTGACAAAGGATTAACCTCCAAAATTTACAAGCAGCTCATGGAACTCAATATCAAAAAAACAAACAACCCAATCCAAAAAGGGGCAGAAGACCTAAACAGACATTTCTCCAAAGAAGATATACAGATTGCCAACAAACACATGAAAGAATGCTCAACATCACTAATCATTAGAGAAATGCACATCAAAACTACAATGAGGTATCACCTCACACCAGTCAGAATGGCTATCAATAAAAAAATCTACAAACAATAAATGCTGGAGAGGGTGTGGAGAAAAGGGAACCCTCTTGCACTGTTGGTGGGAATATAAATTGATACAGCCACTATGGAGAACAGTATGGAGGTCCCTTAAAAAACTAAAAATAGAACTACCATACAACTCAGCAATCCAACTACTGGGCATATACCCTGAGAAAACCATAATTCAAAAAGGGTCATGTACCACAAGTTTCACTGCAGCTCTATTTACTATAGCCAGGATATGGAAGCAACCTAAGTGTTCATCGACAGATGAGTGGATAAAGAAGATGTGGCACATATATATAATGGAATATTACTCAGCCATAAAAGGAAACGAAATTGAGTTATTTGTAATGAGGTGGATGGACCTAGAGTCTGTCATACAGAGTGAAGTCAGAAAGAGAAAAACAAATATCGTATGCTAACAAATATATATGGAATCAAAAAAAAAAAAAGGTTCTGAAGAACCTAGGGGCAGGACAGGAATAAAGACGCAGACGTAGAGAATGGACTTGAGGACACGGAGACAGGTAAGGGTAAGCTGGGACGAAGTGAGAGAGTGACATGGACTTAAAAATACTACCAAATGTAAAATAGATAGCTAGTGGGAAGCAGCCACATAGCACAGGGAGATCAGCTCGGTGCTTTGTGACCATCTAGAGAGGTGGGATAGGGAGGGTGGGAGGGAGACGCAAGAGGGAGGAGATATGGGGATATATGTATACGTATAGCTGATTCACTTTGTTATAAAGCAGAAACTAACACACCATTGTAAAGCAATTATACTCCAATAAAGATGTTTAAAAAAAAAAGCCTACCTAACCAGAACCAGGGGCAAGAGAATTGGTGAAAAGACACTTATTCTTACTTGTAATGTTTTAATATTATTTACAGGAAGAAGTATTCACATATTATCGGTGTAGTTTAAAACAAATAACAGAAAGAACTCTCAGAAAAGGCTAAAGAAACAAAATATCACTCTTCTCCTTTCCAGGCTCCTTGCTGATAACCACCCTTCCCCTTCTATGCGTGGATCACTGTGTCAGATGGCCAAGTTATAACGCAGTTGAGTAAGTTGGGATTTCTTTGTGTTATTACATTTCATTCTCTTCTTCCTAAGACTATACTCTGGTCTTTGATGGAAACTTGAAAGTTACTCTAGTCTCATTAAAAGAAAACTTAGGAACTCTCTCTTAAGGTAGGTTAATTCTGTTAGATGTATGCTTTCAGATAGCTGCTTTTATCCTTCATATTTAATTTTAAGACAATAACCTTTCCCTATGATTATTTGCAATTCTAAGAGCACCTTATAGAATAAGGCATATTTCCTCCTTTTTAATAAGGTGTATAAGTACTTGTTGGCTGATTTAGCAGATTAGAAGAGAAGGGTACATTAATAGGAGGTTTTGTCAGTCAAATTTTTGAAGCTTGAACTAGATGACCCTTAAAGTTCCTTAGATTCAATGAAGATTCTATGATTAAAGTAGAATAGTTTTGGCTCCCTGAAATGTTTCTCTTTGCCTCTGTCACCAAGGAGGACAGAGAAGGAGCCAGACCAAGTCAATTTCCACTCAAGAATAAGTTTGGACTATGTGAAAGGCCTCCATTTTACAGGAAATAAGCCTTCCTATGACCTTGAAGCATTGACCCTATGAAAAAAATTTAAAAATTGGACCTATTTTGTGTACTGTGATAGGTCTGTTAGCTCAGATCCTATATACAACAGTAACTGAAGGTAGATGAACAGCAGTAACCCTTATTTGATGGATTGATTTCAACATGGGAGAAAGTCTCTAGTCAGGCTGAAAAGATTTGAGCTTTACCCTGCCCTTCTTGATATTTTTAAATAGTTACTTGTATGAACACACTAATGGCATACTAATCAAATTTGCAGATGATAGCTAGAAAGAAAGCTAGTACAACTGGATGACTTTGGGGATTCAAAATAAGCTTGACAAGCAGGAATAATAGGCTAAATTTAACAAGGTGAAGAGAAAGAGATCAACTTAAAGACACGTACTGGGTCCTAAAACACAACTGTGCAAGTACCAAATGGATGAACACAGCAGCATAATTAGTCTTAAGGATTTCAACTACCTTCCTCAACATAAGTCAACAGAGTGATTGATGTGATTGTGAAGAAAGAAAAAAAAAAGAAAAGAAAAAAGCTAAATTAATCTTGGCCTGCATGAGTAGTAGCATAGGGTCTAGAACAAAAAAAGTCATTGAACTACTCCTCTGTAGTGATCAGAACATTACTTGAAATAGTACGTTTCATTCTAGATGCCAATCTTTAAAGAGAGATATTAATGAACTGAAATATGAAGAGAATAGAATAACCAGAATGATGAGTAAATCTTAAAATTCTGCCATGAGAATAATGGCAGTAAAGGAATTGCAGATGTTTAGCACAAAGAAGACAAGACTTAGTAGAGCAAACCAATGACCACTGTTTTCAAATGTAAAGGGTCGTCAAGTATCAGAGCTGACCAACAATGGAAGAGACTATCTCTGGAGCAGTATCCTCAAATAATGAAGTGTTCAAGCACAGACCTAGACAATCACTTGGTGGGAATATTGAGAGAGATTCAAAAGCCTAGGATAATTCCTAGGTCTCTCTGCTTTTAGCCAAAAGCCATGACACTTCAGTAGCAATAAATATACCTAGCACCCAGATCTTGGTTTCTAAATATCACTCCTCACTTAACAGAGCCAAAGCTCCTTGAAGAAATAGCTGATTCCAGGACTACAGCAGGGAAAATATAAGATAAGCCTGAAATATCCTTGTTGTCCCAGAAAGTAAGGAAGTGCTAAAGAATGGTGGGGACATGTAAATAGACACAGAAATCAGCTTGAAAGGGCTCCTACTGGCCAAGTCGGGGCCAATTTAAGCATCAAACTGAATAATGATAGTAAAAACATTATAACCCGTGCAAAAAATAAGAATCCATGTGTCCATACTGATAATCAAGAATCAATCAATCAATACATGGGGTAAAGGGAAAGCTCTTCGTTACAGTAGAATGCCAACTAATAAATGTAGAAATAGAGATGTATTTAGAAAACCACCATTTTTCAAACAACACAGTAGTAACTGATTCAGGCAAGAATCATCAATGAATGTTAAAAACTATTGGGTGGGGGTTTCCCTGGTGGCGCAGTGGTTGAGAGTCCGCCTGCCGATGCAGGGGACACGGGTTTGTGTCCCGGTCCGGGAAGATCCCACATGCCGCGGAGCGGCTGGGCCCGTGAGCCATGGCCGCTGAGCCTGCGCTCCCCAACGGGAGAGGCCCGCAAACCGCAAAAAAAAAAAAAAAAAAAAAAAAAAAAAAAAAAAAAAAAAACTATTGGGTGAAAGTTTGATGAGGAACAAGACGTTTATACAGTCTCAAATTATACCTCCACAAATTGGATATTAATTACAAAGGGAAAATAGTAAATGTACAATGGAGAAACCTGGCAGACTACGCTTTAACTGAATAGCCAAACTTAACATCAGCGATCGTGGGACAAACTGACATCATGTACCTCCTGTTGTAATGCATTAAGAACATACCACTTCTGCTATATTCCTCTAAAAAATGCATAACCTGAAGCTAATCATAGATAATCCCAAATGAAGGGACATTCTACAAAATAACTGGCCTGAACTCTTCTAAAATGACAACACAATGAAAGAAAAAAAGACAGAGGAAACATTTTAGATTAAAGGAGAATAGGGATTTTCCTGGTGGTCCAGTGGTTAGGACTCGGCGCTTCCACTGCAGGGGGGCATGGGTTCGATTATGCATTTATTTATTGTACATAATAGTTTGTACCTCTTAATCCCATACCCCTCTCCTGCCTCTCCCCCTTCCCTCTCCCCACTGGTAACCACTAGTTTGTTCTTTATATCTGTGAGTCTGTTTCTGTTTCATTATATTCATTTATTTGTTTATTTTTTAAGGTCTCACATATAAGTGATAACATACAGTATTTGACTATCTCTGACTTATTTCACTAAGCATAATAGCCACCAGGTCCATCCATATTGTTGTAATGGCAAAATTTCATTCTTTTTTATGCCTGAGTAATATTCCATTATATATATATATATATATATATATATATATATATATGTATGTATACACACACACACACACACGTCTTCTTTATCCATTCATCTCTTGATGGACACATAGGTTGCTTACATATCTTGGCTATTGTAAATAATGCTGCTATGAACATTGGGGTGCATGTATCTTTTCAAATTAGTGTTTTCATTGTCTTTGGATATACACCCTGGAGTGGAATTGCTGGATCATATGGTAGTTCTATTTTTAGTTTTTTGAGGAACCTCCATACTGTTTTCCATAGTGGCTGTACTGCATTCCCACCAACAGTGTACTACAGTTCCCTTTTCTCCACAGCCTTGCCCACATTTGTCATTTGTGGCCTTTTTGATGATAGCCATTCTAACAGGTATGAGGTGATATCTCATTGTGGTTTTGATTTACATTTGTCTGATGATTAGCAATGTTGAGCACCTTTTCATGTGCCTGTTGGCCAACTGCATTTCCTCCTTGGAAAAATGTCTATTCAAGCCTTCTGCCCATTTTAAAATCAGGTTGTTTGTTTTTGATACTGAGTTGTATGATCTGTTTATATATTTTGGATTATTAACCCTTTATGGGTCATATCACTTGCAAATACTTTCTACCACTCAGTTGTCTTTTCATTTTATCAATGGTTTCCTTTGCTGTGCAAAAGCTTTTAAGTTTAATTACATCCCATATTTTATTTTTGCTTCTGTTTCCTTTGCCTTAGAAGACAGATCCATAAAAATATTGCTACTATTTATGTCAAAGAGTGTTCTGCCTGTGTCTTCTCCCAGAGTTTTATGGTTTCCGGTTTTACATTTAGGCGTTTAATTCATTTTGAGTTTATTTTTGTATGAGGTGTGAGAAAATGTTCTAATTTCATTCTTCTACATACAGCTGTCCAGTTTTCCCAGCACCACTTACTGAAGAGATTGCCTTTAACCCCATTATATATTCTTGCCTACCTTGTCATAGATTAATTGACCATAAGTGTATGAGTTTATTTCTGTGCTCTCTATTCTATTCCATTGACCTGTGTCTATTTTTGTGCCAAGAAATCAGTGAGCATGATACCTCCAGCTTTGTTCTTTTTCTCAAGGTTGCTTTGGCTATTGGGCGGGGGGGGGGGGGTCTTTTCTGATTTCCATATAAGTTTTAGGATTATTTGTTCTGGTTCTGTGCAAAATACCATGGGCATTTTAATAGGGATTGCATTAAATCTGTAGATTGCTTTGGGTAGTATGGCCATTTTAACAAAGTTAATACTTCCAATCCATGAACACGGGATATCTTTCCATTTCTTTGTATTGTTTTCAGTTCCCTTCACTGGTGTTTTATAGTTTTCAGGGTATAGGTCTTTCACCTCCTTGGTTAAGTTTACTCCTAGGTATTTTATTCTTTTTGATGTGATTTTAAGCAGGATTGTTTTCTTGCTTTCTCTTGCTGATAGTTCATTATAAGTGTATAGAAAAGCAACAGATTTCTGTATATTAATCTTGTATCCTGCAACTTTACTGAATTCATTTATTAGTTCTAATAGTTTTCTGATGGATACTTTAGGGTCTTCTATATATAGTATTATGTCATCTGTAAATAGTGAGAGTTTTACTTCTTCCCTCCCAATTTAAATGCCTTTTATTTCTTTGTCTTGTCTGATTGCTGTGGCTAGGACTTCCAATACTATGTTAAATACACGTGGTGAGAGTGGGCATCTTTGTCTTTTTCCCAATTTAAGAGGAAAAGCTTTCAGCGTTTCACCATTGAGTGTGATGTTAGCTGTGGGTATTTCATATATGGCCTTTATTATGTTGAGATTTGTTCCCCCTATATCCACTTTGATGAGAGTTTTTATTATGAATGAATGTTGAATTTTGTCAAATGCTTTTTCTGCATCTATTGAGATGATCATGTGATTTTTGTCCTTCCTTTTGTTAATGTGGTGTATCACATTGATTGATTTGCGAATGTTGAACCATCCTTGCATCCCTGGAATAGATCCCACTTGTTCATGATGTATGATCCTTTTTATATATTGTTGAATTCAGTTTGCTTATATTTTGTTGAGGATTTTTGCATCTATATTCATCAGAGATACTAGCCTGTAATCTCTTCTTTTGTAGTGTCTTTGTCTGGTTTTGGTATCAGGGTAATGGTGGCCTCGTAGAATGAATTTGGGAGTGTTCCATCCTCTTCAGTTTTTCGGAAGAGTTTGAGAAGGATAGGATTCTTTACATGTTTGGTAGAACTCCCCTGTGAAGCCATCCAGTACTGGACTTTAGTTTGCTGGGATTCTTTTTAATTACTAATTCAATTAGTACACTGTACACTCTCCTCAGCAACAGCAGCCCTCGCCCTAGTGGGGAGCTGTGCTGGAGCAAGAGAGGTCATAGTGGGTGCTTGATGTGGGCCAGGGCACATGTTGGGGAGTTCGTGGGATACTGGCCAGAGTCCCAGGCAGTTTTGATCTGCTTTCTCTGCCTTGTTTTGGGAGTAAGCAAGTGTGTGCATGCTCTTCAGGGGCACAGACTATGTTTCTTACAGCCCTCCTGTTAGTCCCACTAGCTTTCAAACCAGCTAAGAGGACTTGTCTTCCCAGTGTCAGACCCCAGGGCTGGGGTGCCCAATATGTGGTTTGAACTGCTCACTCCCCAGGGAGGATCTCCAAGTCCACATAATCCCTCTCCTCTTCTATGTCCCCTCCAAGGTGCACAGGTCCTGACGAGATCACTTCTCCTCCCATTCTACGCAACTTCGTTTGGATCTTTCTTTACAGCCTTGGTTGCAGCAGAGTCTTTCTGCCTCTCTCCAGTTTGTTTTCAGTGAGAACTGCTCCACATGTAGATGTATTTTTGATGTGTTTATAGGGGTAGGTGAGCTCAGTGTCCTCATACTCCACCATTTTGATCTCTTCCCCAAAGAGACGATAATCTTAAAGAATTTTTACAAGTCTTTTTTTTATAAATTTATTTATTTATTTATTATTTTTTAAAATTTTTGGCTGTGTTGTGTCATTGTTGCTGTGCAGGCTTTCTCTAGTTGTGGCGAGCGGGGGCTACTCTTCGTTGTGGTGCGTGGGCTTCTCATTGCGGTGGCTTCTCTTGTTGCGGAGCACAGGCTCTAGGCACGCAGGCTTCAATAGTTGTGGCTCATGGGCTCTACAGCGCAGGCTCAGTAGTTGTGGCACACGGGTTTAGGTGCTCCGCAGCCTGTGGGATCTTCCCGGACCAGGGCTTGAACTTGTGTCCCCTGCATTGGCAGATGGATTCTTAACCACTGTGCCACCAGGGAAGCTCTACACGTTTTGAAAAAGTTATAAAGAGACTAAAAATAGTCTTTATGTAAAAGAAGGAACATGGTATTTTGTGTCACACAGGCCAGGATTCAAATCCTTGCTCTGCCACTTATTATTTGCATGACTTTGGGCTTAGCTTTTCTCAGCCTCAATTTCTTCATGTTGTAAAGACAATACTATTTACTTCTCTAGTTACACTTACACACACAGACACACACACACACACACACACAAACACACCCCTCCCTAACTTACAAAGAGCTTTCATAAATCATTACGAATCAACATGAAAATGATGAACTCCTCCCAAAAGAAAAATGGGCAAAGAATAAGAACAGGCAAAAAATTATATACAGATAATCAATAAATACAGTTGTTTGAAAAAATGTTTAACCTCACCATTAGTCAAAGACATGCTAATAAAAATGAAATATAATTTTTAACCTATGAGACTGGCAAGGAATAAAAACATTGATAAAATCCAGTGTTGATGAAAGTATGAGAAAATGTACTATTGGTGATAATGCAAACTGGTACAACATTTCTATAAGGCATTGATAACATCCATTAAAACTGATCTAGAAACTTCTACACTGAAAGCTGCAAAACATTCTAACGAGAAATTTTTAAAGGCCTAAATAAATGGATATACCATGTTCCTAGACCGAATGACTCAATATTGTTAAGGTGCTAAACCTCCCAAAATTCATCTATAGATTTAATAAAATTGTAATAATAATCCCACTAGGTTTTAAAAATAGAAATTGACAAGCTGATTTTTAAACGTCTGTGGAAATGCAAAAGACCTAAAATATCCAAAGGAATCTTGAAAAAGAATAACAAAAGTTGGAGGATCTATATTCCTGACTTTAAGACTTACTACAAAGCTACAATATTTGACAGACAAATAGGTCAATGGAACAGAACAGTGAGTCCTATACATATAAAGTAATTTGATATTTGATAAAGCAATATTGAACTGGGGAAAGGAAAAGCCTTTCAACAAATGGTGCTGGAATAACTGGATATCAATACAGAGAAAATAAACCTCAACCCCAACCCTACACCATTCACAAAAAGCTAACTGAATGTCAATTATACCTTAATAAAGCTGAAATTTTTAGAAAACTAATTGAAGATGGATCATGGAACTAGCCATAAAAGATAACTGTTGGGGCTTCACTGGTGGCGCGGTGGTTGGGAGTCCGCCTGCCGATGCAGGGGACACGGGTTCGTGCCCCGGTCCTGGAGGGTCCCGCATGCCGCGGAGCGGCTGGGCCCGTGGGCCATGGCCGCTGGGCCTGTGCGTCCGGAGCCTGTGCTCCACGACGGGAGAGGCCACAACAGTGAGAGGCCCGCGTACCGCAAAAAAAAAAAAAAAAAAAGATAACTGTTAAAACTATAAAGTTTCTAGAAGAAAACTCAGGAAAGGATCTTTGAGACTTGGGGATAGACAAAGCTTTCTTAGAAAGGACACAGAAGGCAATAATCGTAAAAGAAAAAACTTATAAATTAGATTTCACCAAATTAAAAGAACCTGTTCATCAAAAATCACCACACACACAAAAAATCACCACTAAGAAAATGAATAGGTAAGTGACAGACTAGGAGAAAATATTTGCAAAACATATACCTGACAAAGAACTTGTAACCAGAATATAGAAAGAACTCCTATCTTGGAAAATGATGTCAAAATATATAGAATGTGTTGAAAGTCACAATGTAGGAGAAAGATAAATGGCATCTCTGTTTACCAGATGGTCTGTGGTCATAGCAACCAGACCTGTAGGTACAACAGGAGGAGGCGTCTTCCGCACAGTCTTAATAGGAGCTAAAGGAACCACTTCCACAGGCACTGCATGAGTATACTCGTTTCGCTACCTCTCTGCCAGCAACAGGTATAAAAATTTCATCTGTAAGCATAGGTACAGGGAGTACATGAGAAATCTCTGCCCCTTCCCCTCAATTTTGTTGTGAACCTAAAAATTTCCCAAGAAATTAAAGTCTTAATTTAAAAATACAGAAAAAAGAACTCCTACAATTTAATGATTTAAAAAGTCAAGCAATCCAATTTGAAAAATGGAGAAAATATTTGAATAGACACTTCACAAAGAAAGATGTATGAATAGTCAATAAGCACGTGAAAAAGTGCTTGACATCACTAGTCATCAGAGAAATGCATATTAAAACTATAATGAGATACTACTACACACCAAAATGGCTAAAATTTAAAAGACTGACCATATCAAATGTTGGACAGGATGAAGAGCAAGTGGAATTCCTATACATTGTCAATATGAATATAAAATGGTACAACCACTTAAGAGAATTGTTCTGAAGTGTCTTATAAATTTAAATATACTTCTACCCTACAGTCTAGAAATGCCACTTCTAGATACTTACCAAAAACAAAAAACAAAGGAACAAAAACAAAAAAAGCATATGTTTACAGAAAGACTTGTACTAGAATGTTCATTGCAGCTTTAGTCATAATAGCTAAAAAACGTAAACAATTCAAATGTCCATCAGTAATAGAAAGGACAAACTGTGGTGTATTCATACAATGGAATGTCACTCAAAAATGAAAAGGAGAAAACTTGATATGCACGATTAACATGGGAAAATCTCAGAAACATTATGCTGAGCAAAAAAAGCATTACACAAAAACTGTTCCTTACAAGCTATAGATTTTGGAATAAATGTTGGTTAATAAATGCATTAATAAGTAATACATTTTACTTTAAGGAGAGAACCAGACAAGTACACAAAGATGCATGGGTAAGAATGTTCATCACAAGAGCTTATAATAGCAAGAAGACAATCTAAATGTCCAGGGGCTTCCTTGGTGGCGCAGTGGTTGGGAGTCCGCCTGCCGATGCAGGGGACACGGATTCGTGCCCCGGTCCGGGAGGATCCCACATGCCGTGGAGCGGCTGGGCCCATGGGCCATGACCGCTGGGCCTGCGCGTCTGGAGCCTGTGCTCCGCGCTGGGAGGGGCTGCAGCAGTAAGAGGCCCGTGTACCGCAAAAAAAAAAAAAAAAAAAAAAAAAATGTCCATTAGGAGAAAATTAAATAAAATTATGTTACATCCATACAATGCAATGCTACACAGCCACTTAAAATGATGATATAGTCTATACTCATTGACACAGAAAGAAGTTCAGAACATAAAGAAGTTCAGAACATACTGCTGAGGGCAAACAAATTGGATTACAAACAACATGAAAGAAAGAACAAGAAATTTCTCATCTATCATATTGGTAAGGATGAAAAATGATTGATAATACCCAATATTGACAAATATGTGGGAAAAACATATCAATACTTTCATATCCTATTGGTAAAGAGTGTAAAATGGTAGACTCTAGAAGGCTACATGACTATAATTAAAATTCTAAATGTGCATACCATTTCACATAGCAATAATTTCTAAAACTTCATCCTACATAAATACTCACATAGGCACACAGTTATCTGTACAAAGAATGTAGCAGTACTTGTAATAGTCAAACATTATAACAACCCAAATGTCTATCAGTGGATTTGGCTAAATAAAATGATGGTCCGTATATACAATGGAACACTATGCAGCTATTAAAATTAATTAGTTGGTGTTGAATCAGAAAGTGGAATGGTGGCTACCACAGGCTGGGGGTGGTGGGGAAAGAGAAGATAATTTTTTTGTATCAAAGGGTACAAACTTTCAGTTATAAGATAAATAAGTTCTGGAAACCTAATGTACAGCATGGTGACTGTAGTTAATAAAAATGTATTACATTGCTAAGAGAGTAGATCTCAAGTGTTCTCACCACACACACCAAAAAAAGATAACTATGGGAGGTATGTTAATTAGTTTGGTTGTGGTAGTCATATCACAATGTATACATTTATCAAAACATCACATTTTATACCTTAAATATATACAATTTAAAAAAATACATATGTATATACAATTTTTATTCATCTAAATAAATAAATAAAATATTTTTTAAATGAGTGAGTTAACACCCCAAATAGGCAAAGCAATCTTGAGAAAGAAGAACATAGTATCACACTTCCCAATTTCAAACTATATCACAAAGCTAGAGTAATCAAAAGAGTATGGTATGGGCATAAAAACAGACACATAGATCTATGGAATAGAATAAATAGCCCAAAAATAAACCCATGCACTTATGGTCAATTAATCTATGACAAAGGAGACAAGAATATACAATGGAGAAAGGGCAGTCTCTTCAACAAATGGTGCTGGGGAAACTGGACAGCTACATGTAAAAGAATGAAATTAGAACATTTTCTAACACCATATACAAAAACAAACTCAAAATGGATTAAAGACCTAAATGTAAGATTGGATACTATAAAACTCCTAGAGGAAAACATAGGTGGTAAGTTCCTTGACTTGGGTCTTGGTGATGATTTTTTGGATTTGACATCAAAAGCAAAGGCAACAAAAGCAAAAACAAACATGTAGGACTACATCAAACTAAAAAGCTTCTGCACAGCAAAGGGAACCATCAATAAAATGAAAAGACAACCTAATGAATGGGAGAACATATGTGCAACTCACATATCTGCTAAGGGGTAAATATTCAAAATATATAAAGAACTCATACACTCAAGAGTAAAAAACAAACAAACAAACAAAACAGAAACCTGATTTAAAAATGAGCAGAGGGGGACTTCACTGGTGGCGCAGTGGTTAAGAATCCGCCTGCCAATGCAGGGGACACAGGTTCGAGCCCTGGTCCAGGAAGATCCCACATGCCTTGGAGCAACTAAGCCCATGTGCCACAACTACTGAGCCTGCGCTCTAGAGCCTGCGAGCCACAACTACTGAGCCTACATGCCACAACTACTGAAGCCCACAAGCCTAGAGCCCATGTTCCGCAACAAGAGAAGCCACCACAATGAGAAAAGTCTGCACACTGCAACAAAGAGTAGCCCCCACTCGCCACAACTAGAGAAGGCCTGCATGCAGCAATGAAGACCCAACACAGCCAAAAATTAATTAATTAATTATTTTTAAAAAAATGAGCAGAGGATCTGAATAGACATGTTTTCAAAGAAGACATACAAATGGCCAAGAGGCACACGAAAAGATGCTCAACATCACTAATCATCAGGGAAATGCAAATCAAAATCACAATGAGATATCAACTCACAATTGTTAGAATGGCCATTATCAAAAAGACAAGAAATGGCAAGTGTTGGCAAGGATGTGGAGAAAAGGGAACACTTGTGCACCATTGGTGGGAATGTAAATTGGTGTAGCCATGAGGGAAAACAGTTTGGAGGTTCCTCAAAAAATTAAAAATAGAACTACCATACGATCCAGCAATTCCACTTTTTGGTATTTTTCTGAAGAAAATGAAAACGCTGGACTTCCCTGGTGGCACAGTGGTTAAGAATCTGCCTGTCAATGAAGGGAACATGGGTTCGAGCCCTCTTCCGGGAAGATCCCACATGCCTCGGAGCAACTAAGCCCGTGCACCACAACTACTGAGCCTGCGCTCTAGAGCCCGCGAGCCACAACTACTGAGCCCGCACGCCCTAGAGCCCATGATCCACAACAAAAGAAGCCACTGCAATGAGAAGCCCGTGCACCACAATGAAGAATAGCCCCCGCTCGCCACAACTAGAGAAAGCCCACGTGCAGCAACAAAGACCCAACGCAGCCAAAAATAAAATAAAGATATATAAATAAAAAAGAAAACGCTAACTCAAAAAGGTATATGCACCCCCATATTCAGTGCAGCATTATTTACAATAGTCAAGATATGGAAACAACCTAAATGTCCATCAATGATGTGGAACGAGCCTGTCTGTATATCTGGTAGCTCTCTCTTGCTTTGCTTTTCCTTACCAGTATTCTGCCGCACGTTTGCTTCTGTGATGGTTATATTGCGTAGCAAGCACACCCACGGTTGTGAAAATAGTATAGCAAAAAAGAAAAAAACTCAGTTACTGATGTACTAGATTTGTGTATGTCTTTTAAACATACATAGTTTCCACCTTACATGGAATAATCAGGAAAAGTGCAAAAACTCAAAAGTGAAATAAAAAAATAACTGTCCATCAATGGATAAAGATGATGTGGGAAATATATACAGTGGAAAATTATTCAGCCACAAAAAAGAATGAAATCTTACCATCTGTGACAGCATGGATGGACCCTGAAGGCATTATGATAAGGGAAATAAGTCAGAAAAAAACAAATACCATATGATCTCACTTGTATGCGGAATCTAAAAGCAAACAAACACACACAAAACAAAACAAACCAAGCTCATAGACATGAGAGAACAAATTAGTGGTCGCCAGAGGTGGGGGGCAATATGAGTGAAGGGAGTCAAAAGGTACAAACATCCAGTTATAAAATAAATAAATCATGGAGATATAATGTAAAGCATGGTGACTGTAATTAATAATACTGTATTGCATATTTGAAAGTTGCTAAGAGAGTAAATCTTTTTTTTTTTTTTAATAATCAACAAGGACCTACTGTATAGCACAGGGAACTATACTCAATACTCTGTAATAACCTATATGGAAAAAGAATTTGAAAAAGAATAGATATATGAATATGTATAACAATCACTTTGTTGTACACCTGAAACTAACACAATATTGTAAATCAACTACACTCCAATATAAAATAACTTTTTTTAAAAAACGAAAAAAAGGGACTTCCCAGGTGGTGCAGTGGTTAAGAATCCGCCTGCCAGCGCAGTGGACAAGCGTTTGAGCCCTGGTCCGGGAAGATCCCACATGCCTCGGAGCAACCAAGCCCGTGTGCCACATTACTGAGCCTGAGCTCTAGAGCCCATGAGCTGCAACTACTGAGCCTGTGTGGCACAACTACTGAGCCCGCGTGCTGCAACTACTGAAGCCCATGCGCCTAGAGCCTGTGCTCCGCAACCAGAGAAGCCACCGCAATGAGAAGCCCGCGCACCACAACGAAGAGTAGCCCCAGCTCACCGCAGCTAGAGAAAGCCCACATGCAGCAACGAAGATCCAATGCAGGAAAAATAAAAAAGAGAGTAAATCTCAAAAAGTTCTCACCACAAGAGAAAAAAGTTTGTAGCTATGTATAGTGATGGATGTTAACTAGACTTATTTTGGTAATCATTTCTCAATATACACAAATGTTGAATCATGTCGTACACCTGAAACTATTATAATGTTATATGTCCATTTATACCTCAATAAAAAATAAGTTTGAATTTAAAAACATGAATGCATTGATGCTGTATGTATAAAAAGACAAAAATGTCCAAAATATATTATGCAAAAAGGAAGTTGCAGAATGGTGTATAAAATATAGCATGCGGGGACTTCCCTGGTGGTCCAGCGGTTAAGAATCCACCTTCTAATTCAGGGGACACGGGTTCAATTCCTGGTGGGGGAACTAAGATCCTACATGCTGCGGGGCAACTAAGCCTGTGCACTCTAGAGCCCTCGCGCCACAACTAGAGAGCCAGTGTGCCACAACTACTGAGTCTGCGTGCTCTGAAGCCTGCACACAACTAGAGAGCCTGCATGCCACGCATTCTAGAGCCCATGAGCCACAACTAGAGAGAAGCCCGTGCACCATAACAAAAGATCCCGCATGCCACAATGAAGATCCTGCGTGCTGCAACTAAGACCTGATGCAGCCAAATAAATATTAAAATAAAATAAAATATAGCATGTACCCATTTATTATAAAAATTATCTGAAAGTATATGTGTAGATGAAACTCTGGAAGACTTACACTAAATTCTTAACAGGAGTTATCTCAGAGTGATAGAATTACCAGAGACTTATACTGTCTAGGTTGTAGGTTTATATTATTAAGCAAATCTTTTATAATACATATTATGTTTAAAATAATAATAACACGTTTGAAAAATAAAGCGGAGGGGTTATGGATCTGAAGGGCAATTACAAAGGATTAAGGTAGTGAGAAAGCTGGAACAAACCAAAGTCAAGGACAAAGAATGAGATAATGGAATTTTACATTTTCAGTAGAGTAATTCTGGGAAATGACCAAATCCAGGAGCAGGCGGAGAGATTTTTGTCACAGAAGTAGAGTGGAGAAGAACACTAGCTGTGGCCAGGGAACTTGTGAAGCTAGAGTGTTGCTCGGCCAGTCCAATCTCAGAGCATTGTGATCGGCTAGCAGGTGAAGAGCTGGAGTTTGGGAAGAGGGGAGAATAAGAACCAGATGCCCGAGTTCTCAAAGAATATAAGGAAATATAAAAGAAGTTAATAAATGACTACATCAAGAAGGAATAAAGAATTCCCAGCAGGAATTCCCTGGTGGTCCAGTGGTTGGGACTCCACATTCTGACTGCCAGGGGCCCGGGTTCAATCCCTGGTCAGGGAACTAAGATACAACAAGGTATGGGACGTGACCAAAAAAAAAAAGAAGGAATAAAAAGTAATACTACCAGAAGGCATGAGCCTCAAAGGAGAAACTTTTAATCTGAGGGTTGAAAGCAATGGTCTGAAAACAGTGAAGAATAAGAATGATAACTTCTCCTGTGAAACAAATAAAAATGACTAATGGGGCTTCCCTGGTGGCGCAGTGGTTGAGAGTCCGCCTGCCGATGCAGGGGACGCGGGTTCGCGCCCCGGTCCGGGAAGATCCCACGTGCCGCGGAGCGGCTGGGCCCGTGAGCCATGGCTGCTGGGCCTGCGCGTCCGGAGCCTGTGCTCCGCAACGGGAGAGGCCACAGCAGTGAGAGGCCCGCGTACCGTAAAAAAAAAAAAAAAGACTAATGACTAAAATGACTGAAAAAGATAAATAACTCTCCAGTAATGGTGAGATGTAAGAATATGGGCACTCTCATGTATGGCTGGTAAGAATGTACATTAGAACAAACTTTCTGGATAAAATTAATTTGGCAGTATTTATCAAATTTTTTAATTTTCATGCCATCTAATTCAGCAGTTCCAATTCCATAAATCTATCCTACAAATCCATTCACATGTACTCAAACATAGATGTAAGGATGTTCATTGTGGCATTGTAATAGCAAAAACAAAACAAGGCTGGAAACAACCTAAATGCTCATCAGTAAGGACACTGGTTAAACAAATAACGTGAGGCTTTTACTCAAGAGCCATAGCAATAAGGGAGGTGTATCCTTGGGGAGAAGCAAGGCTTCAGTTAAAGCAACTGAAAAGAGAACTGGGGGAGGAAATTTAGTGTACACTTGAGTTTGTTTACAATGAAATCAGTTTTGCAGAAAACACCGTGCAAAGAATTGGCAAGAGAGGCGACAGTGGGTGGATGAACGGGGTAAGGGAAGGTGTGGAAGGGTAGCTGGAAGCTCGAAAAAGAGTGAACAAAAAGGCAAATGATCAAGGAGGCTTGCAGGATAAACTGGCTTTCAGGTTAACTGGATCCTTCAGTGTAAGATGCCCTTACCCCACCCTTGAAAGTCCAGGAAACTCCTACTCATTCTTTAAGTCTAAGACCAAAGATTATTTTTAATGAGGCTTTCCCTAATACCCTGTGGTAGAGTTATGAAATCCTTCCCTCAAATCCTATAGCAGTTTATACAACCACTATTATAGGATTTATCACTTTTCATGAGGGATACTTAACATGAGGTTTATGGATGGCAGCAGGTACACTCAAAAAATTCACAGATAAGAAAAATAGAGAAGTAAACAAAGGATTACAAAATAGTATAAAACATAAATGAAGATGTAAATAAATGGAAAGATATACCACGTTCCTGGTTGGGAAAACTCAATAACATAAAGATATCAACTTCCCCTCAATTAAGGTGAAAATTCAATGTAATTGCAACTAAAATCTCAGCAAGATATTTTGTGGAATTTATTGGCTGATTATAAAAATTCTCATGGAAGGAAAAATGAGGTAGATTAGTCAAGAAATATTTTAAATACAACAGAGGAAAACTTGCCTTATCAGGTATCAAAATTTGTGATAAAGCCTTAGCAGTAATTTTCATATTGATATTGACATTAATATTGGCATAAGAACAAACAAATACATCAGCAAAACAAAAAGATGGTCCAGAAACACACTGATGTGTATAGGGGAATTTAGTATATGATAAAGGTGGCATTTCAAATCATTGGAGAAAGTCAATAAGTAGTGCTGGGACAATTAGCTACCTATTTGGAAAAAAATTAAATTATAGCAATACCTCACACCACTCACAAAAATAAATTCTAAACAGTTTAAAGAATAAAACCTAAAAAACAAACTCAGAAACAACCTATGTTGGACAAAGATTCCTTAGATATGAAACCAAAAACATGAATCATAAAAGAAAAAATCGATATACTGACCTTCATCAAAATTATGAATTTCTGCTCTTCAGAAGATACTGCTAAGAGAATGAAAAGACAAGCTACAGACTGACAGGAAATGTTTGCAAATCACATATCTGATAAAGGACTTGTACCCAAAAATATATAAGAACTCTCAAAACTCAATAATAAGAAAACAATCCAGTTTTTTTTAAATGGGCAAAAGATTTGAACAGACATTATACCAAAGATGCTCAATATCATTAAGTCATCAGGAATATACAAATTAAGACCACAATGAAAAACCATTACATAGGGCTTCCCTGGTGGTGCAGTGGTTGGGAGTCCGCCTGCCAATGCAGGGGACACGGGTTCGAGCCCTGGTCCGGGAAGATCCCGCATGGGCCCATGCGCCACAACTACTGAGCCTGTGCTCTAGAGCCCGCGAGCCACAACTACTGAGCCCACGTGCCACAACTACTGAAGCCTGTGCGCCTGGAGCCCGTGCTCCACAACAAGAGAGGCCACCACAATGAGGGGCCCGTGCACTGCAACGAGGAGTGGCCCTGCTCCCCACAAGTGGAGAAGGCCTGCGCGCAGCAACAGGGACCCAATGCAGCCAAAAATAAAATAAATAAATTTATTTTTAAAAAAAACATTACATACCTATTAGAACATCTTAAAAAAAAAACAAAACCAAAAACTGACACTACCAAGTGCTGGGGAACTAGAAGTAACTGGAACTCTCATACATTACTGAAAGGAATACAAAATTGTATAACCAATTTGGAAAACAGTTTAGCAGTTTCTTACAAAGTTAAACACACACTGACTACACAACCTAGCAGTCCCACTCCTAGGCATTCACCCAAGTGAAATGAAAACTTGTGTTCACACAAAAACCTGATGCTAATGTTTACAGTGACTGCATTTGTAATCACTAAACGCTGGAAACAACCCAAACGTCCCTCAACTGGGGAACGGAAAAACAAACTGTGGTATATCCATACAATGGAATCTACTTAGCAATAAAAAGGAACAAAGTACTGATGATACAAGGAATGACATGGATACAATTTAAAGGCAATGTGTGGATTGGAATAAGCCAGTTTCAAAAGGTTATATTCTGTATGATTTCATTTATATGACAGTTTTGAAAACGTAAAACTATAATGACAGAAAATAGGTAGTGAGTACTAGGAAGTAGGGAGAAGGAGTTGACCATAAAGGGGAACTGGGGAATTTTTTGAAGTGATGGATCTATTCCATATCTTGATTATGGTGGTTGTTACACAACTGTATGCACTTGTCAAAACATGCAGAAATGCACACTAAAAAGAGAGAATTTTACTATATGCAAGTTATACCTTAATTAAAAATGAAAAAAAATAATCCTAGCACACACAGGCATACACAAACATACACACTTAGAAATGTATGAGAACAAAGGAACAAGAAGATTTTGGGGGGTGATGGACATGTTTGTTGTGGTGATAGTTTAATGGGCCATGTACATATGTCAAAACTCATCAAATTATATCCTTTATGCACAGTTTATTGTACATCAATCATACCTCAGCAAAGCTGTTTAAAAAAGGAGGAAGATATGTATGAGAAGAAAATATAAGTGACTATGTTTAAAACCTTGAAGTAGGGACAGCCTTCTTAAACAGACAAAAAAAGCAAAAGCCATAAAGGAAAAGAATGATATATATTTGACTACATCAAAATTTAAAGTTTCTATTCTAAAGACGTAAAAAATAAATACAAAAGAAGGGTAGATTGGGGGAAATGTTTGCAACATACATAGACAACAGATAACTAATATCCCCAAAATAAAGAACTCCTACAAATCAATAAGAAAAAACAACTCAATAGAAACATGAGCAAAAGATATAACAAGCAAATAATACAAGAGGAAATACAAATATTAATAAACATATGAAAGGAAGACATATAATTTGTCTAATAATCAGAACTATGAATCAAAACATCAGCTTTTGCCTTACAGATTTTTAAGTTTAAAAAGATTGATATCAATTGCTGGCAGGGGTATGGGGAAATAGGTGCTCTCATACACTGTTGTTGGAAATATTCAGCCTTTTGGTGAACAATTTTGTACCATCTATGAAAATGTAAAACGTGCATACCCTCCAACCCAGTAATTCTATTCTTCATTACCTACCCTAGAGAAATACTTGCATATGTCCACAAAAATATAAATTAGGAGTTTGTGATTAACATATACACAATACAATATATAAAATAAACAACAAGGACCTACTGTATAGCACAGGGAACTATACTCAGTATCTTGTAATAACCTATAACAGAAAAGAATCTGAAAAATTACATACATATATATGTATGTATATACATATGTATAATATATGTATTATACATATATATGTATATGTATTATACATATATATGTATGTATGTATAACTGAATCACTTTACTGTGCACTTGAAACTAACACATTACAAATTAACTATACTTCAATAAAAAAAGTTTTTTAAAGCCTTAAAAATGCAATATGCTTTGAGTCACCAGTAGCAGTTCTAGGAACTAATTCTAACAAAATAATCAGAGATGCAAAAAAAAAAAAGATCAACATACAGGGTGTTTATTACAGTATTGTTTACAATAACAAAAAATTCAAGTGTACATCAATAGGAGACCATGAGATAAATTTTAGACATGGATAGAAAAAAGATTGACATCTACATAATGACATGTTGTGTTGCTATTTCTTTTATTTTATTTGTATTTTCTTATTTTCTACAATAAAGATGTGTTATACTTCCATAAGAAAACAATATAAAAATTTTAGTAGTAAAATTTTTTTTAAAAGAGTTAATGGGAAAAAACCCAGAAAACTAGAAACTATCTCTCAGTGATTCTCAAACTGCATGTGGTAAAGGACCAGTAACACCTGTAACTTATGTAATATTGCACATCAACTACATTTCAATTTTAAAAATGAAAATAATTATTAAATGGTAAATGTTATGTTTATTGTACCACAATTAAAAAAAGGGAAGTGGGGCTTCCCTGGTGGCGCAGTGGTTGAGAGTCCGCCTGCCGATGCAGGGGACGCGGGTTCGTGCCCCGGTCCGGGAAGATCCCACATGCCGCGGAGCGGCTGGACCCGTGAGCCATGGCCGCTGAGCCTGCGCGTCCGGAGCCTGTGCTCCGCAACGGGAGAGGCCACAACAGTGAGAGGCCCGCGTACCGCAAAAAAAAAAAAAAGGGAAGTGGGAAATGCTATATGCATACTATAGAATACTATGCAGCATGTCTTGTATCAGAAACACTGATTTACCTCATTCCCTTAGGTATATTGCCAAGTGGAAAAGCAAGCTGTGGAACAGTGTGGAGTATATCACTTATACAGGAAAAAATAAACAAAAAATATATTTCTAGTTTTAAATACACAGAAGATGATCTGGAAGAACAAACACCAACCTGGTAACATTGGTTTCCTCTGGGACAGGGACCTGCATTGCAGGGGCTGGAAAGAACTATCTATAATGTTGACTTAATAAAAATATATTCATGTATTACTTGAAGAATCAAAATGCTTTTTATAAAAAATTAAAAGAATGGGTCAACTACAGAAAATATATAGTATGGTAAGGAAAAAAGGCACAGGTGCTGTGGGGATACAGAGAGACCTAAGTTCCCAGCCTGGGAAAACCAAGGAAGGCCTCCAAAAGGAAGTTGAAAGGAAAGCCTGAAATGAACCTTGAAAGATGAGTAGAAACTAGCCAAGAAAAGTGTGAATGGGAACAAAAAGATGGAGAAGGTATTATAAGCAGAGGGAATTGTATGTGTGAAGGCATGGAGGCATGAAAGAACATAGCTTTCTCTGGGAACTGGAAAGAGTTCATCAGGCTTGAAGCATAGAATCTATGTAGATGAATATAGGATTTGACTTTTACACTGAAAACAGTAGGGAATTTTTAAAGCTTACTGGAGTCACCTACCTGTTTTAGAAAGATCACTCTAGGTGCTGTGCAGAAAATAGATTGGACAGTAGTTGTAGACACAAAAAGGCCACTTTGAAAGCTACTTTAGCAATCCAGAAGAGAAATGATAAAAGGGATTGGGAGTTGATGAAAAGGGGCAGGCAAGGAGCAACAAAGTGTTATTTAATAATGGACATTTTAAGTTTGAGAAGGATTTCCAAGTGGACATGTTCAGTAGGAAGTTGGATTATACAGGTCTGGAACTTGAGAGAGAGGTCTGATTAGAACCACATTCAGGAATCAGGTTACTGAAACCATGAGAATTCAGTCCTTTCTGTATCATTAAACCTTACCCTCTCAACTGGGTCCTTTCCATCATCATTTATAAGTAGATGCAAGTCACTCACCTTTAAGAGGGGAAAAAATCCTTTCTCAACTCCATCGTGCCATTCTCTACTGTTTCATAAAAATATTTGAAAACTTTTTTATATATAATTTTTTAACTTTATTAATTTTAATGATTTTTTTTCTTTTTTGCGTGGGGGGCCACACCGCACAGCATTCAGGATCTTAGTTCCCTGACCAGGGATAGAACCCGTGCCCCCTGCAATGGAGGCACGGAGTCTTAACCACTGGACCACCGGGTAAGTCCCTGAAAACTCTTAAATGAGCTCTGTACTCAATGTTCTTCCCACTTCCCATCACTCCACGGAAATAGCTATTGCAAAGGTCACTAAATCTAACAGATGCCTTTCAGTCCTCGTCTTACTTTACTCTCTCAGCAGCATTTAATACAGTATTAAATGTAACCCCTTCCTTCCTTTCAATAATACTCTATTCCCTTGGTTTTCATGACACCTCACCCTCCTGGTTTTCCTCTTACATCTCTTCCCATTCCTCAGCTTCCTTTGTGAGCTTCTCCCTTCTACCTCGTACTGCCTCTATAATCCAACCAAAGGCAGATAGTATATGACTGGGAAATTATTATGGGAGGGTTACAAATTCTGTTGCGTATAATCCTGCAAGCCTAAAAGATGCTTCTCTACCCACTATGAATCAATATCAAATGAATAAGCATAGCCTTCTGCTGAAGTAACCCACTGTGGTAGGCTAAATAGCCAAAGATGTCCATGTCCTAATCCCCAAAACCTGTGAATATTTTACCTTACAGGGCAAGAGACTTTGCAGAAGAAAAAAACTTTGATGATGTGATTAAGTTAAAGATTTCAGTGATTTAAGTTAAAGTTAGGGAAATTATCCTGGTGGCCTCTACATAATCACAAGGGTCCCTATAAGTGAAAGAAGGAGGCAGGAGAGTCAGAGAAGGAGATGAAAAGACAGAAGTAGAAGTTGAAGTGGAGATTGCTGGCTTTGAAGATGGAATGGAACCATGAGCCAAGGAATGCGGATATCCTCTAGAAGCTGGAAAAGACAAGGAACGGATTTCCCGGAAAGCCTCCAAAAGGAACACAGCCCTGCCAACACGTTGATTTTAGCCCCGTAAGACCTATTTGGACTTCTGACATCTAGAGCTGTAAGACAATAAATCTGTGCTGTTTTAAGCCATTGAGTTTGTGGTAATTTGTAACAACAGCAATAGGAAACTAATATACCCACTTTAAAAGGAAAAAAAATAGAGGAACAAACTGAATCCTAAGGAAAAGATGGCTGACCCCAAGAAACCTCTTAGGACTTTCTATCATGACAAGAAAAAACTCAAGGAACCTCTTCTCCAGAGTAAGTCTAGAGAGACCACCTGGTGATTTTTCTTCTATCTTGCCTTAAGGGCTGTTTGTCTGGATAGGCTAGGTACTCTCCCACTCCCACCCTCCAAAAGATACCTGGAACTGGGCTGCTTCTTCCCTTCCCTTCATCCCAGATGAGGATTTCTCTAGGAAGATGTTAGCTCACCTATAGACTACCTCTTTCCCAGCATGAGGGTAGAGGCCAGGAAAGAGCCACTGCCATATAGGAAGTTCCCACTGATTGGCAGATGAGAGCTGGGTGTGGGGATGCTGGACTCTGAATAGGATCCTTCTTTACAGGAAATGACCCCCTCATCAGGTGTCCCATTGAATGCAGCCAACTACTAAGGTCAGAAAACATCATGGGGCCTCCCTGGTGGCGCAGTGGTTGAGAGTCCGCCTGCCAATGCAGGGGACACGGGTTCGTGCCCCGGTCTGGGAGGATCCCACGTGCCGCGGAGCGGCTGGGCCCGTGAGCCATGGCCGCTGGGCCTGCGCGTCCGGAGCCTGTGCTCCGCAGCGGGAGAGGCCACAACAGTGAGAGGCCCGCATACCGCAAAAAAAAAAAAAAAAAAAAAAAAAAAAAGAAAACATCATGGACAAGACTTCAATTGAGGAACCCTGGAGATTCACAATCCTAAATTCCCTTTATTCTTTGCTGTATTCTCTGCTGTATTCTCATCTATTTTCAAAGATGGTCCTTTGAAAATAAAGAACAAAAAAATATAAGTCACTCACACCATCCACAAAAATAAATCCTAGCTGTATCAAAGATGTAATCAAACACACAGAAACCGCTGTACAAGAAAACACAGAGGAATGTTTATGACCTTGGCATATGGAAGACCTTATTAAACAAAACACAAAAATCAAAAGCCAAAAAACAAAAGATAAATCTGACCTTGAAATTTAAAACTTCTACTCAGTAAAAGATACCATAGGGCTTCCCTGGTGGTGCAGTGGTTGAGAGTCCGCCTGCTGATGCAGGGGACACAGGTTCATGCCCCGGTCTGGGAAGATCCCACATGCCGCGGAGCGGCTGGGCCCGTGAGCCATGGCCGCTGAGCATGTGCATCCGGAGCCTGTGCTCCGCAACAGGAGAGGCCACAACAGTGAGAGGCCCGCATACCACAAAAAAAAAGAAAAAAAAAAAAGATACCATAAAGTTAAAAGGCAAGAGATTGAGAGAAAATATTTGCAATATATATAAAACAAAGGACTAATATTTTTCTTTATTTATCCTGGATAAGAAAAAGACAAACAATATAGAAAAACAGGTACAGGATATGAGCAGGCACATCACAGAAAAAACACAAATTGCCAATAAACATATGAGTGGATGTTCAACTTCCCTCTTAATCAGAGTACTACAAATAAGCAATGAGATTCTATTTTCTACCTATCATATTGGCAAAATTTAAAGTTTGATAATATTCAGTGTTGGGAAGAGTAAAAAGAATTGAGACCTCTTACACTCTGCTGGGGGGAGCATAGACTAGTACAGCCACGTTGAAGGGGCATTTGGTAATATCTACTAAGATTACAAATGCATATAGTTTACGATACCACTCCTAGGTATATGCCCTAGAGCAGATGTTCAGATGTTCTCAAAAGGTGGTCCACAGATACGTGGAAGCTCTCAAGATCCTTTCAGGCGGTCTATGAGATTCAAAACTATTTTCATAAAAGTATTAAGATGTATTTGCCTTTTTTACTGTGTTGACATTTGCACTGATGGTGCAAAAGCAAAGGTGGGAGAAATAGAAAAAGCAAAGGTAGGTAAAAGGCAGTAGCACCAAACTGTACTAGTAGTCACTGTATTTTTTCACCACTGCACACTTAAGAATGTCCTTGATGAAGCAGTAAAAATTATTAAATCTCTATTGCTGAATACATGGCTTTCTAATATTTTACCATGGCTATTCGGACTTGTGTTCTTGGCAGGCATTTTCTCACAATGGACAAAGTGAATCTGTCACTTCAAGAAAAACAACTGACAATATCCAGTGCTGATAAAATCTGAGCTTTCAAGCAAAAATTAGAACTTTGGAAAACTTGCACCTCCACCATAGGTTTGACAGCTTTCCAATACTTAAAGACTTCTGATGAGAGCAGTGGTGATATGAATGTGATTTTTTGACACTGTGTCAACATTGGAAAGACCTGCATAACTCAGTGAAACCAACATTTTCTAAATTGCCAGTGCAGGGCTTCCCTGGTGGCGCAGTGGTTAAGAATCCTCCTGCCAATGCAGTGGACAAGGGTTCGAGCCCTGGTCCGGGAAGATCCTACATGCCACAGAGCAAATAAGCCAGTGCGCCACAACTACTGAGCCTGCGCTCTAGAGCCCATGAGCCACAACTACTGAGCCCGCGTGCCTAGAACCCATGCTCTGCAACAAGAGAAGCCACCACAGTGAGAAGCCCACAAACCACAATGAAGAGTAGCCCCTGCTCGCAGCAACCAGAGAAAGCCCGCGCACAGCAGTGAAGACCCAACGCAGCCAAAGATAAATAAATAAATGAATTTATTTTAAAAAAAAGACTCTTCAGCAAAAATAAATAAATAAATTGCCAGTGCATGTTATAAAATCATGCACCCGATAAAAATCTATTAAAGTACAGGGTAGACTAATGGATTTTAATGCAACAAAATATGAAAAGTTGACTGATATGGTTTCAAAATCCACATTAAAGTAATCTTTAAAAATGTAATCTTTAAGAAACTACCACTTGTTGAGGATTGATGTAGTATTAAAGAATATCCACAATTATCTGAAAAGGCTATTAAAATACTGCTTGTTTTTCTAATTACATCTGTGATATACTTCAATGAAAACATCATAATAGATCAAATACAGAAGCAGATATGAGCATCCAGATGTTTCATATTAACCCTATTAAAGAGACTTGCAAAAAATGGAACACAATTTTACTGTTCTAATTTTTTTTGCTTTGGCAAAGTTATTTTTCATCTAAAAATATTTATGCTAACATGTAATGGGCTTATTGCTGTTATTTTTAATGAAAAATTTTAAATTCTCACTATTAATTTCTTTTTTGCGGTATGCGGGCCTCTCACTGTTGTGGCCTCTCCCATTGTGGAGCACAGGCTCCAAACACGCAGGCTCAGCGGCCATGGCTCACAGGCCTAGCCGCTCCGCGGCATGTGGGATCTTCCCGGACCAGGGCACGAACCCGTGTCCCCTGCATTGGCAGGCGGACTCTCAACCACTGCGCCACCAGGGAAGCCCACTATTAATTTCTAATACATTGAATAGTGATAGATATAAACCCACATAAATTCTCTTAGTAGTGTAAAGGGGTCCTGACATCAAAAAGTTTGAGAACAGGGCTTCCCTGGTGGCGCAGTGTTTGAGAGTCTGCCTGCCGATGCAGGGGACGCGGGTTCGTGCCCCGGTCTGGGAGGATCCCACGTGCCGCGAAGCGGCTGGGCCCATGAGCCATGGCCGCTGAGCCTGTGCGTGCGGAGCCTGGGCTCCGCAGCGGGGGTGGCCACAGAGGTGAGAGGCCCGCGTACCACAAAAAAAAAAAAAAAAAAAAGTTTGAGAACCACTTCCCGAGAGAAACTCTGACAAAAAAGTCATGTCAGGAATGTTCATAGCAGGACTCCTTGTAAAAGCAAAAAAATTGGAAAAATCTAGTAGCCTATCGATAAGGAATGGTTAAATAAACCATTTAGTAGCCATTCTATGGTGTATTATGCCACATTTAAAAAAATTTTTTTTTAATGTTTTTTATTTTTTTACTTTTATTTATTTTTTTGCTGTACGCGGGCCTCTCACTGTTGTGGCCTCTCCCATTGCGGAGCACAGGCTCCGGACGCGCAGGCCCAGCGGCCATGGCTCACGGGCCCAGCCGCTCCGCGGCATGTGGGATCCTCGCGGACCGGGGCACGAACCCGTGTCCCCTGCCTCAGCAGGCGGACTCCCAACCACTGCGCCACCAGGGAAGCCCTATGCCACATTTTTTTAAAGTGAAGTAAATCTTGATGTAGTGAAATTAAAATGTTTCCAAAACATTTAATGAAAAACTTTCAGGATATGAACAGTATGGTATACTTTTTGTAGAAATAAAGACACGACACATTTTCTTAAAGAAAAAAACCTGGAAGGCTACCAGGATACATACCAAACTGCTGACCTTTGGGAAGGGGAAGAGGACTAGGATTGTGGGTAATGGCCAGCGTGTACTTTAGCACTATCCTTGTATAATGTTTTGAGGGTTTTTTTCCCCCCAAGGAAAATGTACTAGTGTAATTAAAAATTATTGGGGAAAAGGAATAAAGCAACGAGGTCAGGTCCATTGACACTGAGAAAGAAAGGGCACTGGCTCTGAATCCAGGCTGAGAGGGCCAGTGTATTTGCTACAGGGCTTCTGGAGCTGATGAGTCTAGGAAGAAGCGACGAGGGGTGAATCAGGCGACGGAGGGAATGGATGGTTCAAACGGTGGTGACCGCCTGGATGGCGGAACTTTCTGAGTCAGGCACCTCCTGCTCCCTTCCTGGGATTAATTCAAAGGCCTTCACCGCCACACAGCCCAGCCTCTCCCGCTTCCGGCGTCACAAACCTCTTCCTGTTGCCAGCAAATTCTTGCCCCAGTCCGGGTCCCCGACCCCCACTCCCTGGGCCGCATCAGAGGAAGAGCTCCGGGCTGGCGGTGGTGGGAGCCCTGCAGGCTAAGTGCTATACATGGAGACTACAGCCAGAGTCGCGGCGGCACACCCGGAGACACTCTAAGACGCCGAAGCGTGACAGGGCCTGGGGTGATGGGGTGGGGGTGGGGATTAGAGGGTAGCTAGGTTGCGGGGTGCAGGCAATTACCAAACAAGCCGAAGGAGCTCCGAGGCAACCCCGCCGACTCTTCCAAGTGCCGAGAGGAAGGCTTTGCTTTCGAAAGCAGCGCCACAGGGTCCCCATTGGTCTTCCATTCCAGCCAACCAGCAGGTCTCCCTCTGGCCCACCCCCTCGATTAAGAAGCCAATCAGAGGAGAGTATGTGCTTCCCGTTGCGTAAGACCAACTAAAAGTTTGCTCATTTCTGACTGACGTGTGGGTAGCCAACCAGAAGAGCCAAGGCCTGGTAAGTCGGCTTCCTATTTCAGTCGCCGTCTCGATCTACGTCACTGTCCTTGTCCCGTCCCTACCTGTAATCTAAGGTTTGGATCTGGGAGAAATAACCGAAAAGGAGATCCAAGCTGGAGGAATCGTGGCCCAAGAGGCAAAGTGATATCTCCCCGAGTTTCCAAGAAGGTTGGCCCTGAGGTCAGATGAGCCTGTGGTTGAGCTGTCAGTGCTCCTCTGGGATTGGCCTCAACGAGTGCCAGCCTGAGAAAAGTATTGGTCATGAGAATGCCTCAGATATGTTGCTTTGCCACTGGGCTGGTTGTTTCATTTCCCCCAAATTTAGGTGGGAAGAAGGCTAGGAACATCCAGGGCCTTTAATTGAGATTATTGGTTTTTCTATAGCGAGAAGTGTAGGGATACTCAATTAGCAGTAATAAATACTGCTTCTAGAACAACTAAAATGAAATGTGTGGAGAAATTTTTGAAAACCTGATAGTGGTATCATTACAACTAAATATGCCAGAAAATGCAGATTAAAACTAAGAAATACCACTTCCACCAACTAGTTTGGATAATTATGAATTGTTTAATATTTTCCCACTTTTGGCAAAAAAACTATAGGGAAACAGGAATTTCTCCACTTTTGGGAAGAAACAGAAATTCTCATTTGCTGTAAGTGGGAATCTAAACGGCACTTTTTTTTTTTTTTTTTTTTTTTTGCGGTACGCGGGCCTCTCACTATTGTGGCCTCTTCCGTTGCGGAGCACAGGCTCGGGACGCGCAGGCCATGGCTCACGGGCCCAGCCGCTCCGCGGCATGTGGGATCTTCCCGGAGCGGGGCACGAACCCGTGTCCCCTGCATCGGCAGGCGGACCCTCAACCACTGCGCCACCAGGGAAGCCCTAAACGGCACTTTTCAAGAAAGTAGCTTAGTAGTACCTATCAAAATCTAAAATGCACACATCCTTTGACCCAGGAATTCCTTCTCTCAAAATCTATCCTACAGAAACACTTAAAACACACGAGCAAGGTTATATGCAGCGTTACTTGTAATAGTGGCTGATGATACAACTACACTATGAAATGTTATTTAAAAAATGAGGTAAATTTCCATGTACTAATGTGAGAGGAAGTCCACACTATATTACAAAGTGATAAAGTTGCAAAATACTACATAAAATATCCCATTTTGTTTTCAAAAAACTATATTCGATGATTGTATGTGTGTATGAATATACGTATATATTCATATACATATATTTGTGCATAGAAAAAAGTCTAGGAAGACACATACCAAATTAAGTTATTCTTGAGGAATGGGAATAGGATTAGGGAATAAGGAGAAATCTCACTTTCTACATATTTATATTTTGTTTCAATTTTGTCAATTAGCATTAATTACTTTTGAACTTTATCACAATAAAACATTTTAACAAAATAGGCACTTTTATAATCAGATCAAGTTATAATTTATAATACTGTAATTTTTTGTAATCAGATAAGTTATAATTTTGTAATCAGATCGTTATAATTTATATATTTTAAATCAGATCAAGTTATAATTTATATATTTTATAATCAGATCGTTATAATTTATATATTTTAAATAAGAATAATTACATATAGTTATGAGGTGACTATTTCATTTAAAAATTTCGGCTAGGGACTTCCCTGGTGGTCCAGTGGTTAAGACTCTGCCCTTCTACTGCAGGGGGCGCAGGTTCGATCCCTGGTTGGGGAACTAAGATCCTGCATGCTGTGTGGCCAAAAAATATTTTTTTTAATTAAAAAAAAAATAATAAATAAAAATTTCAGCTAGAAGACCTATGATAAAATTAGGGCAGCTGTAAATCAAATCACCACGGAGATTCAATGGGGGTACTCATGATTTGACACAACAGGATATAGGCAAACAAAATCTAATCAGGATAAGTGAAGAGTCTTTCATTTCTGGGAGAGAAAACTAACTGCACTACAGCAAATTCCATCACACAGGGAAATTGTGCTTTCACCTTTTTGGTGGCATCACCTCCAGGGTTTCTCAACTCCTTGGCAAGGGTTAGAAATCATAAGCATTAGAGATTTAAGGTACCTCAGATATCATTTAGTCAAATCCCCTCACTTTAAAGCTGAGAAAACAGGCCCAGAGTGGTGAAGCAATCTGCCTAAGGTGCTATAGCCAGCTAATAGCATAGCCAGCTCCAGAACCCAGGTTTCTATTCCAGGCCTATTACTCTTTCTACTACTTTTCAGATTTTCCTGAGTCTTTATTCTGATGACGTATTAGGGAATATTTTTTAAGTCTTATGAATATCAGACATCCCTATATTTAAATTTTAGAAAATGCATAACAAAATAAAAAAGTATATCCCTCTACTAGCACAGATGATCAAAAGTTGACTGTATCTAGATGAAAGAAATTATTGGCATAACAATTTTCTTGAAAAGTAATGCATAAATTTCTGTGAATCTAACTATTTTACTGTTCACTTAAGAACTACTGTTTTATCCAATTTCTGATTGTTCTTCAATTGGCAGTGCCTCTTAATCCTTTACCTTCAGTTTCTCTACATTAAGTAGTTGTTGATCTATATACAAACACTTAAAACCACCATAGGAAGCACCTATTTAAAGAAACCCTGTCATGATTTAAAGAATCCTTTATTCTGTATAATGTGAATAATTACCCCCATTTTGTCTGTTTTGTAAGGAATGACTTTCCTGTTCTCAATAGCAGAGACAGACAGATAGATAGACAGGTAGACAGACAGACAGGAGGGAGAGAGAAAATAAAAGTAAAATAGGGAACAATTTTTTTTGTACAAGGCAAAAAAACAGATAAGAAGAATGAGGGGTGGTGGGTGGTCGGGAAGGGAGTGGCAGAGAACCACAAGCTAAATTAGTCACAAAGTGTTTACATTTTAAAAGTAAACTTGAACACTGCGAAGTATAAATGGACTAACAACCACCTAAACTTCAGGGTATAATTAAAGTGGTGTCCAGTTTTAGACTCTATGACTTAGGGACATATGAGGACCTTGGAGAGATTTAAGAATAATAAAGATAAAAGGGTTAAAAATGAGTGAAGTGAGGAAAACTTAGAACTGTTATTGTGTCTAAGAAGAGAAGACCAGAGATGACTCAACAGTCCTCAAGGATGGGAAGTGAGCAGCTGGTCTGCATTTCCAAAGCAAAAAAGTAATTTTACTTAAATTATTACAGCATGTATTTGAAGATGGAAGTGTCTTAAATAGGACACCTCATCCAACAAAAACTCCAGAGAAGCCTGAATGCTGTCCACCTCTCCCACCCTTTACTAGCTCAACTCATCTCAAAGAATGGTTCAGAGGGTGGATAAGGCACCTGTGGAATGTGAGGATTTAGACTTCTTTTGGTTCTAGCTACTATGTTCAAAAATTTTTGTTAGCCTCTGTCCCCCAGGTCCCAGTGAAAGGTTGAGCTGCTTTCTGTGCTATGGATAAAGGGGATTAATTAGTAGTAAATGCCTAGCTGCATGCATAAACTTGAATTCCTTATAAAAGTATGCTTCTCCTTCTCAGTGTTGATGAGCTTGGATTTGGGGTTCTTTCAGGACCCAGTTACATTTGACTCCAAAGAGGGAATTTACCTGATATTTAAAAAGTTTAGACAACTAACTAGATGCATCTGGACCTCTTATTTTGTCTCTAGCATTTTTTTGTCTTGTTTAGATATCTCCTGAACTAAAGTATAAGAAGTATAAGGTCTCTGAAGAAAGAGAATGTAATCATTTTATTTTACCTCAAGCACCCCGCCCCATCACAGCCCAGCTTAATATTTTATTTTACAGCTGCTTTTTCTAGTTACTCTCTATTCATTCTCCAACACTGCTGCCTGTGAAGGTTGCATTTCTCTTATTACTCTTCCTTTCTCTTATCTCACAGAAACGGCTGTTCTTCCCTATCCTCTCATATATCTTTAGTCATCTAATTCCTGAACTACCAAAACCTCTTAACTTCTTCAATTCAGCCCCCACTCTTCTACTTGTACCCAAATACCATTGTTAAGTCATCTTAATTCATAATGTTTTGACCACATCACTTTCTATACCTTCTTTCCACACTCAACTACATGATTAAAACTACCTTGGACTCCCCAAATGTCAAGATTCCTACCTAACCTCTCATCCCAAACCTTTCCCAAAACCCACTTTGTGGATGAAGCCATTTCAGAATCCACTGGTCAAGTGAAAATATCCATCCATCAAAAATTCTCAGAGTTCACTCACCTTTCTGCCTGCATCAAATCTATGTGAAAGAAAAACAGCTCAATTGAGGTAAAAAGCCTATGAAAGAAATAGTGTTTGTAAGGGGTGTGAGGGTGTGTCGGAGGATGAGCGTATGCACAAACGTATTTATGTACACAGATAGCATATACATATACCTATACACACACACACAATAAATATATTTTGCCCAAATTAGCACACACCCACAAGCTTAAAAACCAAATCTACTAAATCTGACCCAAACCACAGTTACTGAGACCTATGGCTACTTCCTGCAAGCAGATGCATTACCTCTGTGACAAAGTCAATTGCATGTTGCAAGAAAGATAGGTAAATACTGCTACAGGCAGCTAGGATTCTGCTTTTTTTAAAATCTAAATGTAAAAATTACTTATCACTTCAGGACATTGACCATGTTGTATAATTTCTGCACAATACCCAGAATATCCTAGAAACTAAAAAATACTAAATTTACAACTTAAGCAGGAAACAGAGGCTTGCTTCACAGTGGTTTAATATGAACAGAGTTGAATATGACATTGTCTGACAGAAGAATGAACATTTTGCTGAATAAAAGCCCCGAGTCAGGATATATACACAGCAGAAATGGGGCCTCAGGCTCTCAGCACTTGTGCACAATGAAAGGAGAAATCTTTTTTTAAAAAAAGTCAATAACAGAGGATACAAATGAAAAAGGCAGCAACAACACCGACACTGGGAAGGTGGGAAAGGGAGCAGAGCCTCACTCTAGGGGCTGCTCAGCCCCTGGCACAGGCCCGGCAGCTGAAGAGCTGATCTGTGTCAGGGAACTTCAACATTTAGATGGACTCCAAACCCCATATCAAAATCCAATCCTAATCTCTCCGATCAGGGTCTTGTCAGAATCAGTAATCCTTTTCCTCAGGACCCTATATAAAGAATTCCAGTCCTTCCATGATAGGGTGTCTAAGCAAAGAGCCCCACTTTTGACCTGACACCAGAGTTAACCTGCTCCCATCCCACCACCTGGGACAGATATCGGGCCCCAGCAAACAAACCACTACATCCCAGACAGAAGCCCAGGAAAGTCGCCAGCCTCAAGAAGCTGCCTCAGACTCTAAGTTTTAAGAAATCTATACCCAGGTGCTAACCCTAGCTCAGCTTCCGGGGAGAATGCTGGGGTTCCATGGGAAACAAGTGCAGGCAGTTCAATAACCCTGTGACCAAGCTGGGGAGGGCAGCGACAACTCTTGCCCCTAAGCCCCATCAATAGCTCAAAGTGCTTAGGAGAAGTCAGAGACTGTGTGGTTTGTTCATGTGTTTTCTGTCTTGTGGCAGCACTAAATGGGATGGGGGGAAGGGAGAATGGAAGGAAGAGAGTGGTGATGCCCTTCCCTACCACTGGGAGGTACCTAGAAAATGATCCACTCCCACCCTTCAGGGAGTTACCTGGCAGTGGTGAGTTTCCCCTAGCCCTCAAGCCTCCAAATCTGCAAAGCTAACCCATAAAAGTAGCAAGGGCTTGGGGAGGGAGAACTGCCGGCCCAGCCCATTCTGACTCACCTGCTGGTGAGCGAGAATAGGCAGCCAGAGTGGGGAGCCACAAAGGAAAGGGGCTAGGCAACAGGAGCTCCCCAACTGCCCTATGGCTTTCTTCTGACTCTGAAGCAGCCATGATGATGGGCCTAGAAAACCCACACACCTTGCTCCACACAACAGACTGCTTAGACTCTAGAATTACTGCCATGAAAAGCAACAAGGGAGAGAGAAAGTACAACAAAAGAAACTCTTGAGAAAACTGGGAACGGGCCTAGAGAAAACGAGAGCTTTTCGGTCTCTGCCACCTTCCCCACAAGGAAAAAAGTTCATGCAGGTAGGAAAGGCAGGGTCTTTCCCTGCTCAGTGTTCCTGGTTAAACCTAAGAGTAAGAAAAATCCCCTGGACTTGCAGCATCAGTATGTACCCAAGTGCCCCACCAGCACAAGACCCGCCCCCCGCAAGGTTAGCCTTCTGGCATGGGTAAATGCCCAAGAAATTGCCTTCCAGTCCAATCCCCCCACCCACCCCCCAACCCCAAGCAAAGGGCATCTGCCTGTGGTTTCCCACCTCTCCTCAGAGGAGAGGATCCTAGCAGAGTGCCCATGGTATAGTCAGGTACCAAGGAACACAATGCCAGACAGTCTATCAGGCCAGGGGATGGAGAGCCAACTTCAGATCAAAGAGAGAGAGAGAGAGGCTTAGTGTAAAAACCAATGTCATTTCAGCAGGAAAGTAGAGGGCAAGTGGTGAGAGGGGCTCCTACTGGCGCACCTTCCCAGGGACGTAGTTCCTGTCAATTGCCTCCTCCTGCAGGAACATGTGTAGGCAGCGTTCGTTCTGAGCCAGTGGGTGCCCAGCAATTCTATAAAGAGACCAAGATGGTTATCAGTTGTATCTGGGATCAGAGAGAATTTGCAGAGGGACAGGGCTGTGGATGTGGACAGGGGAAGAAGGGCAAAGTCAGCCCTGAAGTTCAAGCAAGCAGAGGACAGCAGCAGGGTACCACTTCAACCCTAATATTGCAGAAGGGAAGGGGATAGAGGTGTAAGGTGGGGGAAATCCCTAGACACATCCAACATGCAGCGCTTTCTCAGGCCCTGAGGTACAGGATCGGAATTCTGCTCAAAGGAATGGAGTTTTACTGTCCAGTGAGCCCAGCACACAATCGGCACCACATCATATTACCCATTACAAAAGAGGAAAGAGACGAAACATATAGAAAGACCAAAGTGGCAAAAGTAGCAAAAGGAATCCCCAGGAACTTGGCTTACTTGTTAATGAACTGTTCGAGGCCCTGCCTCCTTTCTTCAATAAAGGACTCCTCAAAGATCCCTTCATCTCCTCGAAAAGGGAGCTGCCGCTTCAAGGCTTTCCCAGGCAGTGGTGGTACTACAATCTGTAGGCAGACGCAAAATATCAGTCACACGGGAGAGCACAGAGACGAAATAAGGTGGTAAAGCACTACACACTTCATTTCCTATTAGGCATAGGGTCCATCCTATGCCATAGTTCAGCAACTTGTAAGAACTGAGGTCATAAGAACAGTCAGGGGGTGGCTCAGGTCAAAAATTAATCCAGTTCTGTTTCTGTGGGAGGACAGGTTTACCATCTCAAAAGAAAGGAAGTAAACTCCAAATATTCTTCACTTTCTTTGACAGTCCACTACCATCCAAAAATTTAGCTACACTTTCCATTTTTAGCACCTAAAGGAATTAAGTTGTATGACTTTTCTAGCCACTAAGTCAACTAATAGCTTTTCTTTACAATTTCTCCTGAACTTACCACTTTCAAGTTTCAAAGGGTATCACCCAGATCCAATATATTGGGATTTGGTAGACAGAGTGTGTTCACCCTCTCTGTTGCCTTCAAGATTTTACAAACCTATGCAGATCTCCTCTCCCAAGGGTGCCACACAGGAAACAGGGCCATACCTTACTATCTCGCTCCAGCTCATTTTTTAGCCACTCGAAGTCACTGTAGCGCCGTCGTACACAGGACTCCTTCAGCTTGAAGATAGGTAGGTTTGTCTACAGGGAAGAAAGAATGTGAGAGAACAGAGATGGTAAGAAATGTCAGCCTGTGATGGCCACCTATCACCACCACTTGGACAGGTCTTAAGAAAGAAACAGCTCCTATGGACCATGTTCCTAGAACCCTTTCAAACACCACCAGGTGAATACCAATCCTTACCACATCCAGCCTTGTCACAGGTGGTGATTAGAAGTCCCTTGCTGCTTAGAATTTATCCACAAATAGACTTGAAGTTGTACATAAATATGTATGTACAAAGGTTTTCACTGAATTTTCTCATTTGTAATAATAATAAATGTCTATCAACAGATAACTGGTTAAATAAATTATGGTACACTTGTACAGTGGAATACAACTATGAAAAGAATACAAAAGATATATATGTCCCAGTATGGAAAGATATTAAGCATTAAAATCAAGGCACACGACAGTATATACAGCCTGCCTCTATTTGTTTTTAAAAGGGATATGTAGATGTATATATATTTATGAATTAAATATTTATGAAAAAATACTGATAACAATGATTGACTTTGGAGAATAAGACTAGACAACTGGAATGGGTAGGTCACATTTTTCATTGTGCAATTTGAATTTATCATATGCATGCATTACATTTTCAGTTGAAAAGTGAATTTAAGTTCCCTGGAAACAACAAGAGATAAGCACCTCCAAAGTATGCTTTCCTCTGCTTTTCCTGTCCAAATCCTCTCCATTCTACAAGCCCAGCTCAAGTCCCACTTCATCCAGGAAATCTGTCCTGACAACACCAGTTTAATTTATTGGTCTCCCTCTCCTCTGAACTCCTATGACACACAGACTTTAGTACTGCCTGACACACCACTGTTTCAAGCATTATGTTAGTCTTGCTACCTAACTAAATTATAATTTCATTGAAATCGGGAGCCATGACTACTGCTGCATCTCCCTAAGTGCAGATTATGCAAGTTACTCAGTAAATACTCAATTGATTAATAGTGGCCCTATGTATCTGTTTACCCTTTCCTTATCCAGAAAGTGCAGCAGAAATAGCACTTACGTTAAGTTGGCTTACCATGGCTCGCTCCCTGATATAAATCGGCTTATTCCCACATCTTAATCACTGAGAATTTTCCCAAGGCTCCAATGGCAACAGGAACCTCCGACAAACAAAAAGCCCTGATCCTTACTCCTATCTACAAGTTCTAAGTAGAAATGGCCAAACAAATGTATTAATACTGACTATATTTCCCACCAGTCAATTCAAATCAGTAGATGGGAAAAAAAGGAGCTAGTTTCTCTCCTTTCTCCACAGCTAACTCAGAGCAGGTAAAGAGCATTGGAGCTATGCTAGAGCTTCACACATTCCTCACTATGTCATGCTTTGTAGTCCTCAAGTCTGGAAACTGTCTTTTCAGGATCTAGCTCTAGGTATAGGGCATCAAAAGCCAAATAACTGGCCAACTTACATTAGTTACAACTCTACTCAGGATCAAGGTCCCAGGAATGTCAATAGGTTGAAGTGGAGTGAGATATATGTAAAGTAATATCTTATTACCTAAACTATTTTTTAGAAGAATAAATAAGAAAATGGAAACAGCGGTTTCTTCAGAAAGGGGAACCTCTGGAAGGCAGAGGGAGAGAGGGAGACTTCATTTTTACAGTACAGTTGACACTTGAACAACACAGGTTTGAACCGCATGGGTCCACTTATACACAGATTTTTTTCAATAACTATAGTATATCATTTTTATACCTTTTGAATTTTGTACCATGTGCACGTATTACCTATTCACAATAAGCCATTATAGAGAACATTCTCAGAATCCTGCACAAAGTATATATGTGTATCAAATCATCACATTCTATACCTCAAACCTACACAAAGTTATCTGTCAATTATATCTCAATAAAGCTGAGAGTAAAAATAATCATTCAAGTAAAAAAGCCCTTCAGTATCATGAGATTCCAGGTTTCCACCAGAGTTCATTACAAATACTGTGATCCTCAAACAGTAGAACCTTAACCAGTAGGCCTTTACAGAAGCCAACAGAAGGATCTAAGAAAAGAAAAAAAGTGCTGAGTAGATTCTTCCAAGACACAGCAAAACCACCCACTGCCATTTTGTGAACTTCCTCCTTTGACTTACAAAAATGCTATTCTTTCCCCACCCCCACAGGATGGTGACAGTAACGGCCTTTCACCTCAGCACCTAGCCATCTAAGGAAGGGGATACTATGTACTAGGATACTCTCTCAACTCCAACCTACAAAATTATATGAGGGAGACACGATTGTGTAGCACAGCATATAGAGTCCTTTGGCTCTGATCAACACAAAATCAAGGGAAAGGGGAGAAAGAAGCAAAGTTCAAGTCCACAGGACAACTGACATTTGAAAAGTTCCATACATATCTTGTTAAGCCACCAGAATACCTCTCCAGACTCCTTATTTCTTGGGGTGGGTATTCCTTCCCTGAGCTATTATACAAAGAAACAAGGCAGTGCCATCTGCTTCTACCATACACAATGCTTAATTCCCAAAGCCCATTCTCTTGAGTCTCATGCTCCCTGTAATGCCTACCGTGATCAGTCACTTAAATTAGCAATTTCAAACCAAATGGTTTCACCAATTTTCCCCAAAACAGAGTTCAAGAAAAATATTAAAAGCCTATATGGCCATACAAAATTAACATAAATACAAATTAACTCAAACCCACAGAATTAGGAACTGCCATCAACCCTATCATCAATCACTATACAATTAGTAATTGTGGAAAAGACTGATGAAAAACTTAGTGGGTTAAAAAAAAATATTGCACACTAAAGTTTTGCAACTAAGCATTGCCAAAGAGACTAAAGTGTAGTGGAAAGAGTATGGTGGGCTTTGGAGTCAGATGGACCTGGGTTCAAATCTCAACCATGACACTTATTAGCTATGTGTACTTGGGCAAATTACTTAAACTGCATTCCTCCTCAGTTTTCTATCTGTAAAATTTTGTTTTTGTAAGGATTTAGAAACTAAAACCTAGCTCAGTGCCTGGCACACAGTAGGCACTAGATGAACAGTTCCTGTTTTATTAGAATGCCTGAAGTAGAGAACAATTCCATTCATAATCCCTACAGCTCTTGGGTAATACATCAAGACAATGTCTCCAAAACCCCACAGCAGAGAGTTCTTACACTGAACAAGTTATGCCCAGGATTCCTCGGGTAATTAAGTTCTCTGCCATTAACAGTTCCCAGCTTTTATCATATTTTGAGGGCTCTAATGTCCATTCTTCCCCAAAGAGATGATTTCAAACAGTTCTTATATAGACAAGTTTTTCTCATTTTTTTCTATTTGCGTTTCTTTCTTCAGTTTGGACTTTGCCAAACTTGGAATTTGGAGATCATCGCTTCTTAATTGGGTTTCAAAGCCCAGGTGGGAGAGCACACTCATTCAATTCATTCATTCAAAAATAAAAGCACATACACTCTTTTAGGTCTTCAAATGCTGTTTGAGCAGCATGCTGTCCATAGAGAATATTCTGGCCCTCTAGTCTGAGAAGAAAACATAAGGAAAATTAGGAAATGGCTCTCAAACTTTTTTGCCTGTAACCACTTCAATGGGGCCAAAGAAACTGCAAACCATGTACTCTGCACATTCCATCCTTGCATCGTGGACTAAGAACTAGAGAATAAAGTCCTCTGTAATGCACACTGGAAGAAACCACTCCTGGGGCAGTCCTGAAATGTCATATATTAAAGTTAACTACAGACTAGGGACTAATATAATGAATCCAAAAGGTTAATCTAGGGCAGAAAGAGCAAATGGCCATTCATATACAGAAATGCCAAATGAGAGCCAGTAAATACTGAAATAAATATTCTGGATACTTCAAATCTAAAGGGTCAGCCCAGGAGGAGGGTAGCGACTGATAATCCGCCAATCCGAGTGCAAGGTCAGGTTTTCCAGTGAGCATGTAGTACCTGAGAAAACTTAAGCATTAAACACTTCTCTCCTTCAGATGTTAATTCTACATAAGTCTGGGAAGCACTCAGTCTCAAGGAGACTCCCCTTCTTATTTCTGCTCCACCAAGCCCACTGTCCTGTCTCCCGTTCCTGGAATCTCTCTTCCCTTTAATCTAGGCTTTGCTCAACTCCATCATCCACAGAGACCTCATTAAGAAGAAGCTCCTCTGGGCCTTCCTGTCCCCCTTCTTCAGACTGACTTCCCACAGCCTAGTTTAGTTATGGGACCCTGCAGCATATCGCCTTGGCTCTCCATCCCCCAGCCCTCTTCCACTCCTCCTTCCCTCCTTCTGTCGCTGCAGTCCTGATTCCTATTTCCTGGGATTCCTCACTCTAATCCTCTCCATCCTTCCCCACCGTCTCCAGCCATGCTTCACTTCTTGCTCATGGGTACTTGTTTTCCCTCACGCCGGTCCGATGTCCCCCCTCAGGAGTTTTCTGTATCCTCGGGCCACAACCGAGTGGGCAGACCTCTCTGCAAACCTATTAAGCCCCTAACCCCCAAATGACCCCTCCAGCGTCTTCTCCACCGTTGGCCTTCCCTATGGCAGCCTCACCCCCCGCCCACCCCCGCCCTCCCCGCCCAGTCGCCCGGTCCTCCCTCAGCTGTCTCCCTCACCCCGTGACTCACCCGCATGCGAACCTCATAGGTGGTGAAGCGCGCGCGGCCCACGCCCACCGTCTGTGGGTTAAAGATGTCGATCTCCAGGAAGTTACTTGGCGGCCCGTAAGCGTCGGTCAGGTCCTGCGGCTTCGAGTTAAGGCGCCGAGTGTCAGCTACTGCCGTGTCCGACATCTTTCCGAAGGAGAGACCGGGACCGGGGAAGGGGGGATGGGGGACAGAGACCGAAAGCAGGAGCGCGCACGGCCCCTCCCGCTTGCAAAATAACCAGCCAACCCACAGACTGCGGCGCCGCGCACGCGCGCCCACGCACGCACGCGCGCACGCGCACGCCGTCGCGGCCCGGGGCCCGGCACCCTGAATAGCGGCGAAGCGGACGGCTGGAAGTCCTGTACCGAGGAGGCGTCATTCAGACTTCCGGGCAGTGTTTGTGGCCGCCCCGGAACCTGCGTCTCCAATACGCACTCCCAGTATCCTAGGAAGCACTACAGGGGAGATCCGCCAATCGCTGCTCCTCAAGCCAAGAAATTGTCTTATACTGTGCATCAATCAGCGGTGGGCACTGCCCCGCAAGCTAGGACCGGACAGTGATAGGCCGAAGCCCCGTGACCTGAATAAGTCCTGGTTTTGCGCGAAAATAGAATGGTGGTTTCCCGACGGTGGGGTTTCAACAATGGTACTAAGAACCTAAAACGCAGCCCGGCCACTTGTGCCACTAGTAGTTTCAAGTCATCTCACACACAATTGAGCACTCAGTGAGCGCTACTTATGGTGTCAGGAAAGCAGCGAGGATGGGGTATACAAAGATGATTTCTCATTCTCACTTTTCAGGAAAATTTGGGCATATCTTCATCCTCCACTTGTTACCACATAAAAGCTAATTTCAGGTGTACTCGGATATTACATTTCTCAGCAAACTGAGGGCATTTATTTCAACACCTTCTGTCGCTACTCTGCGAAACTCCAAATTTGGCGCTGCTCTGAGGTTGCTTACAGCCCATAATGGAGATAGAATATGTGTCTACATGAGAATATCTATAGAAATACTAATATTTGTATGACTAATTTGCACATGGCCCACATGAAGAGGGTAGTGCCCACAGTAAAGGTGGTGATTTTAGGTCATCCTTTCTCCTCCTTGCACCAGCCCTCTTCTGCTCAAAAAAAAAATTTCCCATATCATTGATGCCTGAAATTCTTTCAACGGAGTACAAGGCCCTATAATTTCACAGTTAAGTTATTTAATTCAATTTAAGTGATATCTCCTAAGCAACTACTTACGCGTCAGGCACCATGCTAAACACTAAAGACCTAGAGTTCAATAAGAGAGTCCCCGCCCTCAAGGAGTTAATGTTTTAGAAAAGGAGACGAGTAAATAGACCAATATAATGTGACAAATACAAAATAAGTGAATATTCCAAGCAGCACATAGGACATGAGTAAGTGGAGGAATTAAGGAAGGCTTCCTGGAGGAGGAAACATCTGAGTTTGACAGACATGAAAAGACAAACTGGAATGGAAATGGGGAAAGGTAATTTCTTGCAGAGGGAATAGCATATGCAAAGTCATCCAGATAAGAAACAGCATGATATTTTTAGGCAATTATCACCAATTCAGGTTGTGTAGTGGAAGTGCTTAGAGAGGTAGCCTGGCTGAGGATGGGCAGATGAGGATGATCCTTCTATATTAAGCAAAGGATCTTTGGTTTTATAATGTAGACGATAAGAAGCCACTGAAGGATCTACAACACACACGCACACACACACACACGCAAAGGCATGATCAGATTTGTGTTTTAGAAGGATTATTTTGCAAGCAACATGGAAGATGTACCTGAGTTGAGTGTGACCAATTATGAGTATCTATTGATACAGTAGTACTTGGAATCAGATGATGGTGGTGGGAATGGAGAAAAGGGAAGAGAGAAGGCTGAGACTGAGGAAATAAAATAGATAGGAGTTGTATCTGATAGATATGGTGGTAGTATAGTGTAGGGCTTAAATGTGTGAGCTATGGACTTAGGCTGCCTGGGTTTAGATCATTGCTTCCTAGATGTATAACCTTGAGCATGTTATCCAACAAGTTTTCCTCCTCTGTAAAATGGAAAGAAGACTAAAAGCTACCCCGGGGCTTTTGTGAGAATTCAATGAAATAAAATATGTGCAAATAGTAAGTCCTCAGTAACTATTAGCTATTATTACTATTTGATGGGAGAGAGAGAAAATAGATAAAATGACTCCTAGGTTTCTGAGGTAGGTAACTATGTGGATTGCTGGTATCCCCAATCAAAACTGGAATTACAGAAAGAAGAGTGAGCTTGGGAGGGAAGACAGTGAGTTCAATTTGGATAAATCTGGGGTGTCTGTAGGACATCCAAATGTCCAGGAGGCAGCTGGAAATACAGGCCTGGAGCTCGAGGGTGTGACTAGAATTAGAGATTTGGGAATTACTAGCATACAGTGTAGACAGAAAAATGTGAAGAGGCAAGGACAGAATATTTAAAAATTGATGAAGGCATGCAATGTTGATGAGAGTGTAAATCTGTACAACCTTTCTGGGAAGCTAATTGGCAGTATGTATTAAAAAAAACAAACAACACCTTTGACCTCAGGAAACTTGTAATACTGGTTGTCTCTGGAGAGCAGAACTGGAGAACAGGAGTCAGGGACAGCAGGGAGAGTTGTTTTTCATTTTCATTTCATTTATGTTTAAGTGCTTTTGTATTGTAAAAATATTTTAAATGGGAATTCCCTGGCGGTCCAGTGGTTAGGACTCAACTCTTTCACTGCTGGGGCCCGGGTTCAATCCCTGATGGGGGAACTGAGATCCTGCAATCCATGGGGTGCCGCCAAAAAAAAAATTAATGTTATTTGTCAAAACTTTTGGCTCAAAATTTTCACCTTGATCATAAAACTCAGTGTCTTGTGTAAATGGCCAAATTCAGGGTTCTCCTATGTATCCATGTAAAATAATGTTCTTATATTCGTTGATATGGAATGATGCCCACAAAAAAAGTGAAAAAAAGCTGGTAAAAAAATACTGTACACCATGGCGGTCAGCAAGAACAGGCGCCTTACAAAAAGCAGCAAAAAAGGAGCCAAGAAGAAAGTACCATGATTGAAGCTCACGTTGACGTCAAGACTACCGATGGTTATTTGCTTCATCTATTCTGTGTGGGTTTTACTAAAAAATGCAACAATCAGATTCGGAAGACCTCTTATGCCCAGCACCAGCAGGTCCACCAAATTCGGAAGAAGATGATGGAAATCATGACCCAAGAGGTGCAGACAAGTGACTTGAAAGAGGTAGTCAATAAATTGATTCCAGACAGCATTGGAAAAGACATAGAAAACACTTGCCAATCTATTTATCCGCTCCATGGTGTCTTTGTTAGAAAAGTAAAAATGCTGAACAAGCCCAAGTTTGAATTGGGAAAACTCATGGAGCAACATGGTGAAGGTAGTAGTTCTGGGACTTCCCTAGTGGCACAGTGGTTAAGAATCTGCCTGCCAATGCAGGGGACACAAGTTCGATCCCTGGTCCGGGAAGATCTCACATGCCGCGGAGCAACTAAGCCTGTGTGCCACAACTACTGAGCCTGCGCTCTAGAGCCTGTGAGCCACAACTACTGAGCCCACGTGCCTGGAGCCCGTGCTCCACAACGAAGAATAGCCCCCCACTCTCCGCAACTAGAGAAACCCCGCGCGCAGCAACAAAGACCCAACAGAGCCAAAAATAAATAAATAAATAAATAAATAAATTTTAAAAGGGGAAAAAAGGTAGTAGTTCTGGAAAAGCTACTGGGGATGAGACAGGTGCTAAAGTTGAATGAGTTGATGGATATTAGCTGCCAGTCCAAGAATCTGTTTAAAATTCAGACTTTTAATGGTGACAAATAAAAGATCTTATTTGTGAAAAAAATATTGTAATATGATACCATTTGTATTACTGTATATGATATATATGATAATTTTTAAAGACTAGAAGGATATAAATTAAAATGTTAGTGGTAGTTACCTCTGTGTGGTGGTGGGGTTTCAGTTTTATGTTTTTATTTATAATTTTCTAAAGGACCTGATTTTTAACAATAAACATGTACCTTTTTTTAATCAGAAAAAATAAAACTATTTCCATCTGGGAAAAAAACTAAAGGACAGGCACAGGAAGAGAAGCTTGTGAAGGAAACCCAGGAAGGAATTTTCGGAGAGGTAGAAAGAGAACCAGGAGACAATAGTGATCTGAAGGAGTGGGATAAAAAATGTTTCCAAAAGGAAAGTAGGTGGTTAACAGTGTTTAATACAGTAGAATGGTCAAATAAAACCTGGGAAATGTACACTCAATTTGACAATTACCTAAAGGTGAGAGGTTGGGTAGAGCGCTGGGAGTAGAACCCAGATTGCAGCAGATTAAGAATTGAATCAGGGCTTCCCTGGTGGCGCAGTGGTTGAGAGGCTGCCTGCTGATACAGGGGACACGGGTTCGTGCCCCGGTCCGGGAAGATCCCACATGCTGCGGAGCGGCTGGGCCCGTGAGCCATGGCCGCTGAGCCTGCGCGTCCGGAGCCTGTGTTCCGCAATGGGAGAGGCCACAACGGTGAGAGGCCCGCGTACCCCAAAAAAAAAAAAAAAAAAAAAAAGAATTGAATCAGAGGTGAAGTGGAAACATTTAGTACAGACTATTCTTTAAAGAAGCTTGCCCAAGATTTGAGGAATGTGGTAGCTAGAGAGCAATGCATTGACAAAGAAGCATTTGTTTGTCTGTTTGTTTAAAGAGAAAGGAGGCTTGAATATGTTTAACGACTGGCGTGGGGGGGAAGAATTTCGTAGAAAGAGAGAAGTTGAATATACAGGTAAGTAATAGGAAAAGGCTTAAAATCAAATAGCCCTTGGAGAATTGCGAAAGTTAAATTCACAATGAGGTGTAAATACATGGTCTTTTTTTTTTTTTTTAAGAGAAAGATTTGATAAGGTGGAGAGGAGAGTAGCAGGGTACTGGGCTACTTAAATGTTTTGCAGTAATAATGCAATTGACAGCTGTTATCAGCTGGCTCCTATACACACACACACACACACACACACACACACACACAGAATAGAATAGAAAAGGCAAATCTCTTGGCAAACAGGTGACATCAGAGCATGATGTGAGAGCAATGCGCGTTTTCCTCTCATTGGATTTCTCTATGTTCATTCTTTGCCAAAAGGAGTCCAGTGTTGGGAGGGGAATGAGAGAGAGAGATTTAGGATCCTCAAATTGGAAGGAATCTCATTAGTTCATCCTCCTGCCCACAGGCAATACTGGACCTTAAACATACATCTATCCATCTTTCTGTCTTTAAATTTTTCCCAAAGGAGATTGCACAATCTCCGAATCAGTCATACGCAATCATACTGACAAGAACTTCTTTCTAGTCTCTATTCAGACTGTCCTGAGGAATTGGCAAATCAAGAGCCCCTATAATTTGGAGTGTTTGTGTTCTTGGGAGCAGGGGTCTGGAACTGCAGGGAGGGAGTAGGGGGAGGGTCTGAGTGTAAAAGAGGTAGTGCAGAAAGGAAATCCAGAGAGCAGGGCTCATGACATACAATCTACTCCAGGGAATGTTGATCCAGAGTTTACCTGCCTTTCTATGGAGCCCCGCTCTCTTTCTGCACACATCCATCCAACTGCCTACTACTAGTAGTGACTTCTCCTCTTGAAGTTCCTTTAACTCTAATTTCACCTGGCGCCTCCCTAGGGATCATCTCTACTTTAACTAAATCCCTTCTGAAAGTTGGATGAAATGTTAATGAAACATTTCCAATGTTGATGAAAAGTCCTTTAAATAGTCAACTTGTCTACTTAAGTTGGTGATTGTATTTACTTTACTAAAGAATCTCTCGATCGCCTAAGGGTGAGGGCAATCTGAGGAAAAGTGGTGTGGCCAAAGTGTGTGAGTATCTATGCATGTTTATCAGGTGTTGCTAAAGACCTAACCCTTTAGCTGACAAGAGTTTGGCCTCCAGCTTCCATACAGGTGTTTGTTAATTATATAATGAATCATCTAGCAACAATAAGACCTGGAAAGCTGATAATGTTGCAATTAGCCAGCTTTCTTCCCTTAATAAAAGCTAACATTTATTGAACACTTACTATCTGCCAGGCACTCTTTTAATCACTTTATGTATTTTAACTCAGTTAATCCTCAGAACAATCCTATGACATAGGTGCTATTTTTATAGCTGCATTTTACTAATGAGGCACAGACAGATTAAGCAATTTGCCCAAAATCACACAGCTAATAAGTGGTAAAGTCAGGATTTGAACCCAGCCAGTCTGGTTTTGGAGCCCAGGTTTTCAACCTGCCTCCCAGAGAAGATCCTTTTAGCCCATACAGGGCTAAAAAGGAGTCATCATAAAGGGTGTAAGATGGAAAAAGAATTAGGAAAGGAAAAAAGGAGAGAAATAAAGACCAAAAAAAAAACTGTTTAAGGGGTAGAATGTCACTAACAACAGCTTAGTAACATTCTGCTGTAAGTTGCCTGCTCCTGCCTAGATGTTCTTCATCTGGCCTTTAATCTGAAACTTTTTGTATTGAATTCTATCTTCTTAATACCTATGATAACTTCAAGCCTATTTAATTTCTGCCCATCCTTCAAAGCCCAGTGCAGGTCCCACCTCCTCCATAAAGCCTCCATATTCATCCAGTCTACAGTAATCTGTACTTTTGAAATTTTTTACAGACTTCTTGTCTGTAGTGTTCATTTGGCTCTGACTCGCATTTTTAATTAGTCTTGTGTACATTTATGTCTCATCTTACCAACCATACCGTAAACTCCCTAAGGGAAGAGACTATGACTTTTATTTCTCTTGCATCGTGTATCCCCCATAATGCCTAGCATGGTGCATTGCAAATAATAGGCGCTCAGCAAATATTTGTTGGTTGACTAATTGATTGGGAAAGGTCAGAGACTACATCAAATCTTGGTTAACCCCTGAATCATTAGTGAAGAACTATGCACTCAATGTGTACTCAATAAACATTAATGATGATTACAAAATCATTCAAAGAGTTTTTATAGAGCTTCTACACTGTGCAGAGAATGGTGTGTGGGGATAGAAATTAAACAGAGGATACAGCTTCTACCTTTGAATACCTTAGCTTAGCCTTCTCTTACTACTTCAGTGCACGCTATCTCCTTTCTCTGAATTCCTGCTGCATTTGAAGTCAGGACTAGCTATCACTCAGTTGTTGTCTCCCCTGATTCAATTGCAAGCTCCTTGAAGGAAATGGACAACACTGTGCTGGGACCATAATGGAATCACAGAATTAGAAAGGACTTTAGAGATTTCCCTGTTGTCAAACTTCCCACCCAATGCAAAAATCCCTTTTGCAACAGCCCTGATTCAGCTCTTATTTAATTATACACTTCCAGTATCAAAATTAATCAATATAGGAAGCATAGGAGGAAGAATAGGTTCAGGAGCTACATAATGAGTTGGATCCTGACTACGTGCAGTTTACTGTGATTGTTAGACAACGAAGTGGAGACAAACAGCTGAAATTCAAGTCTCAATCTCAGGAGAGATGTCAGGACTGCAGACAGAGACTTGGAGTCTTGGGTATGTAAGTAGTAGTTGAAACACTAAGATTAAGACTACTAAGGACAAGAGAACAAAGCAACCAAGGACAAAATCTCCGAGAATTCCTCTAATTGGAAAATGAGAGGAGAAATCAATGAGGTGAGAGAACTGGAAGATGAAAAAGAGAGTTTTAAGGAGAGACTGGTCACCAGAGTCAATGGAGGATGGATCAATGAAGTTAGAAAGGATAAGACTGAGATAAGGTTATTTGATCTGGTGATTAAGAAGCCAGACGTTTGATGACCTTGAAGAGAGAGGTCTCAGTGAAGTAGGGTCTATTTTGACTTACTCTTGTTACCTATAATGCCTAGTTCAATGCCTGGTTCAATATATATTTGTTGAATAACTGAATAAATGGTTGGAAGAACTGTAGTTCCTGCTAAAAATAGGAGGTGATGGGGAAAAGTAAACAAGTTAGCCTTTTTCTCTGAAGCAAGAGGAGAATATGGGTAATAATATAGAGAAATGTTAAGGTGAAAAAGAAAGGGGCAATGATTTTCCCCCCAAAATGTGAAGTAAGCTCATCTGAGATTCTCTCACAGGTTTGATGGAATAAACCTGTAACAAATAGGAATAAAGTTGGTAACAACTATAAACTCTGGACAAAATACACACACACACACACACACACACACACACACACACACATGAAAGCTCCAGAGAGTAAACAAAAGTAGGCAGATATTGGATGGAGGTTGGAACTTAGAAGAAGGGAACAGCAGGGGCCAGGGTTCCTATTTTTATGGATTTAGCCTGAGGGCAGGCTGTAGTCATCAGCCACATCGCTAAAACTACAACAGGAAGCCCTCATCTTTCTAGCCTATAGAACCAGAGGACAGGATCTGGGGAAATGACAGTCTCTAGAAAATGAGGGGATATATCAGAAAGACATCCTGAGGAGGAACCCTAAATTATCTGTATAAATTTCTCCCAAGACTTATCCTAAACCATGCATGCGCAGGGTGGACTGAAAACAACTTTCATCTAAGACTAAAAGAATGGAACTGAGATTTGAGCTGCCACCCACCACAGGCAAGGCAGGGTTTTTAGTTTGAATCTAACCAAGTTAATTGCCTGCTGAAACAAATGCATCCTCACTCTTCAGAGAAGATAACAGTATCCAGAGACTCCACAAGATAGCATTCACAATGTCCAGTAAACCCTCTAAAATTGCTCACTATATGAAGAATCAGGAAAATGTGGCCCATTCTCAAGGGAAAGACAATTCATGGAGGCCAACCCTGAGATGATGATGCTCAATGAGGAGAGGAAAAATGCCCTGGTAATGAATGAAGAGATAGGAAACTTCAGCAGAGAAATAGAAAATATAAAAAGGAACTAAATGGAAATTCAAAAACTGAAAAACACAATATCTGAAATTTAAAAAATTAACTAGATGCACTTAATAGCAGAATGAAACACCAGAGGAAAGAGTAAGTGAACTTGAAGGTACAGCAATAAAAACTATCTGATCTGAAGAAGAGAGTTGGTTGAAATAAAATGAACAGAGCCTTATAGACCCATGAGAGAACATCAGTGGTCTAAAATATGTGTGATTAGCATCCCTGAAGGAGAGAAAAGAGAGAATGGGGCCAGAAACAGTATTGGAAGAAAAAATGGTTGAACACTTCCCAAATTTGGTGAAGGACATATATTTAAAGATTCAAGCTCAGCAAAGCCCAAACAGGATAAATATGGAGAAAATTGCACCTATGTGTATCATAGTCAAACTGCTGAGAACCAAAGATCAAGAGAAAATCTCGAAATCAGCCAGAGAAAAACAGCACATTACATACAATGATTCAAATAACAATGGACTTCTCCTCAGAATCTATGGATGCTAGAAGACAGTAGAAAAACATCTTTAAATTACTGGGGGAAAAAATCACTGGCGACCCAGAATTCTATGTTCAGTAAAAATATTCTTCAATAACAAAGGCAAAATAAAGACTCTCTTCAGATAAAGAGAGTCTCTCTCATGCTTATAATCCTTTATTCTTGCTGTTCCCTATGTCTGGAACACACAGTCTCTCCTCTAGTCCCCTCCCTATCTTCAGCCTGCTAACTCCTACTCATCCTTCACAACTAAGCTTAAACGCCACTTCCTCCAGGAAGCCTTCCTGATCCCCCAAGTCCAAGTTAGGTGTCCCTCACTAATACATCAATAGCCCCCCACATTTCTCCAATCTTAGCATTTATCATGCTGTATGTAATTACATGAGTTGATTGTGACCTTCACTAGACTATATGTTCCATTAGGGCATGTACCATGTTTTCCTTATTGGTGTATTTACAGTGCATGCAATAAGCACTCAATTAATATTATTGAATAAAGAAAAGAAAGTCTGATTCCAAAGTATTTTTTCCTTTCTACTATGCCAGGCTGTCATCATCGAGAAGGAGGTCCTGACACTACTATAAGATTGACTACTATTATACTCTCTTAAACTTTATGGAGAAATCTACTGTGCTTTGAAAAACTGAAGCTTTCATTGAACTATAATTTTCCTGTGATTTCATGGGCAATTACTGTTTGGAGGCTATCCATATGTGCTTAACATAGATCCTTGGTAATCAATGCTTGTGAAAATCCTCATTCAATACCACTTCAAGATAAATGATGAGTAACGTGGAAATGATTAAACTATGGTGCATCCAACTTATAGAATATTATGTAGGCGCTAAAATTATATTTATAAACCTGTGTAATCATTTGAAAACACACTTATATGTTAAGTGGGAAAAAGACAAAACCAAAAATACAAAATTGTATGTATAGTGTGATTACATTGTTTTTGTAAAAAAAAAAAATCTATGTGGAAGGGAAAAATAATGCTGGAAAGAAATGTAGCCAAATTATTGGCTGTGGTTTTCACTGGGCGATGGAACTACAGTTACTTTAAACAATTCTTTTCTGTATTTCACAATTTTTCTTTAATAAACACATTATTTAAGCAGCATTATTCCTATAGTGAGTGTGGGGGGACTTTCTTTTTTAAAAAGTTTAAAATAGAAAGTCTAAGGGTAGATAGAGGTCCCCTGATACACCAGACGACAATCACAAGTAAAACAGGACTGTGTTTAAGCCTCCTTTCTCTTTAACTTGTACCTTAATGGCCTGATACCACTCATAGATTAACTAAGTGCATGACCTTGTTGAAGGATGCTATAAGACTGGCCTCAGGAAAAGAAGAAAGGGGATCAGCAGTGGAAACTGCCAGAGGCAGAAGGAGAAAGAGACTAAGCAAAGAGATCAGAGAAAGTAAACATAAAAGAACAGGAAACGGGAGGGGGGAGGGAAAGACAAGAGGATAGGTATATGTATATACATACTTTCATACATTGGCACCCGCATGAAAAAGAGGAGCTGAGCTGGTCATGGATTTTTATTACAGGCATAGCTAGCATATTTTTCATGTTATTTTATTATTATCTGTATTAAGAGTATGTGTGTTTGTGCCTCGTGCCTCACTATTCCCCAGGGGCACACTATGTATTTCTTCAGCCCACATGTGCTGTCATATCTGCCTGATGTTGCCAGGGAAGATCAACTGGACACTAGGTCTGGACATTCTGGAGCCTACTCTGGGAGCAAATTGCATAACCACGTGCCTATCTACGTGAGCTATAGATTTAGCAGACTATGTGGGACAGTCGGGAACATTCTGGGTGATAAAGGAGATCTGGATGGGGATTCGGGAAGTCCCAGAGGCATTTATGGCAAACAAGAAAGTAGATTAGTTCTCTCCGGGTCTAAACCCATTTATGACAAACAACTCGACAGCTCATAGCCAAGATTGTTTTTGTTAAGATATTCGTATTATTCTGTTGACTTTGTGTATTGCTTCCGTCATCCTTGAAACTTTCACTGGGCTAGTGGGATGGCTGATGGGGGGGGGTTCAATTATTAAATGTCATGCGAGAGTGTTGGAATTAGAAGTTAATTTCTACATGGTTTGGTTTGAGTATAGTCATTTCCCAGAAAGGATTTCCAGCAACCTTGTCTTTTCTGTATGATAATCCATCTTTTAACCCACCTGCAAATCAGGAACAAGGAGACTTAAAAGTAGAACATGTAAAGGGACCAACACAAGATCTTAGCATCATTCATTGACCTTTAGAGGGTGGATGCAATTGTCTTAGAGCTCCTGATGATATAATTTGTAAAAAACTGTGGCTTCCATTACCATACGCTAGAGTCTTGCACCATCCAATACAGTAGCCACTAGCCACATGTCACCAAATTTAAATTAAATTAAAACTTCAGCTCCTCAGTTGCCTGGCCACATTTCAAATGCTGAATAAGCACATGTGGCTAGTGGCTACTGTATTGAACAAAGCAGATATAGAATATTTCCATCATCATAGAAGGTTCCATTGGACAGCACTGTGAATCTAGACTCACAGGATGGTGATCTGAGGATCAGGCATCTCTGCGTCTGCATGTAAAGTGACTTTTAAAAAAATTTTATTGATGTATAGTTGATTTACAATGTTGTGCTAGTTTCAGGTGTACAGCAAAGTGAATCTGTTATACACATAATATATCCACTCTTTTTTAGATTCTTTTCCCATATAGGGCATTACAGAGTACTGAGTAGAGTTCCCTGTGCTGTACAGTAGGTCCTTATTAGTTATCTATTTTATATATAATAGTGTATATGTGTCAGTTCCAATCTTCCAATTTATCCTCCCCACCCTTACCCCCTGGTAACCATAAGTTTATTTTCTACATCTGTAACTCTATTTCTGTTTTGTAGATAAATTCATTTGTAGCCTTTTTTTAGATTCCACACATAACTGATATCATATATTTGTCTTTCTTGGTCTGATTTACTTCACTCAGTATAACAATCTCTAGGTCCATCCATGTTGCTGCAAATGGCATTATTTCATTCTTTTTTATGGCTGAGTAATATTCCATTGTACATGTGTACCACATCTTCTTTATCCATTCCTCTGTTGATGGACATTTAGGTTGCTTCCATGTCCTGGCTATCGTAAATAGTGCTGCAATGAGCATTGGGGTGCATGTATCTTTTTGAATTATGGTTTTCTCTGGGTATATGCCCAGGACTGGGTTTGCTGGATCATATGGTAGCTCTATTTGCAGTTTTTAAAGGAACCTCCATACTGCTCTCCATAGTGGCTGTACCAGTTTACATTTCCACCAACAGTGTAGGAGGGTTCCTAAAGTGACTTATTTTTTTTCTTACTTCAGGTTGTCTCTTTGCATCAATGTGCTCCAAGTGACACCAGGGAAACTAAGGCAGTTTAGCAGACCTATTAACCCTCTTGCCACACACACACACACACACACACACACACACACACACATAAGAATTCTCCCTTGGGGAATGGCTAAATAAAATGTGACATATTCGTTAAATGGGATATAATACAGCAGTTACAGGGAATGAGCTAGAAGTATCAATAAAGGTAGATCTCAAAAACATTTTTGTGTGAAAAAAGTCAGTTGCTGAATGTAATCATTTATTGCACACAAAACAATACTACATTTTTCCTATGTAAGAGTATTTTTTTAAAAGGTCTGGAAGAGTACATATCAAACTAATGACAGTGCTAACTTCAAGGAGGGAGGAAAGGTGAATGGGATAAGGGACCAAAGGGATTTTTTTTTAAGGGATTTTTAGATTTTTCTGTAATGTTCTAAAATTTTAAAGAAAAATCTATTCATGTATTACTTGTGTAACTACAATTATTAAAACAGGACACAAATTTATATACATAACGTGAATATAAATATGTAAAAATACGGTGGTGAAAAAATAAGGGAAGTATACAAAATCCTAATGATAGTTGTGTTAAGATGGTGGGTTTGTGGGTAATTATTTTATTCTATTTCCCTATTTTTAAAAAGTTTTTTTTGTTTTATGGCTGTAATGTTAATACAATAAAAATTATTAAATAAAAAATGAATCCGGGGACTTCCCTGGTGGCACAGTGGTTGGGAGTCTGCCTGCCAACGCAGGGAATACGGGTTCAGGTCCTGGTCCGGGAAGATCCCACATGCCGTGGAGCAACTGAGCCTGTGGGCCACGGCTGCTGAGCCTGCACTCTAGAGCCCGTGAGCCACAACTGCTGAGCTTGTATGCCACGACTGCTGAGGCCCGCGTGCCTAGAGCCCATGCTCCGCAATACGAGAAGCCACCACAGTGAGAGGCCGCGCATCGCAACGAGGAGTAGCCCCCGCTCGCTGCAACTAGAAAAAGCCCCCGTGCATCAACTAAGACCCAACACAGTCATAAATTAATTAATTAATTAATTTTAAAAAATGAATCCACCTTTAGTCTGCTGACATAGTATTATCACACATTAGATGTAGTTCTTAAGAGGCAATGGGCTCTGGTATACAATTAGTGCCAGAAATAACAGCTCAATCTCATTTATGTAAAAAATTTCAATTGTCCTTGGTGACAGTCTCCAAGATTCAATTGGTCAATATAAAACCCCATTCTGCAGCTAATACATACTGGCAGACACACTGGGACCCTACAGTTCCTAAAAACAGAGGATCCATTGGAATATTTACGAGAATTCCCTTCTTATGCCCAGGACACCTGACTGGTTATGGGCTTTGAAAATTGTTCAGATCAAAAATGCCTCCTCTGGGGACTTCCCTGGCGGTCCAGTGGTTACGACTCTGCACTTCCAGTGCAGGGGGTTCGGGTTTGATCCCTGGTCGGGGAACTAAGATCCCACATGCCATGCGGCACGGCCAAGGAGGTAAAAAAAAAAAACCCTCCTCTGTGGTGTGGAACTCAGTTCCAAAAGCTGTTTCCTAAGAAAAATCTGGCTTCACCTGCACCCTACTTCCATGGGGATGCAAGGTCAACTTCCACGCAGGCAACAACACTGGTCAAGCTTCTCAACTTTCAAGCCAGAATGTTAACCCTGTCACCCAACCACCTGTTCATCTGGCTTCCAAAACATATGGATCCTGCCTCAGTCAACAACAGAGCATACCAACTCTTCTGAGCTTCATCAGAGAATAAATGTAGTCAGCCTCTGAGGTCCTGTCAAAAGCCTGGCTGTGAGAAGAGATATTTATGGAATATATTATAAGGGACATTCTATCCATCCACTTCTTTAGGTGGCATTTTAAGTTGTGTCCTCAGATCAAGTTAGAGCACCAGAAGGTTACATGCCTGAACCATATTAGCTCGGCCCCTGCAGAAATGCTCTAATGTTATACCCTTGGCTTTTAGCCAGGGTAGTTACAAGAAAGTAATATGAAAATCTCTTCTGTGTGCATTATAAAACTGTTACTGAGGACATTGTCCCTTATGGTAAATCCCACATGAGAAATTTCTTATGGAATTTAGTGTCAGTGATGAACCATTATGTAGCTGTTAAAAATTGTAATTCTGGAAGACTAAATATGAAAACATGTTTATGATATGTTCATTGAAAAAAAACAACACAGAATGGTACATGGGGTCTAATTGCAGCTATGCAAAATTATTTGTGTCTGTGGACAAGGACGGAAAGCTATAGGCAAAGATGAAAATTGCATGAGGGCGATGGGATTACGAATCTTTTATTTTTTTCAAAAAATTTTGTTTGCTGTAGCCCTGTCTTTTCAAGTGAGGGAAAAAAGAATTTAGTGACGAAAATCTCTATCTCTCTTGAGGAATTGCCACGTGTCTTTCTTTCTGATAAGGAGAATTGTGTAATTTACTGTGTTTTCCCCGTTCCCCTGGGCGGCCCAGAAGATTAATTTAATGTTCAGTCATCGCACATTAGCTGCTTTTTCCTCTACATGCCTCTGATGTTCTACTTCTATAATCTGATGACATTTGTACTGTTTTTTTTTCTGGTAAAGTGCCTCAAATCCCTTATAGAAAGAGCAAAACATAAGGCATTTCCCACATTTTAAAAGTTATACACAAAGAAAATTGGAAAAATATAAGAAAGTAAAAAGAAAAAATAACCACTGTTAACACTTTTGGGTATTTCTTCCTATTTTTTTCTCAATGTATTTTAAACAAAATTATGAGCATATAGCATATAAAGCATCACATCTAGCTCTTTTCATGCAATTTTAAAGTACAAGCATCTTTTTGTGTATTGGAAGCTCTTCTGGTAATAAGCCTAGTAAGTATCATGCCATTCGAAGGTTGAAACCATAGAGGCCTATAGGAATGGTTAATGAGAAAGCTCAAAGGTCAGTTCAAAGAGCCAGAAACGTGAGAGATGAAGCTTTGTGGACCTTATTCCTGCAGGGGACCAGGACAGAATTTGTGTGGGTGTGAGGTGTAAGCTCAGGGCAGTCTAAAGCCAAAAGGGCAATCTGGAGTCTTGTACCCATATCAAACATCACAGAAAATAGGATTTTAGACCTAGGAGAGACTTTAGAGATCACCTAATACAGTATTCCCATTTTACAATGGAAAAAAACAAAGCCAAAGAGGTGAATTGATTTGTGTAGGCTCTGGAGTCAGATGGCCTGGAATTTCACGTCTGCCCTACCACTTAGTAACTCTGGATCTTAAGTAGGTCCCTGTACCCTCTCTAAGTCTCATTTTCCTCTGTGAAATGAAAATAGCAATAGCATTTAATTTACATGCTTATCGTGTGGATTAAACCAGATAATCTGTGTAAAGCACTTAACACGGTGCCTAATACATAATAAAAACTCAATAGATGTTACTTATTAACAGTAGTGTAATTATTATCATTATTCAACTAGTTAGTGACAGAACAACGACAAGGACTCAGATCTCCTGACTCAACCTAGTGCTCTTTTTACTACATCAGACTGACTTCCAGGGTTTGGAAAGGACTGAAAGCTGCCTCGATCTTAGTAGTGGTGCCAACTCAAATCTACTTGGGGCTAAATCTTAGGACTTTAGTCTGGGGTGTACTTTATGCAAAAGCACGTAGCCTGGTGTCTGGAAATGTAGGCTCTTACGAAATGTTTATTAACTAAAAAGATTTTTAAAAACAACGACAGGGTTGGGAGGGTGTTGTTGGCTTCTACGAGAAGAACAAGAAATCTTTCACGGAAACACATAAAAGAAGGATTTAGGGAAGAGGGCTACAAAAACATGGATGTTCCATACACGTCTGTGAAGACCAGGGACAAGCTGAGGTTCCTTGAGCTTCCTCATCGTTATTTTTGTTAACCCCTTCATCTTTCTCTGTAGTTACTAGCAAAATCCCTATGCAAACCCTAGATGGGGGGAGGGGTGTTTTCAAAGCTGGGCAGGGTAAGAAAGAAGTGGGGAAATGTCTATCTCAATTCAAATGAATAAAGCCGGTTTGGCAGCAGGCTTGGGGGGTGGCACCCAGGTAGAAGAGTGGGTGGTGGCGGTGAAAGAGGCAAGAGAGCCAAACATCTTTGACCTTCAAGAGGAAAAAAACACGTGGGAATGGGGAGCCAGTTGAGATCATAAACTCTGGGCTTGCAACTGGGAAAAAGGCCTGTGCCCCCCATATCCTACCATATTTCTGTTTGTAACTTATAACTATAGCAGTTTTCTGGGGGCCTGCTGTTGGTCCTCTTTTTTTTTTAGTTTTATCGGAGGATGGGTGACTTACAATGTTGTGTTTAATTTCTGCAGTACAGCAAAGTGACTCAGTTATACATATACATATATTCTTTTTCATATTCTTCTCCATTACGGTTTATCACAGGATATTGAACATAGTTCCCTGTGCTATACAGTAGTAGGTCCTTGTTGTTTATCCATCCTATATATAATAGTTTGCATCTGTGTTGGTCCTCTTTCATGACCAATGTCTCTTCTATTTTCCAAGGCCACCATGCTGACTCTCTCTCTTGACTAATGTATATTCCAACACTGCCACAGTAATAAAGTGCATAATTCTGACCTCTCTGGATGCATGCTTTAAAGTCTTGGTGTTCTTACCATTCCATCAATCCTTCAGCTCACCCTCCTAAAGCATCTGGAGGTCCTATGGTTTATGGTCATTTTCATCTGTCTGGAGTTACAAGGTATACCCTCATCTTAACAGTAAAGGCTCAATAAGCATTTGTGGATTGACTGAAGAATTTATACTCTAGTTGGGGAGACAATATGCCCTCATGAAATGAAAAGCCATGTAACCCCAAGCACAAAATGAAAGAATACAAACTGCGTTCATAGAGGCTCAGGAGATGCAAAGTTGTTAAGTGATCTGTCAGGTTGGGCTAGTTGGGGAAAGTTTCCAAGAGCATGTAAGTTTTGAGCTTTGAATTGGAAATTTAAGGTGATGGACATGAGTTGGTAGAGAGGAGGACCTTTTCAAACAAATGCACAAAGGGAGACAACACAAGATATAACTCAAGCCATGACAGGTGCCTGCTCCACCCTGCCATTTCCCTGTCTCAGCAGCTCTTCATGATCTGCCACCACACCTGTTTCAGTTAGAAGAGAGCTCCTTGTGACCTAGTGCCCACCAGGCTCCCTCTTCTACCAAATTCACTGCTCGTGCAGCACTTTCTGAGTACTCCAGGCTGTTCTGGAAGAGGCGTAGGCAGGAAATGTTCGCAGACATTGTGAGCAACTATCTCCTGTCCCTCTAGCCTGGACCTCAGGTGGGAATACACAGTCTTCTGTTTACCCTCTATATGACAACTGCGTGTTGGAGTAGAAGAAGGCAGGAATATGTAGAACCAAGGTGGTTATGTTACCATGAGCAGACTAATATCACTTTGAAGGTCTAATGTGCTGCGGCCTCTGAAAAACTTCAGGTGGTATGGCTTTACAACCGTGATGGGAGGAAAGCCTGGTCATCACAGAGCACGTATCAAGCAACACTGCCAATGGTATAATGCTAGGCACTATACAGATAAGTTAAATTACAGTCTCTACCCCTAGGAGCCTGTCGTCTAACAGGAAAAATGGGACATGGCCAGGCAGTTAATAAATATGATACATTTATTAAAATGTTGTCAAATGCACAAGTACAATGGTCACTCGATTCCTGACCTCATTCATTTGACAAACATTTATCGAATGTCTGTTATGTGGGCTCACAGAGATACATAAAACTTGTCTCTGCCTTCAAGGAGTTCACAGTTTAGTGAAAGAGACATGCATACACATAAGCAAATAATTACAGTATAATATGGTTTATGCTATATAACATAAGCCTGCACAAAATGCTTGGGAATGCATAAGACAGAGAACTAACTGTACGTGAGGGAGACCAGGAAGGCTGAGTAAGAGTTTTCCAGAATAAGAGACTTGGGGAAGGGATGATGAGAGGGAGGACATCCCAGGATGTGGAGGGAAAGGTATAAAAGGGTATGTATGGCATTTCCAGGAAATAGTGCGAAACTCGAACTGGTCAGAACTTAATGTGCCCAGTGAAAGAGGAAGCAGGAAAGGTGGCCTGAATCTGAAGAGACCTGTATGCCTTGCTAAGGAGTTTGAACTTTATCACATAGGCAATGGGGAAAATCAAAGGAAGTTTTAAGCAGGGAAATGCTATGATCACATATAGGTGATATTCCAGTTCTCCTGCCTCCTAGCTATGTGACTTTGGGCAAGTCACTAAATCTCTGAGCATTAGTGTCTTCGTCTGGAAAATGGGGATGACAGGGGTACCTACCTCACAGGGTTGATTTGAGGAGTAAAGGAGCTAGTTTATATAAAGCAGTCAGCACAGCGCCCCGCACATAATAAGTGCTCCATAAATTTTAGTTATTACCAGGAGTGTCTCTTAGAAAGGTTACTTTGTTGACAGCACAGAACATAAACTGCAGTTGGGAAAAGATTCGTGGTGGGAGGTCTGATTAAGAGGATGCTGTAATTTAGTCCGGTGATAAATAAGATCCTGAACTGGGATTTGGATGTGGGAGGTTAGGGAGATGAAAAGATGAAGGGTAAATCTAGCTTAGGAGACTGGGTAGATTAGGACAACCATTAACCAAATTCAGAGATAAGAGTATCCAGAGGATAGGGGTGTGGGTGCAGGAACAGATAATGAGTTCTGTTTGGAACCTGTTGAATGAGAAGTGAAGCCGCCGAAGATGGGAACCTGGAGAATATCAATATTTGAGGAGAGGCCAGAAGAGCCAGTGGAGAAAACTGGTTAGCAACCGCACTATCAATGGGAACTGCGTATGGGGAGTCGAGAGTGGTGGGGGAGACACCATCATCAGCTAACCATTTGTTTATGTTCCCCAAGCCCTCCGCCCATCTCCTCAACACGAAAACAAGCCTATTCTTTAGCCAGTTCTTTGCTTCGTGTTTCTCGGTTTTCTGCTTCTTGCAGAGACCGCATTTTTTCCTTTTGCCCTCTTCTGATGGAAAGACGGAACGGTCCACGCTCATCTAGGCGATCCCGAATCACAAGGGAGGAGGGGGGAAGGGGAGAAAAGGAAGAAAATGATTTTTAAAGAAAAGAGAAAGTCCGCGACGACCTCTAATAATTAATGTTCCCCCTCTCTATATCCTGCCACGCCGCTCTCCTGCCACCCAGATCGGGCTCCTGGCCGCGAAGTAGGACGGGAGATGTAGTCCCCAAGTCCGACCAGGCTGGCACGACTAGAGAACTCTGTTTCCCAACCCGCTCTCCAGGCGCGTGCGCAGATGGCTGCTCCGGCGAGTGGTAAACAGAGACGTCAGGCGGGGGCCGCAGCTTGGAGCAAAACAAAAGGGAAACCCGGGGGGCGGGGGGTGGGGGGGTTTGATAGGGGGATTGGTGCGGGAATTCGAGAGGCTGGGGCCGCTGGGACGTGGACCCGAGTAAGAGCTGGGGGGAGGGAAGAGGCGGGGGGAGGGGGAGTCAGGGGAGGGGCGAGTGACGCGGGGGAGCGGGGCGTGGGGGAGGGCAGTGATCCGGGTGGAGGAAATTCGGGAGGAGTGTCCGGGGGGCAGCAACTTAAAAGGGGGAGGGAACTGCGGCTAAAGAGACGTTCGGTGATGGGAGCGCGATTTGTGAGGGGATACGGTGCCTCAGGTTTAAAAGAGCAGGAAGCTGAGTGAGAGGTTGGGGAAAAAGTGCCTTCGCTAGGCGAAGGTTACAGGTGGTGTCTCGGAAAGAGCTCCGAGGCTGCAGGCTGTAGTGGAGGAGAGGATCAGAGAACTAACTGTGTGCAAGGGACAGCTTAGGGGCTAGCGTCCAGGGGCGAGGGGGAAGTTCGAGACTTTCTGAGGACTGGCAGGAATGTGCCTCCTGGCCCTCGGTGCTTCCCCCCTGGGGGGAGGCATCGCGAGGGACTGTGGCAGGCTCCTCTGAACGCTGAGCGGCGGAGGTCCAACTCCACGTATGGATCCAGTGAATGAGAACTCAGCCAGAGAGGCTGCCGCGCTCGTAGACCTCGATCCCGACTTCGAACCCCAGAGCCGTCCCCGCTCCTGCACCTGGCCCCTTCCCCGACCAGAGCTCGCTCCCGAGCCGTCCGAGCCGGCCGAGGTGGAGTCAGGTCTGGGAGAGAAGGTACACACGGAGGGGCGCTCGGAGGGGCGCTCCCAGCCGACCCTGTTGCCCTCCCGGCTCCCTGACCCGGCAGGGGGCCCCCAGCCTGGGATCCTGGGGGCCGTAACAGGTCCTCGGAAGGGAGGCTCCCGCCGGAATGCCTGGGGAAATCAGTCATATGCAGAACTCATCAGCCAGGCCATTGAAAGCGCCCCCGAGAAGCGACTGACACTCGCCCAGATCTATGAGTGGATGGTCCGCACAGTGCCCTACTTCAAGGACAAGGGTGACAGCAACAGCTCAGCAGGATGGAAGGTAACTATGACCCCCTTACCTCCGTCCCAATACCCGTCTGCTCCTGGTCCCCCCAGTCTCCTTACCTCTACTCTGGGGCCCCTTTTACACCCCTAGCCCAGAGGTCCACCTTCCGTCGTCATTTAGACAAACATTTACTTAAGACGTAGTATATGCCGCTGGGTGCTTGATGCTGGAGGATCACAGATGAATAAGACACTGTCCTTGCCCTGGAGAAAATTGAATTCTCTGCTCACTGCTCAACACTCCCAGCACTTTGGCTTGGCCTGCCCCAAACACTTATCCCCACAGAGAAGTCTTTATCCTATGTACAGCAGGAACTGTGTGGATTCCCCACAGGAACCTAGCCTTCCCTCCTCCCCCACCTCCCACCCCAACACCTTTTCTCCCATTCCTGTGGGATCACTTGGATTCCCTGCTTGCCTCCCAATACCTCAGGGTAGAAGTACTGTTCTAGGACTCTGCTACCCAAGAAGATGGAGTGAAGTGGCGAAAGGTAAAAAGAGTGATATCCATGTGGTAAGGTAGCAGATCTTATGCACTGAGAAAAAAGGGTGGGCTGCCTCAGTTTACCCTATATAATGCCAAGAAACTCTCCTTAGTAAAGGGCTATCCAAGTTGTGGGGGGAAGTTTTCATTTACTGTTGAGGAATATTTACAGAAAAACTAGATAGGGCTCTGACTTCACAGCACAAGGTTGGGAGCTCCCTTGGCCTTCCACGAGGAAACTGCGAGGAAAGATCTCGCTAGATGCTCTGAAAGCTTGTCCTGAGAAATATGGGACTCTAATCACAAGATTTGGGAGCTTTAACTCCTATTGACGCCTTGTGCCCCCATAGGTGGTGAGATCAGCATGCAAGGAAATGCAGAGGGTTGAGTGAGCAGAGGAGGGTCTTCTCCTAGGTATAAGAGATCAAGGGATCGGATCCGCAGTATCCCTAGGGGTTGGGCAGAACAGAAAGCAGGACAGCTGACTGAGACCCTTGGCACTATTTCTGGGTAGACTGCCACACCACAGTCTCAGCTCATACAGAGCTCCCCTCCTTGGACCCAGCCTACACAGCTGTTTTTCTTTTCTCTTAGGTTCATTTTCCAGGGTAGAAGAAATAACCATGAGTTGTTAGTTATGCTGTGGTAGTGTAGTCCCTCCTTAGAATTTACACTTGTACGGGGTTTTTTAGTTTACAAAGTAATTAAAAATTTTAATTTCATTTATCTTCACAGCAATTCTGAGATTCCACATTTTACATATTAGGAAACTAGGGTACAGAAAGGTTAGGAAACTTGCCAAAATCGATAGAATGAGGACTTGAACTCAGGTCTAACTATAAATCATATGCTCTTTCTGCTAATCCATGCTGCCATGGAATGATGGCAAAGTCAAATCAGGCCAAATCTGGGGCCTCCAAGGCCCTCACCTCCCACTCCCCACCCCCCACACCACTCCAAGGGGGAGACCTCAAGACTGAGCTGGCTTCCCTGGTGATGTGCCAAGGTTACTACCACTCCACCAGGGGGCGGCACTCACCTAGAACAAGAAGGCTTAATTTAGGTGGCTGGGGGAGCAATTAGCAGTCACCCCCCTTCCAACAGGTTAGAACGGTAGGCTTCTAGGGAGCCGACCTCTCCAGGTAGGAGGCTGTACAATGTACTAGTTCCAAGGCCTAAAGAAGAGAGGATGAACAAATGGCACTCGTGGGTACTGAGTAGTAGGGAAAGGAATGAGCCTTCTCAGTAGACCCAGAGTTAGAGGATGGGAAGGCAGGGGGTGCGGGGCGGGTGGGGGGAAATCACAGTGCCAAAAGTCACTGTGGTTCTCAGTTACTAAGAGCCCAGGCTGGATGGACAAGTGTGATTCCTTGAAGGAACCAAAAACATTAACGCAGCCAGAGGAGTTGGAATGCCATTACTACAGACAGTGACTTCTAAAGAGCCCTGGAGCAAGAGGCTGCTTAAGCATCTTTCCCCAGGGAAAGGGTCTCCTTATCTAGAGCATCAGTCTGAAACACATGAAGTGATTTCTGACTGTCCATAGCCTCAACCTGCTAGTTGCTCTAAGCCCTTCTGGGCTCCTCCCAAGTTTCTAAACACTAAAGACCTTCATGTGGGAGGTCAAATGCCTCTAAGGCTGGAGATCCTATGCACAAATTCCTGAGGAGAAGTGGGGAAAAGGAGGTAGGAAAGTGAAGGGAGGTTCCTGGAGGGTGGGGTGGGGCGGACACAAAAGGATGGTGTAACTAGCCTGGAGCAGCCAGTAGAAATAAGCTGCTCTGGGGGCTCAAGAAGCTGCCAATCTCAGCTCCCTGGGCCCCTGGAGAAAAAAACTTATCTCTAGCAGAAAATCAGCAGCGAGGGAGGAAGGAAGAACACAGCTTCTAATACTCAAGGCACTCAAGAGCTGACGGAGCCTCAAGGGGAGATTCACCATCCGTCACCAGAGGGCCACCCACCAATCAGGCAACAAATATTGATTATGTACTGGGAGATTGGCACTCTGAGGGGGGCACTGCTGGGGGCTGCCCACCTGGACAACATGTCCTGGCGTTTACACTTGATAAGACAAATTACTTGAAACCATAAACAGCATAATATAGATTGGGGAAATTTGCGTGGAACAGATGAAAAATGCTGTACAAGAAATTTGGCTGCAGAAGTCAAGCAACCACTTTAGAAAAGAGAGAGGACTTCAGCTTGATCTTGACGAGCTAGTAGAATTTAGAGAGCGGGGAGATCCTTCCCCAGACAAGGAGGGAGGGAGGGGAGGGATGGGCCTGGTGTATTTGAGGCACAGAGAGAAGCCTGGCCTGAATGTACTTGAGGGTGTGTGTCCAGGAATTGGGAGAAATCAGAAAAAAGGAATCTGCCGATCCTATAGAGAGTCGGGGCCCAAATGCCCTGTACAGAGTGGAGCACCAGCCTTGCTGAGGTTCCAGCCCCTCAGCCAGTTCCGAGGACCGGCTCAAGACAGGGTGGGTCTGTCCTGGGCTGCTGTTGCGCCACTGTCCTGTAAATTCCACCCAAGCCTGCACTCAAGGAAAGGGGTGGAGCTGTGGAACGCTCTTTCCCACTTGAGCCTAGTTCTTGCTGAACCAGGAGTGCGTCTTCTCAACGCCTACAAGCCCCAGACAGCCACCAGAGACTTGGGAGGGGTAGAGTGCTGTGAGCTCTTGGGGGGGGGGGTGCGGGGAGGGGGGCACGGTGCCCTCTGAGTAGCTCATTGCTCGGGTGGGAACTGTGTGTGGTCTCATCCCCTGCCACCACCCCCCACCCCTACCTTTGCCTCTTTTCCCCCTGGATTTGACTAGCTTTGCGTCTCCAGGAATGCCCCCGCTGCATCCCAGCGTCCTTTTAGACTGCGCTGCCAGCCACTGACCTTCCTTTCCTGTTGCCTCTGCCCCCTCCAGAACTCGATCCGCCACAACCTGTCCCTGCACAGCAAGTTCATCAAGGTTCACAACGAGGCTACCGGCAAGAGCTCTTGGTGGATGCTGAATCCAGAGGGAGGCAAGAGTGGCAAGGCGCCCCGCCGCCGGGCAGCCTCCATGGATAGCAGCAGCAAGCTGCTCCGGGGCCGCAGCAAGGCCCCCAAGAAGAAACCAGCTGTGCTGCCAGCTCCGCCCGAAGGTGCCACTCCGAGGAGCCCTGTTGGCCACTTTGCCAAGTGGTCAGGCAGCCCTTGCTCTCGAAACCGCGAGGAAGCTGATGTGTGGAGCACCTTCCGTCCACGAAGCAGTTCCAATGCTAGCACTGTCAGCACCCGGCCCTCCCCCAGGAGGCCAGAGCCTGAGGTGCTGGCGGAAGAGGAAATGCCAGCCTCGGCCAGCAGCTATGCTGGGGGTGTCCCTCCCACCCTAAAAGAAGATCTGGAGCTGTTAGATGGGCTCAATCTCACATCTCCCCATTCCCTGCTGTCTCGGAGCAGCCTCTCTGGCTTCTCTTTGCAGCATCCTGGGGTTTCAGGCCCTTTACACACCTACAGCACCTCCCTCTTCAGCCCAGCAGAGGGGCCCCTGTCAGCAGGAGAAGGGTGCTTCTCAAGCTCCCAGTCCCTGGAGGCCCTGCTCACCTCTGATACGCCACCACCTCCTGCTGATGTCCTCATGACCCAGGTAGATCCCATTCTGTCCCAGGCTCCGACACTTCTGTTGCTGGGGGGGATACCTTCCTCCAGTAAGCTAGGCACAGGGGGTGGCCTGTGTCCTAAGCCCCTAGAGGCTCCAGGCCCCAGTGGTCTGGTTCCCACCCTTCCGATGATAGCACCAGCACCGCCTCCAGTCATGGCGGGTGCTCCCGTCCCCAAGCCCCTGGGGGCTCCTGTGCTCACACCTCCTACTGAAGCTCCAAGCCAAGACCGAATGCCTCAGGATCTCGATCTTGATATGTACATGGAGAATCTGGAGTGTGACATGGATAACATCATCAGTGACCTCATGGATGGGGGCGAAGGACTGGACTTCAACTTTGAGCCAGGTACGGCACCTCCGAATCACGGTAGCATCTCACAACCTATACCTCCTCCTAGGTGTCCAGCTAGTCCTGTGATTGAGCAAAGGAGAGCTAGAACAAGGGGTAGCTGGAGGTCCCGGGGAATTGGAAGGGCGATGTCATGTTAGAGTGGCATAGTTTCCAGGTGGGACCTCCAGGCCCCTCAGCAGTGCTCACCCCTACAAGGTGGCATGTGAGAGGTGGGGAAGGGGCCGTCTCTGTTTTCCTTGGTGTGGATCTTGATGGTGGAAAGTTGTCATGCCCCAGATGAGCCTCTTACGTTGTCCTCCGTTTTCTCTTCCCACAGATCCCTGAGCCATTGGCTGGCAGCTTTATTCCCTGCTTCAGAGACGGAGCCAGGCGTGCCCATATCCACTCTTTACCCTTGACCCCTCCCTGGGAATTTAGGACCCTGCTTTAGAGCTAGGGTAGGGTCTGCTCACCTGGGTGTTGAGGAAATTATAAAGCTGGGGGTGGGGAGGGAAAAGGGAGGGGGAAAGGGAGAGGGTTTATTCTCACTGTGCCAATTAGGGGGTAAGGCCCCCCTCTCAGGAGCCATCCTTGGGCCCCCCCCCATAGGTTTTGTAGCAGGGGCGGGCAGTACTGTTGGAAATGTGAAGTCACCAGTGGCCTTACCCCTGCCTTTGGGAGCAGGATTTTTTGTAGAGTCTTATCTGAGCTGGTCCAGGCTGGGTTGAGCCTGGGATTTTTATGCAGTGGCCCCTTGGGCCAGTGGTGTGGGACTGGGGGCGGGGGTGGTGGTGGTAATGGGGAGCTGGAAGGGCCGAGGTCTGAAGCCTGGAGTGGCTCACCAGGCCAAATCACCCTTGGACGGCTACAGATAACAGAAAGGCTTTTTATAAACTTTTAAAGAAATATAAACACAAATATAGAGATTTTTAACAGTGGCAAGGTGCTAGTGATGGGGAGAATGCTTTTTTCTTTCTGAAGGCTTTGTCATAGTGACCTGATGCAAACACTACAGACATTACCCCGGGAAACATGGGGGAAATAGGCGAGAGAACCCCAGGTCAGCAGAGAGCAGGGGGCAAGGGGAAGAGCTCCCGTGAGGACCAGGTGTAAAACATGGCCTACACGGAACTAGCTTGGAGTTTCCCTAAGCCAGGTCCCCTCACTCTGTCACCTTGTGCCTGGGAGTGTGGTGTTGGGGCACAGTCACACTCTCGTGTGACCCCCTGTGGATTCGTGCTATGGTGGGAGAGTGTGTTGAGGGCCAGGAATGAGTTTGTGGCCTGGGAAGGGGGTGGGAGGGGAGAGAAGAGAAGGAGGGAAGGATTTAGGGTGGTAAAGTTAGGCACAGAGACCTCCCTGTTCAAGGCCCCAGACAGCTGTCCCTGCCCTTCTTCCCCTTGCCTGACTGCAGGGGTTATGTGGAAGTGTGTGCAGTAGCAGGCAGGGGGAGGGGCGGAACAGGGAAAGGGGAGCTGGGGAGCTTGGCTGAGGGTCTGGGAAATGAGCAGGGATGGAGGGGAATGTGGATCAGGTTTACTAGCACCTGCTAGGAAAGGCCATCTGGGGCTCCTTCTCCACCCTAGCCCCCAAAGCAGCCCCTCCCCCAGTCCCCTTTGCATTGTCCCCTCCCCCGCCCCTGCTGTGGGTTCCCATCATTTCCTGTGTCAGCGCCTGGCCTACCCAGATTGTATCATGTGCTAGATTGGAGTGGGGAAGTGTGTCAAATCAATAAATGAATAAATTCAATAAATGCCTATAACCAGCTCTGGTTTCTGCTGCCTCGCTGTTCCCCGCGGATAGCGGAGGGGGAGGTAGGGACTGCCCAGAGGCAGACTGATGGGGGGTGGGGGAATTTCAGACGGGGACTTGGTGGAGTGTGGCGGTGGGGGGGGGATGCCCATCCGTCACCTAACCCCAGCAGGAGTAGGCGGGCTGTGATAGGCCTCCCAGGGGGAGGTAGTCTGGTTGGAGAAGACCCCACCCCCCACTCTGTCCCTCAAAGGCTCATTGTGCTAGACTTCGCTGTCTTTCCTCACCCCCACCCATGTGCTTGCCCTCGCTGCTCCTACCCACCCTGAGAGCCTCCACAATGCCTGGCGCAGACTTAAGCCTTGGTGCAGATATTGGGAGAAGAAGTCTTTCTTGAAAAAAGGAACCTCACATTAAATGCCAGTAATTTCATACCTAGTATTGCTGCTCTCACTTGGTTACTTTATTTTGCTGACGACGTTTATCCCTACTATGGATTAAGTTCGCTCTGGTCTTAACGAGTGGACCACTGCGAGTGGTCCTTTCTCTGTCTGAGTGTCCTGATGATTTGGACTGGAAAAGGATAGGGTCAGTAAGTAGAGAAAGAGGCCCCTGCAGGGAAGCTTTCTACAAACTAGGACCGAAGGCAGGACAAAAGAGGTGAGAGGCAGGTCTTGGGCATGGATGTTGGATTTGGAAAGGAAATTCATCCCAGAGGGCCAGGGTGGAGGAGCCTTCGGTAGACTGGCGGGGAAAGGAGGTTGCTGAGACAGACCATGTTTGGGAAGGCTTACTGGGAGTTTCACTGACGATTTCACTGACGATTTCACTGACGATTTCACTGATGATTCACTTGGAGCGACTTTCTTGGCTTCTTGTCTTCTAAGCATTTTTATTTGACCCCTCCGCAGGAGGTCACATTGTGTATGCAAGGCATCTAGGAACCAGGAAAAGGCACCCTCACCTCTGAGGACTGGAGAACTTCCCTTCCCATCCTGTCCCTCCCATCATTCAAATGATCACTTGGAGTAACCGGGCCTAAAGCTAGGCTGAGGAGTGACCTGAAGGTGCCCAGGCTTTGCTCTTTTCAGTGGCAATCAGGACACCGAGACTCCAAGAGCGAAAGGTGAAGGGAAAGATGGGAATGATGTGGTGGGGATAGGGAGATGTACTGAGGAGATGGCTGAGAAACAGCGAGGAGGGATGAGTGACACAGGCACACTGCACCTGGTTTGAGCTAAACATCCCTTCTGAAGTGGCCCTAGACCCTATTCCCCTTTTCCTAGGATCTTGTGATCCTGCCTGATGGACTACACCAGCCCCACCCTATATTCGCCATCACCCACCATTATACAGTACCCTCCATGTCCCTTCTTCCTCCATCATGCTCCTTACCAATTAGCTTGGGTTCTGGGTTCTTCAGGAGGGGCACAAAAGCTCTGTAGACATTCTCAAATACAGTTCCTGTGAACACGGCAGTGCACGATCCCCAGCCCCCGTCACCCAGCCTCCACCCTTCCAAAGCCCAAGATTTCAGGACCCTAACACTCAATACTACCTTGAGCTGGTGTGACTTATTTTCTCCCCTCTGGTCCATCCCTAGGTCAGGTCAGGGGAGGGGGGGAGCGGTGCATAGAATGTGCTAACCTAACCAATGTCATAGAGGCAGTGCCCTTCCTTAGGCTGACTAGAGACGGTCAATTTGGATCTGGTTTAGGGGCCCTATTTGAAGGACCAGGTCCACAGTCCATCTTTGGGGCCTTGCTCTATCTCTGGGGAACGCTCCCAAGCCGCTACCTGCTAACCCACGCTCCACCCTGCAAACGTAGTAGGTGTTTCGAGCTGTAAGGAATTTGTTGGCATAGTCTCCAAGGGTCTTCTTCAGGAAAAACAACTGCATTGTCCCCATTGCATCACACAAATCGATGGTGTCTGGAGGGAGACCACAGGGTAATTGGGGCAGCTAAGGAGGGAGAGAGGGAGCAAAAGAGGCCAGTGATCCTATTCAGAACGTGTTGGAGGAAGCTGTCTGGATTCAAGGAGCTCTCTTCTTGGCAGGAGGAGGACTTGACGGCTAGAGATGACCCTGCTACTTCTGATCCTTGGCCATGAGTCTCCTCCCCACACTCCTCACCTGTTTTAGGCACCCCCACTTCATGATGGACATAATGCAGCAACAGGAGGACAGAACAATTAGTATTGGCCAGAAACTGCTGATTATCTGAGAAGAGATGGCACGGGGTATGCGGTCCTTCCGCAGTTATACCACCTCTGTGATCTCCACTGCCCTCCAACATCCCCAACCCTACACATAGACATCAGCTATGTGATACCCCTCACCTCCATGTTTGATAAAGATGAACATGCTCTGAAGATCTTCTCATTCTTCAGAGAGTCTTAATAAGTCATGGCAGAAGAAGGGTGTTCTAGAGGCCTTGGGGGGCCAAGTGGGCCCATAAGGTCGGGGGACTGGAGAGGAAGATGGATTAAATTGGCTGAGGAGGTCCAGACTGTGCAAACAGGAGAGAGCTATGGGCAGTTGTGGATAAGCAGCATCCCTAGGGTTAGGGCCTGAGGCTGCAGCTGAGGGATTATGAGGTCAGAAGTGGTATGTGTGACAGAAGGTGAGGTAAGGCTAAGGAAAGAAGAACCTGGGTGGGGTCTATAAAAGATTTGTTAAAATGGGGGCAACGACAACAACAAAAGAAAATGGGAGCAGCATGGTATATCTAACTCTAAACTGGCCCTTAGAAGGAGTGTAGGACACCTAGAGAAAAGTCCGTTTCTGGAACAGCACTCTTTTCGAGTGAGTCTGTAGTGCCGCTGCCTCCGCCGCATGAGTCCACCGTGCCTCTTTCCTCCCCTCGGCACCATGCCTCCCACCCGCATTGCACCCCACGTTTCCATTGCTCCCCCCCCAACAGCAGACTTCCTTGATGATTATCAACAGAACTTTTATTTCTCATTCGTTTCTGGAACAGTTGAAGGGTAGATGGAAAGGGGGAGGGAGGGAGGGACAGCAGAAGCAATGCTGTGAGGAGGAAGGGCTGGGCTGGGGGAGATGAGAAACATGGACAGGGCAAAGGGGCAATTCTCAAGTAGGAGATATTGAATGAGAAGGCAGTTATAGGGGGCACAAAATTCCAAATCAGCCACAGGGGGGCGAGGTGAGCCCTGGACCCAGGTTGGTTGGACGAGGGCAAGTTAGTAAAATTTAGGGCTACAGGGCCCTGGGGTTCTGTCAGGGTGTCAGGGCTCAGGTTTCAGGGTGTAACATGGAGGAGCCCAGTAGGGGCTATGCTGGCTGCAGGGGGAGCCCCCAGGCCCTTCCCCTCCTTTTGGGGGGATCTCACTGACGTGGCAAAGCCGTTCACTGTAGTCTGGCTGCAGACTTTCTGCCAGTCCCTTAGACACACCACTCCAGGCCTAAAGACAGATATCTCCAGGTCAGGGCTCAATTAGGAGCAGGAAGTAGAAGACCCAGGCTCTGTGCCAGGGGAACTCTCCCAAGATCTGCAACCACTGTGATTACAGAAGGGACACACACACTCCTGGGCCCTCAATACCACTGTTTCCATCTGCCTCAACCAATCTAGGATCAGTTCTTCTGGGTGTCTCTCTGCGTCTAGCCTATCCCCCAACTGGTCGGCCACATCCTGTTAGTGCAGGCCTCCCTCCCCTCCCCTCTGCCCCCCATGCTCTGTCTGTCTAGCTGGCAGGCAGTTGGCCATTGACAGACTGCAGTCTGCCTATGACAATGTTCTCACCGAAAAGTTCCCGTGGTATTCAGTAACCAGATCCTCTAGGTTCTTGAGGGTAGGAATTCGGGGCATCGTCCTGAGTGGGGAGAAAGAGGAAGCAGGAACACATCGGTTACGCTCTTTTATTACCCTTCTCGCAGTTCTCCCACATGGAATGAAGCGATTCTGTGTTGTCTGCGCCTGCATCTTCCTTCCATCACCATGCCCACTTGGGTGATCCCTCATTCCTTACTGTCCCGCCCTCTACTCCTGGAGACCCGGTAACAACCCTCTTCCCCTATTCCCAGCCCCCACCTCATTTTTCTGGGATTCCGAATTCTCACCGTTCCAGCCAGCAGTACAAACAGATGAGGCTCACGATAAATGCCATGGGGACAACGGGGATCAGCACAGTTTTCCACGCAGACAACGAAAGAGTCTCAGGATTCTCAGGATTCTCTATGGAAAAGAGGAAAGGAAAAGAGACCGAACATTTGTAGCGCCCCTACTACGTGCCAACATTTAGAGCCCCAGCTTGGTGCCAGACACTGTGCCAGACGCTATCTGTATACTTAATCCTCATAACTCCTGAGCGGGGCGGGGAGCAATTATTATCTCCATTTTACAGATGAGGAAACAGAATCAAAGAGGTGAGTGATGTGCCCAAGGTCAAAGAGGTAGGAAGTGGCAGAGGCAGATTTAAACCCTAGATTTGCCTGATTCCAAAGCCATCTTTACCATGCAGGCTTTCCGGGAATGCTGCAGGGAAATTTTATACATTCTGTATCCCCTTTGAGGACCCCCTCAGCCTCCTTCCCAATCCACCCCCCTACTGTAACAACACACTGATCCAACCCTACACAGAAAAATCCTGCTTCCTGGGGGTTGGAGTTGAACAGTGAGGGGAGATGAGCCACCAAGTTTGGGGGCTTAGGGGTAGGGAGGTAGGGCAAAAGACAGTGGTGCTAGAAAGGTTCCTGGGCTCATGGTCGGGGTGATGCATTAGGCCCATTTTACCCTTTGAAGTATTGCTGCCCCAGTGAACGGGGCAGCTCCAGTCACTCCATTGCTGAGCGCTTCCACAGAGTGGGTTATAGCGGCTTCGAACACGGAACGTGTAGAATTTCTGTGCATCCACGCTAGGCAGAGAGAAGCTATGTCTGTGATCCACGGCTTGTTCCTTGAGGAGAAAGAGGGTGAGGGAAAGATGGGTGTCTATAAAAGAAGGGAGAATGGAAACTGCTGCCCCCCACCCCCACCCCAGGTCATCTTCTGGTTTTTCCCAGTTTCTCCCTCCTCTCTTGACTACTCAAGCCACACTGCTCCCTTCACTGCCTAGAATTTAATGCCTCCTTAAAGGCTTGCCTTTGTTTACTTGCCTTTCTGGCTTTGGGAAGAGCATGGGTAGGGAAACCTTGAGGAAAACTCACTGGTGATGAGAGGGAAAGGAGTCAGAGGAGGGTGGAAGGTGGGCAGGGGAACTGGGAGGCACAGAACAGGAGCTGGGGATCAGACCTTCCTATTGGCTAATTGAATCCTTCATCCCCACTTGCTCAGCCTGAGCTGCTATCCCCACTCACTCACAGTCCAGCTGTGGTCCCGGTCACTCCGGTACTGCACCAGGTGCTCCAAACAATGGTCCAAGTGTCTGTTGCTCCAGCTCAGTTCTAGCTGGAATTCACTCAGGTTGCGAAGTGTCAGGTTCTCCGGAGCCCAGGGGATCACTGGAGATATGTGTGCGTGTGTGGTCATTCCCCTGGCCTAGACAAGTCAGGATCCTGAAGGCAGTGCGCCTGAGCCCTCCTCCCTTCCCCATTCTATTCCTTGCCTCTTTTCTGCCCAAGTACCCTTATGGTGAAAGAACACTAGTTTATATACCCCTTTCCTCAATACCCCACAATATCCTTTGACCCTCCTTTCCAAATTACCCAGATCCTGCAGTTTTAGCAACTGTTCGGGCTGCCTCCTGTGTTCCCATGGGTCCTGGAGCTGGACAACAAATGTTTGGTAGAGATGGATCTCCTTTTTTCCAAACCAACAGCCAGAAGTGATCCCTTCAGAGAATAGATAGTGGCCACACTCTTGGAGTTTATCATCATCATTAAAGTTCTTGTACCTAGAGAAGGATTTCAAGGAAGAAGAACAGTGAGGTAGGTAAACTTGGGTACTCCGGATTTCCACAGCCCAGCCTCAGCTCCTCTGAACTGACTTATGACTCACCCCACGAGAAAACAGTGGGGAGCCTGGGATACTCTTGGTCCCCACGCAGTCTCTCACATCTAGCCCACCTCCTCTTCCTCCCCCTTGTGATTCCCTCTCCCCTTCTCATACCCATAATGCAGAGTCAGGTTGGTGCGCTGGGGCTCAGAGCTGCTGTTCCAGGTGCAATTCATGTACTCGACATTGAACACAAAACACTGAACCTTTGGGAGGGGCAGAGTGGAAACATTGAGGGTCCCAGCGGGTGTAGAGGTCAGGAAGAAGTCTAGGTTGGGGAGAAAATGAAGTGGGGGAGGGGAAGAGAAGACACGATGGTCAGAAGAAGCAGCGTGAGGCAGGGAACCCTTCCCCTTGCCCTCCCCATGGTACTCTTAAAACTCTGCCCGCATCCTTCTAATGTCCAGTGGCAGGTTCCAGAATTCAGTAGGACCCCTCCCCACAGCTTCCCTTCTCACCAACCTCCTCCAGTCCCAGGTTTCCCACCAGCTGTGATGTCTTCATTCCCATTGGGCGTGAGGACCTTTGGGTTCAGCCCCACCCCCAGCAGAGGCAGCTGCAGGAATAAGAGGGATCTGAGTGGCAATCGTGGCTTCAACATGGCGCTTACTCTTCGTTCCCTGGGTGTAGACTGTGTCAGGAACCTGGGCCCCTTACCCACTACCCCTCCCCACCCACACATTTCCTTCTGTCATAACTTCCGGTGGAAAGAACCTTAGAAGCCAGGGCTTTACGGATGTGTGCCCTGGTGAATGTGTGCTATGACACAGGCTAAATCCTCTGGGAGATTAGGTGTTAATCTAATCTGTAGAAGTAACACCACCACTGTAATGTGGTGTTAAGTAGAGACTAAAGCTGGGTATCCAATATTGTCACAGACCCAAGAAGCCTCAGACTACCTAGATCCTGGGAAGGATCTGCTCATCACCACCACCATTCCCGGCCACCTTCTCATCTAAATTATTTTATCCCATATAGTGGAGTGTCTGAACCTCCCTCCATCCTATGCTATGCTCCTTCCTTGGCTCAGTCACCCTGAAACCGCTATCAAAGCTCTACTGTCTTGGCTGGATGGAAATTGCAGTCTTGGCTCCCGTGGGCACATCTATAGCTATCTTTCCCCTGACCTTATCCAAACCAGAATAGCCACCCTTAGCTGTTGCGAGAGCTGGGTCCCCATTGTGACTGGTGAGGAGGTCTGACTTAGAAGTAGATTCTGGAAATGAAGGAACAACAATACTGGCTTCAAACTCCTCATCTTCCCCTGAATCTGCTTCTCTTCCTGTGTTCCGTATCTCAGTTAATGGTATCATCACTCTCTCAGTCACCCAGACTTCAAACCTCAAAGTCACCTTCGATTCCTCCGTCTCTCTCACCCTCAGAATCCTATCAGCTCTACTTCTGTTGTGTTTCTCCCAGTCGTGTCCTCCTTTCCATGACCACGGCCATGGTGCTAAATCAGCCTTTCATTCCCTCTAGTCACGATTGGTAGTAGAACCCACTAACTGGCCTCCCTTTCTAAAGGCCGCCTGCTCTCTAACCCACTCTTCATTCTGTTGCCAGATGTATCTTCCCCCAAACGCAGAGCTGACTGGAGACACTATTTACATGAATAGTTTATTTAGTAAACATTTATTGAGCCTTTAATATGTGCCAGGCACTGTGCTTATGTTCTAACCCACCCTAATTTTCCGTGGGTTTAAATTCCTCAGGGTTAGCGCAAATGTTACCTCCTCCAATATGTCTTCCTCTCCCCAATCAGAATTAATTTGTCTTTCCATTGTGATCCAATAGCATTGTGTTATTGTTACTTTTATTTGTTATGTGCTAGTTTTATTATTTTTTATGTATTGTTATTTGTTACTTTTATTACAGCACTCTATATTTTCTCTAAAAGGCAATACCATCATAGAAAGAATATCAAGAGTCAAGAAAAGTATGATATCACTTATATGTGAAATCTAAAAAAATACAACAGGGAATCCCCTGGTGGTCCAGTGGTTAGGGCTCTGCGCTTCCACTGCAGGAGGCACGGGTTCCATCCCTGGTGGGGGAACTGCGGAACTAAGATCGTGCGAGCCACGCGGCCAAAAAAAAAAAAAAAAGATAAAAAATACAACAAAGTAGTGAATATAACAAAAACGAAATAGATTCACAGATACAGAGAACAAACTAGGGGTTACCAGTGGGGAGAGGGAAGGGGGGAGGGGCAATATAGGGGTAGGGGACTAAGGTACAAACTATTATGTATAAAATGAGCTACAAGGATATATTGTACAACACGGGGAATATAGTCAATATTTTATAATAATTATAAATGGAGTGTAAACTTTAAAAATTGTCAATCACTATGTTGTACACCTGTAACTGATATAATATTGTACATCGAATATACTGCAATTGAAAAAGGCAGGAAAAAAAAGAACAGCAATGAGATGATACACTACTTTAAAGAGAGAGAGCGAGAGACAGAGACAAGAAAAAATCCTAGTCTCAGCTCTGTTACACAGTAGCCATATAATATAGGGCAAGCAAACTTCCACTCTTTGAAAATCAGCTTCCTCATCCACAAAATGGAGACAATAATAATCCCTAACTCATAGGAGTTCTTTGCGGATTAGAGGAGACAACGTCTGAAAAGCATCTGACACTCAGTAGGTGCCTCTTTCGATACAGCAAGGGTTCTTAACCTGGAGTTCATGGACCCTTAGGAGATATGTGAGTGAACTTCAAGAGGGGGTCTAAGAATTTCTCGGCAAAGTATCTAACATTTTGTATATCTTTACGTGCATTTTTCTGGGAAGAAGGGCCATAGCTTCCATCAGCATTTTAAAGGGACTGTGAAGCAGAAGAGGTTAAGAACCTCAGTGCTAGACCATAAAGACCTTGAGCCGACCTTTCAGGGTTTAATTGGTGCTTTCTTATGCATACATAGTTTCTAATAAAGATTAGAGCCGACCTTTAAGGGTTTAATAGGTGCTTTCTTATGCATACATAGTTTCTAATCTTCGCAACAGTCCCTTGAAGGTGTTAGTACACCCATTTTTCAGATGCAGGAACTAAGAAACAAAGAAGCGGTTTGCAAAAGGCAGTTTCTAAGCAACGCACAGACGATAGAGCACTTATTCTAGGCCGAGAACTGAGCGAGGCGCTGGGAATCCAGTTCCAGTCGGAGCTCAGCGCCGCGTCCGCCTCCCGCCTCGCAGGTTCGTATCCCCAGCGCCTGGCTGGCGGACGTTGCAGGGATCTTGACTGAGTGAAATCGATTCTCCGGCGGCCGGGGTGGAAAAGCTCCCCACGAGCGGAGCTCCGCCCCACGCCGGGCTGGGCCCCGCCCCCGCCCCCGCTGCTGTCGGTATTGTCCGATGGTTCCCGGCGTCCCTCGGTTTCCCTCGGTAGTTTCCGGCAATGATCGAGAGTTTCTAATGTGCCCCCTTGTCTCTCGGCTGCCGTCCTCGCCACCGCCGCCCCCCTTTTCGGCTCCCTCTCCCCCTCCCCCGCGGCCGGGCCCGGCTGGCGCCTCTGGCGCTACGGGCTGGGCAAGATGGCGGCCTTCGGGATCTTGAGCTACGAACACCGGCCCCTGAAGCGGCCGCGGCTGGGGCCTCCCGATGTATACCCTCAAGATCCCAAACAGAAGGAGGTGCGTTCAGAAATCCGGGCTCCCACGGGGCCAGGGGCCAGCGATCGCCATAGGAGGAAGAACTGATGGCTCGGGGAAGGGGGGGCGGGGCGGTTCGGTGGGAGCGCAAGTCCCGAAAGGGGGAAGAGTAAAGTGGGCTGGTGTAGGAGAGTAGGATCTAGTGGGGGTGGGGGTTGGTTCCTGGGCGCGAACCGGGAGTGATGTCGGGGCCACGCTGGAGGCGCCCCCCTCTCCACACACACACACCTCAGAAAGTTGTCTGAGGCGGCTGGGTGAGCTACGGCTGCTTGCAAGCTCGCAGGGGCAGAGTGCTGTTGAGCGAGCTCTGGGGAATTGGGAATCTTAGTGAGGGTGGGGTCCAAATGAATATAAGGGCCTAGCTTTAAATCACAATCTGTTCTCTGAATCCTCCTCCTGCCTTTTCCCCCCCTTGTTCCCCTCTCTTCTACCCTCCTCTCCCACCACCCCCACCCCCACTCCCACCCCCAAGGGATAAAAAAAAGCTAAAATGTTGTTTTCCTGCCTCAGGATGAACTAACGGCCTTGAATGTAAAACAAGGTTTCAATAACCAGCCAGCTGTCTCTGGGGATGAACATGGCAGTGCCAAGAACGTCAACTTCAATCCTGCCAAGGTGAGACAACCCTGCCAGGCTGAAGGAAAAGGCTGGAAGAATCTGAGAAGGAGCAAAGGCCCTGGGTTGGGAAGACTTAGAGGGATGACCTAAATGGCCGAGTTTTCCTTCATAACCTAATGCTACCACATTGGCATTTGCCCATCAAAGGCACGACCACTTCTTTGCCCCTTCTTCCCACCCTGAGGTGTAGTTTTCTTCCCTCAGATCAGTTCCAACTTCAGCAGCATTATTGCAGAGAAGTTACGTTGTAACACCCTCCCTGACACCGGTAGAAGGAAGCCCCAAGTGAACCAGAAGGACAACTTCTGGCTGGTGACTGCACGATCCCAGAGTGCCATTAACACCTGGTTCACCGATCTGGCTGGCACCAAGCCACTCACACAACTAGCCAAAAAGGTGAGGTACTGGTTCCTGTTCTTCAGGCCAAGGAGGGGAGCGCGGGTACCAAGTACCCTCCGATTCCCAGATGAAGCTACACGGGTGCCAGCTCATGGGGATGAGAGAGGTCTCACTATTTGCGATGTCCATCCAGGTCCCCATTTTCAGTAAGAAGGAAGAAGTGTTTGGGTACTTGGCCAAGTACACAGTGCCTGTGATGCGGGCTGCCTGGCTCATTAAGATGACCTGTGCCTACTATGCAGCAATCACAGAGACCAAGGTTAAGAAGAGACACGTCATTGACCCTTTCATGGGTGAGTAACTCCTGTTACCGGAGGTCCCACCACTGATCACTTCAAGGAGCGGTAGAGAGACCCTTGTAATTATTCTCCTTCCTCATCTGTATTCCTTGCTTCTGCTGGTATCTTGCATTCACTCAATTAGTAAGCATCAAGTATCTTGAGTATCTGCTGTGTGCATGTACTGGGCTATAAAAATGACCACTACCTAATCCCTGCCCTTAGGATGCTTATAGTCTAGTAGGGATGCTAAGGCATATGTATGAATCCCATAATTGAATATAGAAGCATAGTGTCAAAAGTGGAGGCAGAAGGTTCTTTGAGAATTCAGTGAACAAAAAGATTACTTTCTTTTGGGGACACCTGGGAAGGCTTTGGGAAGGTGGCATTTGTTTCTTTGTTTCTTTGTTTTGTTTTAATTAATTTTTTTGAAGTATAGTTGATTTACAATGTCATGTTACTTTCTGGTGTACAACGAAGTGATTCAGTTTTACATATATATATACATATATATATACACTCTCTTGCATATTCTTTTCCATTATTGTTTATTATGGGATATTGAATATAGCTTCCTGTGCTATACAGTAGGACCTTGTTGTTGAAGGTGGCACTTGACTTGAGCCTAAGGGGATGAATAGGATTTAGAAGTATGGTGACTGGGGGTGGGGGACAGAAGGTGTTCTAAGCAAAGGGACAGTATAAAATAGCCCTTTTCCCATCTTTCCGCTAGAATGGACTCAGATCATCACCAAGTACTTATGGGAGCAGCTGCAAAAGATGGCTGAATACTACCGGCCAGGGCCTTCCGGAAGTGGGGGCTGTGGCTCTACTATAGGGCCCTTGCCCCATGATGTAGAGGTGGCAATCCGGCAGTGGGACTACAATGAGAAGCTAGCCATGTTCATGTTTCAGGTAGGAAGAAGGCATGTCGTGTGGGATGTGGGATTGAGCCTGACCTCACACTCTGCCAGCATAGAACAGAATCCACCTGCCACCTTGCCCCACTCGTGGTTCTCTTCATTATTTCATTTATTTTCTCTGCCTCATCTCTAATAGTCCCTCGGCAAAAATAATCCTCTTCCCATCCCTTGTACCCATAGGACGGAATGCTGGACAGACATGAGTTCCTGACCTGGGTACTTGAGTGTTTTGAGAAAATCCGCCCTGGAGAGGATGAACTGCTTAAACTGCTGCTGCCCCTGCTGCTTCGAGTAAGGCCTAGGATTTGGGGGGTCTAGGGAGGATGTGAGGAGATATAAGACGTGAAAGAAATGTCCCTTGGAGAGAACTGTTTTTTGTTTGTTTGTTTGTTTTCCTAATATTTATTTATTTATTTGGTCGCGCCGGGTCTTAGTTGCGGCTCCAGGGTTCCTCAGTTGTGGCAGGCGAGCTCCTTAGTTGTGGCATGCAAACTCTTAGTTGCGGCATGCATGTGGGATCTAGTTCCCTGACCAGGGATCGAACCCAGGCCCCCTGCATTGGGAGTGCAGAGTCTTATCCACTGCGCCACCAGGGAAGTCCCCAACTGGGGGGTTTTGATCGTCGTGTCTTCACAGTACTCCGGGGAATTCGTTCAGTCTGCATACCTCTCCCGCCGCCTTGCCTACTTCTGTACGCGGAGACTGGCCCTGCAGCTGGATGGCGTGAGCAGTCACTCATCTCATGTGATGTCTGCTCAGTCAACAAGCACACTGCCCACGACCCCAGCTCCTCAGCCCCCAACTAGCAGCACACCCTCTACACCCTTTAGTGACCTGCTTATGTGCCCTCAGCACCGGCCCCTAGTTTTTGGCCTCAGCTGTATCCTTCAGGTAGGTACTAGGTGGGCCCATGGAAGTATTAAAAGGCATCTTGAGAAGACTCAGGTGCCTGTCCTGGAAAATGGGACTGGTTCTAAATTGGAGGCGAGAGTAGGCACTGAGTACTTGCTTGGAAATTGTTGGCTTCTCATTTCTGGGGTGTTAGTTCCTTTTCAGTTAGTTCCCTTCCAGGTCTAAATAGGAGGCCCAAAGTCTTTTAGGAGAGTGGATGAGGGGAGGGGCTCAGAGATGGAGTGATGCCACCTCAGGGGCTCAGAATAACTTTGGATCAGAAACTGAAGGGTTGGGTCTTATAATGGGCTGCTAGACAGGGAGCCGTGATAACTCAGTTTGACTTAGCTGTTCCTGTCTGGCAGACCATCCTCCTGTGTTGTCCTAGTGCCCTGGTTTGGCACTACTCGCTGACTGATAGCCGAATCAAGACTGGCTCACCACTTGACCACTTGCCTATTGCCCCCTCCAACCTGCCCATGCCAGAGGGCAACAGTGCCTTCACTCAGCAGGTAAGTCTGACCAATAGCCTGGTACTCCCAGGCAACTGGGATGTGAGAGGCTTAAGTTACTCTTTCAGAAATAGTGACTCGGAGTCTGCTACTATTCTTTTAGCCTGGAGCCCTGGCCTTTTTTGTATGCCTTGCTACATCCTTAAAGCCTTCCTCTTTGCAGGTCCGTGCAAAGTTGCGGGAGATTGAGCAGCAGATCAAGGAGCGAGGACAGGCCGTTGAGGTTCGCTGGTCTTTTGATAAGTGCCAAGAAGCTACTGCAGGTGGGTGCCAGAGGACAGACAGTAAGAAGGATGTCTGAGGAAAGGATGGGGACGGTAAGGATATAGATCTGAAAGTTGGAGTACATCGGGCCTCTAGTTAAAGTCCCCTTTACCACTTTTCCTCCTCAGGCTTCACCATTGGACGGGTGCTCCATACTTTGGAAGTGCTGGACAGCCATAGTTTTGAGCGCTCTGACTTCAGCAACTCTCTTGATTCCCTCTGTAATCGAATCTTTGGATTGGGGCCTAGCAAGGATGGGCACGAGGTAATAAGCAAGAAGGGGAAGAGAAGAAGTGAAAAACAGCAAGAGCAACATTATATATGAGGGGAAGGCTTGGCAAGGCATTGAAACCAGAGGATGTCTGAAGAGACAGCCGGTCTTACTGGGCCTAGGATGTTTTAAGATGGAGCCTAGTCGCTGGGAGACTGGAACTTGGTTCTTTGTCCCCAGCTCTACCTTACTCACCCCTCTGGTCTTCCTTTGGTCTCCAGATCTCCTCAGATGATGATGCTGTGGTATCATTACTGTGTGAATGGGCTGTCAGCTGCAAGCGCTCTGGTCGTCATCGTGCGATGGTGGTAGCCAAGCTGCTGGAGAAGAGACAGGCAGAGATTGAGGCTGAGGTTAGGGGGCCCATGGGGCAGTGGCAGCTGGGGTTGGAGCCACATTGAGCTGGTAGTGGGACCAAAGTTGAAGTTGTGAGAGTGAAGAAGGGGTAGAGAATGTACAGGGAAAACTGAGGACATAAGGCAAAAGTAGAAAGGAGTGGATCGATGTCAGAGTTAGAGAAGTGACCAAGGCTGCAGCTGAGAAACGGTAAAGAAAATGGGAGTCAAGGGGGGGAGGGTAGAAGTGAAAAGCTTGGGATGGATCCAAAATAGGCAGTAGTTCAAGGATTGCACATGGACGAGTGAAGAAACAGGTAAAACCCAATCCTACAGTTTGTTCTCTCATCTTACAGCGTTGTGGAGAATCGGAAGCCGCAGATGAGAAGGGTTCCATAGCCTCTGGCTCCCTTTCTGCTCCTAGTGCTCCCATTTTCCAGGATGTCCTCCTGCAGTTTCTGGATACACAGGCTCCCATGCTGAGTATGGACCCCTGCCACCCTCTGGTTACCTCTGCCTAGACTCACCCACCCCTGTCATCAGAAAGCATATGAAGGGCCTTCTGGATATATTTCTGTCTTGAGCTCTATGCAGAATGACTTTTGGACATAATTCTAGCCTTTGCTCATCTTACAGTTTAACAGAGTAGGGAAGTAAAGAGAAGAATAAAAGGAGCATACGATCGAAGCATTTTCACGTATAAATAGCAGAGATGCTGTATTCCTTTATGAGATGGTGTGTGGGGCAGGAGTTTGGGTAACCAGCCACACTTTATCCTTCAACAGTTTTGGTTTTATTGTTGCTGTTGTTTTTGGTTTGGCTTTTGGTTTTTTGGGTTTTTTTTTTTTTTGAGTCATTGCTATTCTTGCCTACTTCAGGAACCCTAGGAGCACCATGCCTTAGGTGTGTCTCTCTCTCTTTCTGCCCATCTCTTTTGTGCTCCCCTAACTCATCTTTTCTCATCCCCTCTCTCCAGCGGATCCCCGAAGTGAGAGTGAGCGAGTGGAGTTCTTTAACTTGGTACTGCTTTTCTGTGAACTGATTCGACATGATGTTTTCTCCCACAACATGTACACTTGCACCCTCATCTCCCGAGGGGACCTTGCCTTCGGAGCCCCTGGTCCCCGGCCTCCCTCTCCCTTTGATGACCCTGCCGATGACCCTGAGCGCAAAGAGGCTGAGGGCAGCAGCAGCAGCAAGCTGGAGGTGAGGGGGCTTTTCCTCGCCCTAGATCATTTCTTCTGACAGTCCCATCTTCCTGGCACCTGGAATCCTCTGAGAATCCTTTACCTAGTGACAAGGGTAAGATTTGCTTAGTGCTTTGCAGTTTAGCAAGCACTCTCATATCAGTTTTTTTCATTGGATCCTCACAGCAGCCCTGTGAGGTATTTTTTTTTTTTTTTTGGCTGTGTCGGGCGGCTTGCGGGATCTTAGTTCCCCCACCAGGTATCCAACCAGGGTCCATGGCAGTGAAAGTGCTGAGTCCTAACCACTGGACCGCCGGGAATTCCCCCTTGTGAGGTATTCTTACCCTCATTTTAAAGCTGAAGGAAACCAAGGCCTGTGGTGGTTAAGGGACCAGTCAAGGCTTGCATCTGGAACTGGTGCTTTTCCCAATATGGTCTCCTCTCTTCGACTCCCTGGTCAACTTTTCTAGATGGTGGGGAGCAGCTCCTCGGGGCTAAAGCAGCTTCGCTTCTGTTCTCTGCCGTCAGGATCCAGGCCTCTCGGAGTCTATGGACATCGACCCTAGCTCCAGTGTGCTCTTTGAGGACATGGAGAAGCCTGATTTCTCAGTAAGTTAGATCCTGGTGTGGGAGAATCCAGCTCCTGAGGTCCTCCCGTTATGCCACTTTGGGGAGTTTCTTTGTGCCCCCTCATCCCTTTGTCTTCCTCTAAATGTTCTGCCCTTTCGCCTCTCTCTTAGTTGTTCTCCCCCACTATGCCCTGTGAGGGGAAGGGCAGTCCATCCCCTGAGAAACCAGATGTTGAGAAGGAGGTGAAGCCCCCACCCAAGGAGAAGCTAGAAGGGACCCTTGGGGTTCTTTATGACCAGCCGCGGCATGTGCAGTATGCCACGCACTTTCCCATCCCCCAGGTACCGTTCCCCAACACCTTGCGACCATCTGTTCTGAGCCCAGGTTTCTGTCCGAGGACTGTGCTGAGGGGTTGGAGCTGTTCTTAAGGGTGTGGTATGCTGGGAAGGGCTTGAGCACTGGGATGCTGAGGGGCGTGGAGCATGCTTTTAAGAGGAGGGAGAGCGATCCGTGCTGGAGTCTGATGGTGCCGCTGGGATGCAGGAGGAGTCATGCAGCCATGAGTGCAACCAGCGGTTGGTCGTACTGTTTGGGGTGGGAAAGCAGCGAGATGATGCCCGCCATGCCATCAAGAAAATTACCAAGGATATCCTGAAGGTTCTGAACCGCAAAGGGACAGCGGAAACTGGTGGGTTTGAGGCACCTTAAATGGATCTCCCCCAAAAAGCGCCCTAGTCAGTCTTCCCTCCCCCAGTGTAGGGAATTCCCAGTCATGTCCCAATGTCCTGTCTCTTGGAGTCTCCTGAGAGCTCTAGTCCTTTTGAAACTTCCCCCCTCATTCCCCCCCTCTGCAGACCAGCTTGCTCCTATTGTGCCTCTGAATCCTGGAGACCTGACATTCTTAGGTACCTCACAGTAAGCCCCATACTGCCCGCCCTCCCTCTCCCTTCCCTCCCTCAACCTAGCACCTCCCTGTACGTATTCCTCAAAGGTCCACATAGTCTGTGGTCCTCCAAACCTTTGCTTCACTGTCCCCTTCCCTTCATCCCTCCCCGCCCCTTCCTTGACCCTCCCTTCCCATCTTCCCTCTTCCTTCCTTCCCTCTCTCCCTCCCTCCCTTCCTTCCCCTTGCCCCCCCCCCCCAGTAGCCTTCTCTCCATACCCCTCCCCATCCCCAGTCACCTAGTTATCTTCCCTGTCCTGACTGGTCCCTTTCAACTGTCCCCTCAGGTGGGGAGGATGGGCAGAAGCGGCGGCGCAACCGGCCTGAAGCCTTCCCCACTGCCGAGGATATCTTTGCTAAGTTCCAGCACCTTTCGCATTATGACCAACACCAGGTCACAGCTCAGGTGAGGGCCTAAGTCCAGCCCCCTTCCCACATTCCGGCCTCCTTGTCCCGTTTTCCTTTCCTCCTTGTCTTTTTTCCCCCCTCAGGCAGGCTAAGCCTCCTGGTCTCATCCCCTTCCACCATCCTTTCCTGCTTCCTCGGTTTTGCCCACCTCTCTCCATTCCTGTCTCACTCCCACTGCCCTTATTAGGTCTCCCGGAATGTTCTGGAGCAGATCACGAGCTTTGCCCTTGGCATGTCGTACCACTTGCCTCTGGTGCAGCATGTGCAGTTCATCTTCGACCTCATGGAATATTCACTCAGCATCAGTGGCCTCATCGACTTTGCCATTCAGGTGGGGAAGCTGGGGAGATGAGGGTGGAGGAAGGAGTTTGTGCTGTACAGGGTCATAAGGACAGGAGGAGAGGCTCAAGCCAGTGTCCCAGGCTATTTGGAGGGACCGAAAGACTAGTGTGGGGGGAGTGGCCCATGAGCTAAGCCAGCAGGAACAGAGACTCAAGTGCTCCCTGAGGAGACCCGAGAGATGGATTAGAGCACTGGGCACAGACTGTCCTCCCATCGTGAGGTTCATAGGATTGTATCCCGGAGACTGGTTAGATCATTGACGTGGCTTGTCGTTACTGGAATAAAGGACAGTGGGATATGGCACCAGGGCCCTTCCAGGCTGAGGCAGCTCCAGCAGGAAGGGGCTCCAGTTTTCTCACAGGAAGGCGGGTTATGTGTAATACTCAAGGCCTCTTCTCAGTTGTCAACCCCCGCTCACTCTGCTCTAGCTACTGAATGAACTGAGTGTAGTTGAGGCTGAGTTGCTTCTCAAATCCTCGGATCTGGTGGGCAGCTACACCACCAGCCTGTGCCTGTGCATCGTGGCTGTCCTGCGGCACTATCACGCCTGCCTCATCCTCAACCAGGACCAGATGGCGCAGGTCTTTGAGGGGTAAGCAGGGCTTCAAAATGCAGGGCCCTGGTGGGGGCCCTGGTGAATGCTGGTGGAAGTGGCCTGCGAAGAACATGTGGGGCTCTCACTGTGCGGAAGTGCGTGCCATTCAGGTGGGGAGGGAAGAGAGTATTGCCAAGGGATGGGAATCTTTGCGCCCCGGCCTGCCATTGCTTCAGGCACACCTCCCAACCTTGCCCCTTCGTGACAGGCTGTGTGGCGTAGTCAAGCATGGGATGAACCGGTCTGATGGCTCCTCCGCAGAGCGCTGTATCCTTGCTTATCTCTATGATCTGTACACCTCCTGTAGCCATTTAAAGAGCAAATTTGGGGAGCTCTTCAGGTAAGAGAGGTGGGAGGTAAGGGGTAGAGACCGGGACCTCGTCCCATCTCCTTCCCATTACTGCCCCACTCAGGAGCAGAGCACAGCCCAGGACCCTGCTGTCTCTGAAGGGTCATTTGGGGATGGTGTCCTCTGCGTGTTCTTGGTTCCTGAGAGTGGGCCTCCTTCCTCATCAGCCTTGCCTCCAGCCCATGTCTGTGGGGCCCACATTCCTCCTCCCTGCCTCCAGAGGCCCCTGTGCCTTCTTCTCACTGGGTTCCTTTCCTGCCCAGTCGGTCTGCTTTGTCCCATTTCCCCTTTTCTTGCCCTAAGGCCCCTTGTCCCTCACATTCTCCTTTTTTTTTCTTTTTTCGCCTTTCCTGACCGTCCCTCTAGTTCAGTAGCCCTTCCTCAACGCTGCTCTCTCCTTTCCCCCACCCCTGCAGCGACTTCTGCTCCAAGGTGAAGAACACCATCTACTGCAACGTGGAGCCATCAGAATCCAACATGCGCTGGGCACCCGAGTTCATGATTGACACTCTGGAGAACCCTGCCGCTCACACCTTCACCTACACAGGGCTAGGCAAGAGTCTTAGTGAGAACCCTGCTAACCGCTACAGCTTTGTCTGCAATGCCCTTATGCACGTCTGTGTGGGGCACCATGATCCCGATAGGTATGGGGCGTACTGAGTGAGGAATGGGCACCACGCTCCCGCCTGATATTGGGAGGGATGAGATGCCTGGGAGGTACTGCAACCTTGGTTATGGCCGGGGTGGAGATGAAAAGTTAATGAGTCTGAGGTTTTGCAGGGAACAAGGTTTTTCCTGAGGGCATTTGTACTTTTCCCCAGGGTGAATGACATCGCAATCCTGTGTGCAGAGCTGACCGGCTATTGCAAGTCACTGAGTGCAGAGTGGCTGGGAGTGCTTAAGGCCTTGTGCTGCTCCTCTAACAATGGCACTTGTGGTTTCAACGACCTCCTCTGCAATGTAGATGTGAGACTGGGGGTGGGGGAGTGCCGGACACCGGGCATGTCCCGGGGCAGGGGTCTGCTCCCAGTAATCGCAGGAGCGGAGGGACAGAGTTTTGCAGAGTGGAGGCCAAGCGCTCTGAGTAGCCGCCCTCTCTCCACACTGAGTCCTGGTGTCTGTCTGCTTTTTTCCTCCAGGTCAGTGACCTGTCTTTTCACGACTCCCTGGCCACTTTTGTTGCCATCCTCATCGCTCGGCAGTGTTTGCTCCTGGAGGATCTGATTCGCTGTGCAGCCATCCCTTCGCTCCTTAATGCTGGTGAACTACCAATCCATAACCCCTAGAATGTCTAGACCCCCCCCGCCAGTCTCAATACACACTGGACGGTCGTACTCTGGTTGTTCAGTGTGGGGCTCCTGGTGGCACCAGAGGCCAGTCCTGTGGTGTACCTCAGGCTGGGAGGGGCGTCTTTCTAACCCTGCATTTGCAGCCCCGATCTTTCCGGTTCCTGACCCTTCCAGGTACTCCCCTTATACTGCAGAACAGTTTGCTACCCCACCGCTCCTCCAATGTTTTATCTCTTTTCGCCTGGCCTCAGCTTCCCTTTTAGCCCCTCACCACCTACAGATCCACATGCAGTCCGCCTTCATCCTTTCCCCTCTGCTTTGTCTTCCTCTCTGTAGCTTGCAGTGAACAGGACTCTGAGCCGGGGGCCCGGCTTACCTGCCGCATCCTCCTCCACCTTTTCAAGACACCTCAACTCAATCCTTGCCAGTCGGACGGAAGTAAGTGACCTTGATCTGAGCCGGCCAGCCGTGGAAAGTGTGGCCACCCCACCCACACCGTTTCTACTTTTGCTTCCCCTGACTTCAGCTGTCTCCCCAGACAAGCCTACGGTAGGAATCCGCTCCTCCTGTGACCGCCACCTGCTGGCTGCCTCCCAGAACCGCATTGTGGATGGAGCTGTGTTTGCTGTTCTCAAGGCTGTGTTTGTACTTGGTATGGGGGTAGGAAGGGAGTGGTGCCAGAAGTGTGTATAGGGTGGAGCGCCAGCTAAACTACAAAGGACAGTCTTTCTCTCTCCTGAAGGTGGTCTCTCTGACCTTTGGGGAGGAGACGAGGGAGGGAAGTATATTTCTGTCCCATAGGGCAGGATCTGAGGAGTTGCTGCTTCTGTGGGTCCGGGGTGGGTCTCCACACAGCATTCGGATCTCACTCTGCCCTCCCTATCTCCTGCCTGTGAACCACAGGGGATGCGGAACTGAAGGGTTCAGGCTTCACTGTGACAGGAGGAACAGAAGAACTTCCAGAGGAGGAGGGAGGAGGTGGCAGTGGCGGTCGGAGGCAGGGTGGCCGCAACATCTCTGTGGAGACAGCCAGTCTGGATGTCTATGCCAAGTACGTGCTACGCAGCATCTGCCAGCAGGTCAGTCTCACCTTCCCCCCACACCTCCTAAACGCCGCTATATAATATAGTCCTGTTTCCTACCATGATCGCACCACCTCCCTGCCATACATCATGTCCCTCACCAACCCCCCAGTCCATCCCCCTTATTCCTAACCTGCTTACTGGTTGCCCCAGTCCCCCGATTCTCGGCTTCCTCAGGAATGGGTAGGAGAACGTTGCCTTAAATCGCTGTGTGAGGACAGCAATGACTTGCAAGACCCAGTGTTGAGTAGCGCCCAGGCCCAGCGCCTCATGCAGCTCATCTGCTACCCACATCGGCTGCTGGACAATGAGGATGGGGAAAACCCCCAGCGGCAACGCATTAAGCGTATTCTCCAGGTAGGCCAAAGCGATGGGGGTCTTGGAGGAAGCAGTGGGGCCTGAGCCTGGGGTGAAACGATGGGAACCTTGAGAGGAAAAGAGAGAGGGAGTGAAGTAGGAAGGCTTCACTCGAGGATGTGGGTGAGAGGTGGTGAGAGAAACAGCTCCAGCATGGGTTTCGAAGTTAAGCCAATATGGTCTAGACTGGAGAGTGAACTGTTGGGTGAGTGCACAGCTATCTGGAGTAGGACTCTAGCTTATCAGTGGGAGGCATAGCATCTGGGAGGCCTAGTTTTTGGCCTTGTATGTTTGGCATGTTGGTCATGGCTCTGTCGTGAGTAGTAATACTACCGAAGAGCTATTACTTATCGAGTGGCTGCTTCACGTGGGGTACCATGCTCAGCACTCTACGTAGATTTTCTCATTTACTCTTTACAACCCTGCGAAGTAGGTAAGGATATCCCTATTTGACCAGTGAGGAAACTGAGGCTTGAAGAGGTTAAGTAACTTGCCCAAGGTTCAGGAACTCACACAGCTAGGAAGTTTATGAGCCCAGGTCTGCCTGTGCCCTTCCTGCCTCACCACGCTGCTGCAGACATTCATGTGACTGGAGGGTGGAAAAATAAAGCCGTTGAGGAAAAGCTAAAGGAATGAGGCCTCTTCAGCCTGGAGGAGATAATGCCAAAGAGAGATTAGCTGAGACTAGCCTTCGGGTCTGTAAAGGACTTTGAGCAGCTGGTTGGAAACAGGAGCGGCGAGCTTCAACTTCAACATCAAAGATTTAGGTTAAGCATTAAGCAGAACTTCCTGATGCTAAGGAATGTGAGGCTCTGGAACAGGAAACTGGGGAAACATGTGAAATCTTTCCAGAACCGCTTTTAAAATAGGATAGACTTTTCAGTCATTTTGGACTATTTAGGTATGATCTTCCCTAAAGAGGGGACATAGAGGTCCCTTTCAGACCTCCAGGCATATGTGATTCAAGTTTGTGAGAGATCAGGAGCTGGCATCAGGGTGCCGAGTGGCTGGGATGACACAATGATGACTAGCTTGTGGGTGGGGTCTCTGTCACAGAACTTGGACCAGTGGACCATGCGCCAGTCTTCCTTGGAGCTGCAGCTCATGATCAAGCAGACCCCTAACAATGTGAGTGGTGCCCAGGCCCTCTCTTTCCCATGCTTACTTCCAGCGACACATGTCAGGGAGGCGGGCCGCCATAGAAGAACCTAGGTCCTACCTTTGGGTTCTGGAGATCAGAGAGGATGGGAAGGTGGCGGACGTTTGGAGCCGATGATAAGGCACATGGGTTGGGATTGTTGGGGCTCTGAGCTGTGGGGAAGGTTGGTGGTGGTGGCCATAGAGGCTGTTTCTCTGGCCATAGCTGTAAGGAGGTATGTAAAGGAGAAGACAGTGGGGCATTGGAGAGATACTGCGAGGTGCTGGAGGACACGACACCCAGCAGAGTTGTGTCCGTTACCCTCCTATCAACCTCCATGGATGCCTTCCTGTGTCCTCATCTCCCAGCTCTCCTACCATCTCTTTGCCTTTGCCGCCAGCTACCTATTTAGCACCCCTGTGCCCTTCATCCTCCTCAGGAGATGAACTCCCTCTTAGAGAACATCGCCAAGGCCACAATCGAGGTTTTCCAACAGTCTGCAGAGACAGGGTCATCTTCTGGAAACACTGCAAGCAACATGCCCAGCAGCAGCAAGACCAAGCCCGTGCTCAGGTTGGGTAGAAACGTGTCCATCAGGAAAGGAGAGGATGGGTTTTTCCAACCTTGCCCGGCTCCTCTGTAACCCTGTGCGCGCCATCTCTCCAGCTCCCTAGAGCGCTCTGGTGTATGGCTGGTGGCTCCTCTCATTGCCAAACTGCCCACCTCAGTCCAGGGGCATGTGTTAAAGGCTGCTGGGGAAGAATTGGAGAAGGGCCAGCACCTGGGTTCCTCTTCGCGCAAAGAACGCGATCGACAAAAGCAAAAGAGGTAAAGCGGCTACGAGGGGGCCGGGATTGAGGGGTAGAAAGGAGAGGAGGCATACCCAGGGAAGAAGAAAAGTTGGGGCAAAGAGGTGAGGATCAAAATCAGAAAAATGGACAGAGGATAAATGAGAGTGATTGATAGTTGAGCAAGAGGCTAGTTTGTTTTTTTTTTTGAAGGAGGCTAGATCTTAAAAAGAGTAGAGTCTGGGGCTCAGAGGAATGAGATTGCAAGTCGCCTGACCTACAACCCACAGTCCTGTACTTTTCTTTTTCTTTTCCTCCCATCTCTAGCATGTCCCTGTTGAGCCAGCAGCCCTTCTTATCCCTGGTGCTGACGTGTCTGAAGGGTCAGGACGAGCAGCGCGAGGGACTCCTTACCTCCCTCTACAGCCAGGTCCACCAGGTACAGGTCTCTGGGCCCTGGAGCCGGGCAGGAGGGCAGAGAAGGATGCAGCCAAGAGGCCACTGAATCTTCAGTGTTTTCTGACAAGAACACCCTGGGTGCTTTGGCATGGAAACGAGAAGATCCCTGAGCTGTGTGTTGTCCTTGTTTTTATCTTAGATTGTGAATAATTGGAGAGATGACCAGTACTTAGATGATTGCAAGCCAAAGCAGCTAATGCATGAGGCGCTCAAACTGCGGCTCAACCTGGTGAGAGAGGGAGCTGGGGAGAAGAAGGAGAGGGGTGGGGCTAGGACTGCAGACAAAGAAGCCCCAGCCCAGGGAGGCGAGGGTTAGGATGGAGGGCCCAGGCTCTTCTGGGTCTTCACGTATTAGCCCAGCTCTCCTAAAGGACGCAGGACCTGAAAGTGGTTAAGGAGACTGGATCCTTGCAGGGAACCTGCCTCAGTATCCTAGATTCTGGCTGGGCCCAAGAAGCCCTAGACGTCTATTGTGAAATGCTGAATGAGACCCTGGACATCCTTTGGTCCAACTCCATCATTTTATAAGTAAGGAGACCAAGGCCGAGAGATGTCAAGAATTAAGTCGTTGGCCTGAGATCATGTAGCAAATCATAGGTACACCTGGAACATTGACCTCAGGTGTCCCGAGTCACATCCAGCCCAGGTTCTAATCTAAGCTTTCCTTAAATGCTGCACTCCGCCCCTGAGCCATCTGACTGATTTGTTGTGGCCCTGGCAGGTGGGGGGCATGTTTGACACGGTACAGCGCAGCACCCAGCAGACCACGGAGTGGGCTGTGCTCCTCCTGGAGATCATCATCAGCGGCACCGTCGACATGCAGTCCAACAAGTAAAGCATCCCCATCCCCTCCCTCCAGTTTTGTACCCGAGAGGATCCCTTCCCTGACACCAGGTGCACGACCCGCCGCAATCGGTGTGGCTCATACTGCGGACTCTGCGGTCCGGGGTTCCCCACACGGTTTTGGTGCCCGCTCCCTGCTCGTGTCCAACCCGGCTGTCTCTGTCTGTCTGAAACTCTTTCTCCTCTGGTTTCGCCCCCGCCTCCGGCTTCCTGCCACAGTGAGCTCTTCACCACCGTCTTGGACATGCTGAGCGTGCTCATCAATGGGACCCTAGCTGCGGACATGTCCAGCATCTCCCAGGGCAGCATGGAGGAGAACAAACGTGCCTACATGAACCTGGTGAAGAAGCTGCGGGTGAGAGGAGGGGGCGAGGGCGAGGCCTAGAGGCCTGGGGTCTCAGCCCCCTATTCCCTGACCTTGCGTTTGCGATCCAGCCTCAGTGGCAGTGGCATCTCCTGCCCAGAGCCCCCTACCCTTCCCTTTCACGTCCGTGTTTTCTTTGTTATTCATATGGTAAGGATTTACCGAGTGTCTTCTTCCTGCTAGCTTCTGTGCTGTCCCCTGAGACTTCCCGTCCCTCTTTTCCCGTGTCCTTGAACTCTTGTCCTGTCTTTCTGTGCCTGCAGAAGGAGTTGGGGGAGCGCCAGTCAGACAGTCTGGAAAAAGTTCGCCAGCTGCTGCCACTGCCCAAGCAGACCCGAGATGTCATCACGTGTGAGCCGCAGGGCTCCCTTATCGACACCAAAGGCAACAAGATCGCCGGCTTCGACTCCATCTTCAAGAAGGAGGCATGTTCCATTATCTTCCCATCCCCTGCTCCCCGCTCCCCACCTTTGTTCCCCTTTGGGTCAGAGCCTCCCCTGCATTAACCTCTGTAGCTGCAACAGGTTTATCAGGCTCTGTGGGCGAGAACCATCCCTGGGGTGTTGAGCTAATCACTTAATTTTCCTCACATTTCTTCTTCCCATCTTGGGAGTCTCCCTCTCTTTCCTTGGTCTCTCCCTTCACCCCTCTGCACCTCCCATCACCCCCACCCACCTTTATACATACCACCCATTTCTCAGCACCCTACCCTCCTCTTTCCTCTGCCCCACCTGCCTCCCATACTGCTCCACCCCGGCCTGCACCCCTTTTATCCCTGCATCTCTCTCCCCCCGACCCTGTCAACCCATCTCTGCACAGTTTTCTCTGTCCCCTCTCTTTGTCAGTTACAGTATTTGTGAGTAACCATAATCATTGTGTGAGTAGAGGGAGAGGAGAAAGAGAACGCGGAGTTCAAAAGCCAAAGTCCGACCCGTTCATATAGCCATACTCTTCGTTCTTTTCCTGGCTCAGTGTGTCTCTGTCTGTCTTTCTGCCTGTCTTTGTCTCTCTCTCTCTCTCTCTCTCTCTCTCTCTCTCTCTCTCTCTCTCTCTCTCTCTGCCTGTCTCTCTCTTCCTGTTTTTCTCTCTCTCTCCCTGTCTCTGTCTCTCTCTCTCTGCCTGTTTTCAGTCTCTCACTGCCTTTTCTTTCTCGACCTTCCTGTTTCTGTATCTGTCTTCCTCTGTCAGTGTCTGTCTCTGTCTCTGTCTCCCTCTGCTCCCCGCCACCTCCTCTTAACTCTCTCTCCCCTGTGTGTGTGTGTGTGTGTGTGTGTGTGTGTGTGTGTTTCCGTGTGTCCGTGTGTCTTCCTTTCACCATCTTCCCTGAATCTACCCATGACTTTCTTTTTCTTTTATTGCCAACAGATACTTTTCCCTCTCCTCCAAGTCCTCAAGTTTTCCAAGTCTTCTGTCTTCTGTTTTCCAAGTCTCAACAGCTCACTGTTTCTCATTTTCCGGAGCAGGGTCTACAGGTTTCCACCAAACAAAAGATCTCCCCCTGGGATCTTTTTGAAGGCTTGAAGCCATCAGCACCACTGTCTTGGGGCTGGTTTGGAACAGTCCGGGTGGACCGGCGCGTGGCCCGCGGAGAGGAGCAGCAGCGGCTGCTGCTGTACCACACGCACCTGAGGCCCCGGCCCCGCGCCTACTACCTGGAGCCACTGCCGCTGCCGCCGGAGGATGAGGAGCCCCCAGCCCCCGCCCTGCTGGAGCCTGAGAAAAAGGCTCCAGAGCCCCCCAAAACTGACAAACCTGGGGCCGCTCCCCCCAGCACTGAGGAACGCAAGAAGAAGTCCACCAAGGGCAAGAAACGCAGCCAGCCGGCCGCCAAGACAGAGGTGAGCGCCGCTACCACCTCGCCACAGCCCCGTCATGCCCCTTCCCCAGCCCCTCTCTCTTCCGGATGCTGTCGAGCGACTGGTTTGTGGGAGGGCTGGGGGCATCTGGGGAAGGGGTACCTTTAGAATTAGAACAGGGAACCACGTACATCCAGCTCCTGTTCCCCCCTCCTACCCCACCTGACCCCAGCCCTCTCCCCTTCCTCCTGTGCCGTTCACACAGGACTATGGAATGGGCCCAGGCCGGAGTGGCCCCTATGGAGTGACAGTGCCTCCGGACCTCCTGCACCACACCAACCCTGGCTCCATATCCCACCTTAGCTACAGGCAGGGCTCCATAGGCCTCTACACCCAGAACCAGCCACTGCCGGCAGGTGAGTGCCAGCTACTAGGCACGAGGGACTGACCCGAACATGCCTTCCGCCTGAGGGGCGATGCCACTCCTCCCAGGAGCTGTGGATGCCCGGGGCGCTGAGCAGGGCGCAGAGGGACGAAGAGCCTAAAGAGGTCAGCCTGCTCCCCTTTCCAGGTGGCCCCCGTGTGGACCCGTACCGCCCTGTGCGGTTACCGATGCAGAAGCTGCCGACCCGACCACCTTACCCTGGAGTGCTGCCCACCACCATGACTGGCGTCATGGGACTGGAACCCTCCTCCTACAAGACGTCTGTGTACCGACAGCAGCAGCCTGCGGTGCCCCAGGGACAGCGCCTTCGCCAACAGCTCCAGGCAAAGATAGTGAGAGGGGCCGTAGGGAGGGCCGTCAGGGAGAGGGGCTTTTGAGGGTCACAGGGATTGGGATCTTCACAAGGGCACACAGAGTAGGAGATACAAGAAACGAGGTGGCAGAAAGCCCTTCCTGAGTTTGAGTTTGTCTCCTTTTTCCCTCTAGCAGAGTCAGGGGATGTTGGGACAGTCATCTGTCCATCAGATGACTCCCAGCTCTTCCTACGGTTTGCAGACCTCCCAGGTAAGGGCTCGAGATGGTGAGAATCAGGGAGCTTGAGGCAGGCTGCGCTGCACAGTCTTGGCCCTGACTCCGTCTCTCTTCCTTCCCTCCAGGGCTATACTCCTTACGTTTCTCATGTGGGATTGCAGCAACACACAGGCCCCGCAGGTACCATGGTGCCCCCCAGCTACTCCAGCCAGCCTTATCAGAGCACCCACTCTTCTACCAATCCTACTCTTGTAGATCCTACCCGCCATCTGCAGCAGCGGCCCAGTGGCTATGTGCACCAGCAGGCCCCAACCTACGGACACGGGCTGACCTCTACTCAAAGGTACCCAAGGGAGCCGGGGGTCGTGAAGACATACTGAGGCTTTCAATTTGGGAAAACCTGGGCCTGGAGGTGATGGGACTAGTCAGAACTTTTGGAGGCATCAAGAACACTTATCTGGCCACCTGGCCTGTCGCCACAAAATGCCGGAGCTGGAAGGGACCCTGGCGGCCAGTGTTCTCACACCTGCTTCCCAACATTTCTTCGAGGACCAAAGACGGGAAATCATTTATATATGACTATGAAAAGGAAAGATCGGGGGTTCATAGATGCAGTGTGTGGTAAGGAGTCATCCAGCCACTATTAGAGCAGTTTAGTGCTGGAATGGACCAGCGAACACATTCTCCCACCATGCTGAACGTCAGTCAGGCCTTAGTTAAGACTTTGGAGTCATGGCTTGAGGCTCTGCAGCTTAGGGTTGAGAACATTGCAGGGTGGACCAGAAGAAAAGTCCCTTACTTAGACGTGCCTTAGGCCCACTGTGTGGCCAGCACTATGCTAGGACCAGGTGGGGTGAGGAAAGCTATTTGAAAAAAATACAAAGTCCCTCACCACAGAGAATTTCTACTATACCTGGGGAGAGGAGACTTACTCAGAAGAACACTTAGGGAACACAGTGATGAAAGATATAATCAGCTGTGCAATTGGGTGCCGTGAAGTAAATGGGAATTCAGGAAGAGTGCGGGATGATATCACTGTGGGCCTGAGTCATCAGAGAAAGTTCCGTGAAGGAGGTCTGACTTGAGTTGGCCTTTGAAGCATAGCTGTGATTTGGATTTGCAGGGAGGAGGAGAAGGAGGGGGATCCCAGGTAGAGGACATAGCATGAACAAAGACATGGGGACCCGAGTGAGTAGGGTGGCTGGGAGGACAGGAAGGAGAAGAGCTTGGCTGGAATGTAAGACATGTGCCAGGGAAGGAGTAGGGATAGGCCGGGAGTGTGCAGGTTGAGAGAGAGCCTTGAACGTTCGGTGAGGGATTGAGACACAATCCCAGAAAGCACTCTCTTTTTTTAACAAATTTATTTATATTTTATTTATTTTTGGCTGCGTTGGGTCTTTGTTGCTGCGCGCGGGCTTTCTCTAGTTGCGGCGAGCGGGGGCTACTCTTCGTTGCGGTGCGGGGGCTTCTCATTGCAGTGGCTTCTCTTGTTGCAGAGCACGGACTCTAGGCATGCTGGCTTCAGGAGTTGCGGCACATAGGCTCAGCAGTTGTGGCTCGTGGGCTCTAGAGCGCAGGCTCGGTAGTTGTGGCGCACGGGCTTAGTTGCTTCGCGGCCTGTGGGATCTTCCCGGACCAGGAATCGAACCCGTGATCCCTGCATTGGCAGGCGGATTCTTAACCACTGCACCACCAGGGAAGTCCCCAGAAAGTACTCTTTTGATCAGGAAAGTGATGTGATGATTTGGGCGTGTTGAGAGATTAACGTGGAATTCATGGAGAGGATGCGTACGGAAGGTGACAGAAGACTTGAGACGGGCCCAGCCAGTAGCCTGTTGCAGTGAAGTACAGATTGGGGTCAGAAAGGTGTAAGGAGCAATAGAACACAACAGTCTTCAAGACCCTGACGTGTTACTGGGGACCAACAACAGTGATAAGCAGAACCACCTCAGTGGTGTCTATGGAATGCCTAGCTTGTGCTGAGACTGTGTTTCATTTTCATAAGAGAAAACCAGCTGCAACAGAATTGAAAAATTCCTAACCACGAAGGTTAGGAGACACTAAAACGGGGTGTTGTCTTTGCCCCTCATTCCCCAACCTAGAAATCTGTCAGAAGCCAAAAAGGCTCTTCTGGTTGGTGACAGGAGGAGTGGATGAAATGGCCTGTTGACGTTTCTTTGGGGTCAGGGACCTGGGGCTCATCTGCACCCCCGTCTCCCACAGCCCGTGCCTCGATCTCTGCGCCTCCTTGTCTTTGTAGGTTTTCCCACCAGACACTGCAGCAGACACCCATGATAGGCACTATGACCCCACTGGGCGCCCAGGGTGTACAGGCTGGCGTCCGGTCGGCTTCCATCCTGCCTGAGCAGCAGCAGCAACAGCAGCAGCAGCAGCAGCAGCAGCAGCAGCAGCAGCAGCAGCAGCAACAGCAGCAGCAGCAGCAGCAGCAGCAACAGTACCACATCCGGCAGCAGCAGCAGCAGCAGATCCTGCGGGTAGGGCCCTAGGATTTTCGTCTGGGACCTGGGAGCCCGAGGAGGAGGGGGAGGAGGAGGAAGGGGACTGGGAGCGGGAGAGGAGCAGGGGGAGGAGAGGCACAGGCTCTTCCAGGTGGTCTTCAGCACTGAACGAGGCAGTGTAAGGGCGTACTCCGGCAGGGCAGCTGGCACGTAGTGGGGGCTTAAGAAGCCAGTTCCTTCCCTCCCCTTTTTTCCGGGGGTCCTGGTGGGAGAGAGTTGGGGGTCATCTGCTTGGTGCTCCACATTTGATTTTCTCTGCGGCTCTCCGAGCGGGGAGGGCAGCGGACCCGGAGTTCCCACCCTGTGCTTCTTCCCCCATCCCCATCCCTCCACCACTGAGGTTCAGCCCCTCGCTCTCCTTAGACGGATCTCTTCTGTCTTCACAGCAGCAGCAGCAGCAGCAGCAGCAGCAGCAGCAGCAGCAGCAGCAGCAGCAGCAGCAGCAGGCAGCTCCTCCCCAGCCCCAGCCCCAGTCCCAGCCCCAGGTAGCTGCTGGACTCCAGCCCCGGGCTCTGGGACAGCGGCCCAGGCTGGGGACAGTGTGCAGCCATGGCGAGGCGGGAGGCAAGGCAGGGCCCTCCTCCGAGAGCTGGGGACATGAGGACGGGGAAGGAAGGGGAAGGTTCGAGTTCGGTCTTCCCCTTCCCATTTTCACCTCAGTTCCAGCGCCAGGGGCTTCAGCAGACCCAGCAACAACAGCAGACAGCAGCTTTGGTCCGGCAGCTCCAACAGCAGCTCTCCAGTAAGCCCGCCTTTCTTCCCAAGGAGAGCCCCACAGAATAACTGGGGGGCCGGCGGGGCGGGGAAGGCCAAAGTAGCTGAGGTGATTGCTTCAGGCCCCGGTTGTAAGGGGAAGCGTTGCCTTCCATCCCTTCCCTCGGTGCCTGAATGGCTCTCCTCAATGCGGACCGCCGCCACCCCTGCTCGGCCTGCCACCCCTGATAATCTCTGGTTTTTCACAGATACCCAGCCACAGCCCAGTACCAACATATTTGGACGCTACTGAGCCACCTGGAGGAACTGCTTGTGCACTGGATGGGGCCCCACCCTTTCCTCTTAATTCCCAGTCCCCTTCCTGGGCTAGCACCAGTAGTGGTTGGGGCTCTTCCCTCAGGCTCCATTTTTAATGAGTTTTTAGTATTTTTGTTAATGTGAGGCATTGAGCTGTTGGGTTTTGTATATTATTTATATAGAGACCCCAGAGCTGTTGCACCCAATACACAGAGCTTCTTTGCAAAGGGAGTGTGTGAGTCTGCATGTCCGGGAAGGGCGGGCTCTCGGAAGGGTGCGGGCCGGACCAGCAAGTCAGCACCTTCATTCTGTTCAGATCATCTCCCCTGTTTACCTTCCACCCCCTAAATTTCTGAATTCTAATTGGCTTACTACCCTCTCTTTTCTCCAACCTGGCAACGTGTTAAGGGTTGGGGCCTTAGTCTCTCAGTAAGGGTGGTTCACCTTCTCAGCTAGATGGTGCGGCTTCTGTATAGTTTGTCTCCACGGGAGGATACACCGCTGGGATTGGTGGGGGGGCCGCTGGGCCAGAGGAAAAGTCACTGGAACCTGATTCTCCTTCCACCCATCCCACATGCTGGGTCTTGAACAAGCTTCGGGGTGGGGGGTGACAGACACTGCTTACCCTTTTTGCCACCTTCTGTGGTCCCCCTAACGTTCCAAGTGATATCCTAGATAGAGAACTTCCCTGAGTCACATTTCTGGGATGAAACATTGCCCTCCATTGGCAAGTGTCGCCACCACATAGGTGGTGGAAGGACAGTATGGTTCTAGGAGGAAGAGAAACCTGCAGAAGGAAGCACCCTTTTCTCTCTCTGCTCTGTTGCTGGAACTGCTTGTTTTCACACGACCCACCTTGGCAGTTACCCAGTGTGACCTGCTCACTCCCATTTTACAGTAGAGAAAACTCAAAACTGTTGCTCCAGGGTCACGTTTGGAACTGCAGTGGGGCCATTCTCAGCCCCCTTGCCTTCAGGTTTGGGGCCCTAGATCTAAGGCTATCCAGTAGAGCCAACTGGTTTACTACCATGGAGTCTTCTGGTATGCCCAGGCTGGAGCTGGAAGAGGGCTAGCCCCAGCCTCATGGGTGGGTGATACCAGATGATCTGACAACTTCAGGATACCCTCCAGGTCGTAGTTGCACTCTATTACTGGGAAGTTTCAAGTGTGCTGGTAAAACCAGGAGCACCAGTCGATACCCAAGTTACAAAAAAAAAAAAAATTCCCTCTTTGAGGTCCATGAAGCCCTTGCTCAGATGGGACTTACCAAGTTTTAAGAGTTGTGTACACAAGGAGTGGAACTCCCCGACAGGGTAAAGTTGAACATGATTAAAGCTTTCTTCTGCCCTGTCCTATCCTGACAGAAACATTCTGAGGCGCTATAGGGGTAGAGGCTTTGCTGGGATAAGGGACACTCAGAGGGGCTTGGGGTGGGGGGCTACTGAAACTGGACAGGTGCACCACACACAGAAACACAAGACACAAAGACAGCCAGATCTGGAGGAGAGAGACTGAAATGGTCCGACAACTGGCACGCTGACAGCCGGAGTGTGACATGCCCCAGCAGAAAGGAACAGCATTGACCTTTGGGAAAGTGACAGGATGAGGGCAAAGTGCCCCTCCCCCCACACACACCTCCTGGTTGCTGCTTGAGTGGTGCTGGTGCTGAGGAGAGGTGAGGGATGCCAAGTGAGGTGGAGGTGGGTCTTCGTGGAGTGTGACTGGGGACTCCTGCAGGCAGTGCCTCAGTTTCTCCCTTTGTTTCAAGGTCTCAAGCTTTGCAGGTTAAGTTTGGACTAGCTGCCCCGGAAGATCACCTGACTGTGACTTGAGGGGTGTGAGAGAGAGAGGGTGGGGAGAGAGCTTGAGGAGAGCGTGCTTGAGCCTGGGAGGAATTGGGCCATGCCCCAGGACTTGAGCCATCTCTGGCACAAAAGGAGTTAATGGCAGGGACCGCGCCCCCCCGTGTCCGGGCACGCGCAGCGCGCCCCCTCGGTGCGCGGGCACAGCAGCCAGGCTGCCGGAGAGCAGATCTCGGGGATTCGGGTGCGGAGCCCTTGGCCTGGAGGCGATATGGGTGGTCCGTGGCCCGGTTCAGTCGCTCGCAACAGCCCGGGGAACAGGTGAGGCCGCCTGCCCCGGTCTCTCATCCTCTAGCTGCCCATACCTTGCCCTGATCCTATCCCCCCCCCAATCCTGGGGTGCTCCACTTCCCAGCCAGTGCTCCCCATCCATCTCAACCCCACGTTCTCCATCAGCACCCCTGACCCCCCAATCCTCCCCTGCTTTTCTCCTCCACCTCCTCCCTGAATCCCGCACCCTTATCATCCTCCCGCCCGTGGTCCCTCTATTTCCACAGCCCGGCCCGCATGCTCATCAAAATATCCCTCCTGAAGGCCCCCAGCCCCATTCCTGTATAGTACATTGCCAGTCCCCCCTCCCCCGCAGTGCAGCCCCATCTCTCTTCCATCATAGCATCTCACAGCCAGGCTCCCTCCCCCACTCTCTGCAGCCCCCCCCCAATGGAGGCCTTTATCCTATCCTCCCCCATTCCAATGCAGCTCCGTCCCCCAATACCATTCCGAACCCGCATAGCCCCCAATACTGCAGTTCTTGACACCAGTCCATTCCTGCACAATGCCCATGCCCCTAGCCCAATACTGCTCCAGCCCAGAAAGTACCCCCAGATGCCATTCTAATCCCCGGCATTGCCGCCTCCCCTTGTCTTCTCCCAAATTGCAAGTTGGACCAGGATGGAGATCTTGGCCTTGAAGACTCACAGTGGGTCCTAGGGTACAAAGGGCGTTTGGGGGTCGGTCGATTTGTCTAGGTGTTCACGGGGGGGAGGGGCTGCAGGAAATTGACTCAAAGGAGAATGGCATTTGGTGCTGAAGGGTTACTGGAGAGGGAGGCATCCCTAAAGGGTTAATGGAATTTGCGGGGAGGGGCGGCACCGAGGGGGTTAATGATGTGTGTTGGGGGGGTTGCTGGCGGGGAAGCCGTGTGAATGAGCGGTCTGTGCCCCGGAGTTGCCATGGAGACAGTGAATGGGGGGATTGTGTGAACTCAGCTGCGGACTATCCCCCCCAATACACACACACACACACACACACACACACACACACACACACACACACTCACACTCCCTCCTGCCCCACCTCCCTACTCTTACCTCTTCCTTCCCCGTCCCCTCCTCCCCTCCACCCGGGTGCATTCTGGGCAGCGTCTGGGATCTAACCACCCATACTTTGCTCCCCTTTTTCTCTGAGCCCCCACCCCTTTAGTCGCTTTGCCCGCCCTCCCTCCTCCTCCTCCTTCTTTTTCTCTTTCCCTCTCTCTCCCTCTCCCTCTCTCTCTCTCTCTCTCTCTCTCTCTCTCTCTCTCTCACACACACACACACACACACACACACACACACACATTCTCATTCCCCTCTCTCGGCGGCGATTGCCGGGCGTTCCCAATCTCCCTCCCCCCACCCCTTCAGCCAGTTCTTAAAGGAGCAGGCCCACAATCTTGGAAGGCGGGAGAAATAGGGGGAAACTAAATTGTGTGTGTGTGTGTCCATCTGGAAGTGTCTGTGTGTGCCTGTGTATATATGTTGACTGTACAACTGTTTTGTCAGAAGGCCTGTGTGCCTCGAGTGTGTTGCTGTTTCTGTTCCTGTCTCCACCTATGTGTCACCATTATGCTGCATGTGTCTCTGGATATTTACCTATGCGATGTGTGTGTGATTATGTTTCAGTAAGTCTCTGCGTGTGTCTCTGAATGTACCTCTCTGTGAGTCTCTGGCTCTGTGAAGCTCTCTGTCTCAGAATGTGAGACTATATGAGGCGATCTCTGTGGGTTTGGAATGTATGTCTCTGTGAGTGAACATCACGGTGTCTGTGGTCCTGGCTTGCTCTCTCACTCCCTCTTTGAGTGTTTGTGAGTTTATTTCTATGAGTCTCTGAGCGTGTGTCCCCCGCACTCTGCTGTTTATCTTACACTGGCTGAGCATCAACAATGCCTAGGGTGCTAGGCAGAACGCTTTCTGCCTCAGTCTCTGGCACCCCATGTGAATTAGAGATAGCTGACAGAAAGGACCAAGGCTTAAGGATGTGGGAGCAGTGAGGGCTTTGAGAAATGTACAGGAGGGTCTGGGGACTCTGGTGAATGGCTGTCCTGCCCCCTGCCCTGCCAGAGGGAGACGGGGTCTCTCTGGGGGCCCCTTTGCCTATCTACTGTGTTCCCTTCTTCTGCCTTAGTCCCGGAGTGAGGTTCACAATCCTACCGTCTCCTGAGGTTGAGGTCCCTGTGCGGGGTCATGGGTCTTGGGGGGCTAGGAGCTCAGTGTCCACGCAGCGTGCCCAGCTCCATTTCCTGTTCTCCCATCGCCTGCTACCATATGCTACTCTGGTTCCAGCTGACCCTGATGAGCTCCATTGGCTGAGGAGTTGAAGTCGGGGACTGGCAACTTGCAGTGGCAACAACTGTCAATCTGTCGACCCCCTTGGCTTTTCCAACCATGGCCCGGACACAGCAAATGGCTCTGACTGGCAGTGGAGATCGTCTGAGGGTCCCTGGAACCCCGGGCATAGGAAACCTCTCCTAACTGTAGGAGAGTAGCCCAAGCGCAGCAGGGCCCCAAAGACCCACTCCATAGCCCTCCGCGACCATCTTGGATGACGCATACTTCCCTCTTTCCACAGGCCTGTCTGGCCCTGAGGGAGTCCCCTTTCTGAAGCTGTGGTGCTCAGAAGACCTGCTCTCTACGTTGCCGGGCACCTGTAGGTGTCCCTCGAGAGCTCAGTTTTGAGGTTCAAGTCAGTGTGGCCATGAAGGGGCTGCCTACTGGGCTGATGCTGTGACCCCGGAGTCTGCCTTTCCTGCCAGTCCCCCGGCCCGGAACATGTGGCTGCGGCTTGGCCTGCCCTCGCTGTCCCTGAGCCCCAAGCCCACAGTTGGCCAGAGCCTGTGCCTCACCCTGTGGTTCCTGAGCTTGGTGCTGAGGGCCAGTACCCAGGCCCCGGCACCCACAGTCAATACTCACTTTGGGAAGCTAAGGGGTGCCCGGGTACCATTGCCCAGTGAGATCCTGGGGCCTGTGGACCAATACCTTGGGGTGCCCTACGCAGCCCCCCCCATCGGCGAGAAACGTTTCCTGCCCCCTGAACCACCCCCATCCTGGTCGGGCATCCGGAACGCCACACACTTTCCCCCAGTGTGCCCCCAGAACATCCACACAGCTGTGCCCGAAGTCATGCTCCCTGTCTGGTTCACGGCCAACTTGGATATCGTCGCTACTTACATTCAGGAGCCCAACGAAGACTGCCTCTACCTGAACGTCTATGTGCCCACGGAGGATGGTGAGTGCGGCCAGGCACTGTGCCCTCCTTGCCTCCCACCCGCCCCGCTGTGTTTGTGGCTGGCATGTGGTGGTGTGCCCTGCTGCATGCATCTGTCTGTCTGTGAAAATGCTTCTAACCATCACTCTGCTTGGCCTCTCCCTTCCTCCTCCCTGTTCTTTCCTCTCCCAGCATTGTCTGAGCTCCCATGTGTGAGTGACACTGTTACCAGGAGGGGCCTGGCCAGGCCTGAGGGCTTTGACAGGTCTAGGGCCAGGTGCTGGATGGGGGTTCCCTGGGGGAGTATGGGTCACTGCTGGCAGCTGCCCGCGGGAGGATGCTGGCGCCACCGGGCCCCCCTGTTGCCATTCCACCTGCTCGGAGAGGTGGTAGGTGTGTGTGGCCAAGGGAACTGGGTGTGTGAGGGGGGCAGGGGGCAAGCCTGGTGGGCAGTGCTTAGGTGCCTCCTCTTTCACTAGCTGATGCCTCCTCCCGCGGGGGTCACACTAAGGTAAGTGACAGAAGCAAGGAGATGGTGGGACAGGCTCTCTGCCACGTGCCGCCTGCAGAGCAGCTCTTGGGGCCTGGGGGGGTGCGGGTGCATGCCCCTGGGCAGAGGCCTCCTGTTATTTTTTAGTTTTTTATTCATTTTACAGTAAAGCGGATTTCCAAGGAATGCGCCCGAAAGCCCAACAAGAAAATTTGTAGGAAAGGAGGTAGGTAGCGAGCCGGCGGGGAGGGAGAGAGAGAGAGAGGGAGGGCTGCCTGCCCACCTGCCCTTGCCCCCGAGGACCCAGCCTTCCTTCAAGTAGCCCAGGCTCAGGGGGCGGTCGGTGAGCAAGCATAAGCTCCATCTCGTCCGAGGGCCCCGGCTGCTCTTCAGGGAGGCTCTGGTGGCCTAAGGCAGGTCCAGAGCAGAAGCAGCAACCCCATTTCTTCCAACCTTCCCAGCCCCAAAGTCCACCCTAAAGTGTGTGCCAAAGACAGAGCCAGTGGTTCCCTCTGGGACACCTCAGGAGAAACTCTAAGCCGCCAAGATGGAGCCAGAGGCTCTGACCTTTGCCTGGTGAGGGAGCCACCAGCTCATCCTTCCGTGCTCTTTCCCGGATTGAAAGTCGAGAGTCAACTCTCCAGCCGTGGAGCTTAGGCCAAACTGTAGCCAAGTGTAGCAGCCCTGCCCACCCACCCCCACCCCTGCCCACCACCTCTGGCCAGGGCCTAGCTGAGTGACCCGGGCTAGCCTGGTGGCAGACCTTGGGGGTCTCCAGGAACTGTGCACTCTGAAGGAGGCACGAGATCCCGAATTGCAAACTGACCCTCCTTCTGGGAGGAATTTGTCGCCCTCCACCCGTGTAATAATCCTTCCTGTTCAAATACCACTTTATGTTTTCTGCAAAGCGCTTGCATACTTACCTCAGAAAATCCCCCCCCCCCCCACTTCTGTGGAAGCTTATGAGGCAGGAATTGGTATCCCAATTTTACAGATGAGGAAACAGGCCCAGGGGAGTGACTTGCTGCTGCTCAGGGCCCCGTCGCTGGTCTGTGGCAGGGCCTGGACCATAACCTGGGTCTCTTGACCCTCAGGGCCGTGTTCTTTCCACTGTAGCATGCGAGGCAACTCCCATCTGGTCCTTCCCACCTCCCCTACTCTGAAACAAATGGTGAAATGTGGATGGGTTGAACCAAATTGGAAACAGTAAGACTAAGGAACAAGTGGAAAAGCACAGCCTGGTCCCTACAACCCTTTGGCAAGCTTGGAGTTTGTTTTCCTTTGAAATCATAGGGCGGGGTTCCCCCAAGTGGGGTCGTTAGGATTCCTGGGACTGAGTGCCCCCTACTAAGTAAGAGTCTCTGCGGGCAGAGCCCGGCGATCTGCCTGTTGCACTTTTGATGCTCACTGAAGCTTTGAGTGAGGTCTGCTGCCCTGGGGATAAGCGTTACACCACCTCCCCACACCCAGCCCAGGGCCTCACACTCAGAAGGCAATCAGTAAACATGTTTTTGCACGAATGAAGACGCATTGCGGTGCCGCAGAAAGAGTATGGGTCTGGGAGCCACAAGCCTGACCGAGTCCCAGCTCTGCTGCTAACTCACAGTGAAACCTTAGACAAGTCTTTTCCTTTGAGAACCTCTGTTTCTGCATCTGAAGGTGGTAGGGGACTATTCTGGTCTTAACATTCCATTAACGTATAAATGATTTCAGGAAGAGGGTCTCTTAAACCTGCTGCTACTAGTTACTTGCTTACTTGGGTGCAGGGTGGCGGAGGGGGAGGCGATGACATTAACCATTTCCTAGGAGCAATGATCCCCCAGGGCACCAGTAAGAGCCTAGGGCAGTCCAGTCCAGTCCAGTCCTGAGAGTTTGGCTAGAGAGCCAACTGGACGCTCCAGTCAAGTTCAAACACTTACCAATCGTGATTGTTGACTATGGGCAAGGTCACGTGCTAGGTGCTGTTGGGATGTGGAGGGATACGAGGTGGAGGAAAGATTTAGAAATAACTGAAGACCTGATCGCTACTCTGAGGAAACTCCTAGCCTAGCATTGAAACTCAGCTGGTTTAGCTAAGCCCCACAGGCCGAGCTGGGAAGTGGGTTCCAGACAGCGTGGGAGAGGGCATCTGGTCATTTAGCTGCTCAAATGAGTTCCCTATCCAGGGCCTGTTGGCCATTTGGAACAGACTTAAAAAGTCTGCCTCTCGGGGGAGACCCGTCCCCAGAGGTGGTTAGGGTTGTGATGTGTGCAGGGCAGGCAGGGCTGGCCTGGCTGTGCTCCTGCCACAGCACAGTGTTGGGCTGGGGGACGGTGGTCGAGCTGGCCCGGGGGTGGGGGACAGGCGTGGCAGCAAGGAGTTGCTCAGCGAGTGCTAAGCTGAGGGAGCAAAGGCATCTGTAAGGAGGAGGCTGGGACAAGGCAGCAACCCAGGGACATTCCCAGAGGGGGGCAAACGGGATGCATCTTCTAAGTCGGGGTCCAGGGGAAGCAAAGGATTTCTTGGGGAAGATAGGCCCTGTCCCCCAACCTCCACCCCCATCAAGTTGGAGGGAATTCATGTTTAGGGATGGGTGATTCCTTGCCGTTCGGGGGGCTGTCTGCTGTGTGGGTGATGACGCCCCATGTCCCACAGGGTTTCTGAGGGCAGCACCGTCGTCGTCGTCAGGTGTTAAGACGGTAGGAGCCACGGGAGGTTCGGGAAGCCGGAGGCAGTTTCTGCCCCTCAGGCTGGGCTCTTGCCCTGGTTGAAAAGCCATTTTGTAATTGGAGGGCGGCTCCTGTTGTGATTAATAGCTGTAAGGGAACCCAGACCAGCTGAGAAAGAGTGCTATTTGCTGCCTCCAGGCCGAGAGTATCTGACGTCTTAGACAAGAGGATAAGCCCTGGGGTGCCAACAGAATGACCTCCGTTTCTACACACTGACAAGCACCCAGGCGGTGTGTTCTCTTTCTCAAAGCCGTTCTCATGATGAACTTCTCATCTCCTTAGAATGAGAAGGAGAATTGGGGATAGCTCACCCAGGCCCTAAACGTCTCTCTTCTCTCCTCGGGTCTCTTCTTTTCTCTCCTTCCCTTCCCTCCCCTCCCCTCCACCCCACCCCATGCTCCACCTCTTTCCTGACTTATTTTTTCCCTTCCCTTTCCCCCCGTCCCAGAAAGGTGGCATGGTGCAGTGGAAAGACCATGGGCTTTGGAATCGAGCAGACCTGGGTTTGGATCTCACCTCTAGCACTTCCTAGCTGTGCAACCTTAAGCAAGTCACTTTGCCTCTCTGAACCTCAGTTTCCCCATCAGTGAAACAGGAATAAAGATAGTCCCTCCCTCAGTGGGGTGTAAGGATCAGACAGTAAGGCAGAAGTAGAGTGTCTGGCACATGGTAACTATTCGGTACATGGTAGGAGCTGCTACCATTATTCCTCTCTGTTTTTTTCTCTCTCTCTCCCCCTCTCTCTATTTCTCTCTCTCTCATGTCCCTTTTCTCCTTTTTCCCCTTCCTTCTCTCCCTCCCTCCCTCTCTGGCTCTCTTTCAATCTCAGAGCAATGCTTGCTGCTCTCAGGCCTGGTTCCTGTGGGCAGGAACCCCATTTGCCATTACCCAGAGCAGGCCCCAGTGAGGAAGACCGGAGGGAAAGCTTCATCTCCCATTTTCTCCTGTGGGAATCAGGGTCAGCTGAGGCCCAGCTGGAGCCTGCCCACTGGGCCCGAATAGCTCAGGGCTGGGGTCCCTGGCTCTGCCTTAACAGCTCATATCCGTATCTACACATGCTGGCGATGCCGCCTCTCACCTTTGGTGCCTGCCTCTGCTCTCCAGCTCAGCCTGCCTGTGTACACACGTGCAGCCCCTTCCACCCAGGAGAAGTCCTTCCCCTGAGTGGGTCTCTGGCTCTGTGCCCTGGCCCACCTGCTGCTACCTCCTTCCTAACCGGGAAGGTCGTTGGTTGAGACAGGCTGTTGGGGACAGAGAGGCGCAGGGAGGCCAGCAGAGCAGGGGCCTTGCAACACTGTCATCCTGATGAAGGTCTGGGCCTCAGCCCACCCATTCCCTCAGTTCTTGCCATCCCTCCTGCCTGTCCTGGGCCCAGGCCCAGAGCTGGCTTGCTGGGCCACACTGCAGTCATGCTGTTTTTGAATTCTCTCTCTGTTTTGTTCTCTGTTCTGTGCTGTTGTGTCTCCCCGTGTCTGGTCCCCAGGATCCGGCGCTAAGAAACAGGGCGAGGACTTAGCGGATAATGACGGGGATGAAGATGAAGGTATTTGGGGGCTGCAGGGCGTGGCGGCTGGTGCATGGCACAGAGCCCCTCCCCCTCTCGATGGGGAGAAGCCCCGTCTGTCTGTCTGTCCGTCCGTTGGTGTGTTTCTGTTCCTGTATGAGGCCGTTGGGCTGTTCATCCATCTTTGGCCTGGTCGGCCACTGGGAGTTCCAGGGTGATGGACACGGCTGGCGGGAACAGGGCACCACGAGCAGAGCCATGGGGAGGGCATCCTCCTCGCCCCGGTCCCCACTGCCCAGAGACAGCTTCCTCCCCCATCTTCTGTGGTTCACGGGCACCTGCCCCTACTGAGCAGCAGCGAGAGTGGAGAGAAAGCAGGACTGAGGGGGGCGGGGGCGAGGAGAGGCACAGAGGAAACGGAATGGCGAGGAGCCCCTGTGTTTCTGCGGGGAGGCTGGCTCCTGGAGGAGGGGCCCATCAGGATGCTGAACTGAGGAGTGAGGCAGTGACAACCACAGGGCCTGGGGAACAGCGCCACCTAGAACCTCCTTGGCCTTCACCCAGAAAGAGAGAGATGGCCTCAGGGCCAGGGGCTGTATTAGGTTCAGGACAGGGCCACAAGGACTGGGCCAAAGCACCGGGCTGAGGCCAGGACGCCACAGCCCGGTCAGTGGATGGCATAAGATCCTTGGGTGACGGTTGAAACAGTCTTCCTTCCTCCTCAGGAAAACAGGTTGTGTTTGCTCGGCAGCAGAGAGCATTCCCTTCTACCTCCACGCCCCAGACCTGGCCTGGGGGCCACACAGCTCAGGGGGGCCCACTGGTGGCTGGTAGGGCTGTGCCGGTGCGGCAGAGTGTGGTCCAGCTCACAGGCCGAGAGGCTTCAGGTCGAGGTGATCAGGCTGGGAGCCTTCTCGTGGCCGCCCAGCCCTGTCGCCGCACTGCTCGGGTCTTGGGAGCAGCCGCTTAAAGGTCTCTCGAGTGGCCTCTGCGGAGGCTCCATCTTCATCTTAAAGCTGCCTGGGGGCAGGCTCTCTCATCCTTAGTCCTGCCCCCACCTCTTCCCCATCCCCAGTGTTTCCAGTTAAGTCTGCCTGATGCCCGGGGAGAATGGGGTAAACGAGCACATGGCTGAGAAACCATGTCAGTGAGGTTCTCCCCGCCACAACACACACACCCCATCTCTGCCATTCACTCCCCTGTCCCCACATTCTCCCTTGTTCTCTTCCTGTGCCGCCCCCTATTCCCGCCCCTCTTGTCTCTGTCTGCACTGGGGGGCCAGCTGCTGCCAATGGCCGTATTTCCATGTAACTGGTCTAGTCCTGGGGGTTTCAGGGCTCCCCAGCCCCTGCTCTCTAAAGCCATGTCAGGTCCCAGGACTCCTGGGTGCCCGGGGCAGGGACTCACTGATCCAGCTAAGGGACCTGCCCTTTCTCTTCCTCCCTCCCCCTGTCCCCCAGGGCCCAGCCACGGCCTCTGTAGACATAGCTGTATCAGGAACGCCTGGCTGCCTTCTACTGGGAGGCACTTGAAACCAGAGTCTTTAAAAACATCACCGATGTCCAACTTTCTCTGGCTGATGCTCAAGCTCCGGGCTGAACAGCCCCATGAGTCCTGCCCTCAGAGATGGCGGTGGTGTCCTGGCACCTGGGATAGCTTTGCTGCCCACACCCCCCCCCACCCAGGGCTGGCGGGGGTGGGGGAGGAAGGGCAGCCTACCCAGCCTCTGTCTCACCCCTTCTCCTTGCAGACATCCGGGACAGTGGCGCTAAGCCTGTCATGGTCTACATCCATGGAGGCTCTTACATGGAAGGGACAGGCAACATGATTGACGGCAGCGTCCTGGCCAGTTATGGCAACGTCATCGTCATCACCCTCAACTATCGGGTTGGAGTGCTAGGTATGGTTCCCTGCTGGGTGCCTAGAAGGAAGCCTGGGTTCTCAAGGAGGGAGGAAAGAAAGCTGAGGAGCTGAGAACAGGCCGCCTTGGTTCTCTAGCTGGTGCTAATGACCATGGCCACAATGTTGTTATCCCATAGCCCCTACCCAACTGCCCGGAGCTTCCCCACAGCGTCCCTAGGCCCGTTCCTGGAATGTTGAGATGCCACTGGAAACTCAATTCAAACTTCACACCTTCTCTTAGGTCTCCAGCCAGGTCTCTGGTTCCAGACTTTTGCCTGGCTGAGTTTTGTAGAGTCGATTCATTTTCTGGTGTCCTATCCTCATCCCGACCCACCCACCCCACATCCCTGAACACCCCACACATGCACAGATACTCCTTCTAGCCAATCACATATCCACACACCCACGTCCCCTCACATGTCCACCGTCCACGCTGCCCACACCCACCAGCATGCATCTATTTCTCGCTCACCCCCCCAAGCACACATACATACGCATACACACACAGACCCCAACATCTACATCTACAGACCCCCTCACATATATGCACATTCCCCCACCACTCCATACACACTGCACACATACAGTCTCCCTGATGCACATATCCACATACCCAGATGCCTCTCTACACTCCACATCCACACCGCACATCTACACAGATTTCTCTCACCTTCCATGGACGCGTACACACACACACACACACACACACACACACACACACACGTTCCCATGTATCTCTCCCTCCGCATCGCTGTATCCACATCTGTGCCCACATACACCACAAGTGCCCCCACGCTCACGCTTTCCTCTACCCCCATAATACACTCTACACAAAGACCCACACCCTGCACGTCCACATCCGCGCACAAGCCCCACATATATATACCTTAAATGTACACAAATGTTCCTTCCACACATACACGGGCAGATCCACGTCCCCCTACACACCCCACTTCCACCTCTCCTCCAACAGCCACACACACACGTATGTCCCTCACCTTCCCTACACAAACACGAACCAGCGTTCCCCTCCCTACACATGTGGGAGCCATACCTGCACGTCCACACCTCCCCAGCCCATAGTACACAGATACTACGCACGTACCCCTCATATCCCTGCTTCCACATCTACGTACACATCCCATGCACTACGCTTACACATCCCCCCTTATACACACACCCACAGGCCCCGACACACGTACCCATATCACATACACACACACACACTCTTCCTATACACATCTGGCATATACATGTCAAATACATACATATTACATATTCCTACCCCACGAATATACACGCATCCATATCCCCACACCTGGTCATCCATATCCATACACGCATACACACTCATGCACACCCCACACTTACATATCCCACATACATACATTGCACATTTATTCTACTCTCTCCACACATACATCCCCATACACTCCCACCCATTACACCATCTTCCTCCCACACACACACACTTACTTCCCAAATACCTCCTGATACACACCCATATCCCCTTCCCCACACATACTCTGTCACCCACATGCTTATTTTGGTGATTTACGCTGCCCCTCTACCCTGTGCCTCCCTTGGTAACTGTTAATGCCTAACTGCGGCCAAGGTCTTGAGGGCGACCAAGCACACACGGCCTTGCTCCCTTTCGGATGCTCGCCCAGGCCTCTGAGGGCACGCGCGGCCCCATAGCCCTGGAGTGGCACAAAGAAGCCAACTTCCTGCCCGGAAGGCTGGAGTCCTGAGTCCCAGTGGGTGTCTGGGCTGTTTCTCAGGTCTGCAGGCCTGGGTGCTGAACGAGCAATTAGGCACGGCTTACTCCAGGGCTTGCTGGCTGACAGGACCCTATTTTAATTTGCTTTTGAGTATGTGGCTTTGGCAGTTGGCATCCCAGAGGCCCCAGAGCTGCGTTTCACTTCTGGGTGCATCCACGTACACGGAAAGGCAATCTTCTCTTGACTTCCCCTTAATACTACGTGGGATAGCAAGACACCTTTTGGGGGTTCAGATGAGAGAAATGATATTCCCAGAAAAAAGTGGAGCCTGCGTTCCCTTCAGCGGCATCTGGATGCTGGGTGTGACATATGCAGGGCGTCTCCCTGGCCTCTCCACAGTCTAGTGGGCTTTGGGTTTCATGGTTCTGCCACTGCTCCTCTGTCTCTCTGAGTTGCCACAGACATCATGGGAAGGCTCTGTTCTGTAAGCTGTTCTGTCCTGTTGAGAAAGGGGATCTGAGTCTCTGATAGGAAAAATGGTACCATGAAGGTGGCTGCAAACCCACATGCTTGGGCTGCATAGTTCCTGAAGAGTAATGCGTATACAAACGTAATCACACACAGATACACAGGCACAAGTGCATGGTAGTTGAAGGCCAGAAGTAACTGTGTTACTTTATTTTCTAAATGAGGGTGACAGGAAATATTCAACTCGGTTGCTTTTAAAAATTATCAACACAAAGCTCCAGTCTCTAAGGATCAATGGAAAGCACGGAGAATACTAAGAATATGCTTCAGTTCCAAATGATCGGACCAGGTAGGAATGAAAGAAAAGAGAGAGTGGAGCATCGGGGGAGAAGAGAGGAGAAAATAAGGAAGAGAAGGAAAGGACGGGAAAGAGAAAAGAGGATAAGAGTGACACACAGAAAGGAGGCGGAAAGGAGACAGAGGAGAGACTCAAGATTTGAAGTGTCAGTTGGGAGCTGTGGGCTTCACGGAAGGCTATTATTGCTGGCGAGCGCTCCCTACGATATCCTGATTTGCTGATTACTTCACAACCCTTCAATTGCTCTAATCTTTAAGCTTGTATATCAGAAGTTCTTAACCTTCTGGGGAGTCTTGGACCCCTTTGAAGTTCTGATGAAAGCTATGGACTCTTCCCCCAAAAAATGCATGTGTGGGCGCGCGCGCACGCACACACACACACACACTTACAGAAATTATTTCATGGATCCCACTGAAACTCATCCACGAAATTCAGGTTAAAAGGCCCCACCACCACCACCTTATAACCTCCTCTCATTTGGGTAACCAGGACAGCACATCTCGGGGTAGGATTTTTATTCTTTGAGCTTAAATAGTTAATGATCAAACTAATATTACCCAAACCTCAGAAGGAGCCATAAACTGAGATTTGGCCAGAAGTTCCCCACCACTTCCTGTGTACCCTTTAGTGCCTGCTCTGGAACACAAATGTAATCAATAAGCCGCTGATTGGATTCTGGGTACATTCAAGATGTTTTTGTCTCTTGGCGCCAGATTTAGAACACGGGTCTGTCTCCGAATCTTGGGGATTTTGCTGTAGAGCTGAGGCTTTGTTGTTTTGTTTCCCAAAACATCCCAGAACAGGTGGCCAGTTTTGGACCTCAGTTATATGCATTCATTCACCCTCCCTCCCATCAGCTTCTCTGAGCCCTGAGCCCAAGCAGACGGTTTCCTCCAAGGTGCTTCTTTAGACATCTTGGTGATTCATGTATTTGGAGAATGTCACAGGCTAGTCCATGGATCCCATCCAAGGCAGAGGGGTAGCTATAATCGGAGAAGACCCCACTGGGCTTGAGACCAACAAAAGAAAGGGACCCCAGCAGGATACAGGACATGGATATCCCTGGGGCTGAGGAAGTAGGGGCTTGCCGAGTTTTATTCTGGGTTTCAGAATTTAATCCTACATTCTTGCTCAGGTACCCTTCAGGCAAACTGAAAACCTGATAAATGTCAAGCGTTGGGTGGCACAGATACCTGGTTTTGATACAATGTGCCAGATTCCCCTGTCTTCTGTTGACAAGCAGCTTACCATGCACTGCAGTATAAACTTGGGCCCAGGGAGACTGGCTCAGATTTGCTCTAACAGTTTATGGAGTTTGGTGTTTCAGCCCTCATTCTCACATGGTTTCTGTGGGTGACTGAGTTACTGGGGAGCTAGTAGCGAGTGATCGCTCTCCCAGACTGACAGGTTTTTGCGTGCTTGTGGTCGGCGACGTTTTCTGTATCATCCGCCTGAGCCTGTTGGATAGAGCACTTCAAGCAGGGCGCTTGTAGTAGGATGGTTGGCATGACGTCATCCACAGGCTTCAGTGCCTCTTATCCTGAGGTTTGTGGGATCTGAGGGAGCAGAGAGTGATGGTCAAATCCTCCACCCAGCCCTTTCAGACCTTTGTTTCCAACCCAGGAAATTGGTACATGTTGGAGAAATCTACTGCATCCAAATGCAGGCTCTTCATGCTGGTTAGGACAGACGTATTTGACACATTTCACTGAACGATACTTTGGCAAAGACTGAAGCCAAGTCTGCTATTGCGAAAATAAGAGAAAAGGGAGAGAGAAAACGGGGGAAGGAGAGAGGAGGGAGAGAGGACAGGCAGGCTAAGAGAAACACATAGTGATTTTTGCTGGAGGGTCGCAAGGCTTGGACAGCTGGGATGGATCTTGGTCAGCATACTTTAAGACTTGCAGGAGCAACTTCAGCTTGTGAACGAGCCAGGCAAAGGAGAAGCTGGTTCTCTTGTCTAGAGGAACAAGAGCTCCTCCGTTCATCCTCATTCAGGCTTTCTCTAATTCCTTCTCATTTCCTCATCGGGAACCTGGGGCTAAAGAGGGCTTGTGACTAGGTCCTGGAAGGAATAACTAAGTACTTTACATACTTAATTGCACCAAAGGTAAATTAATAACACACTTGAAGAGGGTGAAATGAGCTCTTTTACAGAAACTAGAAACAAAAGGACTCAAGAAAGACAGTGATGGGGTCTTGTGCCTGCCTGAGTCTGTTTAAGGTCAGCTTCTGCCCGTGGACTACCAGGACCGTCAGAGAACTCTCTGTGAGCTGAGGGAGCCTCCTCAAACATGGCCTCCCACAAAGTTGATCCCAGGGGTTACAAATGACCTTTTAACTGTGGGGTCAAAAAATACTCACCCAGGTATAGGTTTCCAATGTGTAGGAGCACCACAGCTACCCACTTGCAAAGAACCTTTCTAAAAGCCTAAGGCAGGAGAAGATAGAGCCTTCCAAGGAGACTAAGGATCAGGGAAGAGAGAAAAAATGAAGCAGCAAGATCAGACTAAAATGGAAGCAGGGTGGGGGGGAATATAGGACATCTCTGTGGGATAGCCAGCAGGTGGGCGGGAAGGTAGTTGCCATGGCAACAAGTCTCCACAGCAGCAAATCCCAGCAGGTGGGTGGGAAGGTAGTCTCCATGGTGACATGTCTCCTCAGCAGCAAATCCCAGTGGGTGGGCAGGAAGACCTGTTTCTGTGGTAACCGCACTGCACTGACTTCCCCGTTTCTCCACTAGAGGAAAAAGATGGTCTAACCCAGTGGTTTTCCAACTTTAGCAGGCATGAGAATTACCTGGAGAGCTTGTTAAACACACGGATTGCTGGGCCCCATCCCCAGAGTTTCCGATTCATTAGGTCTTGGAGGAGGGGGAAGTGAGGACCTGCCATGAGAATGAAGAGAACGGGGCATCCGAGACCCTGGAAGGAAGTGGAAATGGATGAACTTGGACAGGAGGGGCAAGGAAGGCTTAGGAATTGTAGCCTCTTGGGATCTTCACTTCCTCCAGAGAGAGGAGGATGGGGAACGAGAAGTAACTATAGATGTGTAATGTGCTGATCATATTCGAGATGCTTATGTTCATTTTATCCTTGTTACAGCCCTTTGAAGTATTTTATCCCCATTTTACAGAAGAGGAAACTAGAGCCCAGAGATTCTCAATAACTTGCCTAAAGCTACATGGCCAGTAAGCGGTAGAGCAAGAACTCAAACCAAACTGACTCCAGGGTCCCTGCTCTTTCCACTCTACCTTGCCAGGTGCTAGGGTAATGTCCCGGCTGGTACATCAGGGCAGAGGATGCTGGGTCCTGGTCATTTGCAGTTCCTGCAGTTTAAGTCTCCCAGCTGGAGGCATCCCTTTTGAACGGTTTGGAGACCTCACCTTCCAAACTGGAGAATGGGTGGGAGGTAGGAAGCCGATCCTTCCTATAGTGACGGCGCTGGTCCTTGCAGAAAGGAGCAATGGTTAACGCTAGCTGGGTGGAAAGAGCTGCGCTGCATGCTCATCCTCCGTCCTCATGCCCCCAACTGTCACCGTCATCCAAATCCTCCATCCCTCCACCTTCACTGTCCTCGTGCCCTTTGTTGAATCCAGGTTTCCTGAGCACTGGCGATCAGGCTGCCAAGGGCAACTATGGGCTCCTTGACCAAATCCAGGCCCTCCGCTGGGTGAGCGAGAATATCGCCTTCTTCGGTGGTGATCCCCGCCGTATCACCGTCTTTGGCTCGGGCATTGGCGCGTCCTGTGTCAGCCTCCTCACGCTGTCGCATCACTCTGAGGGTGAGTAGCTCTTGGAATGAAACAGGAACTAGACAAGTGCTGGCCGCCGACCCTGAGCCCCAGTCCCTCCAGGCTCCAGGGTACCCAATTCCATGTCCCAGGAGCATCCAGGGGAGTCAGCAGCCCTCACTTGCCAGCTCGGTGTCCCTTTGGGGAGAAGTGGAAGGGAAATGTTTCTCGAGGGGACGATGTAATTCTCCCACTGTGAGAGAGGGAAGGAGAGAATCCCATTTACATCTTGAGAAAGGAATGTTCTCCTGATGTGGGAGTCTTATTGAGGAGCGTGGGAGTAGAATGTCTCTCTCTGAAGGACAAGGGCTCTTTTTGGGCGGGGGTGGGGGGGGGAATCTTTCCGTGTGGGAAGGACACATGACTTCGGGTAGAGCTCTAGAGTGGAAATTAGTTTTTAGGTGTAAGAGACATTCTCTGCCTTTCTCGCTGAAGAACAAGTCTGTGCAAGACGGGAACTGCCCTTGACGGGGGTGGGGGGTGGGGGGTGGGGGGTGGGGGGGCAGAGATGGGACGGAAGTGAGGATTACAAACCTGCGGGTGGGCTTTGCCTGAGGGATGTCGAGCTCTTATCAGACTCCAGACCAGACCTCTCCCACCCCCGGGCTGTACAGCCCCCTCTAAGGGAGACTTTCATTTTTAGCCCGAAGGGAAACCTCTCTCCTTGCTGTGGGTCCCCCTGCCAGTGACCCTTCCAAGGGGGCCAAATAGGGCCTTTTTTTTGCTCAGCAGGAAGTGTTCTCTTCATTCTCTTCACCTCTGGACTATAAGAGCCCTCTCTACCTCTGAGAGGCAAAGATGAGCTTCTCACAAAGAAGAGATCTTCCCAAAATAAGTGTCCTTCTCTGAGATAAGGAAGGCCGTAAGAGAGGACAGGGTTTATTACTGAAATCAACCTTATGAGTTAGTGATATTCTAACAGAAAGACTTGCAGTCTCTCTTTGAAGAAGGCCTGTCTTTCTGAAGGAGAAAAATCACCTTCTCTGACCTAGAAATTCTGTCTCTATCCCTCCAGGGACTCCATGAGGGGAGACTAAGGTGGGATGTAGGGAATGTTGGATGTACATCCCTCCTTTAGAATATGTTTCTAGGTGACAGTACAGGAACGGGAATTCCTTTTTTCCACCAAGGAGGGTGAAGTGACTAGTTGTGAGGGTGCCTCTGTTTGGAAAGAGGAACGGTGCCTCCTCTGATTAGGGACTATTTCCCTGGGAGGAGAAGGCCTTTCTTGGTGTGCTGCTATTCTCTGTCTCATAGGGGGCCTGTGTCCCTGGAGACCTGGGTGCTTTTAAGATTTATTCTCTTGGGACTTCCCTGGTGATCCAGAGGTTAAGACTTTGCCTTCCAGTGTATGGGGTGCAGGTTCGATCCCTGGTCCAGGAGCTAAGATCCCACATCTTTGGCCCTCCTGGCCAAAAAACCAAAACAGAAAACAGAAGCAATATTGTAACAAATTCAATAAAGACTTTTTTTTAAAAAATCTAAAAAAAAGATTTATTCTCTCTGTTTTTCTGTAACTGATTAATGGAGAATAATCTTTCAAAAAGTGAGGCTCACTTAAGTACTCATCTATATTTCTCTCCCTCTCTTTTTCACCCATGCAAACTCCCTTTCTCTCTCTCTCTCTCTCTCTCTCTCTCTCTCTCTCTCTCTCTTTTGGCTGCACCATGCGGCATGCAGGATCTTAGTTCCCTGACCAGGGATCGAACCCGTGGCCCCTGCATTGGGAGCATGGAGTCTTAACCACTGGACCACCAGGGAAGTCCCGTAAACTCCCTTTCTCTTAGAGGAACAGAACTGTGCACCTGAGGGCCAGGTTCTCCCTTACTTGGGAATGTTGGGGCCAGAGAGAGAATGATACCTTTTTCCCCTAGGGGGGAAGAATCATCTATTTTTGAGTTTGGGGGACTGGTTCCCTCTCACCTAGCGGGAAATTTGGATCTGAGGCATCAGTAGCTTCAGGAAAAGGAAAGTGTCTGTGGAGGTTACAGCCTGGGAGGGCACGTTCCCTGGAGACTTTCAGACCATAGGGCCTTTGCCCTTGGGAATCTTTCCCTAAACTCCCAGAATGTGAGGCTCTCTCCTGTCTGCATTTCTCATCTCTCATGAAAAAGACCCCTTTGTGGTGGAAGCGCCAGCTCCCTGGTGGTGTGCTGGCACAGAGCTGGGCCCAGCTGGGCAGGAAGCAAGAGGGGAAGACAAGGAGAGATAAAGAGAGGGAGCATAAGGAAGCTGATGTCTGGGACCCAAGGGGTTAATTCTTCCTGGCGTTTCCTTAACCCCCAAGTTACCAACCATCACCCAGAACAAGGAAGCAAGAAGCAGGCAGGGGATCAGTCAGGAAAGGAGCCCAACAACCCCTCCTCTGGTCCTAACCCATCATTCCAGCCGAAAGGGTTACTCGTCCTTTGCAGTCCATTCAACCCAGAGGGCAGCCTCAGTAACAAAGGAATGAGGAGGTGTTCGATCTGTCCCTCAGGGACAAGCAAGGGAGGCTTAAGCTGTGAGAGATACGACAGATCTGACCTGGTGCTGCTTATTTTCTATAGGGCTTTTCCAGAGGGCCATCATCCAAAGTGGTTCTGCTCTGTCCAGCTGGGCTGTGAACTACCAACCAGTGAAGTACACCAGCCTGCTGGCAGACAAGGTAGGCTGTAACGTGCTAGACACCGTCGACATGGTGGACTGTCTTCGGCAAAAGAGTGCCAAGGAGCTGGTAGAGCAGGACATCCAGCCTGCCCGCTACCATGTGGCCTTTGGCCCCGTGATTGACGGTGATGTCATTCCTGATGACCCAGAGATTCTCATGGAACAGGGCGAGTTCCTCAACTATGACATCATGCTAGGTGTCAACCAGGGTGAGGGGCTCAAGTTTGTGGAAGGGGTGGTGGACCCTGAAGATGGTGTCTCTGGCACTGACTTTGACTACTCAGTCTCCAACTTTGTGGACAATCTGTATGGCTATCCTGAGGGTAAGGACACCCTGCGGGAGACCATCAAGTTCATGTACACAGACTGGGCAGACCGTGACAATCCTGAGACCCGCCGTAAAACACTGGTGGCACTCTTCACTGACCACCAGTGGGTGGAGCCCTCGGTGGTGACAGCTGATCTGCACGCCCGCTACGGCTCGCCTACCTACTTCTACGCCTTCTACCATCACTGCCAGAGCCTCATGAAGCCTGCTTGGTCAGACGCGGCTCATGGGGATGAAGTACCCTACGTTTTCGGTGTCCCTATGGTAGGCCCCACTGACCTTTTCCCCTGCAACTTCTCCAAGAATGACGTTATGCTCAGTGCTGTCGTCATGACCTACTGGACCAACTTTGCCAAGACCGGGTAAGGAGAAACTGGGGGTTCTTCTTTGGGACCCCAGCATGCCCTCCCCTCTGCTCCTCTATCCAAACCTCTTCCATCATCTCCCTTCCTAAGACAGTCCCCAAATCTTGATTGGTGACCCCTTCATCCCTCTTCCTACGTCCCCCTTTCTAGTCTTTCATGCCATTTCCTTCCCTTAAAAATTTTGTTGGGCTTCCCTGGTGGCGCAGTGGTTGAGAGTCCGCCTGCCGATGCAGGGGACACGGGTTCGTGCCCCGGTCCGGGAGGATCCCACGTGCCGCGGAGCGGCTGGGCCCGTGAGCCATGGCCGCTGAGCCTGCGCGTCCGGAGCCTGTGCTCCGCAACGGGAGAGGCCACAACAGTGAGAGGCCCGCGTACCGCTAAAAAAAAAAAAAAAAAAAAAGTAAAAAAATTTTGTTGAGGCTCAGAACTCAGCATTAGGATTGAGAAGGAGTTAGAGTTACTGGCAGAACTATGGGATTCAAGGTTAGATGGTCGGAGGCCATGTGAAGTGGGAATAAAGTACATTCAGAAAGAGCTTTTAAAGGGCTCTCAGAAAAATTGGGCAGCTGAAAAGATTGATGGGTGCTCTGTAGCTTGTGAGAAGAAGAAGCGTCCTATAGGTTGATCTCACAGGATGGGCGCAGGGAAGGATGAAATGGTTTCCATGATGTCACGGGCAATAGGAGTTCAAGGCCTGGGGACAAACAGGGGTATGGACAGAGGGAAGGACCCTGAAAAAGATGGAAATGGTGGGACATTTTGGACTGGGAAAGGGGTTTAGGGCTGGGTGTGAGAGGAAGAATCCTGGACCCTTTCCTTGTCTAGGTAGAGTGGTGACCCCAGATTTCCATGTGGTATTTCAGGGATCCCAACAAGCCGGTCCCCCAGGACACCAAGTTCATTCACACCAAGGCCAACCGCTTTGAGGAAGTGGCCTGGTCCAAATACAATCCCCGAGACCAGCTCTACCTTCACATCGGCCTGAAGCCAAGGGTCCGCGATCATTACCGTGCCACTAAGGTGGCCTTTTGGAAACACCTGGTGCCCCACCTATACAACCTGCATGACATGTTCCACTACACGTCCACAACCACCAAAGTGCCACCCCCGGATACCACCCACAGCTCCCATATCACCCGCAGGCCCAATGGCAAGACCTGGAGCACCAAACGACCAGCCATCTCACCTGCCTACAGCAATGAGAATGCCCAAGGGTCCTGGAACGGGGACCAGGATGCAGGGCCGCTCCTGGTGGAGAACCCTCGTGACTACTCCACTGAATTAAGCGTCACCATCGCCGTGGGGGCCTCCCTCCTCTTCCTTAATGTCCTGGCCTTCGCTGCCCTCTACTATCGGAAGGACAAGCGGCGTCAGGAGCCCCTGCGGCAGCCCAGCCCTCAGAGGGGAGCCGGGGCTCCTGAATTGGGAGCTGCTCCCGAGGAGGAGCTGGCAGCACTGCAGCTGGGCCCCACCCACCACGAGTGTGAGGCGGGTCCCCCCCATGACACCCTGCGCCTCACTGCACTGCCCGACTACACGCTGACCCTGCGACGCTCCCCTGATGACATCCCACTCATGACCCCCAACACTATCACTATGATCCCCAACTCCCTGGTGGGGCTGCAGACATTGCACCCCTATAACACCTTTGCCGCAGGGTTCAACAGTACCGGGCTGCCCCACTCACACTCCACCACCCGGGTATAGCTGCAGCCCAGAGCACAGCATATATCCCAGCTCTGTCCCTCCCGGATCCACGAACACACACACACACGCACACACACACACACACACACACACACACACACACACACACACAGACATATATGTATACGCACGCACCCACACCCGACAGCAGACCCACCTGCACAAACATAGACAGATGTGGGCACGCACCCGCATGTGCAACAACACAAATAAGGAAGTAAACCTGAACAAACCCTTCAAGTGGGGACGCAAACGAGTCCTTGGGGAACTGAGGACCCGTGGAACAGCAGCTGAAGCCGGCTCCCCGAGCCTGACCACAGACACTACTGGGGAGCCTGAAGCACCAGCTGGACACCCCCTTGGTGCTCGCCTTCCACCTCTCTTGGAACTGCACCACCGACCAACTCCAGACTTGGGAGCTTTAAAGAGCAGAGTAGCTCTTTCTCCCCCAGACTTGGTCTTTTTTCTGGGTCTTGTTTTTGTTGATTTTTAAAAAAAATTTTGGAACAAGTGCTTCTCCAACCGATGGGTGCAAAGAAGCTCCGGAAGGGAGGGCTCCAGGCCCAGGTCTCTCTGGCTCTGGAACTCCCAGTGCTCACACAATCCGACCAAGGAACATGGCCCCCAAGAAAGAAACAGGTTCCAGCAAAACCATGGGGAGAAGGAGCAAGGGACTCTCACTGGATGGGGTTGGAGGGCCTTAGGGGGCAACTTGCCAGCCACCTCTGTATCTCTGCGGAGGGCTGCAGAGACCACAGGGTGACCTGCGTCCCCCAGAGGCCAGGAGCATCAGCCTAGCTAGACCAGGCAGGGGACTGCAAATTTGGTGAAGGAGGTTTCGTGGAGGCCATGTGATTATCGGTGCCCTGGGTACAATCTGGGTTCTGCCTCTGCCCTTGGGGTAATGCTATCAGAAATTCGCCCCATTTTCTTTACAGAGTCTCTTTTGTGTCTGTCATTTCTCTTTCAAAAAGGTGGTGTTTTTTGTTGTTGTTGGCTTTTTTTTTTTTTTTTAAAGAAAAGTTCTTAAAACACTAACGGAAACCCACGGAGTTTGTCCTTTGTAAAAATTTTAAACACAGTGTCTTGATATAAAAATAAAAAATCCAGTTAGCACTCCCAACCTGCCTCCCTTGCACAGGCCTTGCCCAACAGACCTCCTGGCAGGGCGCCTCCCTCTGCATCCTGTGCCTTTAAGCTGATACAAGTCTGGGCAGCACACTACCGGCCCCCTTCACGAAGGCCTCTCCAATCTTAATCAGGTTGCAGTCCCCACCCCCCACCCCCCCCCCCCCAACGCTCTGGGTTCCTGCAGCTGAAGCCTTCTCTCAGCACCTCGGGCCTCCTAATGAAACATCAAAAAAAAACACTTCCTTCTTCACTGCGCCACTCTGCTGCCGCCGCCACCACCCGCCGCTGCCTCTGCCACTGCCACCATTGCCACCGCCCTGCCCTCGTCCTGGACTGGGGGCTGGGAGGAGGTCTGCCCTCTAACGTGCTGAAATTCTTTTTCGTGTCTGAATCCAGTGCAGCATCAGATATGTGGACTCCCCGGCCTTGGGTGACTGACAGAGCAGGGGCCCTCTCCTCCCCAGAGATACTGGTTTCCTGGTCTATGAATTAAAATTGGAGAAGTCACTGGGGCTCTTGGAGCATTCCTCTCCAGGATGGTCATCAGTGGCTCCCTGTCAACCCTGGGGGACAGATTCAATGGGCTCGACAGAGTTAGCATTATGGTATCGTATTATTCTCAGTGACTTGAAGGACTGAACCAGGAGTCTGCTCATCAAGTGTGACAGTTGGGTGGGGTTGCTGACACCTCAGAAACCAGGAATAGAATTCTTCAAAGTGACCCTGACAAAATGAGGGAGATGAACCAACATAACAGGATGATGTTCAGAGGGGACAAACACAAGGCAGTACAAAGACCAAAATCGAGGACTAGTATACTAATACGGTACGTGGGGACGAGAGAGATGGGCAATGATTGACTTGACCCAGGTTAGTTAAAAAAGAAAAAAAGAACTGGGGGGAGGCTGGCAGGGTGGGTCACGAGTTGAATGAGTCTGAGTCCGTAGTGTAGAACTGGCTTTCTCTTCCCTCCCTGCTCCCTCCCACCCTCTTCTTTCTCTTCCTCCCTCCCTCCCTCCCTTCCTTCCTTCTTTCCAAAACTAACTCAAATACTAGCATATCATTGGGGCTTCCCTGGTGGCGCAGTGGTTGAGAGTCCGCCTGCCGATGCAAGGAACACGGGTTCGTGCCCCGGTCCGGGAAGATCCCACATGCCGCGGAGCGGCTGGGCCCGTGAGCCATGGCCACTGAGCCTGCGCGTCCGGAGCCTGTGCTCCGCAACCGGAGAGGCCACAACAGTGAGAGGTACGCGTACCGCAAAATAAATAAATAAATACTAGCATATCATAACAAAAATTTAGGATGGAATCCCTGGGAAGTAATCAGAATCCGAATTTTTAGAATTAGAAGTAACCTCAGAGTCATGTAGTCCAACCCACTTATTTTATAATTGGATAAATGGGCTCAGAAAAGCACAATGTCACAGTGTTCGAAACAGATCTAGAATGCAGTCCAGTAACATATGACCTTTCTCAAGCTCCTCAACTTTCTCCACTCTACCTAGTATTGGTTAGGCCTTTGAAAACAGTCGTGGGTCTGCCCTTGGTCAACACATTTTCAGCATATGTGGAAAAGCTGCAGAGGGTCTGGAGAAGAGCAAAAACAATGCGCCAAAGGACTAGGGTTTGTTTGTTTTTTTTTAATTTAGAAAGGAAGAAGCTGATGAAGTAACATTCAATAATTGTAGAGCACCTACTATATGACAAGTGTGCTATATACCATCTTCAGAAATGTAACTCTTAAATAAGGACAGAGCTGGTGATCCGTTCTCCATTTCTTCTGAGACAGATAGAGGGGAAAAGATGGTCAAACACAAGGCAAAACTTTGCTGTAGATAGGAGCTGATCATGCCACGTAGTAAGTCCTCAATAATAGTTGCCAAATTGAGTGAACGACTAAGGGAAGCCATGGTGCTCACCTTCCTGAAGGCGGAGAGGGCTGGGTTACGTGACCATTTTAGATCAATTCAGAGTCTTTGTTGTCATGATCCTTTCATTGCTCCATGTCAGATATTACCAAATTGGGCCTCCTCTTATGGGGTGTGTGTGTGTACCTCCAAATTAGGAGGCTTTCTAGTTGGGAAGATTTAGACATTGCTTCTCCTCTAAGAACTCAAGGTGCCATAGCAAACCCAGCTCCAATCCTATTTGGGACCCATCAGTGAGAGATTACAGTCGGTCTTCACACCTTCAAAAGGTCTGAGTGGGCTTCCCTGGTGGCGCAGTGGTTGAGAGTCCGCCTGCCGATGCTGGGGACACGGGTTCGTGCCCCGGTCCGGGAAGATCCCACATGCCGCGGAGAGGCTGGGCCCGTGAGCCGTGGCCGCTGGGCCTGCGCGTCCGGAGCCTGTGCTCCGCACCGGGAGAGGCCACAACAGTGAGAGGCCAGGGTGCCTTGAGTGTTCTTGGCCCCCTTGTTGACCGCCAGCCCTGAGCCCAGCTAAGAAAGCCCAGGTTCTTGTTTAAAGGGCTGAGGGTATAGTTAGGTTTGATTTCACACTGCAAAAATCATTAGTGCCTAGACCAGGTCCAGCCTGCATCCCTAGATTTATCTAGTTTCTATATTAGTCCTTTGAGGAGCTGGACACAGCTATCTTGGGATCTGAACTTGTGGTATGTGTGAAGGGCCAGAGGTTGGTCACTGTGGAAAATCTCTGTAGGAAGTGAAGATGGTTATCAGGACTGTAGGCCAGGCCCTGTGCTGGTTTATATACCATGAGGGATAAAACATACCCCTTTTGAAAAAAAAAAAAAAACATACCCCTTTTGGTGTGCATACTGTCAGGAAGACAAAACTGAACTATGATCAAATGAGTGACATGCATAATCTCTGTGACTTCAATTGTATGATAAAGGTTAAAGGAGTTACAGAAATTGCAAGAAAGGCTATGATGAGATCTGGGTAGATGGGTGGAATAGTGGGCATTCCAAATTGGGAGAAAGTCCTCAGCCAGAGCATGGAGATAAGGTCTAGATGTGCTTTAGGAGCAGTGAGGGAACTGACTTGACCGAAGTAGAGGGTTCAAGTTAAACGGTGGGAAATCAGATTGGAAAGGTAGGTTGTGGAGGTCTTCATAACAGCTGAGGAGTTTGGGTGTTACCAGATGAGTGATGGGGTGCCCTTTTTCATTTGCTAATGGTTTTACAGAGAGGAATCAAAACCTCCTAGGCAACCCTTGTGTTCCTTCTCTTCTGCAAAGAGAAGGACTTTCAGAGTCAAAGGGACAAAGTGAGCCCCAGAGAGAGGCTCCTCAAGGCAGTCTAGTCCCAGAGAGGCGTTAGCTGCTCTGAGCAACTCCATCTCATAGTTTAGGTCAATAACAGCCCAGGGCATTATGATGACCTGCAGCTCAAGTTGCAGGACAACTGGTGATGTCTTTGAAAACCCCATGGAGGGTGAAAGGGATGCACACTGCCGTGGTGTCACTGAGATCGACGAGTTAAATATTGATTGAAGGCAAGAGTCGAGAACAAATGATTAAAAGGAGGATTGGTGAGCACTTACAAAAGGAAGAGAAGATCACTCAGCCCCTGCGTGGATTCAGGAAAAGCAAGTCATTCCCCACTCAAGCTCATTTCCTTTGATAGGGTGACTCGATGGGCAGATGAGGAGAATGCTACCCCTACAATGTATTTGGAGTTCAATAAAACGTTCTCTCACCATACTCTTGGGACAATATAAAGAAATGTGGGGATTCTAAGCGATTCTTAACCAGTTGAACGACCACACACAAAAGGGTTCTTTCTGTTTTAATGTCACTAGATCAAATTTGAAAATTACGCATAGCTGGGAGAGAGAGCCAAAATGTGAGATGACAGAAAAAGAATTCGTAGAGCTGTCAAGAGGCTGGTATGATATGTACCAGTCATGAGGCTGGACTCACTATAGCAAAATCAAAGTTTACAGGGACAAATATGAAGTCACCTATTTGAATTCCAAAATGTAACAGTACAACCGTAGGAAGTGAGAGACGTTGCTTAGAGGGTTTCAGAATAAATGAAAACTCTTCACGATCCATGAGTCAAAAGCACTCATGGTTGTTTGGTTGTTACAAAAAGTATTGTGACCTTGGGCTGTATTAATAAGAGTATAACGTCCAGAATAAAGGAGGTGATCATCTTGTGCTACTCTGCACTGGTCAGACCACACCTGAGGTCCTCCGTTCAGTGGAGGCATCACACTTCAAAGGACATGCCAACAAAAGTACAGCCAGAGAAAGAGTGGTGAGAATAGTGAGGGGACTAGCAAATCCCCAGAGAAATTTGTCTACTGTCAGCAAATCATTACTGGGCTCATGGTGAAGAGGAAGCTGTAGATTTATTCTGTGTATGACTCCAAGGGCTCTGAGATCTAATGGGTGGAAGTTACAGGAAAGCAGATTTTGATTCAACAGAGGAAGAGGCTTTTTTTCTTTCTTTTTTATAATAAAAAAAAAAGATAATAAAAATTTTGGCTCGTGATTCCGGCCTCTTGAAGTCCTTTTAAAATTTATTACCGGCAGTTTCAAAAACAGAGAAGAAAAAATTTCCTAATCTCAACAGCCTGATATAAGCATTTCGCTGTGTTTAGGAAGAACTTTCTAATGATTAGTAATAGTCTCTGAAATTAGAATAGACTACCTCAAACGGTAGGCAGCTCACCATCACCAGAGATATTCAAACAGTGACTGGACAATCACTCCATGTGGGTGATTCAAAGGCAAAGAAAGCATCTGATAAAGGACTGTGCCGGATGACCTCTAGAGTTACTGGGATTCTATGATACGTGAGCTGGAAAGTCTCATGATAAAGTATTCAGAAAAATATTACTGGAGTCTCTGTGCAGGGCAGGCTGGAAGCAGAGATAGTAACTGGTTGGGAGGTACCTACTTTGAGGGCCACAGCGATTTTCACCTCTGGCCCCCACCCCTACCCCTGACTTGAATCCCCAAATTACAGTGTCAGAAGCTGACTTAATGGTTGCCTAATTCCTCACCCTTATGATCTGATGCTTGATCCCCTCTGCAACCTCTTTGCCAATAGTTATCTTGCCTCTCTCTGTTTAAATACCTCCAGTGATGGGAATATCTTGTCCTTTCAAAGCCGACCATTGCATAATATTTGGTCATCTTGAACCATCATAAAGTTCTTCCTTAGGTTGAGTCAAAATATGTTTTCCCAGAGCACATGCCCTTTGTCCCTCTTTTTTTTTTTTTTTGCGTTACGCGGGCCTCTCACTGCTGTGGCCTCTCCCGTTGCGGAGCACAGGCTCTGGACGCGCAGGCTCAGCGACCATGGCTCACGGGCCCAGCCGCTCCGCGGCATATGGGATCTTCCCGGACCGGGGCACGAACCCGTGTCCCCTGCATCGGCAGGCGGACTCTCGACCACTGCGCCACCAGGGAAGGCCCCCTTTGTCCCTCTTATCGAGCAAAACAAGATGACTCCTTCTTCTATATGACGAAGCTTCCAATATTTGAAAACTTGATCTGGATCCACCACCATCCCCTTTTTGATCCCTTCTCCAGGTTCACAGATGATGATTCTAAAATCCCCTCACACTCCTGGTCTCCGTCGTTTGTGCATGCTCCAGGTTGCTAATGCCCCTGTTCTTGTGTGGTGGCCAAGGCTAAAGACAGTCCTCCACTGCGGTCTAGTGAGCAGAGAAGAAAGCACAACTGTAATCTCCCACATCCTAGCCCTGAATTCATCAGCATTGCAGGCAGCTAATGTCAAAAATAATGAGCCTACAGGCACCTCAAACACCTGAAACCCTTTCACACAGAGTCACGTCTCTCCTCCCTTGCACTGAAGCATTTGGTTTTGACGAACTAGATTATGAAACTTTACATTTCATTTTCCTGGTTCATTATGGCCTCTTGGGATCTTCCTGAAACCAGCATCATTTACAGATTTGACCAGCGTGCCATCAATGTCCTGATCCAAGTTGTTAATTAAATTATTGAACAGGCCAGGGACCTCCCTTCAGGCCTCCAAAGATCCACTAGTCACCGGCTGTGAATACACCTTTACTGTCCTATCTTCACCCCACATTTTTTCTTCTTATCCACAAGGACATCTCACACCAGGACATTCTTAAACAAAGTAAGATTGCATTCTGAAATCCTCTTTGGAAACAAGGGAGGGGGGAGCAAATGGAGCAGAGATGAAAGGAGTTTGACCTTTAGATCTTCCCCTCCCTTTTCCCCAGTCCCATGATGAGTTCCATGACCTCAGTCTCCAGGAAGGAATTTCCAGCCACCAGCTCAGGTAGAGAAAGTTGAAAGAACTGAATTTAGGGTCAGAAAAACTGCATTCAGACCCATCTCCGCCTCTTCCCAGCTGTATGACCACGGGCAAGTTCTTTAACTTCTCTGAGTCTGTTTGCTCATCTGTAAAACAGGGATGATAACACCTACCTCACAGGGTTGTTGTGAGGATTAAATGGGAAAATGGATGTGAATGTGCTTTGTAAACTGTAAGCACCATACAAATGTAAGATATTATTATCATTATTTATTGAGTGCCTACTGTGTTCATCAGTACAGGGTATACAAAAGATACATAAAATATGGTCCTTGCCCTTGGGGAGCTCATAATTTTGTAGGGGAGACATGTTCAAAAACAACTATAACATAAAGTAGAAGAATAGGGCAAATGGCACAAGTTGTTATGGTAATTTAGAAAAGTGGAGGTCTTTTCAGACTGGGGGAAGTGAAGGAAGGCTTCATGGAGCTCTATCTGCACCTCAACAAGTGCCTTGGATCTGACAGATAGAAACAGCTGAGAGTGGACAGAATTCCAGGTGGAGGAGCCTGGGAATGGGGATTTATGGAGCGTGTCTGAGGGGCTGGAAGCAGTCCTGTTTGACTGTAAGAGGCCATGAGGCTGGTTGGCCACATCACAACTTGTTTAGACATGGTCATTCCTAGCATGCCCATGACAGAGCGCTCAGCCCTTCAGAAGGGGGCCCAGGATTTGAGCAGAGCCGCTGAGGTTTGATGTCTGCTACTCCTCAGCTGACCACCTTGAAGAAAAACAACTCTTCTGGAGGGTGGAGGCATCTGAAATGATTCCAGGAAAGTCCCATTTTCCTTATCTGCCGCTGAGAAATAGGTCTCCGGGAAGGGTGAGGACTGAGGCTGCATTTAAATCCTTGGAATCTTCAGCTGGAAGATTAAAGATTCAAGCGTTTTTATTGAATGAGAGTTATCCACCATATCTGAAAGGCTTCTTATTTTTCAATTCCACGTGGGGAGCGGGGAGGGAGAGGAAAATAGTTCAAGGACTCTCAAGGTCCATTTCCTGCCGGTTTCTTTGGAGTTATGGTTATACTTTGGTGCCACCTGGTGTCCGAGATGGAATATAGCAGCCTCCTTCCGAAGTTGAGAGCACTGGACCGCCGCCCAGCATCTAGGACGAGGCAAGCTTCCTTCCAGTAGGGTAGAGTCACTCTGGGGTCTGGGTAACAGAAAAGAAGAGGGAGAAAGGGAAAATGCTGCTCCAGGCAGGCCTCATGGCCATCCTTTCCTCTGTCATTAAAGCTCCAGTTTCCCCCAGAGTACCCCTGGAGATGTGTGCTTACCCAAGTACTACAGGATTATGTTTGCTGTGTCCCCCTTCCTCCACCCAACCCCACTCACACACACTTTCTTACGATGGCTTGAATATCCGTAACAGATGCTACAAGATCTCTCTTTCAGATCTGACCAAGAGACATTGTTGTCAGCCTCTAGGGCGGCCAAGGGAGGAACAGTAAAAAGGTCTGGTTCCCCCATGAGCTCACCTCTGTTTCCTCCCGTGTGAGTTATACTGTTCTAGAATGACTGAGCCCAAACTCTTCCAAGAGAAATCTGTTCCCGGAGGCTATACTTAGGCTTCCTACAGTCCTTCTAAAAGGTTAGGGGAGGGAGAATGGGGGGGCCTCAGAGAGCAGAACAGACGGTAGCCCCTTTTGCCCTCAAACCCCATTCCTGAATAGATTAAAAACGATCGATAAAACTAAAACCGAATTGGTCTGATGATGCCTCACAATGGGGTAATCGTAGAGGGTAGATTGAGGGGGTCGCTTGAATTGGGATGGCCGGAGCTGAGTAAGGACAAGACTGAGCTAGTGAAGAGGTGAATCCCTCTGCCACTGCCTGCATTCTCAGGTACCCTTGAAGTCTGCTTTTCTGTTGTGCCCCCATCTTCTCAGGCACAGCTTTTGCAGGCTCCTCTGAGTGCTGGGAATCCTGGGTAGCTCTCAGTTTGGATTATGGATTGTGGGTGGGAGACTGAAAATGGCTGAAGTGCAAATGGAAGGAATCAGCTAGATTAGAATGCTTTCATTCTCAGATCACTACTTTTACATGTCTCAGCTCTTCCCTGGTCCCTACAATACAGGGTGGCATGAGTGGAGGCCCCCAAACGGGACTGGCCAAGAAGTTAACAAACCCCTTTTTATCCTGTAGTTTAGCTACAACTGGGTTGCCAATTTTTTTAAGTAACATCTGCTAGGAAACAGATAAGAAGACTAACAAAAGAACATACAAACAAATGGGTTTAGGGGTTAACTAACATTCCTTACCCTATCCTGGATCAGCTGAAGTCTAACTGTAGGTGAACTTACCTGGTGCAATGTACAGGGAACCCAACCAAGTCCTTCTGTGTCGGGGCAACCTTGCAAAACAGGTGAGAGGCCAGAAGTTAGACCAAGCTGCCTAGACTTTAGCTTGACATAGATCTGGTGAGATTGGCAGTCCCAGGCAGAATCGGCCTCCCACCTTGCCTTCTGGCAGGCACCCAGCTGCCTTCTGGTTGTGCAGTCACCCTGAGCCCTGGGATCTCCCACACTTTCCTGCTCCCTGACAGAGAAGAGCCCCGGCGAAACTCCACCCCTTCCCATATCGTTTTTTATGTTTTTTAGGACCTACGTTCTGACAAACCTAAGTGTGCTTATGAGTTTAACTGGCAAAAAAATATTTGGATTCGAGACTGCTTCTGAAAATCTGAATCCTTAGTTGGCTGGTCCTATCATTCTCACTAGTATTTCTCTTAGTCCCCTAAAGTGGCCATGCGACCTTGACAGCAAACGCCATCTTTCCAAGCAGCCTGCCTGCGCTGCATCAGACTCCTCCGACTGCTGCTCGCGCTCTGCCTTTTCCGATTTCAAAGCCTTACGACCGCCCACTGAGACCCTTTTTCCGGTCTGAGAAGCCTGGGAGGCTCTCAGGTCATTTGTGGAGCAGACGTGATTGACACGGTCTGTGCCTAATGAATGCTCGCCTCCTTCCCAGCTCACATTACTTGTTCCGCTCTCTTTCCCAGCTTCTTTTTGATGACTCATCCCTTAAATTCTTCGCTGACGCTCCTTCCTTATACCCGCCCCGCCCGTCCTATCTCTCTTGGCTCCTAGCTGTCCCCCACCCTTGGGGGAATGGTTTTTGTGAATCCTATCAAGTGTAGTTTTTACAGTGTACTCGAAAGATACAGAAGCAAAAAACAATTTCCGCGCAGGAACGGGAAGGTTCGTTTCCTTATAAGGAGCTTAACCCGTCACTGTTCTTTGAGCTTTCTCTTTCTCGTGAGAAATGATGATGGGGTGATGGGGGCTGCCTTCTGCCTCTGTTTCCAGTTCAATTCCAAACCCCAGGCAGCTCTGAGTTCCTAGCAAAGGTCAAGTAGCCCTGCTTCAGCGGCTGGCCTCGCAGAGGGAGGACTCAAGGGGAGGCGCGATTAGGGTTGGAAGTTTTCACACATTTCTGTGGGTCTCTTGGGCATCTGCATCAGGCACATACGACAGCTGTGCTGGGGACTACGGCCCTAAAGGGGAAGCAGACTTGGAGTCGTTAATGGTGTGGAGAGGGAAGTGGGCGGTTGGGGGTGGGGGGCGGTGAGCAAAACAAGTAGGGGGCTGGGACTGAACTTAGAAGCTGTCCTTGACCCCGTCCATTTAAATAAGTGAATGAATGGAGTTTCACCTGGGCAAGTGTCCTCACAGCATGCTTTCCCGGATAGGGTGAAGTGACGCCAGCAGAAAATCGATAGTAGGAAATTGGCAAGGAACTGGCTGAATTTGTCCCCTTTGGGCACTTGTAGGCTCAGTTGCTCTTTCATGCTCACATGCTCATCACCACTTCTCTCTGTCTCTTATGCCACAGCTAAATCCTGTTATTGAAAGCTTCAGTTTGCCTAGGTTTAACACTGCCTGTATAGGGCTTTGTGCAGAGTGGGTGCACAACAAATTCCCTGGAGTCTGAGTATCATACCAAAGCCTAGAGACTCAGGGACCACCCAGTTTGCAAAATGCCCTCAGGCTCGGGCATCTATTCAGAGGGAGCTTATGCGCTTTGGTATTGTGTCTCTGGGAGAAGAGAGTAGTTTGTTGCTTGGGGAAAAGAAGGTGCTGAGAAATATGTAAGGCACCTTCCTTTTCTGTTCCCTCCTCGGCAGCCCCGCTGCTCTCCCTTTGGAGGCCCCTTGGCTAAGTCCCATCCACACAGCTCATTTGCATTGTCCAGTCTTGCCCCTCTGGCCTCTGAGAGGAATGTGGCCAATGAACAAGAAAGAGGCAGCATGCTTTCTGCCCCTGCTGGGGTGAAGAGTAAGTGGGGACACAAATCCTGTCCCTTTCTCAGCTTCTGCATGCACCTTCTCTCCTTCATCTTCATCAAAAAACAATTCGGAAGTGTTCCTCTGTCCAAAGCTCTGTCTATCCTCATTAGTTTGCGCACAGTCCTTGCCCTGACCATCGAAGGCAACAAGGAGTGAATGACACGGAAAATGCATAAAACACTAACACGTGGAGATGGGAGGGGAGAAGTGGGCTAATGTGGTAAGATGTGGATTCCAGAGATGTTCATGCCAGTGACACATCTGGGGATCAATTCCGTTTGTGGCTAAGGAATCAGGATAAATGCATGTAATGGTGATGAAAGTGGGGGTGGGCAGTTGTGAGAGTTTTAGATCTAGGTAGATTGGGACAAGCAAAGCTATTGGCTCTTAATTGTAAGGGATTCCTAGAGGAGTTGCGATTTCAGAAATAGCTGAGTGACAGAACCAAATGGCCACAAGGGATTTACATCCTGAGGTGGGAGTGGAATTTGCAGATGGAGTAGACTTTGATCAGGAAAGCTTTAATAACCACTGATTGTTATTCCTTTCCCTCCTCCCTTCTCAACACACACTTGTTGAATGCCAACTCTGTCTTAGATACTGGGAACATAAAAATAAGAATGATAGCAACTAGTTATTGAGTACGTACTATGTGCCAGGTACTGTGTTAAGTACATTATCTTATTTACATCTCACATTGGCCTTATGATGTAGGTATCATTATTATGTCCATGTTGTAGATGAGAAAACTGTGGTTCAAAGAGGCGAAGTGACTTGCCCCAAGATCACACAGCTGGCTGTAAGTGGAAGAGGTGAGATTTGAATCTAGGCAGTTAGAGTCTAGAGCCCATGAATTTAATCAGTATGCTTTACCTAATCTTCTAGTTGGACAATGATAGAAATGGAACTCCTTTGATGGCAGGGGAAGCAAAACAGGGAGGGCCAGGACTCTGAAAGTAGACCAGGTAAAGCAGAAGATCCCAGAAGCAGCAGCAGAGTCCCCAGTCAGCTATTTAGACAGGCAGGTAGAGCAAGCATCAGGGTAACCAGGATACAGCAGACACTAGGAGGAAGCCCAGATAGGCAGGTGGTTGGCAGCCAGAGTTTCTGGCAGCCAGTGACAGAGGCTCTGCCATGGGGCCTGGGCTTCCAGAGCAGGATGCCAGATGAAGCACTATTCTAGCAAAGACTAAGGTGCCAGACAGGGCACCCAGGTAGGACTAAGGAGCTGGGAGCACCTGAATGGGGCTTAAAGTATGGGCTTCTATACAACAAACCAGGAAACAGCCCAGTTAGTAGAGCTAGGAATCAACTCCATTCATTCATCCTCCCATCTTTTCTTTCAACAACATTTTTTGAGCTCTCACTAGGTTGTAAGCGCTGTGCTAGGCTCTGGGGTAAGACACAGTCTAGTTGGGGGAGACAGACCTATAAAACGGATAGCTACAAAACGGTGATTAGTTCTATATTAGAGGAACAAACAGACTCTGTGTGTGGAGGAGGGAGGAGACTAACTTTCCTTGGGGAGTTCACAGAGAATATTAACTCTGAGCTAGGTCTTCAAAGAAGAGGGGAAATTTCCCAGGCTCTGAGTGGTAGAGAGGATTTCAGGCAGAGGGAATACCATGGGCCAAGGCTTAAAGTTTTGAGAGAATAGGCCACATTTGGGGAACAATAAGCAATTCATACCAGATCATGGGGTATACAGTAGGGAGGGGTGGGGAATATGAAGCTGAAGAAGACCTGAGGCGAGATTATGAAGGCTTTTGTGGGTGCTGCTGACAATCTTGGACATTCTCCCACAGGGAAAGGAGACCCAGCTGCGGTCTTTATGTTGACAAGTGATGGGATTGCGCTGAGGTATTTCGGGAAGACTGCATGGGAAATAGTGCCCAGATGTACTGGAGGCAGGCAGATCACTCAGGAGGTTATTGCAGTTGTGCAGGTAAAAAATGATAGGAGCTTGAATTAAGATAGTGACAGAGAGGATTAGTTCAGGAAAATATTTCTGAGGGAGAGCTGACAAGTCTCAGTGACTAATGTGGTGAGTGATGGGGAAAAAGGAGTCATGGACAATGCCAAAGATTTCTTGCTTGACAGCTGGATCTGTGGTGACATCATTCACATAAAGATTGGGAATATAGGGTGAGGAGTGGCTTTTATGGGAGGAGATAAGGAGTTCAGTTTGGGATATGCTGAGTTGGAGGTGCCCGGTGTTGTGCTGGTAAATGCTTAACTACCAGCTCTGGAGCGGTGGGGGGTGGGGGTGGGGATCCTTAACTTACTGATTTCTGTGGTGTAAATACACCCCCTGTAGCCAATTTCAAGCTACCAATGTGACGTCAACCCACTCACAAAATTCCTGAAAATTTAACAATCAGTCTCAGAGTCCCAGAAAGGACTGTGCCAGGTAATCTGGGGCACAGGCTTCTGATGGCATTACTGAAATAATTTTGAGACCATACCAGTGGACTTAGGATTTTCAGAACTCCAGTGGAGAGACTAATGGGTTCATTAAACTGCTAACCCAAGATCAAGAAGAACAAGAATGAATTATATGGCACTGAATGAACTGATGAAGGATGATTATAGCTTTTGTTTGGAATATCGCTGCTGGGTTCAAGGGACCCCTTTCTCTTTTCTCTTTAGTTAACTATACTCATGACAACTAGTATATTGTACTTTTGTAAACAGAAATGAAACTTTTATATTTTCTCCCTAACTGATCTCTCCAGAATTTTTTTTAATTTATATTATTTATTTTTGGCTGCATTGGGTCTTCGTTGCGGCGCGTGGGCTTTCTCTGGTTGTGGCAAGCAGGGACTACTCTTCATTGTGGTGCGTGGGCTTCTCATTGCGGTGGCCTCTCTTGTTGCGGAGCATGGGCTCTAGGTGCATGGGCTTCAGTAGTTGAGGCTTGCAGGCTCTAAAGCGCAGGCTCAGTAGTTGTGGCGCACGGGCTTGGTTGCTCCATGGCAGGTGGGATCTTTCCAGACCAGGGCTCGAACCCTGTCCCCTGCATTGGCGGGCAGATTCTTAACCACTCTGCCATCAGGGAAGTCCTCTCTCCAGAATTTGAAAACCCTTATTGAGTATTCTTATTTCCATGGCAATATAATTATTTGCATATGTTCAATAGGGATCTGTCCTCCTTGTAACAGCACATAATTAGAAACATTGCATATATAACCAAGACGTTGATTGGAATGTCATATTTGAAAATGATATGCACAGAATCAGATATGACCAGACAGCTTTAAGGAACTAAGGTTGACTTTATGGAGCCAATACTTACAAAGTCCTCTTGAGAAAACTGGCCTGGTACCTGGCTTACAGGGTTCCCAGACTTACAGGTGAGTAAAGAAGGTCACTTCTTGCAAGGAAGGCCCAGGAATCTTGAGATATTTTGGAGACCTCAAGAAAAGAGGAATTCACCCACATCTATAGGTACTGCAAGTGAAATCTGATGGCAAGTTCTCAGCTTGGCTTCCAGAAGGCTTTTGAAAGTCTAACATGAGATTCTTCATGAACAGTTCCAGCAAAGCAAACTTTAAAAGGGCTGTGTGGTCAATTACCATTTTTTTGCTGCATTTAGGTAAATAATCAGGCCAAATCTAATGAGATGAGATGTATTTTGTAAACAAGAATCAAAAAGGTGGGGTGGCTGTAGAGAGAAATGTCTGCTCTCAGGCCACAGTGGAATTAAAATAGAAATCAATAATAGAAAGTTAACTGGAAAAATCCCAAAATACGTGGAGATTAAACAACACACTTCTAAATAACACAAAAGTCAAAGAAGAAATCTCAAGACAAATTTTAAAATATTTGGAACTAAACGAAAATGAACACACAACTTACCAAAAATGTGTGGAATGCAGCAAAAGCAGTGCTTAGAGGGAAATTTATAGCATTGAATCCTTGTATTCAAAAAGAATAAAGATCTAAAATCAATCATCTAAGTTTCCACCATAGGAAACAGGAAAAAAGGAAAGAGCAAATTAAATCTAAAATAAGCAGAAGAAGAAAAAAAGAAGAAGTAGAGCAGAAATCAGTGAAATTGAAAACAGGAAATCAATAGAGAAAAATCAACAAAAACAAGCTGAGTCTTTGAAAAAAGTCAATAAAATTGATAAGCCTCAAAAAAAAAATTGATAAGCCTCTGGCCAGGCTAACTAAGAAAAAAGAGGGAGAACACAAATTACTAACATCAGAAACAAAAGAGGGGTCATTATTACAGATCCATGAACAATAAAAGGATAATAAAGGAATACCACAAACAACTCTATGCCCACAAATTTGGCTACCTAGATGAAATGGACCAATTCCTTGAAAGACACGAGCAGCCAAAACTCACACAAGGAGAAATAGACAATCCGAATAGGCCTAATTATTAATGAAATTGAATCAATAGCCCTCCAAAAACAGAAAACACCAGATCCAGATGAGTTCACTGGTGAATTCACCCAAACATTTAAGGAAGAAATTATACCAATTCTTTACAATCTCTTTTAGAGGATAGAATGAAAAGGAACACTTCCTAACTCATTCTACGAAGCCAGCATTACCCTAATATTAAAACCAGAAAAAGATATTACAAGAAAAGAAAACTACAGACAAATAGCTCTCATGAACACAGATGCAAAAATCCTCAATGAAATATTAGCAAACCAACTTCAACAATGTATAAAAAGAATTATACACCATGATCAATTAGGATTTATTCCAGGTATGCAAGACTGGTACAACATTCTAAAATCAATTAAGGTAGTCTATCACATCAATAAGTTAAAGAAGAAAAATCACATGACCATATCAGTAGATGCAGAAAAAGCATTTGATAAAATCCAACACTGATTCATGATAAAAAAAAAAATCTCAGTAAACTAGGAATAGAGGCAAACTTCCTCCACTTGATAAATAGTATCTACCAAAAACCCTACAGCTAACATCATACTTAATGGTAAGAAACTTGAAGTTTCCCACCAAGATTAGGAACAAGGCAAGGATGTCCCCTCTCACCACTCCTTTTCAACATTGTACTGGCAGTTCTAGCTAATGCAATAAGACAAGAAAAGAGAAGAAAATTTATACAGATTGGGAAGAAAGAAACAAAATATCTTTGTCTGCAAATGGCATGATATGTAGAAAATACAAAAGAATCAACAATGACAAAAAACTCCTGGAACTAATAAGCAATTATAGCAAGGTTAATATACAAAAGTCAGTCACTTTCCTAAATATCAGTAATGAACACGTGAAATTTGAAACTGAAGACACAATACCATTTACATTAGCACCCTCCAAAATCAAATACTTAGATATAAATCTAACAAAATATGTACATACAATATATGAGGAAAACTACAAAACTCTTATGAACAAAAGTGAAAAAGAACTATATAAATGGAGAGATCCTCCATGTTCATGGACCAGAAGACTCAATATTGTCAAGATGTCAGTTCTTCCCAACTTGATATATATATTCAAAGAAACAACAATCAAAATCCCAGTAAGTTATTTTGTGGATATCAGCAAATTTATTCTGGGCAATAGACCCAGAATAGCCAACACAATACTGAAGGAGAAGAACAAAATTGGAGGACTGACACTACCCAACGTCAAGACTTACTATAAAGCTACAGTAATCAAGACATTGTGGTATTGGTGCAAGAATAGACAAAAAGATCAACGGAAAAGGATATAAACCCAGAAATAGATCCACATAAATATAGCCAACTGACCTTTGACAAAGGAGCAAAGGCAATACAATGGAGCAAAGACAGCATTTTCATCAAGGGCTGGAACAACTGGACATCTACATCCAAAAAATGGATCTAGGGACTTTCTTCGTGGTCCAGTGGTTAAGACTCCACACTTCCATTGCAGAGGGCACAGGTTTGATCCCTGGCCAGAGAACTAAGATCCCACATGCCACGTGGTGTGGCCAAAAAATAAAAAAATAAAAGTAAATAAAAATAGAACTCCTAGGAGACAGCATAGGCAAAATCCTAGATGACTTTGGGTATGGCAATGACTTTTTAGATACAACACCAAAGGCACATGAAAGAAAGAATTAATAAGCTTAAAATTAAAATGAAAAACTTCTGCTCCATGAAGAATGTCAAGAGAATGAGAATACAAGCTACAGACTAAGAGAAAATATTTGCCAATGACACATCTGATAAAAGACTGTTATTCAAAATATACAAAGAACTCTTAAAACTCCATGATGAGAAAACAACCCAATTTAAAAATGGGCCAAAGACCTTAACAGACACCTCATCAAAGAAGATAACCAAGTGGCAAATAAGCATACAAGAATATTCTCTACATTGTATGCCATCAGGGAAATGCAAATTAAAACAACAATGAGATACCACTACACACTTATTAGAATCCTCCAAATCCAGAACACTGACAATACCAAATGCTGGTGAGGATATGGAGCAGCAGGAACTCTCATTCATTGCTGGTGGGTGTGCAAAATGGAAGACAGTTTGGTGGTTTCTTACAAAACTAAACATACTCTTACCATACAACCCAGCAATCACACTCCTTGGTATTTACCCAAAGGAGTTGAAAAGTTATGTCCACTCAAAAACCTGCACTGAGATGTTTATTACAGCTTTATTCATAATTGCCACAACTTGGAAGAAACCAAGATGTCCTTCATTAGGTGAATGGATAAATAAAATGTGGTACACCCAAACAATGGAGTATTTTTCATAAAAAGGGATGAGTGATCAAGCCATAAAAAGACAAGGAAGAACCTCAAATGCACCTTACTAAGTGAAAGAAGCCAATTGGAAAGGGCTACATAACTATGATTTCAATATATAACATCCTGGGAAAGACAAAACTTTGGAGACAGTGAAAAAATTAGTGCTTGCCAGGGGCTGGAGTTGGGGGAGGAATGAATAGGCAGAGCGCAGAGGATTTTTACAGCAGTGAAACTACTCTGTATGATACTATAATGGTGGATATATGTCATTATACATTTGCCCAAACGCATACAATGTACAACAACAAGAGTGAATCCTAAGGTAAACTACGGACTTTGAATATACCACTCTAGTGAGAGATGTTGATAGTGAAGTAGGCTATCATGTGTCAGGGCAGGGAATATATGGGAAATCACTGTACCTTCTTCTCAGTTTTGCTATGAAACTAAAACTGCTCTAAAAAAATTGTCTTTTTAAAAAATTAACAACTGATTGCCAGTACAGGCTGACTCCAGCATACCAATAGAGGTGCCTGAGGAACATCTAGGAGATATATAGAAGGCCGTTGGAAACACAGGTCTAGAGCTAGGAAGGTCAGGGCTTCTCTACCCTTGCCTCGGTCCTTGCCCTGGCCCAGCTCTTCCTGAAGGGCCTGCCCATACACTTGCATTCTTGGATAGCCTCCCTTAGCCCTCTCCTAGATACCAGCAAGTCAGGATCAGGAATCCGTCCTCCACAAACCCTTTGGATTGTAATTTAATCTTTTTTGCAACTCAATGCAAGAGTATCTTGCAAGACTCTCCCAGGACAGTTTAGCCCAGTTCTCACCTGAGTACCCTGGCAGTATTTCCCAAGCTTTAGTCATTCAAGAATAACCTTCACAATTTTTTTTTTTTTCGGTACGTGGGCCTCTGACTGCTGTGGCCTCTCCTGTTGCAGAGCACATGCTCCGGGCGTGCAGGCCCAGCGGCCATGGCTCACGGGCCCAGCCGCTCCGCGGCATGTGGGATTCTCCCGTACCGGGGCAAGAACCCACGTCCCCTACATCGGCAGGCGGACTCTCAACCACTGCGCCACCAGGGAAGCCTAACCTTCGCAATTTTTGACAGATCCACGTGACCACTTGTACTATTATTTACTTAACATGTTTCTTTCAGTTGCCTTTATATCAACTCCTCCTCCCTTTTTCTTCTTCCCAAGCAACAGCAGTTAAACCCACCCTTTAAAAACCCATGAGGAAGATATCACGCTGGAGACCAACATACTTTATCTCAAGAAATTCAACAGAGCTTGCGACAGATTGCTGTTTCTTGAGCTGAGCCATTGATGAAGTTGTACACATGCAGTTAGGAGTCATGTTGTTGGGAAATCTGTAAATTCAAACCCCACTTGGTGTCATGAGATTCCTATGGGGCTGGAGAGCAATTTGGAGAAAGCGTTAGATCCACATTTCCTATAGTACCTCACTACAGGGTTGATTTGGAATAGTGGCAGGGGGTGGCAAAGGTGGGATCTGGACTATTTAAATATTTTTCTCTCTCTCTCTCTAAATTGTTAGGTGAATTCATTCATTTCAGTTTAATGTGCTTATGATGGACACCACTATATCCACAAATAATCACTGTCTGATACACTCACAGGAGTGCCCAGCAAATTTGCCCTTCACCATAGCATATAAATGGATTAAAAACCTTCCCAGGGACTTCCCTGGTGGCACAGTGGTTAAGAGTCCACCTGCCAATGCAGGGGACACAGGTTCAATCCCTGGTCCGGGAAGATCCCACATGCCGCTGAGCAACTTAGCCCGCGAGCCACAACTACTGAGCCCACATGCCACAACTGCTGAAGCCCACTCGCCTGAATCCCATGCTCCGCAACAAGAGAAGCCACTACAGTGAGAAGCCCGCACACCACAACAAAGAGTAGCCCCCGCTCTCCACAACTAGAGAAAGCCCCTGTGCATCAAGAAAGACCCAGCTTAGCCAAAAGAAAGAAAGGGGAAAAAAAAAACCTTCCCAGATGTGAGGTGAAGACTATATATGAAGATATATTCATCTATTGACCTTGCATAGATTCCAGAAGAGGAGTATGCGAGTTTGCAGAGAAATGGATGTTCACACTGGGAATAGCTGGAATGAGCTGGAGCGGTGGAGGTGGAAAGGAACCATCAAAACCTGAAATAGAGCTCTAGGAGTCATCAACAAACAGATGGTACTTGAAAGCAAGAGAGTCAAGTAAATCACTCAGCAAGAGTCTTGGAGTAAGAAGACACTGAGGCTAGAATTCTGGGCAACATCTACAGAGACGGAGAAGCCAGAGGAGGACAATGCAGAGTAAAATCATGAGCATGATATTACGGAAGTTAAAGGAGGAGTAACTTTCTAGAAACGAGATTTGTTCTTAGTATCAAATACTACTGAGAAGTTCCCTCTGAAGTATGTCTGTGGCTTTTCCAATATGGAAGCCACTTACGAGCATAATGAAAGCTGGTGGTTGGGGCAGAGACCAGAATGCAGGGATTGAATTATGGTGGGAAGTAAGGAAGTGAAGATAGTGAGTGTGAACTATTTTTCCTGAAAACTGGAATCTGGGCATTTCTTTTCGCAGTAGCAATACCAGTTACCATATGTTAAATAACAAATATACAGAAGGTGAGTATTACAATTTCTTTCAACTCCAGCAGACATTTATTGGGTGCCTTCCTTGGTCGTTAGGGATATGAAGAAGATCAAGGTGAGGTCACTGTCCCCAAGGTGCTCATAGTGTAGTAGAAGACAGACATAGAGGTCTGGGAGCACAGAGGAGGGAACATAATTTCTGTTGGAAGAAGGGGTTGGGAATCTGAGAAGTCTTGATGGAGGAAATGACATTAGAGCTGGGATTTGAAAGATGAGTGGAAGTTCTGGTGACGGGTAGGGAGGGTATTCTAGGTAGAGGGACACATAGGCAAAGGCTTATAGACAACAATGTCTCTGCCGTGTTTGGGGATGACTAGCGGCTCAGTACAGATAAAGGGCATGTTAGTGAGTTTGGACTTTAATGGAGGTAATGGGAAGCTTCCAGAGTTTTTTAAAGCTAGATTAGTCACATGTCCAGAATTGGAAGGGTCAAACTGCAAGTGGGCTTGAGAGATTTTCATAACTCTCTGATCATGAGGGGCTGAGAACCTGTTCTAAGAGAGTGGCAAGATGTTGAAGGAGAATGAAACACATAGCAACGTAACGCAGTTGAGCTGACTTAGAAAATAAAGATGATGACTTTGTGATTGATTGATCATAGTGAATTATTAAGCTCTCGAGCTCTGGAATCAGGAAGAATCCTGGTTCTGCAACATTCCATTTGTGTGATCTTAGACACGTTATTTAACATCTCTGAGTCTGTTTCCTCGTTGCATAGTGGGGATAATAAAATGCCTACCATATGGGACAAAATAGAGTAAGTACTCAATAAATGTTAGCTATTATGTTTAATATTATTATTTTTACTGCCAGCTAAATTTCAGTGACTGATGGGAATGCCTAATAGGCAGTTAGAAATGTGAACTGAAGTGCAAAAGGAAGGTATGGACCAGAGATTTTTTTGTGTGTGTGGTACGCAGGCCTCTCACTGTTGTGGCCTCTCCCTTTGCGGAGCACAGGCTCCGGACGCGCAGGCTCAACGGCCATGGCTCACGGGCCCAGCCACTCCGCGGCATGTGGGATCTTCCCAGACCGGGGCACGAACCCGTGTCCCCTGCATCGGCAGGTGGACTCTCAACCACTGCGCCATCAGGGAAGAGCCAGAGATTTTTTTAAAATAAATTTATTTATGTATTTATTTTTGACTGTGTTGGGTCTTTGTTGCTGCACACGGGCTTTCTCTAGTTGCGGCGAGTGGGGGCTGCTCTTCATTGCAGTGCGCGGGCTTCTCATTGTGGTGGCTTCCCTTGTTGTGGAGCACGGGCTCTAGGCACGCAGGCTTCAGTAGTTGCAGCACATGGGCTCAGTAGTTGTGGCTTGCGGGCTCTAGAGCACAGGCTCAGTAGTTGTGGTGCACAGGCTTATTTGCTCCGCGGCATGTGGGATCTTCCCGGACCAGGACTCAAACCGTGCCCCCTGCATTGGCAGGCGAATTCTTAACCACTGCACCACCAGGGAAGTCCCTGGACCAAAGATTTTTGATTCACACCAGAGTTTTTTTTAATTTATGTATTTATTTTTGGCCATGTCGGGTCTTAGTTGCGGCATGTGGGATTTTTCTTTGTGGTGCATGGGCTCTTCGTTGCGTCGTGCGGGGGCTTCTCTCTAGTTGTGGCACGTGGACTCCAGAGAGCGTGGGCTCTGTAGTTGCGGCATGTGGGATCTTAGTTCCCCGATCAGCAATCGAACCAGCATCCCCTGCATTGGAAGGCGGACTCTTAACCACTGGACCACCAGGGAAGTCCCACACACCAGAGATTTTTGAGTCACCTTATAATCTCGGAGACTGGCTGAGCCACTGTGAAGAGCAGAGAATGGAATTTTGCAGAATATTGCACAGGAAATTAGTGGTGAGAGAGAGAGAGAGAGAGAAGTCCTTACCTTGGAGAGGATCTTTTTATTTATTTATTTATTTTTAAACCTTTTGGCCACACCGCGTGGCATGTGGGATCTTAGTTCCCCAACCAGGGATCGAACCTGCACCCCCTGTGTGAGGAGCATGGAGTCTTAACCACTGGACCGCCAGGGAAGTCCATGGAGAGGATCTCCTTAAACTGCTAAATGCAGTGGCTTCATCTAAGTCCTCAATTCCTGACACCTCTGCACCACTGGATGCAAGTGACCTCTTCAAACCTTCTTTTAGAAACTCTCTTCTTCAGTTTCCATGGCATTCTCTTCTCTTCTGTCTTCTCTGATTATGCATAGGATGTCTCAGCCTTATCGCTTACTTGTGCCAACCCCCTCATTTTACAAATGAGGAGACAGAAGAGCCAGAAAATGGAAGTAGCTGGTTCAGGGTTCACAGTCAGTTGTTCCTTCCTTGCCTTTTTTTCCCCTTTTCTCACTTCCCATAGTTCTTTGCTCTTTGCTCTCCTATGCTCACTTCCTCTTTCTATAAACTCATCAGTTTGCACAGCTTCTAGGATTGCCTTTAGGTTCTTTGATCACCAACTTGAAATCTCCCACCCTTGCATCTCTCCAGAGCTGCTCTCCCACCCTTTCAACAGTTAGTCAGATGTTCCACCAACACCTCATACTCAGCATGCCTGAAACATCATCTTTCCCCACAAGGCTAGCTTCCTTCTTTGACTCCATCGTCATATCAATGGCACCTTCATTCTCCGAGACAGCTAATCCCTTACCAAATCTGGTCGATTAGTCGTATAGGAGTTAAGCACACTGCCCCTAGACACAAGACTGCCTGGGAGCAAATCCTGGCTCTGTGATATTGGACAAGTGACTTAGTCTGAACCACAGGCCATTAGAGCTGGAAGAGAACTTGAAGATAATTATTTCTCTAAGCTTCATCTTTTCCAGAAAAGAAACCTGAATCCGTGAAAGGTAAATCCCCATTGACTGTAAATAGGAGTCAGGACTGGAACCCAGGGCTATTGGAGTCCCCAGTTCATGGGCTTTGTCCTGCGCCATATTGCCTCTCGCAATCTTATTGGATCTGTCACCACTGCCACCTCCCAAGACTGAATATTTGTAACTTTGTGCCTGGATTATTGACACAACCTTCTACCTGCTCTTGCAACCTCTTTTTTACCCATCCCCAGTTCATTCTGCCACATTAATCTCCCTAAAGCTTCATTTCCATCTTGTCATTCCCCTCATCGAAAAGCTTTTAGTGGTTCCTCATTGCCTCCTAAATAAAATTCAAATGGCCAAGCTAGGCATCAAAACTCCTCCAAAGTCTGCTGCCAGCCCACCTTTCCATGCTTCATTACCCACACTACCCTTTTATACTTCATGACCCAGCCATGCCCAAAACTCTGTGTTCTTTGAACAGCTCATGCACTTTCATGCCCTGTTGCCTTTTTACATAATGTTCTTTCAACTTTGAGTGTCTTACTTTGATTTCCTCTTGTCAAATTCTTATTCATTTTTCAAGGCCCAACTAAATGTCCTAGTGCATGAATACTTTTCAGATTTACCCAGTCAGAATTAATCTCTATGATAACATATGTGATAGTAGTTGACAACATAGATAAGTGTTTAGAGAGTTCCTGTCCCCCTTTTTTTCACCTGTGTTCCCACAACATATTGCTTATACTTCTGTTTAACACTTTTCACTTATTCACACCGGGTTTTTTTTGGTTTTTTTGCGGTACGCGGACCTCTCACTGTTGTGGCCTGTCGCGTTGTGGAGCACAGGCTTGGATGCGCAGGCTCAGCGGCCATGGCTCACGGGCCCAGCCGCTCCGCGGCATGTGGGATCTTCCCGGACTGGGGCACGAACCTGTGTCCCCTGCATCGGCCGGCAGACTCTCAACCACTGCGCCACCAGGGAAGCCCCACACTGGTTATTTAAACAACTAATGAGACTTGTCTCATTCATCTTTGCATCCCCCACGGCCCCTAACAGAGTTCCTGGCACACAATAGATACTTAACGAATATTTATTGAAAGGAATGAAAAGGAGAGGAAAACTTGGGAGCCAAGTCTTGAGACATCACCTCATTAGTAATTCAGCAAGGCCAACTCCTGTTGCTGAACATGGAGTGACATGTTGAGAGAAGAAAAATCTGGGAAACCTCGTTGGAAAATCTTCAACAGTGTGCTTCGGAGAAGCCTTGGTTCAACCTGACAATTTGCTTGAGGGTGATAAGGTAGGAGACGTGACACAACTCAGATAAAGTTCTTATCCACACCTTATTTAAAATATGCTGAGGTCAATGCAGGTCCATTGTCCCCAGTCAACGGGTTTACAAATAGCTGGAGAGAGCAGAGACTGGTGCTGAAGAGGGGAGGAGGTGGAAGCAGAACCTCTTTGGAGCCTTTAGCAAAGGGAGGCGATCATGATCCAGAAATTAATCTTTCCCTGAAAAAGGATTCTTTTTTTTTAAATTGAAGTGTAGTTGATTTACAGTGTTGTGTTAATTACCGCCATACAGAAAAGTGATTCTGTTATACATACTTATATATATATATATATATATATATATATATACATTTTCTTTATTCTTTTCCATTATGGTTTATCATAGGATATTGAATATAGTTCCCTGTGCCATACAGTAGGACCTTGTTGTGTATCCATTCTAAATATAAAAGCTCACATCTGCTAACCCCAGCCTCCCACTCCATGCCTCCCCTAACCTCCACCCCCTTGGCAACTATCAGTCTGTTCTCTACGTCCGTGATTCTGTTTCTGTTTCATAGATAGGTTCATTTGTGTCATATTTTAGATTCCACATATAAGTAATATCATATGGTATTTATCTTTCTGTTTCTGACTAACTTCACTTAGTATGATAATCTCTACTTGCAGCCTTGTTGCTGCAAATGGCATTATTTTGTACTTTTTTATGGCTGAGTAGTATGGAAAAGGATTCTTGACTGAGCTCCCTGGATCACTTCCCTTGGAAGAGTGGGTAACTGTGATGGGTGATGCAGGCCGAGTAGGTTGGCATGTGTGACACTCCTTTATGGTCTCTCAGTAGCAGGATCTGTTCCAGGACATACTGGATGGAGCTTTTAGCTAAGGCCACTCTGCAGATCATCCCAATTCTGGACGTGATGCCTGGAGTAATGCCTAGATAAAAGACGATTTGCATTCTCATGTTTTTGGCCGTACCACACGGCTTGTGGGATCTTAGTTCCCAGACCAGGGACTGAACCCGGGCCCTAGGCAGTGAGAGAGCAGAGTCCTAACCACTGAACTGCCAGGGAATTCCCTGCATTCTCATGTTGACAGTTTAATGACAGGTTGAAAACCTCAATTTCATTTCTTTGTTGGCCACCTCCATCATTAATTCAATTGTCATTCATTAAAATTTTTCTAAACACCTACTATGTGCCATAGTACTGATACAGAGATGAATGGTCTCTGCCTTTAAAAAGTATTATTCTAGGGACTTCCCTGGTGGCGCAGTGGTCACAAATCTGCCTGCCAATGCGGGGGACACGGGTTCAAGCCCTGGTCCGGGAAGATCCCACGTGCCACGGAGCAACTAAGCCCGTGTGCCACAGCTACTGAACCCACGTCCCTAGAGCCCGTGCTCCGCAACAAGAGAAGCCACTGCAATGAGAAGCCCACACACCGCAACGAAGAGTAGCCCCTGCTCGCCACAACTAGAGAAAGCCCACGTGCAGCATCAAAGACCCAACGCAGCCAAAAATAAATAATATAATTAATTAATTAATTAAAAGAAAAGTATTATTCTAATAGAGGAGACACACAAGTAAACAGACAATATGGTGGACTACAATAAGTGCTATCACAGAGATATACAGCACAGAGGAGGAACTGAGGGATAGAGAAGGGACGGAACCAAACCTAAACTCCTGAATTTAGCATAAATGGCCACTGGCTACCTCTCACCTCTCCTCAACCTTTGTATGTGAAGGGCAGACTATCTGAGCTGAGTTTCAAAGAATGAAGAGTTGGCAAAGAAATGGGGAAGAGGTGTTATAGGCAGATTTTATCCTAAAGGCAGTGAGGAGCCAATGGGGCATTTGAAACAGGGGAAGGATATGATCAGATATATATTTTAGAAAGATCATTCTGAATAAAGTTTGGAGAATGGATTGGAAGAGGCTGTTAAAAAATATGTTTTAGAAAAATATTTAATGACATTTTTTAAATGGTCATGATATAATGGCAAGTGAAAGAGGATATAAAATAATACATATTGCAGAGAACAGATTGGTGATTGCCAGAGGTGGGGGGTGGAAGGTGGGCAAAAGCATGAAGGGAGTCAAAAGGTACACACTTGCACTTACAAAATAAGTCATGGGGATGTAATGAACAGCATGGTAACTGTAGTAAATAATACTGTACTGCATATTTGAAAGTTGTTAAGAGAGTAGATGTTAAAAGTTCTCATCACACACAAAAAATTCTGTACCTATGTGTGGTAACTAGAGTTACTGTGGTGATCATTTCACAGTGCATACAAATACTGAATCATTATGTTGTACACCTAAAATTAATATAATGTTACATGTCAATTATGCCTCATAAAAATAATATGCATTCTATAATGACAATTTTATTTTAAAAGTATATGTATATATTTTCATTGAAAAATGACTAAGGTTTCACACCTTGCAGTAATGGTTATCTCTGGGTGGTGATGTTACAGACTATTTTTTTTCTTTTTTATTTATTTATTGGTTGCGTTGGGTCTTCATTGCTGCGTGAGGGCTTTCTCTAGTTGTGGCGAGCAGGGGCTACTCTTCGTTGCGGTGCACGGGCTTCTCATTTCAGTGGCTTCTCTTGATGCAGAGCATGGGCTCTAGGGACGTGGGTTCAGTAGCTGTGGCGCACGGGCTTAGTTGTTCCGTGGCACGTGGGATCTTCCCGGACCAGGGCTCGAATCCTTGTCCCCTGCATTGGCAGGCAGATTCTTAACCACTGCGCCACCAGGGAAGTCCCTAGAATAACACTTTTTTAAAATATAAATTTATTTATTTTATTTATTTATTTTTGGATGCGTTGGGTCTTCGTTGCTGCGTGCGGGCTTCTCCCTAGTTGCGGTGAGCGGGGGCTACTCTTGGTTGTGATGCACGGGCTTCTCATTGCGGTGGCTTCTCTTGTGGAGCATGGGCTCTAGGTGCGTGGGCTTCAGTAGTTGCAGCACGTGGGCTCAGTATTTGTGGCTCGCAGGCTCCTGTTACAGACTATTTTTATGATTTGTTTTGGTATTTTCCAGTTTTCCATAAGGAACGTGCATTACTTGTGTAACAGCAAACATAAAAAAATTAATATAGGGCTTCCCTGGTGGCGCAGTGGTTGAGAGTCCGCCTGCCGATGCAGGGGACGCGGGTTCGTGGCCCGGTCTGGGAAGATCCCACATGCCATGGAGCGGCTGGGCCCGTGAGCCATGGCCACTGAGCCTGCGCGTCCGGAGCCTGTGCTCCACAACGGGAGAGGCCACAACAGTGAGAGGCCCATGTACCGCAAAAAAAAAAAAAAAAAAAATTAATATGAAAGGGAAAAAATCAAAGAAGGAACTTTAGAGAAGGTGGGAGTGGTCAGCTGAATCCAACACCTCAGAGTCAGTAAGACTAGTTCTGAGGGATGTCCATTGGATTTAGCAACAAAGTGACCCTGGTGAAAACTATTTCAATGGAGTAGGGAACAGGGGCAGAAGTCGGACTGGAGAGGAATGGAACAGTTAACGGGAGATGAAGAAGTGTAGACGGCAAGTATAGACATGTCGTTCAAAAAATGTGGTTAAGGGCTTCCCTGGTGGCACAGTGGTTAAGAATCTGTCTGCCAATGCAGGAGACATGGGTTCGAGCCCTGGTCTGGGAAGATCCCACATGCCACGGAGCAACTAAGCTTGTGCACCACAACAACTGAGCCTGCGCTTTAGAGCCTGTGAGCCCCTACTACTGTGCCCATGTGCTACAGCTACTGAAGCCTGCATGCCTAGAGCCTGTGCTCAGCAACAAGAGAAGTCACCGCAGTGAGAAGCCTGCGGCACCGCAACAAAGAGTAGCCCCCGCTCGCCGCAACGAGAGAAAGCCTGTGTGCAGCAAAGAAGACCCCACACAGCCAAAAATAAAAATAAATTAATAAGTTAATTTTTTAAAATGTGGTTAAGAAGGAAAAGACATAGGGCAGAAGCCCACTTTCAGATATCATCCAGTTTAAGACTCCCACACTATGTGTGGTGGCTTTAAGCACCCTGAAGAGGGGTAGGTTATGAAGGTCTTCTGACACTCAGATTTTCAGCGTAAGGGGTACAGCATAGTGTGGAATTGGAAGCAACAGCCAGCTCAAGGAATCAACGTCAGAAATTGCTCTTCTGGGCTCAGAGACAAACTCACGATCATTAGAACTGAGTGAAACACTCCAATGCTACGTATGTGGCTATCTAATTTAAAGTGTGGGTTAATACTTGGGAAAGAGCCCTCCCCAAAAGCTTGTGATAAGTATGAAATCATTGTGGAAGTTCTTGTGACTCATGTGATAACAGTCAGGGCTTCTTTATCAAGGTGTGTAACTCAGTTTCGTAGACAATGTTGTTCTCTAGGAATAATGCCAAACCTCAGTGCATGCTACAGCTCAACCCATCCCCAACACTGTGAAGTGAAATGTCAACAGTGAGAAAGAGCAGTTTATGTTTATTAAAGCACCAACACAGATTCAGCAATCAATAACCACTTGACATTCTGAAAAGCGCCCTCATGCTGGCAAATCCAATGCCACTGAACACCCATTGCCTAGGAGACAATGAAGTAGCTCAATCACCCTTGTCTTTTGTAGGAGGAAAAATCAACCAAAATGGAGGCCTCTTCAGAGAATCTGAAGCTCTTATTTTTTTATCTGAGGCAGAGGCCCCATAGATTATGGAATCCTGATTCAGGATGTGTCTGCTTCTGGGGCGAGCAGAGGGAGAAGGATCCTAGGGGCATCCAAATAGAAGAGGTTTTCACATGAGGAGGCCCAGAGCAGCAAAGCCATAGAGGAGAACCATAATCTTTAAACAAAAGGCAAGATGAGGATGGAAACAGAAGGGAGACAAAATCTTTGTCTGAGGGGCTTGGGAGCAGGATTGTCCTATTCAGGTGCAAGGAACAAATTAAGGAAAGTAGGCAAGTTAGAATGAAGGCTGTAAAGGATGAAGAGGTATGAGAGCTCCCTCTTTTATACAGTGCTCAGAGCCTGTTGCAGGGACTGATTTGGCAGTTTAAAGAAGGTATATAGGAGTAGATCCTATTTTCTCCTTGTGACACACGCACACACGCGCGCGCGCACACACACACACACACACACACACACACACCACTGTATTGGCTGGGGCTGGAGGTGAGTTGGCTCAAAGCATTATGGATGAGAGTTAAGGTTGGACTCAAGCTCTTAGGGGTACCCCTCTGACCCACAGTTCTCTCCCTGGAATCCAGGTTGGTGGGGCTATCCAGGAATCCCTGTAACACACATGCTGACTCCCTATCCCTGGTAGGGTGGATGGATGTACGTGAACAGGAACAGGGGCAGCTTTAGGCAGAAGGCAATGGGGTTCATGATTTCAGGGATCTGAATGGGCCTAGGAATCAGTCCTTTAATTGGCAGCAGAGTTGACTGGGGCAGGTGGAATTGGGGGAAAAGTGCCTGGGTTTCCTACCTAGGCAGCCTACCATCCCTCCTATGAGCAATGCTTGTCAACAAAAGCCTTGGCCTTTAGGGTGTCATCAGCAGCCTGGCACTCCCCTAGATATTGACATAAGAGCACTGGGTGGTTCAGAGAAATAAGAGGGGCAGTGGCTCTGATTGCTGAGGCAGAGGGATTCTGGATGAGGCATTCATGGTGTTATTGTTGACAAACTTGGGTGACAGAGGGAAGAGAAGAGAAGTCCAAAGATTAGACAGAAATGATGAGCCTCGGGACTTCTATTTAGGGCCTGATTTACATGTTTTATTGGATTATCAGTTTGAGGGGGTGGGTGATGAACCAATACATTTCTACTTGGAAGTCCTGGAAAAGGATCCTATGAAAAAGAAATCCCCTTTATATACAGTATGATTTCAGTGATCAGTGTATATGTAAAGAAAGGAAACTGCTGGGAATTGCCTGGTGGTCCAGTGCTTAGGACTCTGCAGTTTTCACTGCTGAGAGCCCGAGTTCGATCCCTGGTTGCGGAACTAGGATCCCACAAGCTGTGGGGTGCGACCAAAAAAAAAAAGAGAAGAAAAGAAAAAGAAAGGAAACTGGAAATAAAGTACTAAACTATTAGCAGCTTAATGGGCAGGGAGTCAGCTTATCAGGTTGGACAATTAACAAACTTGGACAATTAGCAGAACAAGCTAAATTCTTCTGTGTCCTTTTTGCTTCACCCTTCAAACTTGACTCTTGGCCCCATTTTTCTGGCCATAACCTGGACTGCTCTCTGATTCCTCACTGCTATCATGCTACGTCTAGACCCCTTGGGATTGGATGCAACCTAGGAATTTTCTTCCCCTGCACCGCTCCCTGGGTCCTACAGCACAATGTACCCCAAAGCAGAAAGATCAGGAAATGGACATCAAGCTGTAGCATTAAGATGGGAGCCCAAAAGTTCCAATTTCCCATTACCCTTGTTTCACTTGGCTACCTGAAATGATGTGGAATTTTCTGGAATCTTTTGCAAGCGTACCCTCTTTTGGTGCAGTGATCAGACGCCAGTGAAATACAGTACCATTCCTCAAACCCCAGGAATTCGGGTCTTGATAAAATACAAAAATGGAGGCAAAGTGAATTTCAAACTGCAGGGAGCGGATATGGTGCTGCTTAATGCTCTTACTCCCAAGAAATCAATAAGCTTTACTGTTGGTAGAATGAGTGCACTATCCTGACCATGTGGGGCTGGTTTCAGGATATTTTACACTCTTAGGTTTTTTGAGGGGAGGGCTGAAGCAACTTTGCTTTGTTCCCTGCTCCAAACTGTCCTGAGAGCAAAAGGTATATGTTCAATGTCAAGTGAATTGGTACACTGTGTCCAGTTGTTCAGAAACTCTCTTGAAAAAATATTGATAACTCCCCCCCCCTTTTTTTTTTTTTTTTTCGGTACGCGGGCCTCTCACTGTTGTGGCCTCTCCCGTTGCGGAGCACAGGCTCCGGACGCGCAGGCTCAGCGGCCATGGCTCACGGGCCCAGCCGCTCCGCGGCATGTGGGATCTTCCCAGACCCGGGGCACGAACCCGTGTCCCCTGCATCGGCAGGTGGACTCTCAACCACTGCGCCACCAGGGAAGCCCAATAACTCCCCCTTCTTGACCTCTTCTAAGAATATGAATTCCTGAGACACAAACTCATTCATATAATATGTGTCCTTTAAAAAGGATTTGGGACAACGAAAACCAATTATGAATACAGGAAAACTTCCATTTTTCCCTAGCAGCCCTTATGGAAACAGTTTGCATAACCTTCCACAGCCTGAGCTGGGGTGGGGACTTTTGAAATGTTCTACAGATTTTCAGGGTTAGCCATTTCCTTAATCTTATGGACCCATTTGGGAAGATCTTTTTGGCCTGTGTGTCTTAAGCAACATTTATATGGGAAGCTGTCCCCTTTGATTGCTGAGCCATACAGCAATGCTGTCTCATTGATCAAAGCCATACAAAATGCCACATTTTGTTCAGTAATGAGGCCCAGGGACGGACTGGATGATGGACTCCACATGCAATTCAGTACTGCTGCAGGCCATCCCGGGAAGCCTCAAGATCGCTGTGCTGAGGCAGCAGGCACTGCTCTGGGGTGTGATGAGCAGAGCTCCCACCGGCCTGCTGATTCTGTTGATGAGTTCAGAACCTCTGAACTATGACCATGTTGCTGGTGAAATGTGCTCTGAAATAAAGTGATCAGTTTTTTCCAGCAACTGTCCTGGTCCTGGGTGGAACAGAATGGGGAAAGCCCTTGTTTGGGCTAATGTCTGAGCCACGCCGGAGACAGCAGGCTTATGTTTAGGGCCTCTTATCTTGTATGTTTCCAGATCTAATGAAGATCTCCCTGAGTGAATCTGAGGAAATAAGCAGTCTGATGTAAAAAAAATTTTAATATTCCCCCAAAACGTCCACTGCAAGAAGAAGGTCTACTTAGGATTCAAGGCAGACGCTGATTTTAGCTGCTTACCGGAAGCAAATGGATTTGCACTGCTCCCTGCAGTACAGTTTTCCTCCTCTCCTCTCCGTTTTCCTCCCCTCTTTCCCTCTCCCTTGCTCTCCCTTCTCTCCCCTCGCCTTTCCTCTCTCTTGCAGCAGCACCCCATCCAGAAGATGTATTCAAGCAGCAATAAACAGGCAGAGGACAAGTGGCTTCTAACAATAGTATTTTTTATACAGCTACAAACTACTCTAAAAGACTTCCTGTAGCCTAGAACTGCAAGCACCCTAGAGAAACCATGCCCGAACTCTAAGAAACAATGAGTACACACTGATATTGACCTGTATTTTCCCTTCCTAGGAGCTCTGTTATAGGAGCTTTCTCTTCTGGTCAAACAGGTCTGCCCACCATTCCCTAAACATCTCACAGCTTCCTGTCACCTGGAATGCCTGGTGTCTCTATCTCTTTTATGACCCATGTCCCACTCTGCCTCTTCCAATAAAACCTACCTTAATACTCCTATATCTGAACGCCTTCTGGCCCCTCATATCTACGTATGTCATTTAGGACATACTCCCTTGTTGTAGGTACTCGGGTATACCTCTCATCTCTCCTGCTAGCTTAGACCCTTCTAGAGTCAAGGACCAGTTCTCACTCAGATACGCCATGGGACCTATAGAGCTCATCAGCTGTGATGTCGTGGTTAAACTAACAAGCTCTGGTGCCAGACTCCCTGGGTTCAAATCTTGCTTTGTCACTTGCTAGCTGGGTGATCCCAGTTATGTCACTTATCCTCTGTGTGCCTTAATTCCCCTGTAACATGGGAATATTAATAACATATACCGCAGAGGGCTATTTTTTTAAATAAATTTATTTTTGATTTTACTTACTTTTAGCTGCGTTGGGTCTTTGCTACTGTGTGCGGGCTTCCTCTAGTTGCAGCAAGGGGGTGCTCTTCGTTGCGGTCCACGGGCTTCTCATTGTGGTGGCTTCTCTTGATGTGGAGCACGAGCTCTAGGCCCGCGTGCTTCAGTAGTTGTGGCACACGGGCTTAGTTGCTCCGCGGCATGTGGGATCTTCCCAGACCAGGGCTTGGACCCGTGTCTCCTGCATTGGCAGGCGGATTCTTAACCACTGCACCACTGGGGAAGCCCACAGAGGGCTATTTTGAGAATCAAAGTGATACTTGCAAAGCACTTTGAACGTTGCCTTTCACCCATTAAGTACTCAAGAAAAGCTAGTCCTCTTTATCTACTCCAACCTGTACTCTCAGCAGGAACTGCCAAGCGCCAAAGAATGGCATTCAGCCTGTCCCCCATGGTGTCTAGCTCAGTTTTGCCTTATACCAAGTTTACCAGACACTCACTGAAGGAATTCCCTACCTGACTTTAAATATCCTTCCTGCTCTGAGCCCCTTAGTTGACTGATGGTATTGTCCACAGCCACCCAACACAGTCTTGTCTCCTTTCTGTCTCCCAGACATTCCCCACTCATTCCTACCTTTGTGCCTTTACTCACAGTGTTCTTCCTCCCCGGAATGCTAGCCCTACCCTTCACCTTTCCAACTCCCACCCATACTTTACTCTTATTATGTATGTATACACACACACACACACACACACACACACACACACACACACAATTTATTTATTTATTTATTTTTGGCTGCTTTGGGTCTTTGTTGCTGCCCGCGGGCTTTCTTTAGTTGCGGCGAGTGGGGGCTACTCTTCGTTGGGGTGCGAGGGCTTCTCATTGCGGTGGCTTCTCTTGTTGTAGAGCACAGGCTCTAGGCACGCGGGCTTCAGTAGTTGTGGCACGTAGGCTCAGTAGTTGTGGTGCACGGGCTTAATTGCTCTGCGGCACGTGGGATCTTCCTGGACCAGGGCTCGAACCCATGTCCCCTGCCTTGGCAGGCGGAGTCTTAACCACTGCACCCCCAGGGAAGCCCCCCCATCCTTTACTTTTCCACTCAAGCCTCACCTCCTCTAGGAAACCTTCCCTGGTTGCCTCAATTTACCCTCATCTTCCCCTTCTTCGAACTCCCTCAGCAGTCCAAGTCAGAACCACATAACTGAACATACACTAATATTTTTCATGGCAACTTTTGTTTGTTTGTTTGTTTATTTTTGGCTGCGTTGGGTCTTCATTGTTGCGGGTGGGCTTTTCTCTAGCTTTGGTGAGCGGGGGCTACTCTTCATTGCGGTGCACAGGCTTCTCATTGCCGTGGCCTCTCTTGTTGTGGAGCATAGGCTCTAGGCATGTGGGCTTCAGGAGTTGTGGCTCACGGGCTCCAGAGCGCAGGCTCAGTAGTTGTGGCACACGGGTTTAGTTGCTATGCGGCATGTGGGATCTTTCCGGACCAGGGTTCGAACCCATGTCCCCTTCATTGGCAGGCAGATTCCCAACCACTGCGCCACCAGGGAAATCCCTCATGGCAACTTTTGAGTCTTGGTCTTGTCTCCTCCGGAAGTTGATAAATTCCTTAAGAACAGTTAGGATGTTTTCCCCTCTCCTGCCATCTGCCCCTGGCATGTAACCAGTACTGGGTACCCAACAGGTGTCCAGTGAAGACTTATCAATTGATGTACCCATATGCCCGGGTATGGCCAAGGGAAGCCGGAGCTCTGGCTCTCTTTCTGGCAGTGAGCTTGGGCTGGGGTGAAGAGAAGGCAGGGGACCAGTTTCTGCTGACTTCACTTATTTCTTCACTGCCCCTCAGGTCACAGAATTAGCAGGATCTTCAGGTATACCTTCCTTCAAACTGGACTGATCCCTCAGTTAATGGTTGACATTCTCTGTTTACCTTAATGATTGCCAAGATCTGTTGCTGCACACGATACATTTTGTGGTTCAACTGCCTTGGCCCCGAGGGTAGAAGGCAATTCTGAAGAGGTTTTGAGGTTCTGGGATGGGATTGGAAATACTTTGGTCCATCCCTAGCCGCTCAGGGCATGGGCAATAAACAGAGGGCCACAGAGCACCCTGGCACTGCCATGTGGGGGAAGCGCTGCTCTCACCTCAGCCTCAAGGGGCCAGTAAGCATTGCCCATGGCTTTTTTTTTTTTCCTCCCCATAGTCATGTCATTTTAAAGACTGGGAGCTGGAGGGGAGATGGAAGGGATGGCACACATTGGATCTACCTATGGCCAGGGGTGGGGGAAGGCTGAGGGCTGTTAATGAGCCCAGGTCCAGTTCAGCCCCCCAGACTGGGCTAAATATGCATACATGGGCGACGATGATGCCTCTCTTCCTCTGGGACAGGGCAGTAACTTCAGGCTATGTGATTCGTGTCTCCAAAGCCACTGGGAGCTCAGGGGATCAATCTTATTTAATGATTGTGTGTGGGAGGAAGTAGGGCTGGTTAATGTTTGTCTGGTTCCTCTTGGGCTGTGGGCCATATCTGGCTCCAGCCCTAGGCTCTTTGTCCCTCCCCTGGACTGGGCTGACAGTACCTAGTGACATAGTGCAGACACGCCTGCAGACATTCCCTGGGGAAGGGCAGCAGCAACCAGGTGAGGAAGCTGGGGGCTGAGGGAGGTGGGCCCCGGGGGCTGGTGTGGCCCAGGAGGGCAGAAGCGGGGGCTGGGGAGAGGCCCGGGTTTTGCCTTCTCCTGGGCTCAGCATTCAGCCACTTAGATCCCTTCTCTGCTTCCCTCTGAGCTGGGCTGAGGCCCCTCCCGCCAGGCTTGCTTAGTTTCTCTCTGTAACCCCCAACTCATCCTCTTTCCAGGCTCCGTGTTGCTTCTGCTCTCACTCTTTTTTTTCCCAGACAAGAATCCCCCTCATCTCCACAGGGTCAAATCCCCAGAAAGACTTGAGGGGCCCCCACCAAGCTCAGGGTGCCCAAGTTTATCTCTTTAAGACATTTCCTGCCACACAGGGTCAGGGTTCGGTGGGGGCTTCTGGGCACTGCCAGGTGCTGTCTTCCTTCCCTGATTAGAAGGTAAACCAGGCATGCAACCAACATGGGGGCTGCCAGCGGATGTATACAGTGCACTCAGCAGGCCCAGAGGACCAGCCAACGGGGCCAAGATTTGGGAGCATGTGTTTCCGTCTTCTTGAGGGAGACAGGGAGACTCAAGCTGAGCTTGGAGTAACTGATGATCGGGCGATCTAAAAGACGGGTGGCTCCCCCCCCCCCCGCCCCAGCTGTTTAAAAGTTGTTCCAGCTGTTGGGAATGGCACTTCAGAATGCATGGACTTTTAGAAAATGAGATGGGGAGAGGAGAATAGAGACAAGAGGGGTTTGAATGGAGAGAAGTATATGTGAGGATGCAGCAGAGCAATGGGGAAGGGACCCAGGCTTTGGTGAGGGGCCAACACGAATCCTAATCTGAGCTCCAGGACTGGCTTACCAGCTGTGTGATAAGTTACTCAGCTTCTTTGAGCCTCCATCTCCTCCTCTGTGAATTGCAGACAATAACCCACAGCTCACAGGGTTGTAGTGAGGATAAGAGTTAAGGAGCAGACCACTTCTAGCACACAGTAGGTATTTCATAAATGGTGGCTGCTATAATAAGCCCAAGTAGAGAGCAACAGGAAGTCAGATAGCCGATGGAGCCGTAAGAGGGCATAGTCCAAACAGTGACGAAGGGAGCTGATATTAGCAGGAGTTCTGTGGAAAGACCATGGCAGAGTGAGAGAAGAAGAAAACTGGAATGAGCTAGATTGGCCCTGACCCAAGCCCAGCCACAGGATACGTATGGCAGCGTAGAGGGAACAGTGCAGTGACTGAGGTGCTGTGGAACCACAGGGGATAGGCAGGGAAGAGAAGCAGGTGAAGAGGCAGAGGGCTGGAGGAGTTTGGTCTTAGCCGCACCAAACTGATGAAGGCAGCCCAGAATTCAGAAGAAAATCTCAAAGAAAGGTCCCTGTCCTTTCCTGGCCAGAGGCTGCCTGTGAAACAGGGGAGGGAGTGTGGAGTCTGAAGCTGAGTGTAACCTCAGCCAGCCCAGCCGGGCCTCTCTTCCCCAAACCAGAAAGACACAAGGAGTTGGAAGGAGGTACAGGGAAGAGGTGGGAGCAGAAAGAGAGAGACAGACTTGATGAAAGTGTGCGTGTGTGCACGCATACCCACGCATGCTGGCACATGTGGAAAGGAGTATACGTTTTTGAGTTATGGGCCTGGTCTCAGAATGCATTGTCCTTTAAGGAAGAGAGGCTGCCAGTGTACAAAGGCTTTAGGGTCAGAGGAGAACAAATTTGAAATTTGACTCTATCATTTAGCAGCAGTGCAGTTGTCATTGAGGTAAGTTATTTAACCTCCCTGAGCCTCGACTGCCTTGTCTGAGAAGTGGGTATAATATTAGTTGGAGGCACTAAGGACGATCTCCTGATTTGGAACTGTGCTCGAGTGCTTGGGCAAACCTGAATATGAGGACAAGGCCAGAGGCTGACATGGTCAGAGAAGTCTTGCCCAATTAAACATGAGAGCAAAACACTCCTGGAGCAACACAGAGCATATCAATACCTGGACTTTAACCCAAAGTCACAAAAACAGTTTGGATTTCAAAATCAGGTAAGTCCCCTGGATGCTTTTGAAATGAAACCCTTGAGGTATTGATGTTGACATAGGGATCAGCTCTCCTTCCAAAGGGAGAGCAAAAATTGAGATCCCAGTGCCTGCACAAGGGTCCTTAGGGGCCCCAAAGGGAGCTCCTGGATATGTCCCAGAGGGCTCAAGAAGATGGGAGGCAGAGAGCTACAAGAACCTAGAAACTCAGGGGTGGCCAGGCTGTCTGTGGGGCACCGCTGAGGGACAGAGAGAAGAGAACACGTGAAGTTTGCTTTGGGGTTTGAGGAAGCAGCTGGAGAAAGGTAAGGAAGGGGAAACAGAACAAATCAGGAGGCCCCCAAAAGCCCTGGGAAGGGAGGAGAGGAAAACAGCTGTCAGTTATAGGAAAGGGGAGAAGGGCTAGAGGAGAATAAAAGCCAGACCAGTCTTCGATCTCTCTGTTTCTGAAACACACTCATAGAAAGAAAAATGATTTACTGAGGCAGTAAAACCTTATGGGAAAGGGTATGGGCTCTGGAGTCAGCTTGACCTGGCTCAAATCCCAGCTCTGGCACGTACTCACTGCGTGACCCTTGTGACACTGGGATAAGTCCCTTCACCTTCCTTTGCCTCAGTTTCCTCGTCTGTGACATGAGGATTACAAATAACACCTCCGTCACGGGGTTGTTCTGAGATTCACATGAGATCGTGTGCGTGCAAGGGCCTGGCACATAACAGGGGCTCAGGAAATGGTTATTCTTCATAATGCTCCTCGACCACCTGTTTTTGACTCATGTCTCACTGGATGAAGCGTTTCTTCCCGGGGTACCTCCTGTAGCAGCTCTGCCTTCAGAATCCCAGGCTTGGGAGAAAGGGCACCTGCGTCCCTGCTTTTCCCATACTGGTTTAGGCCCACAGCATGAACTGGCTGAGGTTTTTTTGTTAAGCTAAATGAAGGAGCCTTGTTCAGGGAAGTAATCTATCTCCCATGGGCCGTCCCTTCGTCCCCTAGTTCCTGTCATTCCGTTCCGTTCCCCACAGCTTTTCCAGTTGCTAATACCCTACCCTTTCTCCTACAACAACCACTGTCCCTGCATCCAGGCCTGTGTGTTCTCACAGCCAGTTCCCGGCTTCCAGCATGATCTCCTTGCAACTTAATGGCAGAAGTGGTGGGAGGTAGAAGGAGGCCTTCTTTGCCTGCCTAAGGGACAGAGGGGAATTTCTTCCCTAGAGCAACCGGCAAGCTCAGGAAACCAGGAGTTACCATGTATGCTTGACTTGGGGGCAGGGCAGCAATGGAACAGTCTGTTCTGTCTCAGAGAGACACTATAGGTCAACAACAGCATTGGGAAGGAAAAAAGAGGGATATTGGGTTTGGCAGATCACTTAGTTCCTCCGAAGCCACATTGTATTCTCTTCCTGATAAGGTTTTTACTTCCCTTGATCACCAACTATGATACTGGAGCTGGGCTAAGAACTTTTGCAGGTTGCTTCTTTGAACCTCACCATAACCCTGGGTATTAGCCCCATTTATAGATGAACACGGCAGACTCAGAGGTTCGGTAACTCAGCCCAAAGTCGTAGCCAGTGAAGAACCAGGATTCACACCCAAAGCTAGGTGACTCTTACCTATTCCGTCTTCTGACTTTCTGTTTGCTTGCTTAACGTTTGCTTTCTCCTCCTGGCTTGTCCTCACCTGTCCACCCTCGATATGGGCTCAAGGAGGGATGGTCAGGGTTTGCCCCATGACACTGGAGTTGGACTGTACACACTGGTCAGCAGCTTCCTTGTTTCTTGTGCTTTTATGGCTAGCATTAGCCTTTGCTTTTGTTGCTGCTGCTGCTGCTGTTGTTGTCATTAACGGCTAGGCTTCGCTTTTGTGGACACCATCAGCAAAAGCACAAGGATTATACCGTGGAAAGAGCCTAGACTTCTGCTGCGGATACCTTTGTGTTTCATCTTACTCAAACACTTCAGCTGTGTGATCTTGAGTGAGTTACTTAACTTAGCTGAGCTTCAGCTTCCTCAGCTGGAAAGACTGGGGTAACAGTCCTTAGACGCTTGCTAAATGGGTCAAAAGAAAGAATGTATGGGAAAACGCTTAGCACAGTTCCTGGCTTGATAAATGTGAGCTCCCTTTCCTAAGCTCAAGCTCACCCGTTCCCTGGAGGGGATCTAAGCCTAGGAAAAATCCTGCTGAATCTAAGTTTCTAGTAGAGTCACCGGAGAGGGCCTCAGCCCAGAGCCTCCTGGTTCCCCCGGGTCCCCTCTTACATGCACCTGTCTTTGTTCCATCTTCCCCCCGCCCGCCCCGCTGTGGCCATTCTTCTGGTGGGGCTATGGGGCGGGTGCGGCGATGGACCGGGCGGGCACAGAACAGGTGGGTGCAGGCTGGGTGTCCGGCGCTGGGACACAAGTGCTCTGTGTGTAGGGTGGGCGGAAGTCAGGGCGTTTGATCTGAATTCTAAAGGGCGTTGTTCAGAGCCCCACAAAGGTCCCATTGTGCAGACACTGGGTATAAAGCAGCATATGACTCCCCAGCACCGGGCGGCGATGAATTGGGACGCAGGCGCGGACCCAGGGACCACTCCCCCTGCACAGACATGAGACCATAGGGGACCTGTCTGGGTGGCCTCAGGGATAGGCGCTCCCCAAGGTAATGAGGCTTTGTTGGGTTTGCCCCAGGTCCAGACTTAAGGAGCTGGGGGAGGGGGAGCTAAAGAGGATGGGCCGACAGCAGAACAAGATGGGCCTGGCAACAAAGGGCAGGAGAGGAAAGAACGTTGGATGAAGGCGAAGAAGGGAGATGGGGCTCAGGGAGGTCAAGTCATCAAGTGAATGAGGGAGGAGAAGGAGGAGGAAGAGAAAGAGAAGGAGAGGCTAGCACGGGAGAGGGGGTGGTGAGGAAAGCTATGACTCTCCTTCTTCCTTCCTTGTCACTGGCTCTTGGAAGGGGTAACGGAGTGTCAGGCAGTGTTATGGTGCCTGGCTTTCGGCCCCAGCTTCCTGACAGCTTGCTCTGTGGCTCATGTTTTGCAGGTGTGAATGAGGCAGGATGAACTGGACGGGTTTGTACACCTTGCTCAGTGGTGTGAACCGGCATTCTACTGCCATTGGCCGAGTGTGGCTCTCGGTCATCTTTATCTTCAGAATCATGGTGCTGGTGGTGGCTGCCGAGAGCGTGTGGGGTGATGAGAAGTCTTCCTTCATCTGTAACACCCTGCAGCCTGGCTGCAACAGCGTCTGCTACGACCACTTTTTCCCCATTTCCCATGTGCGTCTGTGGTCTCTGCAGCTCATCTTGGTTTCCACCCCAGCTCTCCTCGTGGCCATGCACGTGGCTCACCAGCAGCACATAGAAAAGAAAATGCTGCGACTTGAGGGCCACGGGGACCCCCTACACCTGGAGGAGGTGAAGAGGCACAAGGTCCACATCTCAGGGACACTGTGGTGGACCTATGTCATCAGCGTGGTCTTCCGGCTGCTGTTCGAGGCCGCCTTCATGTACGTCTTTTATCTGCTCTACCCTGGCTATGCCATGGTGAGGCTGGTCAAATGTGAGGCCTACCCCTGCCCCAACACAGTGGACTGCTTCGTGTCCCGCCCCACGGAGAAAACCGTCTTCACTGTCTTCATGCTGGCCGCCTCCGGCATCTGTATCATCCTCAACGTGGCCGAGGTGGTGTACCTCATCTTCCGGGCCTGCGCCCGCCGAGCCCAGCGCCGCTCCAATCCGCCCTCCCGCAAGGGCTCCGGGGGCTTCGGCCACCGCCTCTCACCTGAGTACAAGCAGAACGAGATCAACAAGCTGCTCAGCGAGCAGGACGGCTCCCTGAAAGACATACTGCGCCGCAGCCCCGGCACCGGGGCCGGGCTGGCCGAGAAGAGCGACCGCTGCTCAGCCTGCTGATGCCACAGACCAGGCAACCTCCCATCCCGTCCCCCACCCTGCACCGGCCTGCCCCTCCTTCTCCCCTGCTGGTGCACAGGCCTCGGACTGCTAGGGATTGCTCCATCAAAACCTTCCTTCCCTCCCAACTTCCCTTCCTCCCAGGGCCTTCTGCCTCAGGGGCTGAAGGGGTGGGGAGCTGGAGGCCACCCACGCCAGCACTCAAGGCTACTGGGCTCAAGGCTACTGGGCGTGTGGGCCGCGCTCGTTGCCCGCACCCCTTCCACTTCACTCTCTCTCTCCCTGGGACCACTGGGGACCAGAGGTAGGATGCTCTGACAACATCTCCAATTATGAAACTAATCTTAACCCCGTGCTGTCAGATACCCTATTTCTGGAGTCACATCAGTAGGGAGGGATGTGGGCAAGTGGAGTGGAGGGAGGGTGCTGTGGACGTGTGGGTGGAGAAGGGAGGGTAGCAAACACAAGAAAAGGAGGAAGAGTGCTTGCCGGGCCCGAGGAAAAGGAGGACATGTCTGGGGTGGAGGAGGTAGGGGGGGAGAAGCAGGCAGATAAGCTGGAGTGGGGGTTGGTCAGGGCTGCCTTTGCCTCTAGTCCCTAAGGCCTCTCTCGGCCTGAAATGTTACACATTAAACAGGATTTTACAGTAAACGGAGAGGTGGCTTGTGTGTTTGTGAAGTTCTTTCTCCTGCAACCTCTGACCTCCCCCTGGATGAGCTGGCCTTGGCTTTTTGCTGATCAAGAAAGGAATGGGCAAAAGAGTTAGTGACTTGAGTAGCTGAGACTGCCAAGGAGGGATTGCCACCCCCCAGGCCGGGCAAAACCAGGCCCAGGGCCATTCTCTCCTGTTTTTTGTTGTTTTGGTTTGGGGTTCCCCCCCTCCCATTTTTTAATAACAGCTTTATTGGGCTTTAATTCACTTACCCCTTCCTCTGATGTGATTTTTTTCATCCATTTTAAGTATACAGTTTATTGAGTTTTGGTAATTGTGGGCAGTTTCGTAAACATGACCACGATCTATTATAAAACATCTACATTCCCTCAAAAAGTTTCCTTGGGCCCCTTCCTCTGATTTTAAAAAGATTAAAACGACAACTCCTCCTGGAGAGACAGAAAATGATAGAGAAAGTTCGCAAGTCGGAGAGGGTAGCCGGCATCCCCGTGGCTCCATCCACACGTCCCCTGCACTCCTGGGAGAAATATACCCTGTTCTTCCTCGAAACTCAGCGTTCACTGCTGACTGATGCCCCCAAGCCACCCATTGGATTGCACAGTGACTTTGACCCCTTTCTTCCGACATAGCCCCAGATTCTACCCTCCTCCCCAGTTTCCTTCCCTCAGGAATCAATGCCTCCCACCCCAGAGATGCCTCTAACACAGGTCAAAGATTTCACAGCAGCAGCAGCAGTTTCCTCGCCAGCATCACTCGCCCAAGAAGCAGGTAGCTCCCTCTCCCTCGGTCAGCTGTGGTAGGAAGAGGTCCAGGCTGCCCCTTGATAAAGCTGGGTTCAACTCCTGGTTCTGTCACTTAGTAGCAAGGCATTCCCTTCCCCAAGCTTCAGCTTCCTCGTGAGCAGACAAGGGCTGGCCTAGCACCTCTCTAAGCTCCCGTTAACACTCTGGGTTCCTCGGATTCCCAAAGGACTCCCCCAGTTTCATGAGGGTTCCCCATCACAGAGTCGCTGCCCTCACCAACGGCCCCTCGGAGTAAGAGTTTTCCCCACAGTAAGTTTCTCCCCTCAGCTTCCCTACCTCTTAATAGAAAAAATTTGACACTCCCTCTCAGAGAATGCTGACTCCCTGTGGGAAGTATATCAGAAAGGAAGAGAAAATCAGGCATAATCTTATCAGAATTGTTCTCCAGAAACAGTCTTTTCCCTTCAGACAGAAAGCCTGGAAGGGCTCCTCATTCAAGGAGGTTTCTCCTTTAGAAAAGAAAGGAGAGTAAGTATTCCTTTCCCACACACTCAGCAATCCTGAGAGAGAGCTTCCCCCTCTCTTAAAAGAGAGACATTCCTTTCCTGCAAGAAATTTCCTTCCTCCTTAGAAACAGACAGCATACTCTGTCAGAGGAGAGGTCCCCACCCCCTCATGGTAGGGAGATTTCTTTTCTTATTGAAATCCACCCACCCACAACACAACACAAACAACGGCATCTCCTCTCTGTCCAAAAGGCCATTGAGAGAAAGCTTTTCTTTTTAAAAATCCATCCTGGTTCAACAAAGGAACTTCATGCCCTTCTCACATTGAGAAACGTTAAATCCCTCACCTCAGACATCTAGTTTCTCTTCAGAAGATTCTACGAATCCCCCTTGGAAAGAGGTTCCATCTCCAGATCCAGGCTTTCCTCTCCAGGGGGCAGTGGTGGGACAATAAAGCTACCGGGCTGGGTGTTCCAGCCAAAAGGAGGACTCTCACTCTTGTTTGCTGTGAAGCAGGTGGGAGCAGGCCAAAGGAAGCTTGAGGGGAGCTGGTGTACACAAGATAGCAAGGAGGGTGTGGCGGGCTAACCCCAGGACTGACTTTTGTATTTGTTCTGTCACAATCGTGTAAGGGAGAAACAGGAGGCAAGCGGGGCTTAGTACTTGCCACACAGTAGACACTTGGAAGAGTGACCAGGGTAGTGAAGACGGGATGGAATTCGGAAACCTGGCGCTCCATTTATTAGCTCTGGCCCCTTGGACACATCATACTTACCCTTTCCGAGTCTCAGCTTCCTCATCTGCAATATAGGATTGATGATAACCTCTCTACCTCTTTCACAGAGCTTTTGTGAGAATCAAACAAGATGTGTTCAAAAGCCGGTTACACACTGTAAAGTAAGGAATGATAGTATCACAAGCACTGAGGCCACAGCCTTAGGGCATGCTAGAACTCACAAAGAGCCAGAAAGGAGTGAGGCCGGTTCAGCTAGGCTGGAGATAGTGGAAGGAACTTGGCAACAGTAGGGTTGGCTCCCCGAGGGAATGGACAGCAGTCCAAACAGCAAAGTCCAGGAGATGTCGCAAACTTCTCTTGAGCATGATCCATTTAAGGGTCACTATTCAAGGGGTCTGATCTGGAGGTAGAAAAGGCCTGGTAATAGGAGCTTCTTGCACTCTCTCTCATGGCACTGGTGCTTCTAGGGACATTTATGGTCTTTTAAAGGCGTCTGCGTGCAGAGATACCAGGAGCTGAGGACAAAGGAACAGAGTCAGCTCCTGGATGAAGGGACTGGCCGAACTAGGAGAGTAGTCAAGGCCCCAGCCAACTGAGTTGGGATTTCAAAGCAGGCTGCAGTCTCCATAGAGAATTGGCATGGCAACCATGAACTGATTCAGATGCCCAATCAGACAGCCTGGGTGCACACAGTGGTGGCTAGAAGGGACTGCTTGCTCCATTTACTGATTCCACAGTTCTTAAATGCCAGACCTGACCTGTGGGAGAGAAGGTGCTATAAAAGTCCACCAAGCTGGGCTCTCTTTGATCCCTGGACTAGGCCAGTCTGAACCTGTCAGGTGGGGAAAGGATTGGGGCACTCTAGGGAGGGGGAATAAAGCAGGCAGAAACCACACAGATGTCTTAAAGTGTATGGTATTGTCTTCAGACTTAGACAAATAATCTGCTGCGCGGGATTTGAGGAGGGGAATGGCTAGAGGGGAGGTAGGACAGATAAACTATGACCGTCGTATGATGGGCCTTGTACGTCACTATAAGGGGTTAAGACTGTCCTATGGCTGGTGGAAACCATTAAGGGTTTTGAGTAGGGGAGTGCCACCTTCAGATTTGCGGTTGGGGAGCTCACTCTGGCAGCTACAGACAGTGGATTGGGGCTTGGAAAAATGAGAGGCAGAATGACCAGCTATGGAACTGGGGCAATAGCCCAAGTGAGGCCTGTGGGACTCATACAGTGGCAGGAGGAGTAAGAGGAGACCAACGTAAGAGACACTTCGGATGTAGAATTGACAGCAGGACTTGATGTCTGAGTGTGGGGAGATGGAGGAGCCAGAGATAATTTAGCGGTTTCTTTCCCCTTCCTTGACTGGCAGACTCCTAATCATTCAAGGCTCAGCTCAAAAGTCATTTCCTATGTGAAGCCCTCAACTCTCTTCTCCTCGCCCCCTCCCCCCAAGTCCCTCAGGGAGAAGGAGTCCTCCCCCCATTCTGAATCCCCACAGGACGTTGTAGTAGTGCGGTTGATTAGAGTGCTTGTCAAGCTGTGTGGTAATTACTTTCACAACCTTAGCACACAGTAGGTGCTTAGCCTGTTGAATTAAGGGCAGCAGGGAAGAGGATAGAGGCATGTGCAAAGGCTCAGAGTCTTGAAGGAGTAGAGTGTGTTCTAGAGCAAAGAATGCCGGGGATGGGGGGTGGGGGGCGTCGTAGGAGGTGAGACTGGCAAAGTAGGTTGGGGCCAGGTCATGAAGGGTCTCATAAGCTGTGTGGAGAAACTTACACAGGAATTTGAATTCTCAGCTGTCGCAGGCAGGACCCTTCTTTTTTTTAAAAGTTAGGCCCCTACTAGGCTTGTAGGCAATTCTGTACTCATCATGGTAGGCAGACTGTGGAGATCTTGAGGAGATCCAAGATCGATGCATTAAGGTTGACGGTGAACTGTGGAAGAAATGGCAGAGCGATTTGACAGTGGACTTCAATGGACTTCAGAGAGAAAGGGTAATTTACTGAGGACGGTGACCGGATGTCTTCCACGTCAACTAAAGCCCCTGTGAAAAGTTGGTACGGCATACTGACCTTCGCCAAGTCGCTTGGCCACTCTATGCCTGGTTTCCTCTTCTGTAAAATAGAGATAATAATAGTACATATGTCACAGGGCTGTAGTGAGGATCAAATGCATTCATTACACAAAAAGCACTTAGAATAGTGCCGGGTTGATAGTAAGCTCTATCCAGGTGTGTATTTCTATTTCCTCTCACCATCTTTGCCACCCTCCAACAATTCACCAGCTCTTTGAAACACTGAACTAAACTCTTTGTCTCACCTGACGGTGCTTTCTTGACTGTCTAGTTGTCAATTGCCGTGTGTGTGCTGAAGTACGCAAGTCAGCATGTTTGCACACACGTAGCGGTACATATGGCCACATTCAGATATAAGTGGAAGGATGGCTGTCAGGGGGTGGCGGTCTTAATTCTTAATGTCGTTTTAATGAAAAGCATGTGTCTCAATCATAATAAAGTCTGAAACTTTATTCCCAGACTTACAAACAACTTAGGCGGATGAAAGGAAAGGAGGCTCCTTATGGAGCACCCAGTATGGACCAGATTTGGTGCCAAATTAAGCACTTACATACATCATCTCAGTAATGGCAACATAGCTATTACTATACCCATGCTTGTAGGTGAGGAAATGGAGGGTCAGAGAGGTTAAGTAATATGTCCAGCGGAAAACTGCAGCGCTAGAATGAACACTTAGGCCTATTCTAATCCAAAATCTGTGCTATCTCCTCTACACCAAAGTAACCACTCTACGCTCCCTCAGGAAGGGTTTCATGATGGAGGGGTGAGGTGGGGGAAGCTCAGTACGATATGAAAATATTAAACTGCTGGAAAACAAGATGTGCTCTGTGGGGGCCCTAAGGTTAAGAGAGAGAAACGGTGAAAGCTGAGGAAGGGGCTGTCCTGTGCTCAGACAGGGAAGGGCAGTCTGGAGGGAGAGGGCGTCTTCTGAGATCTCTGCCTGGAGCAGGATGCAGAAACTGTCCATCCCTGGGAAGCAAGGCAATGTGGGGAGTATAGGCAAGATGGGGCAAGAGAGTTATTCAGAACCCCTACCTTTCAACCCCCTAAATCAAGATAAGCTTTTGAAAATTCCACCATTTCTTTCCCTTAACCTTAGGGATCTCAAACACATGCTTGGTTTTCCAGCAGTTCCCTTGTCCCTTTCTCTTTCCCCTCCGCCTTCCCTTCAAGGTGACAAAGCCTTTCATTCCACAATTAGAGATAAAAGTCTTGAAAAGCAGATACTTTGGGGGATTAATGCCAACAAAAAATCATTCATGCTAAAATATAATCAATTCACCAACGAAGAAAGTCTGGTAAGTCAGCCTCCCAAATCTTTCTCAAGTCCCTTTCCTCCTCAGCAGTCCCATTGTGCTGCTGCCTTCCTTCAGGCCTTGAAATTATCTCCTGACTGATAATGTGGACAATAAAAACTAACGTTTAGGGGGCTCCCCTAGTGGCCCAGTGGTTAAGAATCCACCTGCCAATGCAGGGGACACGGGTTTGAGCCCTGGTCCGGGAAGATCCCACATGCCACGGAGCAACTAAGCCCGTGCACCACAACTACTGAGCCTGCGCTCTAGAGCCCATGAGCCACAACTACTGAGCCCGTGTGCCACAACTACTGAAGCCCGCGCGCCTAGAGCCTGTGCTCCGCAACAAGAGAAGCCACCACAATGAGAAGCCCACGCTCCACAATGAAGAGTAGCACCCGCTCGCCACAACTAGAGAAAGAAAGCCCGCGGGCAGCAACGAAGACCCAACGCAACCAAGATCAATCAATAAATAAATTAATTAATTTAAAAAAAACTAATGTTTATTAAGTGCTTGCTGTGTGCTGGGCACTGTGCTAAACCGTATCTCCCTTAATCCTCACTATTCATGGAGGTAAGCACCATTACTGCCCCGATTTACAGATGAGGAAACAGGCCACGTAGTAACTTGGTCAGACCAAACAGCTAGGAAAGAAAGGGCTGAGCCAGGGATCCGGAACTCATGTCTGCCAGAGGCCATAGGCAAAGCACGTACCCATTTCTGTGCCACTGGCTCCCTATAACTGGCCTCCCAGGTTTCTTCAGCACCCAGTTCTCCTCCACCCACCCAGACGTGCTAGAGTTACCTTAAAACATGAAGCCTACCCTGCCAGTTCTTTGTGAAAATCCTTTAATGGCTTTCCACTGTTTTGAGGATAAGGTATGACTGTTTCAGTTTGCCAGGACCGGGGGGGTTCCCGGGTTGCTGGGCTTTCATGGCTAAAACTGGGAAGGTCCTGGGCAAACCGAGATGGTTGGTCACCCTAGCAGGGCGTGGCATTGGATGCCTTTCACAACCCGATCCCTTCTTCCCCAGCAACAGCTCCCACCATTCCTCACCCCTTTTACTGTGCCCTCTCCACGTCCTCTGCAGCCCAACCATCCTTCCCTGAAGACACTCCGAGATCTTTTTTACCTCCATGCCTTTGTGCACACTGTACCTCTAGGCTGCCTGATAAACTATCCACTCTTCATGAGAACCCAGCTCCCACAGCACCTCTGTGGTCTTTCTTGATTCCCTGGGACGGAATGAATAACAATTACCTTCTACCTTGACCATTTTATTGACATGTGAGTCTTCCCCAGGGTCACACTAGGGTGAGGCAATCAAGGCACCTGGGGTACAAGATCTAAAGAGGCATTCGCTCTCGGGGTTGCTCAAATGCCAACCCTATACTCGCCTGACCGCAGCAGTGAGTGCCTCCTTAAACTTTGCACCCTAAGTACCTTAATTGCCTCACCTTAGTCCCAGCCTTGGTCCTATCAGACTGGGGAGTCCTCAAGAACAGACTCCAAGTTCTTACTCATCTTCGTATCCCTAGTGATTAGCACAAGGGTGGGCACAGAGCGGAAATCTAGCTGCACAAATGACATCAAACCCTTCTCCGTTCCAGTAGGGGAAGGAGGTAGGAGAGCCAGATGGCTTTGGGCCCTGCTGAGGATGGAAGAAGGTGAAAGCAAATTAACAGACTCCATCCTGGCCTGGGGTATGAGGATAGCTTTTCATCAGGTGCTTTTACCCTTGGCACCTGGCAGATCTGTGGCTCTTCCTACTTCTCTGGTCTCTCCCTCTCAGTTCCTTTCGCTGGTTAACTGGAGATATTCTCCAAGGTACCATTTTTTTGGTCCTTTTCTCTCCTTATTTTCCTCTGAATGATCCTGTCCACTCCCAGAGCTTCAGCTAGGAGCCCTTTGTAGATGACTTCTAAAATGACACCTCATGCATTATGCTGAGCGAAACAAGGTGAGATAGAGGAAGACAAATACTGTGTGATATCACTTATACGTGGAATCCAAAAAAGCTGAACTCATAGAAACAGAGAGTAAAACGGTGGTTTGCAGGGGCCAGGGGGTGGGGGAAATGGCGAGATGTTGGTCAAAGGGTATACACTTCCAGTTCTAATATGAATAAGTTCTGGGGATCTAAGGTACAGCATGGCAACTATAGTTAACAACACTGTATCATATACTTGAAAGATGCTATGAGAGATCTTAAAAGTTCTTATCGCAAAAAAGAAACAGTAATTATATGACAGGATGGAGGTGTTGGCTAACACTATGGTGGTAATCATTTTGCAATATATAAGTGCACCAAATCAACACACTGTACACCTCAAACTTATACAATGCTATATGCCAATTACATCTCAATAGAGCTGGAAAAAAACAGACAACTCATCTCTCTTTTAAGCCTCAGACCCACATTTCCAACTGCCTAGTTTATATGGTAATATCTAGCATCAGTATTGCTTTCATATCCATTTCCTCATCTGACCCTTGCAACAGTTCTGTGAGAAAGTCAGGGCAGAATATGAATGTATTTTTTAGGGGAGACACAGAAAGGTAGGCTCGCCCAAGTTTTAGTGGCAGAGCTATGATTAAAAACTCCAGTTTGGGTGCTCTTTCTGTTATGCCATGTTGCACAGCTCACCACATGGATGTTTCAATGGAGTCTCAAACCCAGCGTGATCAAAACCTCAACTTGTTACCAACCTCCTCCTACCCCTACTCCCCTGAAAAAACAAACAAACCCAAAAAACAAAACAACAAAACCCTGCCTCTGTTTCCCAACTCGGTTAAAAGTGTCTCACGTTCGCTGTTTCAGGCATCTTGGAGCCTGTGGAGGCCTGCTGGGAAAAGGACTTCTAAAACGACAAATATGTCTCGAAGGTTGTGGCCCAAGGCCACTTTTGCTGACTATAAGCGGTGTCTCCAGAACCAGAGGGAGCCTACAGCTCTTCTTAAAATTGAAGGTGCTTATGCTCGAGATGAAACTGAATTCTATCTAGGCAAGAAATGTGCTTAGGTGTACAAAGCAAAGAACAACACAGTAACTCCTGGTGGAAAACCTAACAAAACCAGAGTAATCTGGGGAAAGGTAACTTGCACTCATGGAATCAGTGGCATGGTTCGTGCCAAATTCCGAAGGAACCTTCGTGCTAAGGCCATCGGACACAGAATCCATGTGACGCCGTACCCTTCGAGGATTTAAACTTATTGAAAAGTAAATGAAGTGTGGATTTGTTTTCTTGTTAAAAAAATAAAAAGTATCGTGAAGATGTTTAAAAAAAAATAAAAGTATCTAACTTTCCCAATCATCAAGGCTAGAAACCTTGGTTTCATGCTCGATTCCTCCCACTCCTCCATAGCCTGCAGACTTGACCTTCACAATGTCTGAAACTCATTTTGAATTCATCCTCTCTTTTGCTTCTCTCTCCCCATCGAGGCTCACAGAATCTCTTAGCCACACTCCTTTCACTGCTGTCCTGGCTTTCAGATCTGCCCCACCTCCGATCCTTCATGTTGTCCTAGGGATCTCCTCCCTAAAGCAACAGATCTGATCCTGTCCCTCCCGGGTTAGAAAATCGCAGCCTTTGATTGTGCTGGTCCCCCAACCCCTCCTACCTACTCTTGGAGGCCCAGGTCAAATGCCACCTCCCTTCGTGAACTTGCACGCAACCCCCCTGTAAACTTGAAATGAGTTCCTTATTCCTCTGCTCTCCCATAGCACTAGGTATTTATTTCATTCTGCCGGTCTTGCAATTAACTAACTGTGCACCGTTCTGTCTCCCCTCTAGCCCAGGAGCCTGCTGGGGATAGGATCCCGGTCTAGTTAATCTCTGTCTTCTCTGAAACATGGAATCTAGGTCCTTAAACATAGTAGGTCCTTAATAGACAGCTGCTGAATAAATTTTTCCCTTAAGTGTTTGGAAATTTGTTATAAAAAGGCCCATACTCCTAGTGGGTCCGTTCAGTGAGCTGGGTAAAAATGATTCTCAACCTGTGGTGGGACACCTCACTTCTTTACACCTTGAGAGATCTGAAGTGGTCCAGCATTGCTCCTCTATATCCCTCACCTCTCCATACACTGCTCTCCCTCCCCCAGTGAAGGCAGAAGACAATTTTAACTCTTTATTTGAAACAAACAATTCCAGAGACAGAAGGTTAGTCGTGACAACAGCTTCTCACTACAACACAAGGGCGGGCATGGCTCACTGAAGGGACAGGCCAGGCGCCTCAGAACAATATATACAATTTAAACAGTGGCTAAACTGGTGACAGTTATAAAAACACAAAAAGGAGGCGGGGGAACAGCAAAGCCAACAGGGAAAGAACTGGGTACCCCCTTTGCCAGGTGCTAAGAGTTTTCTGGAACTACAGAGGCAAGAGGGGGAAGAGAGGAGATGGAGGCAGTGGGGGCAGGACCCACGCCCACAGCTCCTCACCTATCCTTTGACTACAGATCCCATCCTGCATGACCCAGGGCCCCCACAGGCTTGGCCTGGCTCTCACGATGGGGGAAGAACAAGAGTGGGGAACCCAGCCCCAACCCAAGTCACAAGGTAGTTTTTGCCTTGGGAACTCTGTCCACTGAACTAAAGGGAAGCAGTTACAGAAGGGGGCTAAGCATGTTGACACCATGGCTCATGCCAACCTAAGATGGCAGAGAGAGACAAACACATAAACCAAGGGGACAGGAGTCTGCTCCCCATACTTAAAGAGTCATTCTCTGCCTTTGAGGGAAAGAAAGCATTTGGAAGATTTTTTTTAATCGCAGCACCAAGGGTTGATGCTTGCAGGGGTGGAGAGGGGGAACAAGGTGGCGAGGAGGTTCCAACCACCAGTTATCTCATGGGAGGGGAAGAGTGCCTAAGCTCTGTGTTTTAGGTAAATGGTCCCCTCGTTACTTTCATGGTTTCTGTCGTATATTTCATACAAGACCCTTTAGCTTGGTACCGGGGAAGAGTAGAGAAGGGAGTGGGCACAGGGCAGAGAAGGCAGCTGGGTTCTTCCCTTGGCCAAACCTAGGAACAAGGGCCTTTACCTATGTGGGATGGGTCAGGAAACCCAAAGCCAACAGGATCACCAGAGCCATTAACACTCCACCCAGAGTCTGGCCCCAGGAGAAGGGGTTTACTCTGAAACATAAAGAAAATGGCCTAGTTGGTTTTTGCCCATCACTGGGAGACCAGTCCCTCAGTACAGAGAACTGGGGCCCTGCGGTTGTCAAGTGGTTTGGGAGAAGACAAAAGCCGGGGACTCCTAGGGAAGGCAGGGAATGGATGAGTAGAAAAGGGCAGTCAGGGCCCTTCAGAATGAGTAGCATTGGTTCCTGGGCCAATCGCCCTGTGGGACGTGGCCACGGGACAGACATTGGTGTGAAAGATGGATCCGGGAAGCACGTGGGCTTAGTCCAGGTCTTCCTCCCCGGGACGACCCAGCTCCTCATAAATCTCACGCACAGCCAGAATACGATTGAGCATGCTCTCCAACATGCTGCGGTCCATGGGGATCACAGAATACCAGAGAGGTGACTCGGCGATGCAGGACCGCTCAGGTTGCAGGTAGAACACATCGTTGCGAGTCCGGAGGCTTTCGGGACTGCAATGGTGGGGGTGGGGGTGGGGCGGGAGGACAGAGATCAGTTCCTGGGCGAAGTAGAGCCTGTGGGTCCCCCCCACCCACCGCTAATGCCATTCCTGCGAACCTGCCAACTCACCATTTTGAGAGATAGAATTCATAGAACTTGACAGGGCAGCGGAGGGGATTCATGCGGTTCTCACGCTGCTCTAAGATGGGGGCTTCGTCTTCTCTCTTCCGTTTCCCAGGACCGGTGTCTGTGGAGGAGACGAATGAACCAGACTCCTTAAAAGTGCAGTCTCAACGAGGCACCTCCAAGAGCACAGTCTAGGGCACAGGGGGAAGGCCTCAGGACACAAAACAGTCTCATGGAGAAATAAAGGCAGAAGAAGAGTCTGTCAGTCTCTCTGTACCAACCCAACGCTCTGCAGGGTGTTGCTCTGCAGTGTACCCTGGTTTTCATTGCTAAAGTCTCCATCATCTTCCCCAAGTTGATTTCCTGAAGAGGTGATCTCAGAAGTTACACAGAAAAACTGACAAAACAGACCCTACTGCAAGATTGGGGTTGCCTTCTGGGATAAACAGCGATGGCGCCAGCCCCTGGCACATTAGTCCTGGTAGAGGCTCAGGCTCAGAAGGGACCTTGGGAACTGATTCCAGGGCCAGAATGGAAACCAAGGTGCTGTGGCAGTTATGCCCACTAGCAAAGAGCGATGGAAAGGCTGTCATTCACTCTTGTCAACTCTTCCCCTCAGCCAAACACACCTAACAGTTTCCCACCTGTCCAACACCCACCCCCCCAGCCCCAAAAGTAAACTGCCCTGAAATGAGGAAAAGTGGGAAACAGGCAGCTTGGTGACCTCCTATTTATGCAATAGCCACTGCCCATCGGATTGAAGGACTGGCTGTTTTCATCTTTTCTGCAAACCCAGGAACGGAAGGATAGAGAAGCTGGGGGCAATGGAGAGGGCCAACCTGGTGGCACGGTGGGGCACGGAAGGGGAAAGTAGAGAGGGGGGAAAAGCAAAGGAGGGGGCAGCTTCGTACCTCGCCCTTTCCTCTGGCGGACAGGGGCGTAGTAGCGGATGCTCACCACCTTGGTGGTGCCCCGAGGGGTGGTACACTTGCGGGACTGCCGCACCACGTTGGTGAAGGAGAGCTGCATGTGTTCCTCAGCCGTCTGCAGCCCAAAAAACTTAGTGTTGAAGAACATGAGGGTGTTGAGAAGGACAAAGGGCGAGTAGACCCCCAGCTGCTTACACTCCCAGAGGTGCTCTTCCTCCACTCGGGAGAACACCGTATCTGCAACGGGCAAGGGGGAGAGGCTGGTCAGGAGGGACTGACTACACAAACCCAACCACTTCTGCTCCCACATGTCCGGCTCACAAGCACTGGGCACGCCAGACTCATTCGGTGAGGGACCATTGCACGTAAAACCCTGACGCCTCGCTATACTGCACAGGGGGGCTGGATTTTGGGGTTTGTTTTGGTTCGGTATTGGGTGGGGTTTTTTTGGGGGGGATATTATTTTTTAACAGTTTCCACCTGCATTCAGAGCTTCGCTCACCATCCTCAGGTTACAGGCAGGTCGACGTAAACCTTGAGGAGCCCCACAACTTCTTCCTTTTTTTCCCTTCACTTACCACTCAAACCCTGGTCACCATTTTGGGTCCCAGAGATAGCTCTTCAGACCTAAGTCTTGATCCCCTCCTTATGTTCAAGGACAGGGGCTCTGGCTCCTCTAGCTCTTAACCCTGAGGGACCCCACTACACACGTCTATGCTCAGACCCTTCTGTGAAGAGTGGCAGACCCAAGAGCCCTGGACTCAGAATGGTGCACTGGAAGAAAGGAGGAAAGGGCGGAGGGGTTGCTAAGTCCCTGTCCCTTACTGTTGGGGAGGAGTGTGGGCTGCCAGGTACTCAGAGACTTGTTGAGTTCTTGAACAAAAGTCAGGTAGTAAAGGTCCGTGAAAATGTTCACCATTCGGTTATTTTCCAACAAGTACTGGAAAAAGAAAAACAGACACACATAGAGCTAGACTCTAGGCCCTAGAGGAAAGACGATGAGACTGAAGGCCCCACGCATGGCGACCTTGACCGTTAGGAGCCCATGGGAAACAGTTGCTGGATTTAGTGATCCAGAGTGGTTTTCCCCAGGTATACCTACAGCTCTGAGGAGCTGAGGCCTTGCTGGAAGAGGAGGAAGTCTGGAAGAGATGTGTCACAGCCGCTTCTTCACAAGCCCAGACCCCCTTGTCAGCTGAGGCATGGCTGACGTCTCCCAGTGGGAACCAAACATTACCCCACCACTCAGGGAACCCAGCTCTGCCCATCCCTCCCCTCCTAAAGTGAGTTTCAGGATGACAAAGGGACCCGCAGAGCAATGAAGACTGCTCCTTGGTCAAAAGTCCTGGAACACAGCTTTGATTTTAGAAGAGTATTCTCATTTCTTGTCGTGTCTAGAGTAGGAGATGAAAGGCAAGCTGCCTGTTCAAGGCAGGAAACAAGGTAAGGAACAGGGAGTGGGACAGGATCATTTCTGGTGGGACCCTGCCTGCTGTGTTAAGTGACAGCAAGTGAGGCAGGGCGCAAGGGGTACCTGTTGGATGCCAAGACACAGATAGTAGATACTGTCAGGTTCATATCGTTCACCGTTGGGTCGAGTGATTTCTCTCACAAACTGGGCCAGACCGTAGTTGAGCTCAGCAGCTGAGCAGGCCAGAATATCCTCTTTGATACGCATAGGTTTGGCTGCAGTGATACACAGTGGAGGTGGCTGGCATTAAGACAACTGCACATTAAGAATTTCCTTTAGCTCCACCATTAACCTCTTCACCCCTTAGTCACGTCCAGCTCCAGAACAAACCCACCAATTACACAAAGAGCCCTCAGCCTTGAAACCTAGATGGCATCTCCCCTTATTCTGCAACTGCTCCCCATCTTCACAGGATACCCTTAAGTGATCACAGCCTTATCACTTGTAGACATCTACAGCTGAATCACAGCTCTGCCCCTGCTCCCCGCCTGGGTACTTACGGCCAAAGCGCAGCTCATCACCCTTGCTGGTTTCTCCATTGGCGTATTTCGACTGCACCCAGCACTTCCAAGCATTGACACCATATGAATAGTTGAGTCCAGTACAGCTAGGCTGGCTGCTCATGGAGTCCCGGGAACAGCTCTCTGAAAGCACCAGCCGCTTTTGACCCTGGAGGGGAAGAGAAAGGAGGGAGTGGTGGAGGTAAGGCCAGGGCACCATGGAAGCTAGTCAGGACAGTGTTCACCACCAGGGGAGGTGGGGACTGATGAAAGAACACAGCAAGCTTCCACAGCGCAGAACCCCAGGAACAGCTCTTATAACCTCTGATGAACTGGGGAGAGAGCAGAGTTTGGCTGTACCTTAGCACTCACAGTGGTGGAGAAAGGAGGCTAGGGAAGGCGAAACTAAGGCTGCTGATGTGGCTACGAAAGCCACCCCCCCACCCCGCCCTTTGAGCCTCCATCTCTCTTTTGTGGATACAGCAGCCCCAGCCCTCACCTTCCTCATGGTTCGGGGAAGGTCTTGTTCAGTAGACACGTCCTCAGGCCCTACCAGGCCACAATCAAACAGGAAATCTACGCTGGGGTTAATATCTAAAGGATCTAGAGGGGAAAGGAAGAAGAAATCAATTTTCTAAGACCTCAGCCCTGTAGTCCTCCCACCCCACCCCTACTACCTGTTCACCTGACTAGAGATGAGCCTCCCAGACAGCTTCATCGTGGTCACCAGGACAAAGCTATATACTGAGAACGTGCTCAGAGGCACATACACACAAAACCTCACAACAATGGGAACGTTCCTAGCACTACGGAACTGTAAACTTTTAAACATGGCTAAGATGGTAAATTTTATGTTATGTGTTTTACCACAATTAAAAAAACAACAACAACAAGATTCAAGCATAGAATAGTCTGCCTGTCCTGGTATCTCTGGCACTACTCCCTGTGACAGTCTTCTGTTTAGGCTCATGCTCGGGGTAACAAGGAACACTCCTTTCCTGATAGCGCAAATGCTACTGTACACAGCGGGCACGCCCTGAATCCTACTCACTCTTGGGGAAGTCCGCCTCCAAGTCTTGCCCAGGCTCATCCAACACATTGGCCATCTTGACGGCCATGGCCAGGACATCATCCCGAGCTGGCCCAAACAGGTCGCAGTCTTCCAGAAGTCCCTCTGCACTCTGGTTGCTCACGAGATCTGGGAGGCAGAGAGGTTGGCTTAGTCCCTGCAGCTCCTACTTGGCACCCTCAACTGGCTTTCAGGGGCTGATCCCAACTATTCCCCCATCCCGCCAGGCACCGAGATCACCACTCTCCGCCCCCTTAGGCAGAGACAGACCGGCAGCACCCTGTCTCCCTCACCGCCGCTGTCCATGGCATACCACAAAGGTCAGATGAGGCCTTGTCTAACTCCTCGGCCTCTGCAATCATTTCTGCCATAGCCAGGATGTCGGCCTCCAAGGGGTTAGAAGGGATCTTCACCTTCAGCTCCTCGATGGTCTCCACAATCTTGTCTGTGCTCTCCAAGGTAGTGGGCAGGAACATGGGCACAGGCACCTGGAGGCACGAATCCCAACTAAACGCCAAGAACCATACCAGCAGATGAGAGGAACGGCTGGTGAGAGGGAGGGGGCAGGGTGGGTCTCAAGCCTGGGAGGGTAAAGGAGGCCCCCACCAGGAAGGGCAGGAAAACTTACCGGGATAGGCATTGAGAAAGGCACCGGGACTTTCTGGCAGTACAGATGCATAGGCACTGGCACAAAGATGGGCACTGGGATGGGCAGCACGATCACCTGTGGCTTCCACTCTTCTGCTGACAAAAAAGGGGTCTTCTCAGAGCGCCTGCCAGATGGGTCACATCTGACCCAGGACCTGGTGCTTGTTACCCCCGCAAAGCTCTAACACGTGCTCAGTGTCACAAAACTGCCCTTGAACCAAATGTTGAGAGACAACTCTGGGATTCTAGGACGACAATATGCAGGACACTTCGGCCACCTAAGAAACCCCCTTGTCCAGCTCCCAGGCACAGGGCTGGAGGCCCAAGGCCATGGAATACAGCCTGTGGCGTCTCGGCACCCTCACTCACCTGTCTGACTCCCTTTGGACTTCATTTCCACCTTGCAGGAGACCCCCCGATTCTGCATCAGTGGTTTACACATGGCAGCTTTGTTTTTGCGGGGTGTTGCTGGGGGCGGTGGGGGTGGAGGAGGGGTGGGAGCAGCGGGGGCTGTTCGGATCTTCACAGGGATCTGCAAAGACAAAGGAATTTAAGTGCTGCTGACTATGGTACCCTCCTCTGAGACCATCCTACCCCCTGGCTTTTGCCCTGACCTTGCCCAGATTCCCATTTTCCTCTGAGGTCTTTACAGTGTTGCTGTTCTCCACTTTGGTCTGAGAGGGTGTCTGGGGCTTCGCCTCAGAAGACTGACCTGTAGATCAAAGCAAACGAAAGCTCTCATCTGAGACACTAGCTCTCCATTTTCCTCACCCCTGCTCCAGGAGAGCTTCATTAAGAGAACACCAAATACGAATGGGAAGTCTCAAATTTTCCCTCCACCCCCGCCCCCAGGTCTAGTCTTCTCTAGGTCCCAGCAATAGTGGCCAAAAAGATTCTTTGCTCCTGGATGCCAAGGATGAAAAATAGTGTCCCCCCAATGACCCATAATTTAAGGCCTTCCATTTAGATGGCCCTCAGGAGTTTAGTACCCCTGGAGTGCGGAGGGGCCAGGGTAACATTCTAGAAACAACAGCCTTCACTCTAAAGGCAGAGCTTATGCCAACACTTCCTTCTCTCTTAAAACTAACCACAGCCCCCATATGCCCCACCCTACCTGGGCAGGTACTCATTCCCTACAATAAATCCCTTATAGAAAATCTGTAGGATCTAACTCTCAGAACCTTGAAACGAGACTCCCCTAGTACCTCTTCAGTCTGGAAGCTGAAAGAGAATGCAGTACTAGGACCTCTGGCCAGGGATGAGGTGAAAGCGGGAGAGGAAGAAGAAAGGGGCCAGGCCCAGGACCAGAAGAGTCCAGGCCAGTTCTAACAGACTGTGCCCCCTGCCCAGGACTCACTGTTCAGGAGGCTCTCGGGCCCACTCTGGGTATCCAGGTTGGGTTGGTTCTGCTGGCTGTAGAAACGCAGCAGACATTGTTGGTTGCAGAAATGACGGATCTGCCCACGCCAGTGGATGGTCTCCAGCAGCTTCCCCTGGCGCTTACAGGCATGGCACCGGGCAGCCTGAGGGTGTCAACAGGATGGTCAGACCTGCCTCCCTAAAATGTGCTGGGCCCTCTGCCCTGGGATAAGCCGTGCTGCTTCCCTTGGAGGCTGGGTAAGCCGGAGCCCCCTCCCTGGAGATCAGCCCACACCCTGATGGCAGCACAAGAGCCCATGCTCCCTGCCACCTTTTCCCTCCTTTGTAACGTGCTGCCCCCCTTACCTTGCAGTACCACAGCAGGTACTTGCTCTTACAGTCCTCGCTGCAGAAGTCCCAGGTGCTGCCGTCCAGTTGCTCGGTGACTCCGCGCTGGCAGGTCTGGGAGCAGTAAGTACAAGTGATACAACACAAGCCCAGCTTCTTAGTGAAGTCCTGTTTGTACAGCAGCACACAGCCTGGAAAGGGGGCGAGAGGGAAGAGTCCAGAGACGCAGAAATCTCCATGGCCGTGAGACCCAACCTTTTCAAGGCGGTGCACCTGAAACCTCTAACAAGCTCCCGTGCCCAAAGCCTGGGGACAGATGGGGTAGAGCATCCTGAGCAGAAGGCCCTGGCCCCGCGGACCACACTGAAAGCCCTCCTTACTTAATCTGCCATTCTCCCCAGCTGTGAGGTACAGAGCCCTCTGCCCCTTCCCCATCTCCTTACCTTCGCTGCAGAAGCTCTTCTCCACCCCACTGAATCGGAGCTTCTCATGCAGGAGTTTCTCCTGCCGGCAGTGCTCACACTGGGACACCACACCCCGAAGACGCTTGAAGTCCTCACAGCAATCACGGCAGCAGAACTGGAACACCTGGTCCTGGGACAGGGGCACAGGGCGGGGAGGACAGGGCTGTGACATCTGGACCTGGCGAGAGCCAAGTGGAAGGACCCCTTCAGACAGATGTCTCTGTGTAGCGAGATGTGGGTGGGGGTGGGGATCTTACCTGCCAGTCCAAGACCTCAGGCTTGCCACTGAAGAGGCTGTGGCAGTAGTGACAGCTCAGGTGAATGCCCCCCTCGGGGCTTGTGCGCTGGAGGGAAGGAAGACAAGTAAGGGAGGGGCAAGATGTGTGTGGTGGGCGGGTAGGGGTAGGGGAAGTCAGGCTTGTTCTTTGCTCTGCCCAGGCCTACCTACCCCAAATCTCATACCCTCTCTACGTCGCCACACCCTTTATCCCTGGTCCAGGGTTTGGAGTACCTGGAACTTGGTCCAGCAGCTGGGGCTGCAGAACTGGTAGACTGTGCGATCAACCTTGTTGTAGTAACAGGGGTCAGAGAGGCTGCGGCGGCAGAAGCTGCAGGGTCGGGGAGGGCCTGGGGCATAGAGAGAAAAGGAGAGAGAGAAAGAGAGAGAGAGAAAGAGAGAGAGAGAGAAAGAAAGAGAGAGAGAGCACACAGAAGGTGTAAGGCAGTGCAGAGATGGAACAGGAAATCCACGGGAAGATGTGGTTGGGGCTGAAGTCGGGCAGCAGGGGTTACTTTAGAAGAAGGGAGTATGGGAGGTGGAAGGAAGGCCAGCAGGGGTCTCAGAGAAGAGGGCTTTGCACCTACCAGTGAGCCCTGCCTGCTTCACTTTGTAAGAGGTGGTACAGCACAGGGAACAGAACAAGCTGGTCTTGCCATTACGGTCCACATGGGATAGCATCTCAAAGTTCTTACACAGGGTCTTGCACCAGACACATGGGTACACCCGTGTGTTTTTCTGTGAGGATGGGGAAGGAGAGGCTGAGGCTGGATTTGTCCCTTCACTTTTATTTTTTTAAATTTTTAAAACATGAAATATTTCAGGCATACAAAAAAAGTATAGATGATGAGATAACAAAGACCTGTGTGTCCACCAGCCAGCTTCAAAAATAAAACATAACAGATACAATTGAAACCCCCTTTATTTGTTTTATTTCTCCCAGCCCTCGACCCATCAGGCACCTTTATTTCTCACCCAAGGACCGCACCCCCTTCCACAGCCCTCTAATGCACTACTCCCTCGGCCCCACCTTCTTGTACGCCCCCAAGCAGGTTGTGTTGCAGAACCGCTTTTGTTGGCCCTCGTGGAAGAGGAGCTCGGGGCCAGGGCTCCCGGTCTTGGTGTAGATGTAAGCCCCACACTGGTCACAACAGTTGGTTTTCAGTCCCTTGTTGGCCCGGAATTTGGAGAAGCAAGAGTCGCTGCAGAGCCGGTGCACCACGCTGCCATTGCTGACCTCGTGCAGGACCTGCCACATACACACACACACATACCCTGAGCTAGGGCCTGGCCACCACCACCCACCCTAGTGCAAGGACGGCCCGCCCCGCCTCACCCTAGACCTTCACAGCAGACAGTGGGCCCAGGGACCCCCCAACCTGCACATCGGGCTGCCGACTTGATGGTGAGGTCCTGGGAGGCAAGGAAGGCCAGCTGCACACATCCTGGAGAAGCTCTATCCTTGAATACGCTCCCTCACGATGGCTGCTACCCCTCCCCACTCCCCTCTTCCACAGGGCCTGGCCCCTGAAGCCCCAGGATTGCAGGGGCAGCTCAGGGCTGGCCAGGCTCTGTAAATTAGCCCCCATCGAGCTTCCTCACCTCTCCAGTCTTCTGGCATATACTGCAGCGAGTGGCATCGGCGGGATCCCCAGACTGGGGGATTGGGCGCTGCTGCTGGGCCTCATACAGAGAGAGACAGACAGACGTGCAGAACTCGTGGAAGGAGCCTCCTGAACCAGTCTGCGCCACAACTGAGTCCTTGGTGTTCCAGATCTCCCTGGAGGTGGGGACAGGTTTGCACATTCACTCAGTATCACCCTCTCATTTCATCACCCTCCACCCCCCTCCTCTGGGATCAATGACCACAGAACCAAAATACTCTCGGATCCCCTCCCTAAATCACCTCTCTCCCAGTTCCACTTTGCTAGGTTCTTGCTAACATAGTCTCTGTCTCACCCTTTACTCCCAGCCCGATCCCTGCCCTCCCCACAGCCCGGGACCCTCACGTACTTCTTGCAGAAGGTACAGGTCTTTTTGCCGGAGGGCTTCTTGGAGAAGGTGGTGAGACAGGATGAAGAGCAGAAGAGCTGTGGCAGCCCCTTGCGCTGGTAGGCCGTCTGGCCCTTCTGCAGTGGTGTCCGGCAGTGGGCACAAGTCATCTTGGTGCCTACCGCTGAGCGCCCAGTCCTCTGTGCCACGCTCGAGCGTAGGGACATGCGAGGAGAGCGCCGGGGCCGGAATGGCACAAAGTCCTCATCGTTGGGGTCATCTACCATGGCATCAGAATCCTCATCTGACACTGGAACTGAGGAAGAGGGGGGAGGGGCGGGGAGAAAAGGCTGAGGGACCAGGCCTCCAGCCATCACCTGACCAACAGGTAGCTCAGCTGATCCTGGGATCCCCAATCCCTGTAGTTCTTGGCTTTATACCCCGCCCCTATTACACTGGAATCTCAAGCCACCCGGTGTCACTCTCCCTTAGTTACTCTGTAACCTCCCAGGGAGGGGAAGGAAGGGATCCAAGTGAGAAGATTCAGGGACAGGGATGGCAGAGCTGAAACAGGAAACTCCATTCTCACTGCTCTTGTTTTCAATTTCCCCCACTGCCCCTGGTTCCCATGCCAACCCAGAGCAGAGACAGGCGCTTTGCACTCTGCAGAGTGCGGCACTACAGGAGCCCTGAGATCCGTGGCCGCCACATCCCACTGGGTCACACTTCCTCAAGGCCTACTCACTGCTCTCAGTGGAATCCACAACCTCAGGTTTTGGAGGCTCTACTCTTCTAACGCGTTCGCTTCTCTTCTGCACCTTGGAAACATGGGGAGGGGAGGAAAGCTGACACCAGGGGCAGGCTAAAGGGCCAGCTGCACTAGTACAGGGTTTGGGGGGGGTACAGAAATAGGAGGGGGAAGGGAGAGTAGGGACCCTTGGCCCTGCCCTTAGGAGGAGGGGAGAAAAGGAGGCTGGACCTTCTCCTTAAGAAGCAATAGACACAAGCACTCCCTCCCTCCTCCTAACTCTCCTCACACACACCCTCCACAGAGCAACATCTGGGAGGGAAAATGAAGGGTCTGTCCTTCCCAGAGCTACAGGGGGAACCAGACTCCTTCCAATCCCCTCCCCCCCTCACCCTCTCAGGCGGCTTCTCACTTGCCTTCCCAGTCAGGCCATCTCCTGCAAAGGAAGCAGAAAGCAACCTAAATCTTGAGCCTGCCTTCACCACCCCCTCCCTGGCCCAACCCCCACCTCCATTCCTGGGGAAGAACTTACTCAAAACTGAAAGGGAAAACTCGAGTGCCTGTGGCTTCTTGGGGCCCCTCTCAGGGTTACCTTGAGCTCTGCACTAAGGAGGGGGGGTGGCGCGCAGCTATTCTCCATGAAAAAAATCCTACCTTCCCACCAGCTTTCTGTCCCAATCATTGGGAGTTAAGGAAATACAAGTAACACACCTTTCATCAAGCATTTATAGTTTATCAACAAAAACAAATGCAACCACCCAAAGGTAGCAAGGGAAAAAGGAAGCATTAATGTATGGGGAGGTTCCCCTGGACTCAGGTGGTTATATAAGCCCTAAGACCCTGGTCACAGCCTGGGAGAGGCACAACACTAGGCAGAATTGGGGAGAAATGCGAGCCTCTCAAGTCTAGGCTGGCCCTCCCCTATCAGAGACACAATCCTAGGCCCTGCATGTCTACCATTCCTCTGAAATCACTATGCACTTGGTGGCTCCAGAGCCTAGTTATCATTCATCAAACCCAGAAACCCCAGTCTCATCTAGAACAAAACAGCTAGAAAGATCTTAGAACCAAGAAGCCTGGTGTCCTCCCCAAATCCCGAAGGAAGGAGGACCCTGGTACCAAAACCCCACTGGGGGAAGAAAAAGGGAACCTCTGCCACCGAACCCAGCCTTCTCAACTCACCCCCTGAAAACTCACCCCTATTTCTCCTCCACAGCCACTGAGCTCCCCCTACCCCTACTTTCCTTAACCTTCTTCACCACACCCCCACTCCTCCTTCCAAACTCCCAACTCCTCCATACACATCCCTACGCTTATCTCTCCACCCGCCTCCCACAACTTCTTCCCCAAACACACAGCCACCCTCCTTACCCCCACCCTCTCCCCATCCTTGATTTTCCAGCTGATCAGGCAACCTACCTGGCAAGGAAGGGTGTGCAGGGGGGCTAGGGCCCCCAGGTTTAGTCTGAGAACTGTTGATTCCATCCCCCAGAGTCTCTCCCACTGAAGGGCTGGGGGGGCCATTTGGGCTCTGTGGCTGCCCTTGGGGAAGCTCCTCCTCCTGCCCAGGGGAGCCCCTTCGCCCTGTAGCTATGGAGGTGGTCTCCTCCTCTTCAATATGTGGGGACTGCAAGGTTATTGGAGAATCTGGAGCCAAAGGCTCTAGTAGCCCCTCAGGTGAAGAGGGATTTGCCCCAGCCCCTGGGTCAGGTGGCACCACCTCAGGGGTCTGGCCCCCTGGTCCAGGCTCTAGGGTCTGATCTCCTGCATCCCATGCAAGGGTCCCCTCAGGACCATGGTCCACCTCTGGGGGGGAGGGGGCTTTATAGAGCAGCCCTCCCAGCCCCAGCAGCTCAGTGGCTCCATCCAGGACTCCAGGGTCTTTTTCCAGGCCAGCAGGGGTATCAAGCAGGTCCAGGGTTCCTGAGGATGGAGAAGGGCCAGGGGGGGCCCATCCTCGAGTTGGGGCAGTCTGGGATTCCAGTAGATCCTCTCCAAATTCCATGTCAACTGGAAGGTCTCCAGCCAGGGGCTTCTCTGGCAGGGTCAACGGGTCAAACGGACTGGGGAAATCACTGGGGTCCATGAGGATGACTGGATATAGGCTGTAGGTTAGGGGTAGAAAAGAGGACAGAAGAGGTGGTCTTCGCCAGAATTCCTTCTTATATAGGCTCTGGGACACACCCCATCATCCACTTGGATTTCTCTTGAATCGCCCCCACCACAACCGACAAGCATTTCCACAGGCTTTAGTGCAAATGACCACTCCCCCCACCAACATACAGCGCCCCCTGTGGGGAGAGGCGTTCCCCGCCCTGGCCCTGTGCCCCACTCGCCAGGCAGTCCGTCGTTCCACCCGCCCGCCTAGCCCCCGCCACCCCACTGCAACTCCCAGTTCCCCTCCCCCCTCACCTTTCACTCCCCCCCACAACGCGGGCTGAACGCCCCCTTAGAGTCTCCCAGGGCCGCTGCCAACAGGAGCCTTTCCCGCCCCCGCGTTCTCAGTTTCTATCCCCTCCCCTCTCTCCTAGAGCCCCCCAGTTCCCCAGTCTTTACCCACCCTGTCTGGCCCCACCCCCCCCCCCGCGTTGCATGGTCCTCCCTCAGCCCTTCCCTCGCCCCCACAAACTGCCCTTCCTAACCCCTCCCCCCCCAGTTACCTTTCAGGGTCGCCCACTTCCTCAGCCCAGTCCCCCTTTCCTATTGCTCCCCCAGTCCTCCTTCTCCTGTTGCCCACCCCCCACCTCAGGCATTTACAGGAAGACATTTTGGAGCTACGATCTCTCCTTAGACCCCCCTCCCGGCTACTGCGAGAACCCGCCTGCAGGTTCGGTTCGGCTTTATCAGGCTCGACCCCTACCTGCGGCAGGGTTAGTGTAAAGGCTACAAGCCTAGAACTGCAGACAGCGACGGCCCCGCGCTCCTTCTCCACCTCCCTCCCTAGCAGCCGGGACAGGGGTCGCGGCCCCTTTAAATGGCAGCGCCGCTCACAGCGCCCAGCGCTCTGCACCAGGCGGGCGGGCGGCGCCAGCAACCAACCCCATTGGCTGGCTCGAGGAGGGGGCTCGCGAGACAGCGCCGGCCCCCGGCGCGAGACTCCCAGCCCAGTGGATGCCTGGAAATTGTGGAGTGGAACGTCGGCACTGGAGATGGAGCTTGAGCCCCCGCCCGGGGCCCCGTTAGTTGAGGAGGAAAAGCTAGCCTCCGGAGCTTGGAAGCCCGCCCCCGGGGAAGGCGGCACCCCCTCTCCACCAAAGGGCCGAGTACACTAACCCACAAAAAACAGATCTACGCACCTGCTTCCCTTACCTGGCTTGAGAGTCTGGCCCCCGTCAACACCCGTGCCCGCCCTACCTCCTGGAGCCCACTCTACCCGTGATCCCCTCCTCTCATTCAAATGGTTCCCGGTCCCCTCCCCCTCCCCGTGTCTCTCTCCGCTTCCCACTCGTGTTCAACCCCCCGGCGTCCGCCCCCCTCAACAGTCCCTACCTACGCCATGCCGCAGGCGCCTGCCAAGATTACCCTCCCCCCCAACCCCACCTCTCCGGGGCCCGCCCCCTGGGCGACTGTTGGGGTAATGAGTGACAGCGAAGGGTGGGGAGAGGCAGTGACCCAACCCTCACGTGCCCCTCCTCCCCTTGTCTGCAGCCTCGGGCCCCCCTAACCATTCTGAGACTCAGAGTTGTGGGGTGTCTTAAGCCTGGTCTCCAGCCACCCAGGGCGAGTTAAATGGCTCTGGCTCAGTGACAACGCCTATGCAGTAACCGTTACTGCCTGATGACCCCAAAACCAGGTCCTGCAAAGACATTCCCCCACTCCTTCCACGGTCTTAGGGTAAGTTCTGAGATCTTCTCCCTGAGTCTTCGCGCAGGAGCCCCCAGCGTTATCTCTTCAGTAGTTTTCCTCACCGATGCCGACAGCTCTCCTTCCTCCTTTCTCTGTCTCTCTGTCTCTGTCTCCCTCCCTCCCTCTTTCTGTCCTTGTCCCTCTCTCTCCCCCCCCCCCGACTCTGGCGCGCACTCTCTCTCTCCCGGTCTCTTTTTGTCTCGTCTCTGTCTCTCAGGCTCTCTTAGGCACGAGCACGCACGCGCGCGCGCACACACACACTCCCCCTCCTGGATGGTCCTTAGCGTGTGGGTGTGGCTGGGGTTGAAGCTAGGGAAGTGGGGTAGGGGGAGGAGGCATTAGCATTAGGCCTACTGGCTTTAAAAAATGTGTGCCAGGATCCATTCTCAGTCCCCATTAGAGTTAGAGCACTTTACAATACCCGCTCTCTCCACTTTCCCACTCCGACCCCTAAATGCTGGAGGGTATTTAGTATCTGAGATACTAGAAGAGGCTCAGGCTGGAAGCGAGTCCCATCACATTTTTAGGTTTGGTGTCCAGTGCCTGCTCTGGCCTGCCTCTTTGACCTGGGCCTTTCTTCCTTCCCACACTAAGCCTCTGCTAGCCTTGTAGTCCTCCGGAGTTTTATCCTCCCTTATCTCATTCACTTTCTCAGAAACCTTATCCTTCCTGGCTCCCCCCATGGCCTTGAGGTTATCTTTGCTCTCTCCTATATACAGAGATAAAAGCAAGAGTTTTCCCCTTTAGGTTTCCCAAACGCAGCTTTCTCTTTATCTTAACCAGTATACTGTGCACCCATCTCACACCTTCTGCTTATTTCTGTGTCCCTGTACCTCATTTTGCATTTTCAATTTGTTCCATCTCAGTTGGGTCACGTCGTTCTTTTGTATTGCCTGCCCTTCTCAACACATGCTTGGATCCTTGACTGCTCTGGTTGTGGAGAATGCCTGGTTTCAAACTGAGGGGAGACAATCTAAAGGGGACTGATGGTGTATTCAGAGGCAATGTGTGTGAGTTCTGGAGACAGATAGACCAGAATTCTAATCTCAACTCTGCCTGCTTTTTAACCAGTTGACTTTGGATTTGTCTCTTGTCAAGTCACCAGGTCTTATTTTTCTCATCTTTAAAACAGAGATAAGAAAACCATCTAAATGTACAATAGAAAATTGGTCAAATCAATTTTGGTTATATTCATACAATGGATGTAGTAATTAACAACCGTTACTACAAATTACTATTTTGCTGCAAACATAAAACTACTCTAAAAGATAAAGTCTACAGGGGCTTCCCTGGTGGCGCAGTGGTTGAGAATCTGCCTGCTAATGCAGGGGACACGGGTTCGAGCCCTGGTCTGGGAGGATCCCACATGCCATGGAGCAACTAGGCCCGTAAGCCACAACTACTGAGCCTGCGCGTCTGTAGCCTGTGCTCTGCAACAAGAGAGGCTGTGATAGTGAGAGGCCGGAGCACCACAATGAAGAGTGGCCCCCGCTTGCCACAACTAGAGAAAGCCCTTGCACAGAAACGAAAACCCAACACAGCAAAAATAAATTAATTAATTAATAAACTCCTACCCCCAACATCTTCTTTAAAAAAAAACAAAAAATAAAGTCTATTAAAAAAGCAAATGAGACATGAAAACGCTCCAGATATAATGTTACATTTTTTACAGGAGTTAAAATATGATACCAAGGGCTTCCCTGGTGGCGCAGTGGTTGAGAGTCCGCCTGCCGATGCAGGGGACACGGGTTCGTGCCCCGGTCTGGGAGGATCCCACATGCCGCAGAGCGGCTGTGCCCGTGAGCCGCGGCCGCTGAGCCTGCGCATCCCTGTGCTCCGCAACGGGAGAGGCCACAACAGTGAGAGGCCCGCGTACCGCAAAAAAAAAAAAAAAAAAAAAAAAAAAAATATGATACCAACTTTGTAGAGAAATTCTATATACATGTATACTTAGAAAAAGACTGGAAAGAAATACTGGGGATAATGATACCGCATAGCAATGCTACTAAGATTGAGGTGTGCACTTGCCTGACGTATAGCAGGTGTTTAATAGATACTTGTTACTATTATAAGAGAAATAGAGCTGACTTATGAAAGGTTTGGGACTTCACACCCAGGAACCTTCATGTCCTTAAAATAAATATCTACTTTTTCTCTTTGAGTAAGCCAAGAGTGCCCATAGTTGATAGGTTTGAGTATGTATCAGCCACAGATGAAAAGCTCTAACATAAATGGGCTGATGGGGGGCGACAGGGAAGGTGTTGAGTAAGAGTATGGCCTGCAATTCAACACTCTCATTTTCAGCCTTGTTACATTTATGGCATAGTACTCAATTCTGTTACTTGTTATTCACCATTTATAAAGCACTCCTAAAGCTCTGTAAATACTATAAGACAGGTAAAAACTCAGTCCCTGTCTTCATGAGAGTTCTCTCATTTTAATTATATATATACTTTTCTGATTACAAAAATATAAATGTTCACTGTAAAAGTTTTGGAAAGCATAGAAGGTCTGAAGAAGAAAGCAATGATCACTTTTATCCTATCCATCATACCTGGAGATAACCACTACTCTTTTTGATGTATATCCTTCCAGTCCTTTGTTTTCTTTTTGCATACTTTTTTTTTGCAAAATTGGAATTATCTTGTACAATATGTTCTACAACATAATTGTAATGGCTGTATATTATTCCATCATTTGCATGTGCCATGCTTTACTTAACTACGCTGGGTGTCAAACTTTTATTATTTTTTTATGACAGGCAAGGCTACATGTAACTTGATCAAACAATTGGATCTATTCTATTTGGCAGCCATTTGATTAGAGTGAAGTTCACTCTTTAGAACCGACTCTGGAAACATATGGATTCTTATTTAATGTCTTATACCATTCTAAAGTACCATGGAATGAAGAAAAGGAAATATCCATTTAGAGAGACTTTGGGGAAATGCTAGACTGTGAGCTCCTCAACAGTAGGGACCAGTTCTTACTCATCTCTGTCTCCAGCATCTAGCATAGTCCTTGATATGTTTGTTGGATGAATTGGTGGATGAATGAATAAGGGAGAGAGAGGGGGAAAAAAGCCTCAATGAACTCAAATTGTAGTAATATTTCTATAATATAAGGAAAGAGGTAAGAGTGAAGCAAGAGGGGAGCAAAGGCAGGCAGGCAAAGATAAGGAATCTTCATCTTTATCTTTAAAAAGAATACTACTACTCAGCCATAAAAAAGAATGAAATAATGCCATTTGCAGCAACATGGGTGGACCTAGAGATGATAATACTAAGTGAAGTAAGTCAGAAAGAGAAAGACAAATACCACATGATATCACTTATATGTGGAATCTAAAATATGATGCAAACAAACCTATCTATGAAACAGAAACAGACTCACAGACATAAAGAACAGACTTGTGGTTGCCAAGGGGGAGGGGGTTGGGGGAGGGAAGGAGTGGGAGTTTGGGGTCAGTGGATGCAAACTATTATATATAGAATAGATAAAAAAGAAGGCTCTACTGACTGTACAGCACAGGGAATTGTATTCAACATCTTGTGATAAACCATCATGGAAAAGAATATAGGGACTTCTCTGGTGGCACAGTGGTTAAGAATCCACCTGCCAATGCTGAGGACATGGGTTCCATCCCTGGTCTGGGAAGATCCCCCATGCCTAGGAGCAACTAAGCCCGTGAGCCACAACTACTGAAACCTACGTGCTCTAGGGCCTGCGTGCCACAACTACTGAGCCCGTGTGCTGCAATTACTGAAGCCTGCGTGCCTAGAGCCCATGCTCCACAACAAGAAAAGCCACCGCAATGAGAAGCCTGTGCACCGCAACAAAGAGTAGCCCCCGCTCACCGCAACTAGAGAAAGCCCGCGCACAGCAACAAAGACCCAACGCAGCCAAAAATAAATAAAAATAATTTTAAAAAGAATATAAAAAAGAGTGTGTATATATGTATAACTGCATCACTTTGCTGTACAGCAGAAATCAACACAACATTGTAAATCAACTATACTTCAATAAAAAATTAAGCAGAGAGTCAATAACACTGCTTCAGTGAAAATTATCAAACGAATATTCTATTGAGAGCAAAATTCTTTTTGTATTGCTAAGAAAGTTTTAAAACACAATATTATTCGAAACTTTAAAAAAAATGAAGAAAAGTGAGTGAAATGTAGTAAAAGTGCGCCTATTCCTCATCAGCAAGTCCAACGGTGGCAGTCTGATTTAGTGTGATTCTGACTACACGCCACTCTTTAACATTCACTCTCTCCTGTCCAAACATCTCTCCCAATTTGAGAGGCAATATATCCTAATTCACTCCACAGGAGGTCAACTGACTTTATGAGACACACACCCTAGGGTCTATATGGGTTCCAGGATCTCTACAGGACTTTCTGCTACGGTGCTGTCCCTTGGGAAATCAACTTAGGTTATTATTACTTCTTTAGGTCCCACTTATACTTTCTTTTTTTTTAATAAGAGCTTTATTGAGATAGAATTCATATACTATACAATTTGCCCATTTAAAGTATACAACTTAATGGATTTTAGTATATTCACAGATAGGTGCAACCATTAATGACCACAGTCGATTTTACATTTTCATCATTTTAAAAAGAAACCTTGTACCCTTTAGCTATCTTCCCCCATCTCTCCATCTCCCAAAGCTTTATGCAAGCGCTGTTCTACTTCTTTTCTCCATAGATTCCCCTATTCTGAACATTTCATATAAATAGAATCATATAATATGTGGTCTTTTGTGACTGGCTTTTTCCACTTAGCATGTTTTCAAGATTCATCCATGTTGTAGCATGTATCAGAACTTCATTACTTTTTTATGACTGAATAATATCCCATTGTACAGATATACCGTATTTGCTTAACCATTCATCAGTTGATGTACCTTTTGGCTATTATGAATAACGCTGCTATAAACATTCACTTTTACAAGCTTTTATGTGAACACGTTTTCAGTTCTCTTGGGTAGGTAACTGGGAGTTGGGACTTCCCTGGTGGTGCAGTGGTTAAGAATCCGCCTGCCAATGCAGGGGACATGGGTTTGAGCCCTGGTCTGGGAAGATCCTACGTGCCGTGGCGCAACTAAGCCCGTGCACCCTAGAGCCCTGCGCGCTGCGACTACGGAGCCCACGCACCTAGAGCCCATGCTCCGCAACAAGAGAAGCCACTGCAGTGAGAAGCCCACGCACCTCAACGAAGAGTAGCCCCCACTCGTCGCAACTAGAGAAGGCCCGCGTGCAGCAACGAAGACCAAATGCAGCCAAAAAAAAAAACAAAAAGATAACTGGGAGTGGCATTTCTGGATCAAAAGGTAACTTTATGTTTAATTGTTTGAGGAACTGCCAAATTGTCTTCCAAAGTAGCTGCACTATTTTATATTCCCACCAGCAGAGTTCCAGTTTCTCCACATCCTTGCTAACACTTATTTGATTAATCAAAGTCCATTTATTTAGCTCTTCTTTAATTTCTTCCAACAATGTTTTATAGTTTTCAGATTATATTTTTGCATTCTTTTGTTAAGTTTGTCCCTAAGCATTTTATTCTTTTTCATGTTATTGTAAATAGAATTGTTTCTTAATTTCATTTTCAAATTGTTCATTGCAAGTAAATAGGAATTCAATTGACATTTGTATATTGATCTTGTATCCTGCAACCCTGCTGAACTCATTTATTAGTTCTAATCTTTTTTTAGTGGATTCCTTAGGATTTTCTGTATACAAGATCATGTCATCTACAAGTAGAGATAGTTTTACTTCTTCCTTTCCATTTTGGATACCTTTTATTGCTTTCTCTTGCCAATTACCCTGGCTAGAACCTCTAGTACAATGTTGAATACAGGTGGTATCCACTTATAGTTCTTGTACACTAGGCCATTCCCTTTTTTTTTTTTTTTTTTGATTGATGTTACCTGTTTATCTAGTTACTTGGTAATTTATTGAGGACAGAAGTCATCCTTAGTACTGAAAAACCCCGTATTATTATGTTCAGTATCTTGAAAATATTCAGTAAGTATTATGTGATTGATAATGATAATTAGAAAAAAAATTGACCTCTCAGAGCCTTGCTTTGACCCTTTTCGTCTGTTGCTTGGCTGGCTCCTCTCAGCTTAAACCAAAATGCACTAATTGACTTACCCTCTGCCTCTATTTCCTATCCTGGTTATAACCAAACAACCAGGCACCCAAACCAGAAATGTTCAAATCATTCTAGTCTTCTACTCCTTACCGCCTACGTTTAATTGATTAAGTCCCCTTGATCCTACCTTCTAATTATTTAGATTTGGTTTCCTCTTCTCTATCCCTACAACCACTGTCTTGGTTCAGGCCTTCCCCACCTTTCACCTGAAATTATTATTATTTTATTTTATTTATTTATTATAAATTTATTTAGTTTTTAGTTTTGGTTGCGTTGGGCCTTCGTTGCTGTGCGCGGGCTTTCTCTAGTTGTGGCGAGTGGGGGCTACTCTTTGTTGTGGTGCCTGGGCTTCTCAAAGTGGTGGCTTCTCTGGTTGCGGAGCACGGGCTCTAGGCGCGTGGGCTCAGTAGTTGTGGCTCGCAGGCCCTAGAGCACAGGCTCAGTAGTTGTGGCACACGGGCTTAGTTGCTCTGTGGCATGTGGGATCTTCCCGGATCACAGCTCGAACCCATGTCCCCTGCATTGGCAGACTGATTCTTAACCACTGCGCCACCAGGGAAGTCCCTCACCTGAAATTATTATGATTGTATTCTAGCCAGTATCCTTATCTTCTAGCTTATCTCCTCCAATCTTTTCTACATACTGTTGCCAGGGTGATCGTGGTAAGCTGAGTAATACTCGCCCCCCCCAAAAAAAAGAAAAGATATCCATGTCCTAATTCCTAGAGCCTGTGAATGTTACCTTATATGGCAAAAAAAAGTAGGACTTTGCAGATGTGATTAAGTTAAGGATCTTTTTTTAAAATATTTATCTTTTGGCCGCACCGGGTCTTAGTTGTGGCATGTGGGCTCTTCATTGCCACGTGCGGGATCTTTAGTTGTGGCATGCAGGATCTACTTCCCTGACCAGGGATCGAACTCGGGTCCCCTGCACTGAGCATGGAGTCTTAACTGGTGGACCACCAGGGCAATCCCAGGTTAAGGATCTTAAGATGTGGAGATTTTCCAGGTGGTCCCTAAATATAATGACAAGTGTTGTTATAAGAGAGAGGCAGGACTTCCCTGGTGGCACAGTGGTTAAGAATCTGCCTGCCAATGCAGGGGACACGGATTCGATCCCTGGTCCGGGAAGATCCCACATGCCATGAAGCGACTAAGCCCATGCGCCACAACTACAGTGCCTGTGCTCTAGAGCCCGCGAGCCACAACTACTGAGCCCACGTGCCACAACTACTGAAGCCTGTGTGCCTAGAGCCCATGCTCCACAACAAGAGAAGCCACCGCAATGAGAAGCCCCCCCTCCTCAATGAAGAGTAGCCTCCGCTCACCACAACTAGAGAAAATCGACAGGCAGCAACGAAGACCCAAGGCAGCCAAAAATAAATAAATAAATTTATTTTTAAAAATAAAACTTAAAAAAAGGAGACAAAAAAAACAATCTGTGGGGCTTCCCTGGTGGCACAGTGGTTGAGAGTCCGCCTGCTGATGCAGGGGACATGGGTTGATGCCCTGGTCCGGGAAGATCCCACGTGCAGTGGAGCGGCTAGGCCCGTGAGCCATGGCCGCTGAGCCTGCGTGTCCAGAGCCTGTGTTCCGCAACAGGAGAGGCCACAACAGCGAGAGGCCCACATACTGCAAAAAAAAAAAAAAAAAAGCAATCTGTTTCATGAAATCATATGATTTCTTTTAACATCTCTGTTGGAGTATAATTGCTTTATAATGATATGTTAGTTTCTGCTGTATAACAAAGTGAATCAGCTATACATATACATATATCCCCATATCTCCTCCCTCTTGCCTCTCCCTCCTACCCTCCCTATCCCACCCCTCAAGGTGGCCACAAAGCATATGATTTTAAACAGAGATAATTTACCAGTGATAAAATATGAGACCTATAAATGTCTTTTAATTCATTCTCTTTACCAATCTACTCGTCCTCAACATGAACAATATGCTTCAGTGTACTGAGTAGTAATGAAAAAAAAAACCATAAGTATGAGTATATTATTCTCAGCTGACTTCCTCAATGCATTTTCCAGTGGTATCTTTTTTTTCCTAGCATAGATTAGCAATGAATCCACACCAGGCAAAGGATCTTGTTCATAACATAAAGTGTGCATCTGGTGGGGGCACACCCAGCATCAGTGAAAGCCTCATAAAATAAGGGCTTGCTATTCTTTGGGATTTCAGTCAGTGCACATTAAAAAAGTATCTGTAGTTGCTAGCACTTTTATAGCCTCTCAGTGGAAGTTAACAGTGGCCAGAAGGGACTAACTTTATTTTGCTTTTAAAAGAAGGCATGAAAACACGTCCACCAAAACTCATGGACCACATCTACAGAGCTGATAAGGGACTAGTTTTAAAAAAATTCAACACCTTGTTGATAAGGCTCTCAGGGAATTTAACCCGGAAGTTATTCTCTTTTTCTTAACCACTGTGCCACCAGGGAAGCCCAATATACTTCTGTGTATTTTGAATGTTTCCTTCAATAAGTATATATTACTTTTAAAATCAGAAAAAAAACCCATTATTTTTACAAAACCCTTCAATATCTCTCCATCACCTACAGATTAAAGTAAAAAATTCTAAGCATGGCACAGGCCCTTAATTGTTTGGCCTATGTCTATCTCTCTAGGCTAATTTCCTGTCACTCAGCCGCCCCACTTCTCTTCAGCCATGACAAATTACCTAAAACATAGGTCATTCTGTCTCTGACCCTTTGCACACTGATCTCTCTGACTTCAACTTCTTAGTTAAGACCCAATTCAAAGGTGCTCTTTTCTGTGAAGGCATTCTTGATCCACTCAAGCAGAGCTACCTTTACCTCTAATATGATACTATTATTTTATTTGCCTACAGTATTGAAGTTATTTGTTTACATTAACATTTCTCTGCTTATGTTGTGATTGCCTTGAGGAGCTACACAAAAGTACAATTTTTCTTTTCATTTGTTATTTTAGTTTTTCAATGGTGTAAACAGCTGTCGTGATTAACAAAGTATAAGTTCATTAAAATGGTATTGAATCCATAGTAGCTTTATTTATTTATTTATGGCTGCATTGGGTCTCCGTTGCTGCACGTGGGCTTTCTCTAGTTGCGGCGAGCGGGGTCTACTCTTTGTTGTGGTGTGCAGGCTTCTCATTGCAGTGGCTTCTCTTGTTGCTGAGCATGGGCTCTATGCGTGCAGGCTTCAGTAGTTGTAGCATGTGGGCTTCAGTAGTTGTGGCATGCAGGCTCAGTAGTTGTGGCATACAGGCTTAGTTGCTCCACGGCATGTGGGATCTTCCTGGACCAGGGCACAAACCCGTGTCCCCTGCATTGGCAGGCAGATTCTTAACCACTGCGCCACCAGGGAAGTCCCGTAGTAGCTTTTTTGTAACTATGTATTTTTTCACTTAACAGAAATACTAGAAACCATCATGCTGGAGTCTCTAAAATATTAGATATGAAAAGTCCTCATAGATGTTTATGCATTTATATGGAAAGATAGCTAAAGTATTTTAAGTGAGAAAGTCATGGCTCAGAAAAATATGTATAGCTTAATCCTACATGTATAAAAAGGTATGAAGTTTTCCCTTTGACCAGGACAGTACAAACATAGAAAATAGAAATGCAATAATGTCATAATTGTAATCACTGGGATGAATAGAGGGAGAGACTTTTCTCTTTTTACTTTTGGGTATTGTTTGATTTTTTTTTCTGTAAGCAAGAAAAAATGGCTTTTTCAGAATAGAGGAATTCTTTTTTCGTAATAGAGGTGTTATTTATTCTCAAAAATAACAATTCCATTGGTCTAGATATGTCCAATATGGTAGCCACTAGCCATATGTGACTACTTAATTTTAGCTAATTAAAATGAAATGGAATTAACAATTCAGTTCCTCACTTGCACTCATCATATTTCAAGCCCTCAATGGCCACATATGGCCGGTAGCTACTGTACTGAACAGAGAAGATATAGAGCATTTCTGTCATTGCAGAAGGTTCTAGACAGGCTCTAGATCACTGTGTCCCCACATAAGGTGGAGCCAGTTGGAACACCCTGAAACCTTGAGTGTGAATTAGTTAATTAGTGGGAATTAACTACAAACACCTATCACTTGAGTGTTGTAGCCCTTGATTAACCACAGGGCTAGTTAGGCGTTACTGAAAAATGAAGGTGATTACCTAATTGACATCCTTTGGAATATAGAATCAGTCTGATCTGGAGGCCTACAATGTATCCATGGCAATGATGACACCTGTTGAGTCTCTCTGTAAATCATGAGAATAGTGATGTTTGGACTGCTGGGTTCCCTGGTTACCATGGAAATGAGGGTACTGGTTACAGTTCTTTGTAATCACACAGAGACTAAAGTATCGATCCCCCCTCCCCCATCCCTTTCTATAACCATAGCCATAGTGATGACTATTTCAGCTGGGCTTTAGGAGTAAACCCGGCAGCAGGAGAAGCAACTAGAAAATCAGATTAAGTAAGGAGTGTCAGAGTGCAAGCCCTAATGAGGAAGTGTGAAAAAAGAAACATGGCGGGGCATTTTTTCAGTAGGAAAAGTCTAGATCTACTACACTGAATACAATGACATTGTTACTCTAGCTTCTTGTACAGGCGCAGTGCAGGAATTCTCAGAGCACGCCTACGCGCACATTTTCTCCTCTTCTGTTTCACTCTCTTTCCACTTTCCTCTCCCCCTTTTTTCCCCTCTCCTTTCCCCCTCCCATCACTTGGTCTTTCGGTCTTTCAGTCAGTCCGTTGATGCCTCTCCTTCCAACCCTTTATCCCCCTCCCCCCTTCCTTTTCCGCCTCTAGCGGACGCAACTTGCGCATGCGCACTCGGTACAAAGCCTCGCTCTTTGTCCCCAACTGTCGTTCACACGAACTCAAGTCTTTCGCATTCGGTAGCCAATAAGATCGAAGAAATCGTGGAAAACCGATTCCGCCTCTGGAGATAAACGTTGATTGGCAGGTAAGATAACCAATAGAGAACGCCACTTTGTAGCCCTTGGGAGCCACAGAGCTCCGTCGTCTGGTTTCCGGCGGTCGCGCGCTCTTTTCTCGGGACGGTGGAGGCCGTGTAGCGTCGCCTTTACTCTGAGGAGAAAACAGTCGGTAGAGGGTGAGTTTGGGGACGACTTAGTTCTTGTTCGAGAGGGGAGTAGGATTTTTCGCGACAGTCGGTGAAGATAGAGGCGAGAGCGAGGCTGGGTTTGGAGGGAGTTGGGCCGTTCGTTCCGAGGCCCCTTGAGGCCTTGTCCCCGCCGCCACACGGCCTCTTCAGCCCACCCGCGGAGGCCCATCGCTCTCCCCTCGCCTCGCCTTCGGCTTTAACCTGGTTCCCGTTTCCCTTCCCGCCTCTTTTCTTTGTGCGACACATCTTGGAATCTGAGCCCTGTCAGTAAGTTCCCCGGCTGTTGAGCCGACCTGGGCCTGAGGGTGTGGGGTCTATTATCCGAGAGCCCTGAAGTCGCGGCTGCAGGAGGAGGCGCTTTGTCGGGTGCTCCTCCTCTCGACCTCTTGAGGCCATTAATTCCGGAGGAGAAAGCGCCCCCCCTCCCAGCGATATTTTTTTGTAGAAACTCTTAGCTGGGAAGTTCATCTGCTAGTCCAGACCTCGCCGCTTTCCTAGGCAGGTTTCTGGAGGCTTTTTTTTTTTTTTTTGGTCTTGTTGCCTAGCTACTCGACCCATCTATGACATCACTTTTTAAAATGAAAATGAATGTTATGGATTTTCTATCGGGTATTTTACATTTGGAAAAATTATTGTCGTAAGTTGATGCTTTTCTTTGTGTTCTTAACAGAGAAGTCGAGGTTAGAGAGGACTGGGAGGCACTTTGCTATCTTCGGTGGAAGTTGAGGTAGGTGTAGGGGGTAGAGTTGCCAGATGAAATACAGGACACCCCGTTAGATTTGAATTTCACGTAGGCAACAGATTATTTTTTAGTATACGTTGCATGGGACTTATACTAAAAATCATTCATTTTTTAACACCTGAAATTCAAATTTAACTGTAGTGTGTTTTTATTTGATACGTCTGGCAACTCTAATGGGAGGGTACTGGTTGCACTTACATTGTTTCTTTGTCCGACTTCTTATTACTAAAGGTCTTAAGAGACTCTTAGGAAAGGACCTTACCATGCCAGTGCCTCCTACAGCTTTCAGGCTGGTCCACATCCAGGCAGCCATCTCCGTCTGGTAGACTTTTACTAGATTTACCCCCACAGTTTCCACTTAAAAAGTTGATCCTTTTCCTGAAAATTAAGGGGACATTTATTTAGATTTCAGATATATGTGATGTAGTGTTTGGTCTGTACCTGAACAACATTTGTGCAGTTGTGTTGCAAATAGCACCAGTTTTTCTAACATAAATATGTGTTTTCTCTCAAGAAAGTCCATCAGGGTTAGACTTAAGGGCAGATAAGTAGACAGAAATCCTTAGTAATGATCTTTATGCTTTGTTCTTTTCTCAGAGGCCCATGGTTAGGGGGCAGTGAATTTATTACCAAGATACCTGCACATACTTACAAATTATATTGGTGGTCATCATCAGAAGTACATTATAGGGACAACACTTACTGACTACTTGCTACTTTGTGGGCACTGTTTTAGGTGATTTATACAATATTTAGTGTTCACCGTTGAATGCCTGCTTGGGAAATAAAAAACTGAAGGGAAAGATTATAAAGATTGGCAGTATGGAGACATTTATTCAACACAAAAAGGTAGGCAGTTTGGTTGTAAAAATATTTTTGCTAGAATGCAGAAGAGCAGGGGAAGAATGTAATTGATGACATTTGTCTAACTGGAGTACCCACCATATGTAGAAATAAGGGTAGTGGTTGCCAGCAGGAACAAGTAACCTCATTTAGTCAAAATAACCAGCCCTGTGAGATAGATGTTACAGGTGAAGAAACTGAGGCTCAGAAGTTAAGTGACATTTTAGTAAGTTTTTTGGATTCTGAACTCTAAAATCAAGGTGAGCTTGATTACACAGTTTGTAGCATAGGGATGAGTATGAGCTTTAGAGTTCAACAGACCTGAGTTCTACTCCATGCTCCATCACATTTTTGTGTGACCTTGGATGTGCATCAGTTTTCTTATTCAGAAGAATGATAGTTATGAGCATTAAATGAGATAATACGGACTTAGCACAGTGCCTGACATATAGTGGTCAATAAATATCTGGTATTATCATCTTAACTACCAGGCTACACTTTCTAAAACCAAAAATAACCTCCCTTGAAGTAATTCTAAATGGTTTAGGACATCCCAGTGCTCAAGATCATTTCTACTAAGTTGTAAAATGGCTTTTTTTGAAATGGAGTGGTGAGGTGTGGTTAGGATGTAAATATAGTTTTTAATATTTCAGTTTTGAGTGGATCGCTATAAGGATTTCTGTTAACATATACATTGTGAGTTCCTGAATGGGATGCAGGGTATTGAGGCTGGGGCCACTGACTCTTATATTAAAGGCTGGAGGAAAAAAAAAGAGGCTCCTTGGATTCTAGCCAGAGGTAAGAACTAGTTGGAGAAATGGCTGTGGATAATTCAAGTTTCTGCTGTAGGTCACTTTGGGGTCAGGGGAATGGAGGTGTTTGATTCATGGGATTCAAATAGGAAAAGATCTGGTTCTAATGCCCACTTACCTATCCTCACCTGTAGCTGGAGTAGACTTTAAATTTTGTGTTTTAATTTCCTACTTTTATATCTTGTTTTTAAAAACATTTTTTAAGGTATCCCATTTGCTGTGAAACTGGTACACTTATTCATGGTGCTTAAAGTTGTTACACTATGTGGCAAGAGTCACAAAGGCATTTAATTATTCTATTTTTAAGAATTTATCCTAAGGAAATAAACAGAAAGCTATAAGCAAGAAGGTATTTATTTCAGCATTGTAATAGGAAAAAGCTGAAAACAGCCTAAATGTCTCATAGGGAGTAGTTTAGTAAATTAGTGTACATCCAATTGGACTTTATGTAGCCATTAACAAGTATAATTAAGTTGACACTATAGAAATGGGGAAAGGGTGAATATACAACAATGCATTTATGATTGCAGTTTTGAAATGATAGTGTATGTCTTGAAGGTAAATAAGCAAAAATGGAAATTGTGGGAGGAATATTTAGTCATGGAGGTGCCCCAAGATTTAGCTGTGAGCATTGTTTATAATGGTGAAAAGTTAGAAACAGCCCAAGTGTCCCAACACAATAGGGGCTTGGTTGACAGCTGAATACTTTGTCTGCTAACAGTAAATGTAGAAGATTTAGTGACATGGAATATACCATTTAGAATACATACAAATGTATAAATCAGTGACTGAAAGGGTATACCAAAATGTTAACAGTGACTTTTGTAGTGGTGGGTCTTTGGGGTTCTCTTTATTTTTATTTCTACGTTTTCTATGTTAAAGATGTATTTTGTACCTTATTAATGAGAAACAAAAGATTGATGAAATGATACAAATGAGAATTCAAGTCTTGGCTTGAATGTCAGGTTTATAGTGAGGCTAACCTCACAGGTCTATTTAAAATTGCAATCTTCCCCCTTCCACTCCCTGTCCATTTTTTCCCTCCCTCCACCCCCTTTTCTTTATTTTCCCCTACACTTAACCTCTTCTTAAGTACTGTGTAATTTAATTATTATATATATTGTTTTCTCTCACTGGAAGGCTATCACTGCTGAAGGCAAGAATCTGCTTTGTTCATTGAGGCATCCCAAGCACCTAGAATAGTGCCTAGCAAATAGTAAGCATTCAGTGAATATTTGTTGAATGAATTAGTTTAAAAAATTAGTAAAAAAATTATCAGTTTACAAGCAGGACAGATTTCATTTTTGCCCACCTTCTGTTTCTTATCTACATTCATGCATTTAAAAAAACACTTCCCCTCTTAAAGCATCAAACATTTTTCATGTTTACATGGTCTTTATAATTTTTAATGCCATGTAACATTCCGTTGTATAGATGTACCACAATTTATTAAAAACACTGCCTCTAATTTTGGGTACCTAAGTCATTTTTATCATTTTTGTTACCAGAAAGCCCATAACAGTGAGTATTTCTTGGATGTAGTTTTAAATTTTAAAATGATATTCTTAGGATAAATTACTGGAAGTAGAATTCCTGAGTTAAAAGAATAGGAACATCTTGATAGCTCTTGTTATCTATTGTCTTATGAAACAACTTTTGGATACAGAACTTAATTGCATTGATGTTTTCAGTTTTGGTGGGATATGATATAAAATGTATTAGAAAGTTTTTATACACATAGAAGTATTCTTATATACCCATAATCCAAAATCAACAGTTATTAAGCCTTTGTCACATTTTTTTTGTCTGAGGAATATAATTTATTTTAAAGGAATCATGATGTTAATAATAGAGTATTCAGGGAAAAGGTCCTTTTCTGCATCTTTCCTTCAGTTAAATCTGACTGGAGGGTCCTGTGTTGAGGGGAAAAGATTCAGGATTGATTTTGCCCTTTAATTTACTGGAGAACTGCCTTTGGATGAGGAAGATGGTCCTCACTTTGGTAACCTGATCCATTAGGAAATTTCCATTTTAAAACCATCAACTTTTGTATTCAGTCTGGATTATACCAGGAGTTTTCATTTAATCTTACGCTGCTTTTTTTTTTTGGCCACACCTGTGTGGCTTATGGGATCTCAGTTCTCCAGCCAGGGATTTAACTCAGGCTACAGTAGTGAAAGCCCAGAATCCTAACCATTAGGCCACCAGGGAACTCCCTTATGTTGATTTTTAAATGACAGAATTTAAGATTTTATGATTGTATAATTTTGTATTTGCTGCTTTTATTGCTTTGGTAGTCGTTTATTTTTCCATTGTGATTAATAGCAGTATTTACCAAGTGTTTACTATATGCCAGTACAGAACTAGTGTTTTCACATACTCATTAATCTTTATAGCTACTTTGAGAGGTAGGTATTTTTATTATTCCCTTTATAACAACTTAAGAAACTGGTGCAGAAGTAATTTACTAAGTAGTACATGGCTAGTAAGTAAGTATTAGGACCATGCTTCAAATCTAAGTATATCTAACTCCACAGCCCATACTTTTCCTGCTGTTCATTCCATAGTATCTACTGTAGGCTAGGACTGCAAGGTACCAGAGAAGAACAAGACTTATTATTAGTCCTTGTGATAACTAGAATCTGTTTTAGTCATTGCGTTTTTTGTTTGTTTTTTTTTTTTTGTTTGTTTGTTTTTTTTGTGTGTGTGTTACGCGGGCCTCTCACTGCCGTGGCCTCTCCCGTTGCGGAGCACAGGCTCCCGACGCGCAGGCCCAGCGGCCATGGCCCACGGGCCCAGCCGCTCCGCGGCACGTGGGATCTTCCCAGACCGGGGCACGAACCCACGCCCTCTGCATCGGCAGGCGGACTCCCAACCACTGCGCCACCAGGGAAGCCCAGTCATTGCGTTTTAAAGTGTGCTTTAATATTATGATAAGGCCAATTTTTAGGGAGTAGATTCTTTTGGGAAAGTAGTTTCCTATTAATCCACATAGTTACTGAACTGGAAGTTTCCTCAAGTCATTCTAGTGCAGGCTGTTCTTATCTAGTACTTGTCTAGTTTCTATGTACAACATAACTGCTAGTGCTGGTGGTTTTTAGATTTTTGAATTGTACTCCTTTGCCATACTTGTTAAAAATAATACCAAAGGTGATTAATGACATACAAGTCATCAGGAAGATGGCTGATTGTGCTCTTAGCACTGAATGTATTTGACCTTCTACCGTTTCTTTTTAGGGTGCAAAAATGCAGAGCAATAAAACTTTTAACTTGGAGAAACAAAACCACACTCCAAGGAAACATCATCAGCATCACCATCAGCAGCACCACCAGCAGCAACAGCAGCAGCCACCACCTCCACCAATACCTGCAAATGGGCAACAAGCCAGCAGCCAAAGTGAGTACATGCTAGGTAGTGGGGTAGAAATAGGTCCCTTCTTGGGAATAGTTTCTTGATTTTCAGATTAGATTCTTGGGATTATAAAGTAATGGGCCTTTGTAGCACACCTTTGTTGTTCTTTTCTCTATTTACCTCTTAATACTTAGGATAGAAAAAGGCTGATTCTCTGAAATAAGGAGCAGACATGTAGGATAGCAGTTGAGTACAGGTTGCTTTGCTGCATTGGCACATTCTGTTGCTAAACAGATGGCTGCATGCTTTACCTCAGAGCTTGGTTCTTAGAGGTAATCATCAGATGACTAGTACATAGAGAAAATATAGAAAAGGTCTTTAAGACTTAATGGAGAAGAAATCTGGTATTAAGTATTATATTTTTATCTTGGGGCCTGTGCCACCCCATTTTTTAAAAAAATTATTTATTTATTTATTTGATTGCACCGGGTCTTAGTTGCAGCAGGCAGGCTTCCCAGTTGTGGCATGCGAACTCCCAGCCTTGGCATGCATGTAGGATCTAGTTCCCTGACCAGGGATCAAACCTGAGCCCCCTGCATTGGGAGCCCGGAGTCCTGTACACTGTGCCACCAGGGAAGTCTCTGTGCCACCCCATTTTTAATCAGAGTAAAAGGTCTTTAAAGGTATGTTTCCATCCATTCAGCAAATTTTGAGCACCTGTTGTGTGCCTCTAAGACTACAACCAACCTCAACCCTCTTTTATTTCCAGAGATTCCTACAAAGAATACTCTTCCCTAACTCATTCTTTTCATTCCATTACCCCAAGCCTGAAAGAATGGGAACTGTTAAGGTTATGAAGATTAGTGAGGGATTGGGAAATGGAACAATTATGTTTTAAATGTAAAAATCTGATCCCTTCTGATCTAGGGCTCCTTGACTTGCTTAATTTTCTCTTTCTGTCTCTGAGTTAGTCCGGGGTGGCTCCTGGCCCATAGTAGAGTTGTTGAGAAGTCTCCCCAGATCTCTGCCTACTGCTTTCACATTCTAAGGTGCAATTTACCGATAAGTGGTTAGTGGATAGATTCCATTGGGAAATGGTGTTTGACTTCTCTACAGCAATTATATTGCCCATCTAGCGGCAGTTGTAACTCTTTGAGAATGTGACTGTGTGTCTTCTCTCAGATGAAGGCTTGACTATTGACCTGAAGAATTTTAGGAAACCAGGAGAGAAGACCTTCACCCAGCGTAGCCGGCTCTTTGTGGGCAATCTTCCTCCTGACATCACTGAGGAGGAAATGAGGAAACTATTTGAGAAATATGGGAAGGCAGGCGAAGTCTTCATTCATAAGGACAAGGGCTTTGGCTTTATCCGCTTGGTGAGCAACTGGGCTTTTAGAGCGTGTGCTCTAAAAGGTGGGGAAGCTGGGCAATGATGGATATGGAAAGTTAGGCAGTAGAAATAATTCTCAGATGATATTAAAAGCTTATAGTTATAGTTGGTGGAACAGGACAAAAATGCAGATTTTATTTTAATTTTTCCTCATAGGTTTTTGTTTTGTTTCAAGGACAACATAGGTTTATTTACCTAGGACTCTGGGGATAAAGTATGCCCTTTGGAACTTCTTTTGTTTTAATTCGGAAATTTTAAACATACAGAAGTGGAGCGAATAGTATAATGAACTTGCATGTACTCGTTACCCAGCTTCAGTAACTATCAACTCATAGTTAATTTTGTTTTATCTCTACCCTTCTATTTACTGCTCCCCACAAATATTTTAATAAATTAGACTTTTTTCCCAAAAAAATGAAAAAAGGTTTTTATTTTAGTAATGATCAAGGTTTATATAATTTATTTCCAAAGCCCTTACACATATGTTATCTCACTTAAGGTTCGTCAAAACGTTGAGGGAACAGTTTTATTTGTATCTATTTAAAAAAAAATTTTAAGTGTAGATCTTCTAAAAAATCTGATTTGATTTAGGAAATTTGTTTAAGTGCATGGGGGAAACGTTTCTGGGCATTATCTAGCTCCATAAATGAGGGACATAATGTGCTAGCAAGATCACTGGATGTTACGGTCAGAACTAGTCTTCATTCCAGATCTACCACTAACTATATAGGCAAGTCATTTTTTCTAGGGCTCAGCTTCCTCTTCAGTAATGTGGAGGGTCCCATCAAGGTCTGTGGTTCTAAAGAGGCCTCTTGTAGGGCGTAGTGATTCTGGTTAAACTTGTATGTAGCTAGCAAAAATTAAAATAATTCTGGCTGCTGTATTTTAAGGGTAGGCTTTATGATGGTCATTCTTGTCCAGATGATCTGTTAACACTTCAGAGAATAGCCTATGATACCAGTGACCATGTAAGTGGTATTAACTCTAGAATTTTCAGTTGATATATTGCAAGGCCACCAGAGAAATTAGGCTAACCAAAGAGTTATCTGAAACACCTGACTCCATTCTTCCAGTTCTATCCATGTTTCTTTGTATGCTTGTTGCCAAGGGTTTTTTGTTTTTTTTTTTTTTTTTTTTTTTTTTTGGGTTTTTTTTGGAGACATTGAGCTATTCTTCTTGAGGCTCTTGATGGCTGTGTAGGTGATCTTTGTCCAACTGAGTTATTCTGACTTTCCTCTGCTTCCTAGGAAACACGAACCCTAGCAGAGATTGCCAAAGTGGAACTGGACAACATGCCGCTCCGTGGAAAGCAGCTGCGTGTGCGCTTTGCCTGCCATAGTGCATCCCTTACAGTCCGAAACCTTCCTCAGTATGTGTCCAATGAACTGCTGGAGGAAGCCTTTTCTGTGTTCGGCCAGGTGGAGAGGGCTGTAGTCATTGTGGATGATCGAGGAAGGCCCTCAGGAAAAGGCATTGTTGAATTCTCAGGGAAGCCAGCGGCTCGGAAAGCTCTGGACAGATGCAGTGAAGGCTCCTTCCTGCTAACCACGTGAGTGAGGGGTCATTTTCAGAAACATACCTTAAATGCTACTTCCTTCTGTGGTCTGGGGAGCTAGCCTTTAAGAACCATGTTCCTGTGTTCATTTAAAGACTTTTGATATAATTCAGCTCTAGTAGAGTTTTCAGTGTACTCTTAAATTAATGGAAATGGTATGAGGATTAAAAAATAAACCTTTGCAGTCTTTCAGTAGGTTGTCATTTAATCAGTGTTAAGTCTCCCCTTATGGTGAAGTTTTAGAACTCTAAAAAGTTGTTTTGTGCATGTAGCATCTCTTTTAGTATTTACCCCAAGTCGTTACCTTGAGTTCTGTAGATACCATATATAAAGGCTGCACTTGGAACGTCCCTGATGGCCCAGTGGTTAAGAATCTGCCTGGCAATACAGGGGACATGGGTTTGATCCCTGGTCCGGGAAGATCCCACGTGCCACGGAGCAACTAAGCCCATGCGCCACAATACTGAGCCCACACACCACAACGACTGAAGCCCGTGTGCCTAGAGCCAGTGCTCTTCAACAAGAGAAGCCACCATGATGAGAAGCCCCCACACCACAACGAAGAGTAGCCCCTGCTCACCGCAACTAGAGAAAGCCTATACGCAGCAGCAAAGACCCAATGCAGCCAAAAAAAATAAATAAAATTTAAAAATAAATAAATAAAGGCTGCACTTAAGTCCTCCACCTACTTAAAGACTGTATTCAGAGATCTGAAACGTGACTGTATCCTGTCAACCCCAGATTCCACATAATGCCATTAAAAGGGCGTGGTTACTTACGACTGGGTATAAAAACCCCTTCAGAAGTATGTTTAATTGTCCAGTCCTGACCCCTAACTAGTTCACTGTGCCGGTATAATTTGATTAACACTGAGCGTCTCTCTCCCAGATTTCCTCGACCTGTGACTGTGGAGCCCATGGACCAGTTAGATGATGAAGAGGGACTCCCAGAGAAGCTGGTTATAAAGAACCAGCAATTTCACAAGTATGTGGTCCTGATAGATTCCCTGTTAGGTGTTTGCCTGTTCTTAAGGAAGCTTGTAAAGAGATGTGTAAAAGAGGCACATCTTTGCTGTATGTGTTCACTGGCAGCCATCGTCTTGGCCCTCGGGAGGAATGTAGTGTTTCGTTGGGAAAATCTTGGACAAAAGTTTTAGTAACCTAGGAACCTTGTGTATAGGGAGCGAGAGCAGCCACCCAGATTTGCACAGCCTGGCTCCTTTGAGTATGAGTATGCCATGCGCTGGAAGGCACTTATTGAGATGGAGAAGCAGCAGCAGGACCAAGTGGACCGAAACATTAAGGAAGCTCGTGAGAAGCTGGAGATGGAGATGGAGGCTGCTCGCCATGAGCACCAGGTCATGCTAATGAGGCAGGGTGAGTATCGGCCTGTAAGTCTTATAACTAGAAGAAGGACAGAGTAACTTTTTTCAGGAGTTTCTTTATCAATCAGTAGAGAAAGGCCTAAACTTCAACTTTTATTCTCTGAAATATTTTGTTGATCTTGGTAGGCAAATGAGCTTGGAGATGTGGCAGAGGATACTGGATTCTGTGGAGAAGGAAATAATAGGTTTGATTTCATTTTTGGAATCTGGATACCTCGGATGGCCACTCAGGGATTAAATAGCCCCTTTGCTTTCTGGATCTATCTTTATGGAAAATTACTGGGCCTATATGAGGATCATGAAGAATACTCTCAATCAGTCTGTTGTTTTCATAGATTTGATGAGGCGTCAAGAAGAACTTAGGAGGATGGAAGAGCTGCACAACCAAGAAGTGCAAAAACGAAAGCAACTGGAGCTCAGGTAACTCTTTTCTCCAACCCTTTTTATCTGACAACTTTAAAATGTAATGTCTCTCTCCTGTTTCCTACCACCATGCTACCTCATGCATTTGTAAATATGTTGGCAAATATTTCCTGGCTGCTTCTCAAGTTCTCCCTTTAGATGGGAGATGTTTCAGGTACCCATGATTCTAGGAATTCCTGGGACTGCGCTAAAGAGGAAAGCAGCTGAGTGCTGGTCTTATGAGACTGGCTCCTTTGGGAAAGAACTTTTTTCCCTGAAGGACACATCTGGGTTGTTTTAGGGCTGGGCACATTTAACAGTGAGTTTCCTGGAGAGCTATGATAGTTTTCAGTAGGCTCTTGATCTCCTTGGCTGAGTCCCCTATTAAGATAATCTGTTCGAGTTTTGGAATGCCTCTGCTTAAATATATTGGTGACTTCTCTGTAGGCAGGAAGAGGAGCGCAGGCGCCGTGAGGAAGAGATGCGGCGGCAACAAGAAGAAATGATGCGACGACAGCAGGAAGGATTCAAGGGAACATTCCCTGATGCGGTATTATCTCCCATGTGCCCATGATATGAAAAACTCATCATGAATTGTCCATTAGGACTATTAAAACACACTAGGCTATGACCAATTTTTCCATTCTATGACACTCCTTATAGAAAGAAGCATTCATAGGAAGGAAAGGTAAGGTTTGAAGAGGAGCTCTTCTTGCCTCACAGGCAATTTAGGATGAAAAGCTGGGAGGCCATTGTATGCTGTTTAAACTCAGTGACTGCAGGATCAGATAGACCCAGTCCTGTAGCAGCCTTGACTGGTCTTCTGATGTCCTTGGCAGTTGTACAGGTTGGAGCCCTAGAAGAAATCAGCTATGTCTCTCCTTTTCTTTCCTCTTTCCTTCTGTTCCTAATAGGAAACTCTGACTTGTGTCCTAGTAGCTCTAATCTTGAATTCATTGTACAGCTGTAATGAGTTCAAGGAGCTGTTGTTGATGTTCTTCCTCAGCTTGGTCTCAGTGCACTTAGGATGTGTTATCACTGTCTACTTCCCTTAGTATGTGGGCCTCAGTGGATTGTGGTAGAATGAATGCAGTGCTGTCGTGGACTGTCTTGAGTATTTTTTGTTTTTCAGAGAGAGCAGGAGATACGAATGGGCCAGATGGCTATGGGAGGTAAGGACTTAAGGGGTTAATGGCTCTGATTTCCTTTTTTGTCTCGTCTCTGGTAAACTAGGTAGCTTCTCCTACCTAGTCCAAATTTAAGAGGCTTGACATTTCTGGGAGCATCATTTTGGTGGGAGGGTAACATGTCTTAGCCCAGAGATCTTGAATTATTTCCTTCGGCATAGAAAAAGACTGACAATCTCTGTCTCCTATACTGATCACACTGCTCTGCTTTAGGTGCTATGGGCATAAACAACAGAGGCGCTATGCCCCCTGCTCCTGTGCCAGCTGGTACCCCAGCTCCTCCAGGACCTGCCACTATGATGCCAGATGGAACCTTGGGATTGGTAATAAACTGCAGGGCCTTATAGTAACTCTAAATGGTAATAGGAGGAGGAAAGACTTTGCCTTCGTGATCCCTGGGCCTGCCACAATTTTGCTACAGATAACAGTTTTTAGGATCACTGTTATCCATAAAATATTACCTCAGGATCTTTGTTTGGAGTCTTGTGCAAACCCAGTCTCAAACTATATTTTACCCAGGAGTTAAGCAAATAACTCTCTGACTGGGTAGTCTTGATTGACTGTTTAGTTGCTACCCTGGGTGAACAGGTTCTTCTTTGGAGGGAAGGCAACGAAGGCTAGGCATTATCACATAAAATAGATGTGAGTCCAAAAGCTTTATGGCTCATACAATCCTGAGGTGGTTTTAGTTCTACTGTCAAAATGTTTCAGTTAGATAGGCTTAAGGTTGCTGAAGGGTGATGACCTGCCCTCGTCCATATACCTGGTTCAGGAAAAAGGACTTGGCTAGCACTTATCCAGCCTAGGAATTTAGTATGTAATATTGCTTAGCATGTAGAAATACAAATAAAAAGTTAAAGGTAGGATGGTTGGGTAGGACTGTATTTCAGGCTACTTTCCTTTTAGGGATAGCCACTAGAGTTCTAAACAGGCTTGGTCAACCCTACCATCAGGAGCCTTGAATAGTTGGGTGGAAATGGCCTCCGGGGAGGGACTACAGATGGGTGGGAAGCTAGGGCATAGGTTCTATTATAACATTGCTCTCTTTCTCTTGAAGACCCCACCAACAACTGAACGCTTTGGCCAAGCTGCTACAATGGAAGGAATTGGGGCAATTGGTGGAACCCCTCCTGCATTCAACCGTGCAGCTCCTGGAGCTGAATTTGCTCCAAACAAACGTCGCCGATACTAATAAAATTGCAGTGTCTAGTTTCCCAAAACCCTTAAAAGAAGGACCCTTTTTGGACTAGTTGAATTCTACCCTGGAAAAGTGTACTAGGTGAATTCTACCCTGGAAAAGTGTTAGGGATTCCTCCCGATAGTTAGGTCTTCCCTGCCTGTAGTACTCTAGGGAGTATGCTGGAGGCAGAGGGTAAGGGAGGGGCGATATTTAACAAATCAGTTCTGTGTGGTATATCCTTTAACTAACCAGTTCTGTGTGGTGCATTCCTAAAGTTTCATGTGATTGTTGAGAGCCTGAGGGCCGCGGAGCCATGACAAAATGGATCCAGTTAGGGCCATTAATCTTAATCATTCCACTCTTTGTCCACCCTGTTCTATTTGCTTTCTTGTCCTTACACCCCCCATCCCAGAGACATTGCCACATATACCACAAAAACCAAACATCCCCCAATGACCTTGGCCCCATTGCTCCATTCACTCCCAGGTGGGAATTCAGGCAGATGTCCACAGAGGTCACAGGCAACATACATACGGTTCTGTTATATCCCATATATTATGCCTTTGTGTCCTAAGGAAGACATTTTCTCTTAGAGATTTTCATTTAGTGTATCTTTAAAAAAACTGTTGTGTTAAACTTGCCTCCATCTTTTTCTTGGGTAAGGACAACTCAGAAATGGCCCTTTTGTGTCTATGATATTGCTGTTCACAGCTTTTCTTGATAGGCCTAGTACAATCTTGAGAATAGGGTTGCTGTATGCTGAAGGTCAGGCAGTAGCTCTTAGCTTTGCCTATCTTAGGTAGTTATGCTGTGCATTTTTTATTGGTGTACCATGATTGATTTGTCCCTGATACCTTTGGAGTTTTTCTGAGAAATGCAACATCAACTTATTAAAATACATTTTAAGCCTTTTAATTTTCTGTGCTGTTTTTGAAGGGGCAAGGAGGGAGGGGAGTTCTGCCTCAGATGAGCACAAGGCTATAAGAATAATCCTTTATGACCTTTTGCTTAAAGTATTAATCATCCATCTAGGCAAACATGGGGAGGTTGGATGCATGCTATGACTGAAGTGGTTGACAAAGATCCGGGGCTATTGGTGGTACACAGAAGTAATAAGGATGGGAGGAAAGCTGCTGCTCTGAAAGGGAGAAAATGGGCTGGAGGAATTGGGACACCTTCAAGCTGGGAGGGGGCTCAAAATCGGTATTCATTTCTGAGCAGCTGCTGGTATGTCAGAGGCTTGGAATTGGCATGGTAAATCTAAAACCGTCTCAGCAGTGGTTAGCTGACCTCACCCAAGTTCCAAGCCCTACTCTGCTTGATCCTTTTTTCTTGAGCCTCAGAGCTAAAATGTTCCTGAGCTCTTTCCTATTGGCTGGGCAGACCAATTGAAGTTCCCTTGCCCATGTTAGGAGGTGTACGCCTCCTGAACTAAAGATAGAAACAGCTGGCCCTTCCAGGCAGCTAAAAGCCTCCAGACTAAGAGGTGTTCCCCACTCGGCAGCCAGACTCCTTGAAACACCCTTTCAATAATTCTACCAACGCCTCCATGTCTCTACTCTGCCGTAACAAAGGCTGTGGGCAGCACTTTGACCCCCAAACCAACCTTCCTGGTGAGTAATCCTGACCTTGCCAGGAGCTCTGTGAGTGCTGGGGGAGTTGTCAGCTGTGGGCAGTCTGTTAAAGGAAGAAAGAAAAGAAAAATTTAGTGTACCTGCCATAGTTAATTGGTCTGAGTGATTTTCAGTCTTTACTGATTTTTTTTACATCATATGGAAAGACTGTAAGCATATAAACCTGGAAAAAAGGTAAGAAGTGATGTTTGGTATAGTATCTTTCCTTCCTTGATCCTTCTACCGGTATCCACAGATTCCTGTTGCCATCACCCTGGGGTCCCAATCTTCCATGATGCACTTAAGGTAAGGAATAGGCAAGGGGGGATAGCAAGAGCATTTTGCACAAGAAATATAGCCAGGAATCTAAGCTGAGCTGGATCTCTTGTTATCAGGGTTGGTCCTGCTGCCGGAAGCGAACTGTAGATTTCTCTGAGTTCTTAAACATCAAGGTAAATTCTTTACTTCCTGGGATTCTGCCCCTAACAGAAGGATTCTATCCCTAATCCTCTCTCCTTATCTGTACTAGGGCTGTACTGTGGGACCACACTGTGCTGAGAAGCTCCCTGAGACCCCTCAACCTGAGGGCCCTGCCACAAGCAGTTCACTTCAGGAGCAAAAACCTCCGAATACGATTCCAAAGTCAGCAGAGACTTTGCGCCGGGAGAGGCCCAAGTAAAGAGGAGGAGGTCCCTGGGTTTTTCCTACATTAACGGAGCTTACTAGGGGTGATTAATGGGTCATTGAGGTTTGGGGACTAGTCACTAGAGATGTGAGGAGACCCAAGGGTCAAGGCTTGGTGCCTTAGGTGAAATTTGTGTCCGGAAATAATGTCCTTTGTGCTAAAGTGGCACAGGGTGATGGGATAGGTATTCTGTGGGGTTTTTTTGTTTTGTTTTTTTTTGAGTTTTTTTGGCCGCTCCGTCTGGCATGTGGGATCTTAGTTCCCTGACCAGGGATTGAACCCGTGCCCATGCAGTGGAAGCACAGTTAACCACTGGACCGCCAGGGAAGTCATGGGATAGGTATTTTGAATCAATAGAGTAGATAGCCTCTCGTGAATACATACTTAGTTATAATACAAGGGGGATTGTTGAGAATTCCTTTTTTTTTCTTTTTGGAAAAGAGCTTTAAAATAAGTTTTGCGTCAAGTAAAGGATGTGGTAGTATTGGCAGCCAGGAGACTGCAGAGAAGAATAAGTTAATTTTGTGGAAATAGTATGAGCAACAGAAGAAAGTCATATTAGGTCTACAACTAATTAGATGAAGAAGAAGAGGGAATGATGCAGTTCTGCAGAGAAATATGGTTGGATTTAGAGCAACTGAATAGATGGGCAAGAGGAGCCCTGGGGAATTCCCCAGGGTTCAAGGATTTGGCATGTCCACAGAGAAGAAAATTGGCAATGGGGTTGCTACCCATCTTCTCTAACCCTGCTCCACTTTCACCAGACTTCTTCAATTCCATTACCACTGGTGGGAAGGTTGGCGCTGTTGATCACGGTTAGTGGGTCAGGACTAAATCACCCCACCCATACTCCCTAGGTCAGAGTTGCCTCCAAAGCTGCTTCCGCTAAATATATCTCAAGCCCTGGGAATGGCACTGGAACAGAAGGAATTAGACCAAGAACCTGGAGCAGGTAAGTGGGTCTTTAGTAGGACAGGCTTCACAGGCAGGAATTTAGTGAAAGTGGCAGTTGGGTGGAGGAAATGAATAGGGTTCCTGACTCTGTTTCCTTTGCCCAGGACTTGACAGTAGTCTGATCCAGACTGGTGCCAGCTGCCAGAACCCAGGATGTGATGCTGTGAGTGAGTTTGTGGAGGACTCAAGCATGTGGTTGAGAGATGCCATGCCTGAGGGATGACTGGGTATAGATATGAGGCTGCATAGGGTACATTTTTAAGTGACCCAATTCTTTTCCTGATTCTCCTTTATCTGTCTTAGGTTTACCAAGGCCCGGAGAGTGATGCTACTCCATGTACCTACCACCCAGGAGCACCTCGATTCCATGAGGGGTGATGGAGGGGACTGGGTGGGCTGTGAGACAGGTTTCTCCCAATGTTGACCTTAAGATGGAAGTGGGGGCTTGTGGGGAGGGGAAAGGAGAGTCAGTTGAATTATATTCCTACCTCAGGATGAAATCTTGGAGTTGTTGTGGTATCCAGACCCTGGATTTTGGGGCATTCCTGGCACAGCCAGGGTGCAGAGTTGGTAGACATGACTGGGGGAAGCAGGTAAGTCCCGACTTTACTGAACTCTTGATTAGAACCCAATTCCAAAATAATTTCTTCTCCCTGTACCTCATGGCCAAGCTCTGTATCTTCTCCCTTTTGCATGGACCAAATAAGATTCTGCTCCTTATCCTTTACCAGCCCAGTGGTTTTGCAATATGAGGTAGTGTTAATCTTTCTGACACTCTCTGTCTCTTCTCCACATATACCATGAGAATGCCCCTTGGGTTAAGAGTTCATTCTTACCACCCACTTTTCACGTCGTCTTTTTAGCTGCCAGCGTCTTGCCGTCATGATTGGCACCAGACAGATTCCTTAGTAGTGGTGACTGTGTACGGCCAGATTCCACTTCCTGCGTTCAACTGGGTGAAGGCCAGTCAAACTGAGGTGAGGAACGTCTGATGCTGGATGGGAAGCCAGTGAATTGGGTGATATTATAATCTTACAGGCAGAGTCGTCGTAGGCAGTAAACATGTAGGCTCCATAGTCCTCTGAGAGGAAGGTAGAGCTGTTAGGTCAGGGAGATTTATCTGGCTGACCCGTGGATGTAGGGATTACACCACTGGCCTGCTTCTCTGTCGTAATTACTTGTTCTGACCTTCTGGGATTGTTACTACCCCTGTAATTCTTTTCTCTCAGCTTCATGTCCACATTGTCTTTGATGGTAACCGTGTGTTCCAAGCACAGATGAAGCTCTGGGGGGTAAGTGAAGATAAGGGGGCACAGGAGGGGGAGGCAGATGGGGTAAAAAGAAGGGCCAGGCTGGAATGAACAGAGGGTGTCTTGAGGGAAGGAGTTGTAGTGGGAAAGTGGAGGTTTTCTCTTCATTTGCTTTGATATTCTCTCTCTCTCCCTCTTCCTCCCTCTTTTTCTCCCTCTCCCCCCCGCCAACTCCCCTTTCTTTCCTCTTTCTCTCTCTCCCTTATTTATTTCTTCCCTATGTTTTTCCCCACCTTGCATTTTTTATTTTTCTCCCTGTCATTCATCACCATCCTACCCTGACTCCAATCCCTTTGATTTCCTCATTTTCTCTTCTGTGTTCCACTATCTTTCCCTCCTCCTCAGGTCATAAACGTGGAGCAGAGCTCTGTCTCCTTGATGCCATCTCGGGTTGAAATCTCCCTGGTCAAGGCTGACCCAGGATCCTGGGCCCAGCTGGAGCACCCCGATGCACTGGCTGAGAAGGCTAAGGCAGGGGTTGGGTTAGAGATGGATGAGGAAGAATCTGAGGATTCAGATGATGACCTGAGCTGGACAGAGGAGGAGGAAGAGGAGGAAGTGATGGGGGAGTAGTGACACCAGACAGTCAAGTGTCTAGATAGGACCTCAGTGACTCCCTTAGGATCTCAGAGACCAGGATATGGTTGGCCATGTGGTGTCATTGAGCAGCAGGAGGCAGAAGGAGGGGAGAACAAAAGTGTCCCAACCATTCTGTTTTTTTCCCTTAAATAAATCTTGTATTCTGCAGTTTCACATAGTGTCGTTCTCTCACCTCACTATCTAAGATTGTATTCGTTCCCTCCAACTTCCGTGTGTGTGCAACACACGTGTGTGAAAAAAGCACATGTAATCAATTCTTCACAACCACCAAGTATTTACTGAGTACTTACTATGTGCCCAGTTATATGTTAGGTGGTTTAGAGGTATCTGAGAAACAGAAGACTCATTCATTCCTCTCAGGAAAATTGTAGTCAGGCTGACAAGTCAAGGCTCTACATGAGATAATAATAAACATTATCAGGTAGTTTAACTGAGTGCTAAATTGTGCAGTACAGTTTTGAAAAGCTGTAGGAGTTGAGAGAATGGAGTGATTAATGTGGACTGTAGTAGAAAGGGAAAGCTCCATGGAAGAAGTACATTTTTTACAGCTTTAATTAGATACAATACACATCCCATACAATTTGCCCGTTCAAAGTGTAAAATTCAGGGTTTTTTTTTTAGTGTACTCAGAGTTGTACAACCAACCACAATCAATTTTACAATGTTTTCATCACTCCAAAAATAAACTCTGTACCCATTAGCAGTCACTCCCAGTGTCCCCCCCAAACTCATAGCCCTAGGCAACCACTTATCTACTTTCTGCCTCTGTAGATTTACCTATGCTGGATATTTCATATGAATGGAATCATACAATATGTGGTTGTTTGTGACAGGCTTCTTTCACTTAGGATAATGTTTTCAAGGTTCATCCATGTTATAGCATGTATCAGTACTTCATTCCTTTTAATGGCCAAATAATATTTCACTGTGTGGATATACCATTTGTGTTTATCTCTTCATCAGTTGAGGTATATTTGGGTTGTTCCCACTTTTTGCTATTATGAATAACGCTCCTATAATAATGCTCCCATGCATTCATGTTCAAGTTTTTATGTGGACATATGTTTTCATTTCTCTTGCATATATACCAAGTGTAATTGGAATGTAATTTCTGGGTCAAATGGTAACTTTTAACCTTTTGAGGAACTGCCAGACTGTTTTCCAAAGAGGCTGCACCATTTTACATTCCCACCAGCAGTGTATGAGGGTTCCAATTTCTCCACATCCTCAATAACACTCTTTTGTTACTTGTCTTTTTTTATTACAGCCATCCTAGTGGGTGTGAAGTAGAATCTCATTGTGGTTTTACTTTGACTTTCCCTGATGGCTAATGATGCTGAGCATCTTTACATGTACTTATTGGCCATTTTTGTATCTTATTTGGAGAAATGTCTACACAAATCCTTTGCCCATTTGTTAATAGGGTTGTTTGTCTTTTTATTGAGTTGTATTTTAAAAATATATTCTGGAGACAAGTCTCTTGTCAGATATATGACTTATAAATATTTTCTCCCATTCTCTGTGTTGTCTTTACACTTCCTTGATGGTGTCCTTTGATACACAAAAGTTTTTAATTTTTATGAAGCCTAATTTATCCATTTTTCCTTTGGTTGCTTATGCTTTTGATGTCATATCCTAGAAACCATTGCCTAATCCGAGGTCATGAAAATTTACTCCTATGTTTTCTGAGAGTTTTATAGTTTTAGCTCTTACATTTAGGTCTTTGATCCATCGAGTTAGTTTTTGTATGTGGTGCGAGGTAGGGGTCCAACTTTACATTTTTGCATATGGATATCCAGTTGTCCCAGGACCATTTGTGGAAGAGACTATTCTGTCCCCATTGAATTGTCCTAGCACCCTAGTTGAAAACCACTTAACCATAAATGTGAGGGTTAAGAAATATATTTTGAATGGAAATTTGAAGAATGAGAAATTTGGATAGATATGGAAGAGTAGGGAGAGCCAGTCTTGGGTAGGAAGTTGTTCTATTTTACTTTTTGTGTTTTATTATAAATTCCAAAGCAATACATATTGTCACTGTAAAAGACTCAATGCAGAAGTATATGGAGTAAGAAGTAAATGCTCCTCTTCAGATTCTCTCCAAGCTTAGTCCTTTTGCTGTTTGTAACCACTGCTAACATATCAGAGGGTATTGGTCCCCCGACCAGGGATTGAACCCATACGCCCTGCAGTGGAAGCGCAGAGCCCTAACCACTGGACCACCAGGGAATTCCCTCAGAAGGGTATGTTTAAGCAAGGGAACAAAAAAGTCAAGTGAAGTGTCGCTAGATTGGCAAGAGCCTAAAATGCTACATCAAGGATTTTGAACATGATTTAAAAGAGAGTTAAAAAGGCATTATAGGCCTTTTTTCTCTTTTAATTGATTTTTGGCTGTGTTGGGTCTTTATTGCTGTGCACGGGCTTTCTCTAGTTGCGGCGAGTGGCCACTACTCTTCGTTGCGGTGCAGGTTTCTCACTGCGGTGCTTCTCTTGTTGCAGAGCACAGGCTCTAGGCATGCGGGCTCAGTAGTTGTGGCTCGCGGGCTCTAGAGCACAGGCTCAGTAGATGTGGCGCACGGGCTTAGTTGCTCCATGGCATGTGGGATCTTCCCGGATCAGGGCTCGAACCCGTTTCCCCTGCCTTGGCAGGCGGATTCTTAACCACTGCGCGACCAGGGAAGCCCGGCCTTTTCTTTTTAAAAGTAGATTTTTTTCTTTTTGGCTGCGCCACGTGGCTTGGAGGATCTTAGATCCCCAACCAGGGATTGAACCCAGGCCCGTGGTAGTGAAAGCGCCAAGTTCTAATCACGGGACCACCAGGGAATCCCCTTAAATGTAGATTCTTAATTAGGGGACTGATATCTCTTTTTTGAGTCTACTTGAGTCAGATTTACTCCCTCAGCTGCCTCGTGGCTTGTGGGATCTTAATTTCCCTATTAGGGATCGAAGCCGGGTCTCAGCAGAGAGCACCGAGTCCTAACCATTGGATCGCCAGGGAATTCCCTGAAAATAGGATTTTTCTTGACAGTCAGGTTTTGCTAGTCTATAAAGTGATAACATATCTACCATACCATTGCATCAACTTTAGGATTAAGGAAGATTGTATTCATCTGCTGAGGGAGTAAAGTATCATGTATAGAATGCCACTGTGTGGGGCACTTCTACCCACATTATTTTATTTAATCCTCACATCTGCTCTGTGGGGTAGGTATTATTATCCTCAATTTTTATAGATGAGGAAACCAAAGCTCAGAGAAGGACATAGCTAGCCTGAGGTCACATGGCTACTGATTAAAACCTCAGTCATTGTTCTAGAGCCATCTGAGAATGTCCAAAAGCTAAGGACCCAACGGGGATCTTAGAAGAGGAGCTTGATATCGCATCCCTGTAGCCTAGCAGAGTCCCTTCGACAAGCCTATCTGGGAACCAGCGAGGCCCTTAGTTGATCAGTGATATCTCACACTGATATAACGCTTTCCCAACCACTTTTTGTCTCTGATCACCTCATCCCTAACCTAAGTGGGACCCCTGGGTACTTTACCTCTCACTTCATCCAGATCAGTAGTTATCTCCCAGTTACACCAGATTTAGTGTTACTGACTCTGGGACCCCTGTTTCCACTGTCCTCTTTTTCCCTCCCAAAGTCCAAGAACACTGCTAGAGGGAGAACCAAGCAGACCAATATGAATTCATGCTGTCCAATTTCAACTTGGCCCTTGCAGCTGCTCAGCAACCCTTTTATTTGTCTCATACATTCCCTGGCACTCTCCCCACAGAGGCTGTTCCAGAACTTCTTCTTTCTCCTCAGACTACAAATTCCAATCTCCCTGCTTCTACTTACACAGATTTCATATTAGATACTTTCATCTGATTAACTGTCCCTCCTGCAGCAAATCAGTAATATCTTTCTCCCTTCCAGCCCTGTCCTCTAGCCATCCAGTTTCCTTCCCGGGAAAGCAATCAATGTTCTTGATCTCTTATTTATCCTTTCAGAGATACTTTATGACTCTACAAGCAAAAATACGGAAAGGAGGGAACTTGCACTGGTTGTTAAAGATAAGTAGGATTTGGATAGGTGGAGAGACAGGAGATGATATTCCAAGCAGAGGAAACATCCGGGGCAAAGGCACAGAGGTGGAAATGAGTACAATATATTTAGAAAACAGGGTATAGCAAGTAGAGTAATCCCCTGAGAAATAATCCCACCTGCTGCCTCAAGTGCTACCTCTCCTTTTCTAGTTCTGACTTCAGCATGATCTGCTTCCCTGACTGTCCTGCTCTACATACCAGCAGAGTAGAAATCTGACACTACATGGCCCCTCACCCATTCTATCTTGCCTGGACCTCCGTTACTATTTATCGAGCCATCTGTTTCAGTCCTGCTAAAGAGGTCCTAGCTCCTTCCTGAGTAAGTCTCCGGGCCAGACACCTTCCATTTCTTCGGTCACATGGACAATTTCCTCACACCATTGAAAGCAGGACAATGAATATAGAATATGCACTGTACAGACATTACTGATCTTACCAATATATACAACAAACGGAGGTCAAGGAAACATGTTAATCTATACAACAGAGATGGAATTGGCAAAACCCAGACTGTGAAGCTACTGAAAAACAGTCCAACTTCCTCAACAAAAATATTGCAAGGAAAAAAAGAGATGAAGGGGAACCTTCAGTTTAAAAGTGACATATAATACATATCCACCAATCACAATGTGTGGACTTTATATGGATACTAATTGAAACCAAAAAAGCTGTAAAAAATTCTTTTGACATTTATGAAACTATTGGAAATTTAAATGCTGACTTGGTATTTGATGATATTAAGGAAATATTGCTTTTTTTATGTGTGCTAATGATATTACCATTATGATTTTTTTAAAAAGGATCCTTAACTTTTAAAGATACATACTGAAATATTTAGGTATGGAGTGATGTCATGTCTGGGATCTGCTCCAAAATATTACAGGACGGAGAAATAGATGAAACAAGAGTGCCCAAGAGTTGATACTAGTTGAAGCTGAGTGTTTGGTAAATGGGGATTCATTATACTATCCAGTCTACTTTTTTACATGTTTTAAATTCTCCATTTAAAAGCTTTTTAAAATGTTACTGAATTGTCAAACATCTGATGAAAGTTTGTGTACTAGTCTGAAGGAGTGGAACAGGAGGAGCTGGAATATGAGAAGAGGAAGGTCTGGAACAGCCTCTGTGGGGAGAGTGCCAGGGAATGTATGAGACAAATAAAAGGGTTGCTGAGCAGCTGCAAGGGCCAAGTTGAAATTGGACAGCATGAATTCATATTGGTCTGCTTGGTTCTCCCTCTAGCAGTGTTTTTGGACTTTGGGAGCAGAAAGGGAGAAAGAGGACAGTGGAAGCAGGGGTCCCAGAGTCAGTAACACTAAATCTGGTGTAACTGGGAGATAATTACTGATCTGGATGAAGTGAGAGGTAAAGTACCCAGGGGTCCCACTTAGGTTAAGGATGAGGTGATCAGAGACAAAAAGTGGTTGGGAAAGCGTTATATCAGTGTGAGATATCACTGATCAACTAAGGGCCTCGCTGGTTCCCAGATAGGCTTGTCGAAGGGACTCTGCTAGGCTACAGGGATGCGATATCAAGCTCCTCTTCTAAGATCCCCGTTGGGTCCTTAGCTTTTGGATATTCTCAGATGGCTGTCAGACAGCTCTTAGCAATGACTGAAGTTTAAACAGGTGGAATTCATCACTAAAGCTGGAAATTCTGCAAGACACATGGTGGGAGGAGTAATTACAAAAAAAACACTACTCTTTACTATGATCTAAGCACTGTAATAAAATATGTATATATATACACATTTTTTCTGTTATCTCTCTATATTATATATATCAAATGAGATTTTATATTCTCATTTAATTCTCACAACAATGTATTAAAAGCATTATTATTTTTTTTAATAGATGAGGAAACTGAGCTTCAGGGGGGTTACGTAATTTTGTCTAGGTCACATAGCTATCAAGTGTCAGAGCTGGGACACAAATCCAGGTTTGAGTAGAAAGCCTGTGCTCTTTGGTGTCCAGCATACTTTCCAGCAAACACCTCCTTCCATTAAATCACTGTTATTTTGCCAGTGACATCCGTTAATAAAATTATAGATGTGTTCACACCAAAAAGAATTATACACTGAATTGAAAGCTTTTGGTAGGTAAGAAGTTAATTGACTAGGGTGGAAGAGATAGATACTTGGAGGCAGTGAAACCAGTTGAAGATAATCACAGTGGTGCAGGGGAGAAAGATGAGACTTCAGACTAAGTGGGTGTGGTAGTAAGAATGGAGGAGAGAATAATGGATTTAAGAGATATGTCTTAGTTCAGGCTGCTATAACAAAGTACCATAGACTTGGTGGCTTATAAACAACATAAATTTATTCATCACAGTTCTGGAGGCTGGAAGTCTGAGATTAGGGTGCCAGTATGGTCAAGTTCTGATGAGGGACATCTACCAGGTGGAGAGCAAAGACACGAAGCAAGCTCTCTCATGACTCTTACAAAGGCACTAATCCCATTCATGACCTCATCTAATCCTAATTACCTCCCCAAAGCCCCATCTCCTAATACCATCACAATGGGGGATAGGATTTCAATGTATGAATTTTAGAGGGACACAAACATTCAGTCCATAACACAGGAGTGAAAGTAATGTGGCCATTGCTGGTCTTCTGTGTTCCTTGAACTTATGCAACTCACTCCTTCCTCAGTGCCCCTGTACTATCTGTTCCCCCTACCTGGAATAATCTTCCTCCAGGTCTTTGAATAGCTGGCTCTTTCTTGTCACTCACAAGTCTCAGCTCAAATATCACCACTCATGATAGAGAAACAACTCATTATTTCAAAATTTAATCAATAAAGGGAGAGAATCAAGCATTTATCCTTCCTTTCCTAGAGAACTGGGTAACAAAATAGTAGATTAAAGGACATGTTTTCCAAAACGATTCCAATTAATAAAAAGAAATGAACTTAGAATATCACCATTTTGCAATCCTTGATAAATAGAGATAGTGAGCATCAGCAGCTTCTAAGATTATAAAAAGACATCAGACATTATGTCTATCCTGTAGTCATACGAAAGGGATGGAACCTCAGTTTGATCTAGTCTTTGGATCCAGCTGCCAATTTGCAGGAAATACAGACATAGTAACTGCATGATGCCTATGCAATTGGCAAACTGCTGAGTGAGAAGTTTCACAGGTCAAACTTGAGTTCTTCCATAAAAAAAGGTAGAGCCTTTCTTGACCATCTTCCCTAAATATGCACCCACTCTCCAAGTTACTCTCACATTACCCTATTTTATTTTCCCCATATCCCTTATCATCAACTGAGGTTTCCTTACATGAGAAGCAATATAGCATAACAGTTAAGAGGACAAACTATAACATCACGCTGCCTGGTTTCAAATCTTGACTACTTACTGGCTATGTGACCTTAAACTACTTAAGAGCTATGGACCTCAGTTTCCCCAACTATAAAATGGGATTAATAACAGTGCCTATATCATAGGGTCATTAGGAATATTAAATGAGATAACATATCTATCTCATAGCTTATCACAGTGCCTAGTACGGGATAAGCATTATAAATGCTAACAATATTATTGCATAATTATTTTTTTGCTTATACATTATTTCTCTCTTTGACTAGCATATGTCTTTCTTCACTATACCCAGCACCTAAAACTGCCTAGCACATATATAATATGTGCTTAGTAAATGTTTGTTGAATGAAGGGCCTGAATTATGGTGGCAAAGAAAGATATGAAGGAAACATATAAGGTATTATTTTTTTAATAGATCTTTATTGGAGTATAATTGCTTCACAATACTGTGTTAGTTTCTGTTGTACACTAAAGTGAATCAGCCATATGCATACATATGTCCCCATATCCCCTCCCTCTTGAGCCTCCCTCCCATCCTCCCTATCCCACTCCTCTGGGTCATCGCAAAGCACCGAGCTGATCTCCCTGTGCTATGCTGCTGCTTCCCACTAGCTAACTATTTTACATTCGGTAGTGTATATATGTCGATGCTACTCTCACTTCGCCCCAGCTTCCCCCTCCCACCCCGTGTCCTCAAGTCCATTCTCTATATCTACATCTTTAGTCCTGCCCTGCCACTAGGTTCATCAGTGCCGTTTTTTTAGATTCCATATATATGCATTAGCATTTGGTATTTGTTTTTCTGAGTAATTTCACTCTGTATGACAGACTCTAGGTCCATCCACCTCACTACAAATAACTCAGTTTCATTTCTTTTTATGGCTGAGTAATATTCCATTGTATATACGTGCCACACCTTCTTTATCCATTCATCTGTCGATGGACATTTAGGTTGGTTCCATGTCCTGGCTATTGTAAATAGTGCTGCAATGAACATTGTGGTACATGTCTCTTTTGGAATTACGGTTTTCTCAGGGTATATGCCCAGGAGTAGGATTGCTATTGGCGCAGTGGTTGAGAATCTGCCTGCTAATGCAGGGGACACGGCTTCGAGCCCTGGTCTGGGAGGATCCCACATGCCACGGAGCAACTAGGCCTGTGAGCCACAATTACTGAGCCTGCGCGTCTGGAACCTGTGCTCTGCAATAAGAGAGGCTGCAATAGTGAGAGGCCCGTGCACCGCGATGAAGAGTGGCCCCCGCTTGCCGCAACTAGAGAAAGCCCTCGCACAGAAACGAAGATGCAACACAGCAAAAATAAATAAATTAATTAATAAACTCCTACCCCCAACATCTTAAAAAAAAAAAAAGCAGCCAGCTGAAATGTCCTGACCAAGAAAGACATCATTTAAAAAAAAAAAAGTAGTTCTATTCTATTTTTAGTTTTCTAAGGAACCTCCATACTGTTTTCCAGAGTGGTTGTATCAATTTACATTCCCACCAACAGTGCAGGAGGGTCCCCTTTTCACCACACCCTTTCCAGCATTTATTGTTTCTAGATTTTTTGATAATGGCCATTCTGACCGGCACGAGCTGATACCTCGTTGTTTTGATTTGCATTTCTCTAATAATTTGTGATGTGGAGCATCTTTTCATGTGCCTCTTAGCCATCTGTATGTCTTCCTTAGGGAAATGTTTATTTAGGTCTTCTGCCCATTTTTTTTTTTTTTTTTTTTTTTTATGCGTTACGCGGGCCTCTCACTGTTGTGGCCTCTCCCGCTGCGGAGGACAGGCTCCGGACGCGCAGGCTCAGCGGCCATGGCTCACGGGCCCAGCCGCTCCGCGGCATGTGGGATCCTCCCAGACCGGGGCACGAACCCGCGTCCCCTGCATCGGCAGGCGGACCCCCAACCACTGCGCCACCAGGGAAGCCCTGCCCATTTTTTAATTGGATTATTTGTTTTTTTGATATTGAGCTCCATGAGCTGTTTGTATATTTTGGAGATAATCCTTTGTCTGTTGTTTCATTTGCAAATATTTTCTCTCATTCTGAGGGTTGTCTTTTTGTCTTGTTTATGGTTTCCTTTGCTGTGCATAAGCTTTTAGGTTTAATTAAGTGCCATTTGTTTTTTTTAAATAAATTTATTTATTTTATGTGTTTACTTTTGGCTGCATTGGGTCTTCGTTGCTGCGCACAGGCTTTCTCTAGTTGTGGCGAGCGGGGGCTACTCTTCATTGTGGTGCTCAGGCTTCTTATTGCAGTGGCTTCTCTTGTTGTGGAGCACAGACTCTAGGCATGCAGGATCCATAGTTGTGGCTCATGGGCTCTAGAGCACAGGCTCAGTAGTTGTGGTGCACGGGCTTTGTTACTCCGTGGCATGTGGGATCTTCCCAGACCAGTGCTCGAACCCATGTCCCCTGCACTGGCAGGTGGATTCTTAACCACTGTGCCACCAGGGAAGTGCCCCCATTTATTTATTTTTGTTTTTATTTCCATTACTCTAGAAGGTGGGTCAAAAAAGGTCTTGCTGTGGTTTATGTCAAAGAGTGTTTTTCCTATGTTTTCCTCTAAGAGTTTTATAATGTCTGGTCTTACATTTAGGTCTTTAATCCATTTGGAGTTTATTTCTGTGTATGGTGTTAGGTAGTGTTCTAATTTCATTCTTTTACATGCAGCTGTCCAGTTTTCACAGCACCACTTACTGAAGAAGCTGTCTTTTCTCCATTGTATGTTCTTGCCTCCTTTGTCATAAATTAGGTGACCATATGTGTGTGGGTTTTTTATCTCTGGGCATTCTATCCTGTACCATTGGTCTATATTTCTGTTTTTGTGCCAGTACCATACTGTCTTGATTACTGTAGCTTTGTGGTATAGTTTGAAGTCAGGGAGCCTGATTCCTCCAACTCCATTTTTCCTTCTCAAGATTGCTTTGGCTATTTGGGGTCTTTTGTTTTTCCCCAAAAGTTATTATTTAAAAAGAAGAAAAAAACTTGGACTTGATTTTTTTTTTCTGATACGGGAGGGAAGGGTATAAAATAATTACTCCAAGGCTTCAAACTTAAGTAATGGTAGAAGGCTAGTACTTTTAACAGAAACAGGAAAACCGAGAACTAGAACTAATATTATTTGAATAATCCGATAATGAATTTTATTTTAGGTACGAGTTTGAAATGATGGCAAAGCATAAGAGTGGAAATGCTAGCAGGCAGTGAATTGTAAATGCAAAATTAGAGTTCATGAGAAAAGTCAGCACTGAAGATAGATTTGAGTATCATCTGCCTCAATGTGACACTTAAACATTCAACTTACTTTGTATGAGCTGCCTTCATCTTTAAAAAAACAAAAAAACTCGCAGATGTGAAAAAAATGGAAAATACAATATTTGAACACTTAAATTGTTCTCAGGGAAAGTCACTGTTAGGAGTTTGGTGTGTATCATTACAAATATTTTCTATATATTTACAAACAGATATTGGCATATAACATGTACAGACATAGTAAAAATCTGAGCAGATACCTGCATTTATATGGAGAAATTTGTTTTTTCTTTTTGGCCAATTTGGAATCATTCTATAATATTTTTCTGTAACTTACTTAATCATTAAGCATATCACTTTATTGTACTTTAAGATATTTCCATGTCAATATATATAGATCTCTGACATGCTTTTTTGTGTTGCATAGTACTTTTTCATATGGATATGCCATGATTTATTTAACTATTCCCCTATTGGTGAACACAAGTTGTTTATAATTTTTTATTGTTACAAATTATGCAGCAATGAAAATCGTTATACATGTATCTTTGAATATTTGTGCTACTATTTTTTGAGGATAGATTCCTAGAAGTGGGATTGCTGGAAGGAAAGTATATACATCTTTACACATCTAAAGTGTTAATAGATACTGCTCAATTTCCCTCCACAAAGGCTGTTTCAATTTATATGGTCACCCAACAGTGTATGAGGTACCATTTTCCCTAATACCCTCATCAATACTTTATGTTATCATTAAAAAGTATTTTTACCAACCAGATATGCAAATAATGGTATCTCACTTTTATTTTGCACTTCCTCTGGTTACAGGAAAGGGTAAGCATTTTTTACTGAATACAGTAGTCCCCCTTATCCATGGTTTCACTTTCCACAGTTTCAGTTACCCTCAGTCAAATGTTGTCTGAAAATATTAAATGGACAATTCCAGAAATAAGCAATTCATAAGTTTTAAAAAAATTTTATTGAAGTATAGTTGATTTACAATGTTGTGTTTAATTTCTGCTGTATAACAAAGTGACTCAGTTATACATATATACATATATATATATATTCTTTTCCATGATGGTTTATCACAGGATATTAAATACAGTTCTCTGTGCTATACAGTAGGACCTTGTTGTTTATCCATCCTATATATAATAGTGTACATCTGCTAATCCCAAACTCCCAGTTCTTCCCTCCCCCACCCCCCTCCCCCTTGGCAACCACAAGTCTGTTCTCAATATCTGTAAGTCTGTTTTTATTTTGTAGATAGGTTCATTTGTGTCGTATTTTAGATTCCACATATAAGTTTTATCATATGGTATTGGTCTTTCTCTTTCTGACTTACTTTGCTTAGTATGATAATCTCTAGGTCCATCCATGTTACTTCTTTATCCATTCATCTGTCGATGGACATTGAGGTCGTTTCCATGCCTTGGCTATTATAAATAGTGCTGCTATGAACATAAAGGTGCATGTATCTTTTCAAATTATAGTTTTGTTTGGGTATATGCCCATGATTGGGATTGCAGGGCCATATGGTAGGTCTATTTTTAGTTTTTTAAGGAACCTCCATACAGTTCTCCATAGTGGCTGTACCAACTTACGTTCCCACCAACATTGTAGGAGGGTTGCCTTTTCTCCACACCCTCCAGCATTCATTGTTTGTAGAACTTTTTTTTTTTTTTTTGCCGTATGCAGGCCTCTCACTGTTGTGGCCTCTCCCACTGCGGAGCACAGGCTCCGGACGCGCAGGCTCAGCGGCCGTGGCTCACAGGCCCAGCCGCTCCGTGGCATGTGGGATCTTCCCGGACCGGGGCACGAACCCGCGTCCCCTGCATCGGCAGGCGGACTCTCAACCACTGCGCCACCAGGGAAGCCCTGTAGAACTTTTAATGATGGCCGTTCTGACTGGTGTGAGGTGGTACCTCATTGTAGTTTTGATTTGCATTTCTCTAATAATTAGCAATGATGAGCATCTTTTCATGTGCCTATTGGCCATCTGTATGTCTTCTTTGGAGAAATGTCTGTTTAGGTCTTCCACCCATTTTTTGATTGGGTTATACGTTTTAAATTGAACACAGTTATGAATAGCAAGATGAAATCTTGTGACATCCCACTCCAGATGTAAATCATCCCTTTGTCCAGCATATCCATGCTATATACACTACCCTCTTATCAACCACTTAGTAACCTCCTGGAGGTTATCAGAGGTCTCAGTATCACAGTGCTTGTATTCAAGAAACCCTTATTTTACTTAATAATGGCCCCAAAGTGCAAGAGTAGATGCTGGCAATTCGGATATTCTCTTACTGTACCTAATTTATAAATTAAACTTTATCATAGGTATGTATAGGGGGAAAACATAGTATATATAGGTTTTGGTACTATCCGTGGTGGTTTCAGGCATCAACTGGGGGTCTTGGAAAGTATCCCCTGCAAATAAGGGGGGGTTTACTGTATTAATGTACAGAATTTCAATTAAACTCTGTTTTCAGCCCCATATGTCATGTCCATCCTCTGGTGTACCTGGTGTCTTGTATCTTTCCATAGTTTTACTGGTAAAATGGCCCCTTCTTATCTGTATCCTTTGTACTAGACCAAAATTTCTTCCCAGCTACTATTTCAGCTACCATTTCTCTTGCATCTAGAAAACCCCAAGAACTTTTTGTCCTTTTGGGTTTGTATGTATTTTATATATTATTTTGGTACACTTTTAGTGGTGCCTCAGACAGGATTTGGAATGCTATATTTGTTGTATACTAAATTCTCACACGTAACTGCCTCTCTATTCAGTTCCATTCATAAATATGTCTATTCTTGAACCATATCACAGCTTTATATAATAATTTGATATCTAGTAGGTAAGTCTTCCCTCATTTCTATCTTTTAAAAGTTTCTTGGCTCTTTTTATGTGTTCTTCCAAATGAACTTCAGAACCAACTTGTTCAGTACTCCCACCCTATCCTCTCAAATCCCAAAGAGATTGTTATAGGAATTTATACTTCTTTGAAAAAAAATTTAAATTATGAAACTTCTCATTCAGGAATATTATACATCTATCCATTTGTCAAATATTCATACTTAGAGCCTTCAGTAATATTTTGTAATTTTTTTTTTTTTAATTAATTAATTAATTTATTTATGGCTGTGCTGGGTCTTCGTTTCTGTGCAAGGGCTTTCTCTAGTTGTGGCAACCGGGGGTCACTCTTCATTGCACGCACAGGCTCAGTAATTGTGGCTCACAGGCCCAGTTGCTCTGTGGCATGTGGGATCTTCCCAGACCAGGGCTCGAACCCGTGTCCCCTGCATTGGCAGGCGGACTCTCAACCACTGCGCCACCAGGGAAGCCCAATATTTTGTAATTTTATTCATGTCATTATTTTGTACGTTTCTTGTTAGGTTTATTCCTATCATTTTTTTTTCACTGCTGTGAATGGGATCTTTCCCCCCATTATATTTTCTAATTGGATATTGTTTTTATAGAGAAAAGTTATTGATTTAAAACTTAAACTCTATTTCTGTTTAATTTTAATAGTATATCAGTTCATTCTCTTAGATTATCGATATATCATATATAAACAGGGACATTTTATGACGCTTACTTTACAACATTTTAAAATTTTATTTATTTATTTATTTTTGGCTGCGTTGGGTCTTCGTTGCTATGCGCAGGCTTTCTTTACTTGTGGCGAGCAGGGGCTACTCTTTGTTGCGGTGCGTGGGCTTCTCATTGCAGTGGCTTCTCTTGTTGTGGAGCACAGGCTCTAGGCGTGTGGGGTTCAGTAGTTGTGGCACGCAAGCTCAGTAGTTATGGCTTGCAGGCTGTAGAGCGCAGGCTCAGTAGTTGTGGCACACAGGCTTAGTTACTCCACAGCATGTGGGATCTTCCCAGACCAGGGATCAAACCCATGTCTCCTGCATTGGCAGACGGATTCTTTTCTTTTCTGTTTTTTTTAAGAGAAACAGGAACTCTCATTTATTGCTGGTGGGAATACAAAATAACACAGCCAGTTTAGAAGACAGTTTGGTGGTTTTTTTACAACTTTAAACGTATTCTTACCATACAATCCAGCAGTCATACCCTTTGGTATTTACCCAAATGAATTGAAAACTTACAGCGACACAAAAACCTCCATGCAAATGTTTATAGGAACTTTATTCATAATTGACAAAGCTTGGAAGCAACTATGATGTCCCTCAGTAGGTGAATGGATAAACTGTGATATATCTAGACAGTGGAATATTATTCAGTAGGCACGCGGATTCTTTTTTTTTTAATTTATTTATTTATTTTGGGCCGTGTTGGGTCTTCGCTTCTGTGCGAGGGCTTTCTCCAGTTGCAGAGAGCGGGGGCCACTCTTCATCGCGGTGCGGGAGCCTCTCACTGTTGCAGCCTCTCCCGTTGCGGAGCACAGGCTCCAGACGCGCAGGCTCAGCGGCCATGGCTCACGGGCCCAGCCGCTCCGCGGCATGTGGGATCTTCCCGGACCGGGACACGAACCCGTGTCCCCTGCATCGGCAGGCGGACTCTCAACCACTGCACCACCAGGGAAGCCCAACATATCTTCTCTTGTCTTAATGCTTTGACTAGAACCTGCAGAGCAACGTTCAGTAATAGTTGTGAAAGCAGGTGAATATTCTTGGTTTTGTTCTGACTTTAAGGTGAATGCCACTAGTATTTCACTATTAAGTATGATGATTGCAGTTGTTTTCTATATTCTTTATCAAGTTATAAAATTCTCCTGTCCCTAGCCTACTGAGAAAATATTTTTAAGGTACTACAAGCATAAGGTAAAAAATTCAAACGGTACAAAATGGTACGTGAAGAGTTGCCCATTTGTATTCCCTAGTTTCCCAGTTCCCTTACCGAGAAGCAATTCCTATTAACAATTTTTAGGTGAACTACCAGAGATAAATTGATGCAAATGTAAGCATATATGTGAATATGTTATTTTTTACACAAATAGTGGCATACTATAAACACTATTCTAAACCCTGATTTTTTTTGTTGATAAATCAGCTGTCAGTCATTTATTTGTAGGTAATCAATCTGTCTTTTCTTTTTGGCTCTTTTCCCCTACTTTCATTATAGAAAATTTCAAACATACAAGAGTAAAGAAAATAGTATACTGAATTCCCATGTACCTGTCACCTAGCTTCAGTAATTATTAACTCATGGCCAATCTCGTTTCATCTATATTTCAGTAACCCCTGCTCCTCCACCCACACAAGATTATTCTGAAGCAAATATCCCACATCATATTATTTCATCTCATCCGTAAATATTTTGGTATGTATCTCTAAAATATAAGGACTTTTCTTAAACATTACAACAAAACCACCACCTCTAAAAACTTAACAATTCTTTAATGACATCAAATGTACAGTCATTGTTCAAATTTTCCTGATTGTCTTATAAATGTTTGTGTGTTTATTTTTAGTTTGTTTGAATCAGGATCCAAATACAGGCTATACACTGCAATTGGTTGATATGTTTCTCAAATCTCTTAATCTATAGGTGCCCCTTCCTTCTTCCCCCCCCCTTTTTTTTTCTCCCATGGGATTTATTAGTTCAAGAAACTGGGTGGTTTGTCCTATAGCATTTTGCATAAAATGGATTTTAGTAATTGCGTCCCTGTGGTAACATTTCCCTGTTCCTTATATTTCCCGAATATTGATTAGAACTAGAGACTTGATTAGATTTAGATTTAGGTTCTACTTTTTCCTCTATTGAGGGGCAAGAATATGTCCTAGGTAGTATTGTATACTTCTATAAGTAGTATACTTCTAAAAGTCCCTTGTTTCTTTTAAGATTTCTTTGATGTTCTTAAGTCTCATTAAAATGTGTCTGGGTGGGGATTTCTTTCTTTGTTTTCTTTTTCCTGTTTGGGATTCCTGAGTTTTAAGATTGGCATTTTTCATCATTTCTCGGCTATTTCTTTTCAAATACTGCTGCTCCACTGTTTTCTCTTTCTTTGCCTGAACTCCAATTAGACATCAGCTGTAAGTATGGGGTTTTTAAAACTAAGGCCATAGGCCACGAGGGATCAGATGACTTCAGAGCAAAAGTCTGCTCTAGCAATTACCCAGTAGAGTTGTAATTATTCATTGTTTCCTCTGCTTTACTGCCAGTGCACCATATATGTGTATATGGACAGAGATATATATCTCCATACACACTTAAAATATGTCTTGAAATTCATTCCATATCAGTATATAATTTACCTCATTTCTTTCTTTATTTTTTTTTAAGATTTTTTTTGATGTGGACCATTTTTAAAGTCTTTATTGAATTTGTTACAATATTGCTTCTGTTTTAGTTTTTTGGCCACGAGGCACGTGGGATCTTAGCTCCCTGATCAGGGACTGAACCCACACCCCCTGTATTGGAAGGTGAAGTCTTAACCACTAGACCACCAGGGAAGTCCCCTCATTTCTTTCTTTTTATTGATTGAAGTATAACTTGCATATAGAAAAATGTACAAATCTGAAGTATATGTTTTTGTGTATGTATACATCTATGAAACCTCCCCCAAGTCAAAATGCAGAACATTTCCAGCACTACAGAGGCTAGCTCCTTGTGAACTCTCTCAGTCATTATTCAGTCCCAAGATTAACCACTTTCTGGCTTCTATAGTCATAGATTAGTTTTGCTTGTATTTGAGTTCCATATAAGTGGAATCATACAGAGTGTGTACTCTTTTGCATCTGGCTTCTTTCATTCAGCATCGTCTGTGAGCGTCATCTATTTTGAATATATCAGTAGTTTGTTCTTAGGAATTCCCTGGCGGCCGAGCGGTTAGGATTCCAGGCTTTCACTGCCGGGGGCCTGGGTTCAATTCCTGGTCAGGGAACTCAGATCCCTGCAAGCCACGCAGCGTGGCCAAAAAAAAAAAAAAAAAAAAAAAAAAAAAATATATATATATATATATATGTTCTTTTTCATTGCTGTGTAGAAGTCTGCTTTCTTAAAATGAACTTCCATTTTATGGATATATCATAATGTAGTTAACAAATCCTCTATTGATGGATATATAAATGGTTTTCAGTCTTTTGTTACTATAAATACTACTGCACTGCATGTGTTTATTCGTGCATCTTTGCCAATATGTATATCAGTAGGATAAAATCCTAGATGTGTAAGTGCTAAGTGAAAATTATGTGCATTATTAATTTTAATAGATTTTGCCAAATTGCCTTCCAAAGAGGATGTACTCATTTATAAATCCACCAACAGTATATTTAAGGATGTGTTTCCCAACATCCTTGCCAACTATTAACAATTTTTTTTTATTGAGGTATAGTCGATTTATAATATTATATTAGTTTCAGGTATATAATAGTGATTCAAAATTTTTATAGATTGTCACATTTAAATTATAAAATATTGGATATATTCCCTGTGTTGTACAGTATATCCCTGTAGCTTATTTATTTTATACTTATTAATTTGTGCCTCTTAATCCCCTACCCCTATTTTGCCCTTTCTCCTCCCTCTTCCCACTAGTAACCACTAGTTTTGTCTCTGTATCTGTGAGTCTGTTTCTGTTTTCTCATATTCATTCATTTATTTGATGTTTTAGATTCCACATATAAGTGATAACATACAGTATTTACCTTTCTCTGTCTGACTTATTTCATTAGGCATAATACCCGCCAGGTCCATCCATGTTGTTGCAAGTGGCAAAATTTCATTGTTTAACACATCTTCCTTATCCATTCATTTGTTGATGGACACGTAGCTTGCTTCTATATTATGGCTATTGTAAATAATGTTGCTATGAACATTGGGGTGCATGTATCTTTTCAAATTAGTGTTTTCGTTTTCTTTGGATATATGCCCAGGGGTGGAATTGCTGGATTGTATGGTAGTTCTATTTTCAGTTTTTTGAGGAATCTCCATACTGTTTTCCACAGTGGCTGCACCAATTTACATTCCCACCAACAGTGTACTAGGGTTCTCTTTTCTCCATATCCTCGCCAACACTTGTTATTTGTTGTCTCTATGATGATAGCCATTCTGACAGGTGGTATCTCATTGTGGTTTTGATTTTGCATTTCTTTGATGACGAGCAGTGTTGAGTATCTGTTGAACCTCTGTATGTCTTCTTTGGAAAAATATCTGTTCAGGTCTTCTGCCCACTTTTTAATCATGTTGTTTGTTTTTTTTGTATTGAGCTGTATGAGGTATTTATATATTGGGGATATTAACGCCTAATCAGTCATATCATTTGCAAATATTTTTTCCCATTCAGTTGGCTGCCTTTTTGTTTTCTCGATGGTTTCTTTGTTGTGCAAAAGCTTTTAAGTCTAATGAGGTCCCATTTGTTTATTTTTGCTTTTGTTTCCTTTGCCTTAGTTGACAGATCCAAAGAAATATTGCTACAATTTATGTCAAAGAGAGTTCTGCCTATGCTCTCTTCCAGGAGTTTTATGGTTTCTGGTCTTATATTTAAGTCTTTAATCCATTTTGAGTTTATTTTTGTATATGGTATTAGAGAATGTTCTACTTTCATTCTTTTACTTGTAGCTGTCCAATTTTCCCAGCACCACTTATTGAAGAGACTGTCTTTTCTCCATTGTATATTCTTGCCTCTTTTGTCATAGATTAATTGACCATAGGTGCTTGGGTTTATTTATGGGCTCTCTATTCTGTTCCATTGATTTATTTGTCTGTTTTCATGCCATTACCATGCTGTTTTGATTATTATAGCTTTGTAGTATAGTCTGAAGTCAGGGAGCATGATTCTTCCAGTTCTGTTCTTCTTTCTCAAAATTGTTTTGGCTATTTGGGATGTTTTGTTTTTCCATACAAATTTAAAAATTATGTGTTCTAGTTCTGTGAAAAATGCCATGGGTATTTTGTTAGGGATTGCACTGAATCTGTACATAATCTTGGGTAGTATGGTCATTTTAACTATTAATTCTTCCAATCCATTGACACAGTATGTCTTTCCATCTGTTTATGTCATCTTCAATTTATTTCATCAGTGTTTTATAGTTTTCTGAGTGCAGGTCTTTTACCTCCTTAGTTAGATTTATTCCTAGGTATTTCCTTCTTTTTGATGCAATTGTAAATTGTATTGTTTCCTTAATTTCTCTTTCAGATAGTTTGTTGTTAGTGTATAGAAATGCAACAGATTTCTGTATATTAATTTGGTATCCTGCAACTTTACCAAATTCATTTATGAGCTCTAGTAGTTTTCTGGTGGTGTCTTTAGGATTTTCTATGTATAGTATCATGCAATCTGTAAAAAATGACAATTTTCCTTCCTTTTCAATTTGGATGCCTTTTATTTCTTTTTCTTGTCGGATTGCTGTGGATAGGACTTATAATACTGTGCTGATAAAAGTGGCAAGAGTGGGAATCCTTGTCTTATTCCTGATTTTAGAGGAAATGCTTTTTGCATTTCACCATTCAGTACAATGTTAGCTGTGGGCTTATGGCCTTTATTATGTTGAGGTATGTTCCCTCTATACCTACATTTTTTTTTTTTTTTTTTTTGGCTGTGCTGCATGGCTCGTGGGATCTTAGTTCCCTGACCAGGGATTGAACCTGGGCCCTCGGCATTGAAGTGCAGAGTCCTGACCACTGGATTGCCATGGAATTTCCCTTTTTTTTATATACCCACTTTTTGTGGAGAGTTTATTTTTATCATAAATGGATGTGGAATTTTATCAAAAGCTTTTTCTGCATCTTTTGAGATGATTATAAGATTTTTATTCTTCAGTTTGTTAACGTGGTGTATCACACTGGTTGATTTGTGGATATTGAACCATCCTCACACACCTGGAATAAATCCCACTTGATCATGATGTATGATCCTCTAATGTATTGTTGGATTTGGTTGGCTAATATTTTGTTGAGGATATTTACATCTAAGTTCATCAATGATATTGGCCTATAATTCTCTTTTTTTGTGATATCCTTGTCTTGTTTTTGTATCAGGGTGATGCTGGCCTTGTAGAATGAATTCAGAAGTGTTCCTTCCACTGCAATTTTTTGGAATAGTTTGAGAAGGATAGGTATTAACTCTTCTTTAAATATTTGGTAGAATTCACCTGTGAAGCCATCTGGTCCTGGACTTTTGTTTTTTGGGAGATTTTTAAATTATTATTACTGATTCAGTTTCATTACTGGCAATTGGTCTGTTCATATTTTCTATTTCTTCGTGGTTCAGTCTTGGGAGAGTGTACATTTCTAGGAATGTGTCCATTTCTTCTAGGTTGTCCATTTTATTGGCATATAGTTGTTTGTAGTAATCTCTTATGATCCTATTCGTTCCTGTGGTGTTGTTTTTTTGGTTTTTTTTGGCTATGTTGGGTCGTCATTGCTGTGCACGGGCTTTCTCTAGTTGCGGTGAGCGGGGGTTACTCTTCGTTGTGGTGCACGGGCTTCTCATTGCGGTGGCTTCTCTTGTTGTGGAGAGTGGGCTCTAAGCATGTAGGCTTCAGCAGTTGTGGCACGTGGGCTCAGTCATTGTGGCTTGCGGGCTCTTAAGCACAGGCTCAGTAGTTGTGATGCACGGGCTTAGCTGTTCCACGGCATGTGGGATCTTCCCAGGCCAGGGCTCGAACCGGTGTCCCTCACATTGGCAGGCAGATTCTTAACCACTGCACCATCAGGGATGCCCAGGACCCTTTTTTTTCTTGATGAGTCTGGCTAAAGGTTTATCAATTTCATTTATCTTTTCAAAGAACTAACTTTTTTTTTTTTTTTTTTTTTAGAACTAACTTTTTTTATGGCAAGTTTGTAGGGTACAATTTTATTTTTTTAATTAAAATATTTTTTTAATTTAATTTAATTTATTTTTTATACAGCAGGTTCTTATTAGTTATCTATTTTATACATATTAGTGTATATATTTCAATCCCAATCTCCCAGTTCATCCCACCCCACCTCGACTTTCCTCCCTTTGTGTTCATATGTTTGTTCTCTACATCTGTGTCTCTATTTCTGCCTTGCAAACTGGTTCATCTGTACCATTTTTCTAGGTTCCATGTATATGCATTAATATATGATATTTGTTTTTCTCTTTCTGACTTACTTCACTCTGTATGACAGTCTCTAGGTCCATCCACATCTCTACAAATTACCCAATTTCGTTCTTTTTTATGGCTGAGTAATATTCCATTGTATATATGTACCACATCTTCTTTATCCATTCTTCTGTTGACAGGCATTTAGGTTGCTTCCATGACCTGGCTATTGTAAATAGTGCTACAATGAATATTGAAGTGCATGTGTCTTTTTGAATTATGGTTTTCTCTGGGTATATGCCCAGGAGTAGGATTGCTGGGTTATATGGTAATTCTATTTTTAGTTTTTTAAGGAACCTCCATACTGTTTTCCATAGTGGCTGTATCAATTTAATTCCCAGCAACAGTGCAAGAGGGTTCCCTTTTCTCCACACCCTCTCCAGCATCTGTTGTTTGTAGATTTTCTGATAATGCCCATTCTAACTGGTGTGAGGTGATACCTCATTGTAGTTATTTATTTATTATTTGGTGCACCAGCTCCTTAGTTGTGGCACATGTGCTCCTTTAGTTGTGGCATGCAAACTCTTAGTTGCAGCATGCATGTGGGATCTAGTTCCCTGACCAGGGATCGAAGCCAGGCCCCCTGCATTGTGAGCGTGGAGTCTTAACCACTGCGCCACCAGGGAAGTCCCTCATTGTAGTTTTGATTTGCATTTCTCTAATAATTAGTGATGTTGAGCATCTTTTCATGTGCCTCTTGGCCATCTGTGTGTCTTCTTTGGAGAGATGTCTATTTAGGTCTTCTGCCCATTTTTTGATTAGGTTTTTTGTTTTTTTAAAATATTGAGCTGCATGAGCTGTTTATATATTTTGGAGATTAATCCTTTGTCCGTTGATTCATTTGCAAATATTTTCTCCCATTCTGAGGGTTGTCTTTTTGTCTTGTTTATAGTTTCCTTTGCTGTGCAAAAGCTTTTAAGTTTCATTAGGTCCCGTTTGTTTATTTTTGTTTTTATTCAAAGAACTAACTCTTAGTTTCATTGATCTTTTCCATTGTTTTTTTTAGTCACTATTTCATTTATTTCTCTCTAATCTTTATGATTTCTTTCCTTCTACTAAATTTGGGTTTTGTTTGTTCATATTTTTCTACTTCATTTAGGTGTAAGATTTGGTGGTTTATTTGAGATTTTTCTCATTTCCTGAGGTAAGCTTGTATCACTATAAACTTCCCTCTTAGAACTACTTTTGCTGTGTCCCATAGATTTTGGATCATTGTGTTTTCATTTTCATTTGTCTCCAGGTATTGATATTTTAAAAATTTCTTCCTTGATTTTTTCAGTGATCCATTGGTTTGTTTAGTAGCATATCGTTTAGTTTCCAGGTGTTTGTGTTTTTTTGCAATTATTTTTTCTTGTAGTTGATTTCTAGACTCATAGTGTTGTGGTTGGAAAAGATACTTGATATGATTTCAGTTTTCTTAAATGTACTGAAACTTGTTTTGTGACCTAGCATATGATCTCTTCTGGAGAACGTTCCATGTGCGCTAGAAAAGAATGTATATTCCACTGTTTTTGGATGGAATGTACTATATATATCTATCAAGTCCATTTAGACTAATGTTTCATTTAAGGCCAGAATTTTCTTACAGATTTTCTGTCTAGATGATCTGTCCATTGATGTAAGTGGAATGTTAAAATCACCTAGTACTGTGTTGCTGTCAATCTCTCCCTTTATGTCTGTTAATATTTGCTTTAGGTATTTAGGTTCTCCTATGTTTGGTGCATATATATTTACAATTGTTTCATCTTCTTGGAATGATCCCTTAATCATGATGTAACATCCTTCTTTGTCTCTTGTACAGTCTTTGTTTTAAAGTCTATTTTGTCTGACATAAGTATTGCTACCCCAGCTTTCTTTTGATTTCCATTTGCATGAATACCTTTTTCCATCCCCTCACTTTCAGTCTGTGTGTGTCTTTAGATCTGAAGTGTGTCTCTTATAGGCAGTGTATATATGGGTCTTGTCTTTGTATCCATTCAGCCATGCTATGTCATTTTTTTAAAAATATTTATTTATTTATTTGGCTGTGCTGGGTCTTAGTTGTGGCACGCGGGATCTAGTTCCCTTACCAGGGATCAAACCCAGCCCCTTGCATTGGGAGTGTGCAGAGTCTTAACCACTGGACCACCAGGGAAGTCCCCACTCTGTGTCTTTTGATTGGAGCATTTAGTCCATTTCCATTTAAAGTAATTATTGATAGGTATGTACCTATTTCTATTTTGTTAATTATTTGGGCGTTGTTTTCGTAATTTTTTTTATCCTTTCTTCTTCTTTGGTTCTCTTCCCTTGTAATTTGATGACTATCTTTAGTGTTAGTTTGGATGATTCCTTTCTCTTTTTGTGTGTGTCTCTATTACAGATTTTCAGTTTGTGGTTACCATCAGGTATATATATATATATATATATATATATATATATATATATATATATATATATATATAAAATCCATGTACATACACATATATGTGATTACTTTAAGCTGCTTATCTCTTAATTTCAAATGCATTTTAACAGCCCTGCATTTTTACTCCCTTCTTCCTATTATCGCTTTTTTGACGTTGTATTTTACATCTTTTTGTCTTGTGTAGTCTTTAATGACTTACTGTGGATATAGATTACTTTAGTACTTTTATTTTAAAACTTTCCTACAGCTTTGTACATGGATGATTTACTACCTTTACTATATTTGTCTTTATCAGTGAGTTTTTCCCTTTAGTAATTTTCATGTTTCTAGCTGTGGCCTTTTCTTTTTCACTTAGGGAAGTCCTTTTAACATTTCTTGTAAAGCTGGCTTGGTAGTGATGAATTCATTTAGCTTTTGCCTATCTGCAAAACTTTTGCTCTCTCCATCAAATCTGAATGAAAGCCTGGCTGGGTAGAGTAGTCTTGGTTGTAGGTTTTTCCTTTTTTCACTTTAAATGTATTGTGCCACTCCCTTCTTGCCTGAAAGGTCTCTGCTGAAAAGTTAGCTGATAGATTTATGGAAATTCCTTTGTATGGTATTTGTTACTTTTCCCTTGCTGCTTTTAATATTCTATCTTTATCTTTAATTTTTGCCATCTTAATTACAATGTGTCTTGGTGTGGTCCTCCTTGGGTTGATCCTGTTTAGGACCCTGTGCTTCCTGGACCTGGCTATCTGTTTCCTTTCCCTGGATAGGGAAGTTTTCAGCTATTATGTCTTCTAGATATGTTCTCTGTCCCTTTCTCGCTCTCTTCTCCTCCTGGGACCCCTGTAATGTGAATGTTAGTATGCTTGATGTTGTTTCAGAGGTCTCTTAAACTGTCCTCATTTCTTTTTATTCTTTTTTCTGTTCTGCTTCAGTGATTTCCCCTACTCTGTCTTCCAGCTTGCTGATCCATTCATCTGTATCATTTAGTCTACTGTTAATTCCTTTTAGTGTATTTTTCATTTCACTTATTGTATTCTTCATCTGTTTGGTTCTTCTTTATATTTTCTAACCCTTTGTTAAAAACTTCTAACTTCTCACTCTCTTCATCTATTCTTATCCTGAGTTCTTTGATCATCTTTATGATCAATACCTTGAACTCCTTATTGGGTAGATTGCCTGTCTCCATTTCACTTAGTTTTTCTTCTGGGGTTTTGTATTGTTCCTTCATCTGGAACATGTTCCTCTGTCACCTCATTCTGCCTAACTTGCTGTTTTTATTTCTGTGTATCTGGGCGGTTGGTTATGTTTCCTAACCTTGGAGAAGTGGCCTTTTGTAGAAGACATCCTATGTGTCCCAGCAGCACACCTCCCTGTTATCACCAGAGCTATATGCTCTAGGGGTGCCCCCTATGTTGGCTGGGTGGGTCCTTCTGTTATGGTGGGCTGACTACTGTGGGTGATCTCATAGGCATGGCTCACCCCTGGTTTGACTGGTTGTCAGGCCCTGCATTGCATGGAGGCTACCAGCTGCTAGTTGGCAGGGCCGGGTCATGAGATCCTGGCTGAGGGACCCTGGGGGGTCCCAGGCTAGTGCTTGCTCACTGGTGGGCAGAACCTTGTTCTAGGGTGGGTGGTTGTGGGACTGGAGTTCCTGGATCTAGTGTTGGCCTCCTGGTGAGTGGGGCTGGTTCCTGACATTGCTGGCTGCAGGTTCCCAGGTGTCCCAATGCTGGTACTGGCCCATTGGTGAATAGGGCTAGATCCTGGGGTGGCTGGCTGAGGAGTCCAAGGCATCTCAGAGCTGGTGCTGGCCTGCTAGTAGGTGTGGCTAGGGCCCAGGGGGTCCCAGGGCTAGTGCCAGTTCACTGGTATGTGGAGCCAGGTCTTGGTGTCTCTGGCTTCAGGGTCCTGTGTATCCTGAAGCTGGTGTCAGCCCACTGGCATGGATTCCAGGGCCACTGGCTGAGGAGCCCAAGGTGTCCCAGAGCTGGAGTTGGCCTGCTGGTGGGAAGGGTCATGGTCTGTGGGGTTCCCAGGGCTACTCTCTGCCTGCTGATGTTTCAGCTGACAAGGCAGGCTGTGGAGCTGTGGTGATCCTGGGGCTGGTGTCCACCCATTGGTTGGTGGGGTTTGAGTCCAGGAGATCTCACCACTGGTGCCCACTCACCAGTGGGTGAAGCTGGGTCCTGGGGCTAGTGTCAGCCCACTGGTGGGTAGAACCAGGTCCTGGGGTCTCTGGCTGAAGGGCCCAGGGGTCCCAGAGCTGGGGTCTGACTACTGGTGGTTGAGGCCAGTTCTTGACATGGCTGCAGGGTCTGGGGTGTCCTGAAGCTTGTGTCAGCCCACTGGTGATTGAGGATGGATCCTAGAGCAGCTGGCTGAGGCCCTCAAGATGTCTCAGAGCTGGTGTTGGCCTGCTGGTGGGTAAGGGCGTGGCCCAGTGGGTCCCAGGGCTTGTGCCAGCCTGCTGGTGGGTGGTCTGAGTCCTCATGGCAGGCTGTGGGGCTGCAGTTGTCCTTGGGCAGGTGTCTGCCCACTGGTGGGTGAGGCTGGTTCCAAGGCTAGAGATTGCTCACTGGTGGGTGGGTCCAGGTACCAGGGTGTCCTAAAGCTGGTGCCTGCCCACTGGTGGGCAGAGCTGGGTCCTGTGGTCTCTAGCTACAGGGCCCTGGGGGTCCTGGGTCTAGTGCCTGTGCTCTGGTGTATGGGGCTGGGTCCTGGGCCCTCTGTTGATAGGGCTGTGTCCAGGGGAAGCTGTGGGCTCAGGGGGTCTTAAGGCAGCTTGCCTGATGGTGGGTGGGGCTGTCCCTGCCTGGCTAGTTGCTTGGCCTGAAGCATCCCAGTATGGGTGCCTATAGACTGGTGGGCAGGGGCAAGGCTGGGTCCCCAGACTAATAAACTAGAGGGAGTATTCCAAAATGGCACTTGCCAGCACCAGTGTCTGTGTCCCCAGGGTGACCTCCAGTTGCCTCCTGCCTCTCTGGGAGACTCTCCAAGATCAGCAGGTGGGTCTGACCCAAGCTCCTTTCAAATTACTGCTGCAGCCCTGGGTCCTGGAGTGTGTGAGATTTTGTGTGCACCCTTTAAGAATGGAATCTCTCTGGACTTCCCTGGTGGCACAGTGGTTGAGAGTCCGCCTGCCGATGCAGGGGACACGGGTTCGTGCCCTGGTCCGGGAAGATCCCACATGCCGCAGAGCGGCTGGGCCCGTGAGCCATGGCCACTGAGCCTGCGCATCTGGAGCCTGTGCTCCACAATGGGAGAGGCCACAACAGTGAGAGGCCCACGTACTGCAAAGAAAAAAAAAAGAATGGAATCTCTGTCTCCCACAGCCTTCTGGCTCCCCTGAAAGTAAGCCCCACTGGCCTTCAAAGCCAAACTTTCTGGGGGATCATCTTCCTGATGCTGGACATTTGGGCTGGGGAGCCTGATGTGGGGCTCAGACCCCTTTCTCCATGGGGAGAACCTCTGCAATTGTAATTATTCTCCCATCTGTGGGTTGCCCACCCTGGGGTGTGGGTCTTGACTATACTGTGACTCTGCCCATCCTACTCATCTCATTGTGGTTTTTTTTTTTTTTTTTTTTTACGGTACGTGGGCCTCTCACTGTTGTGGCCTCTCCTGTTGCGGAGCACAGGCTCCGGACACGCAGGCCCAGCAGCCATGGCTCACGGGCCCAGCCGCTCCGCGGCATGTGGGATCTTCCCAGACCGGGGCAGGAACCCGTGTCCCCTGTATCGGCAGGTGGACTCTCAGCCACTGAGCCACCAGGGAAGCCCCATTGTGGTTCCTTTTTTATGTCTTTAGTTGTAGAAGATCTTTTCTGCTAGATTCTGGCCTTTCTCATCAATAGTTGCTCTGTAAATAGTTGTAATTTTGGTGTGGCTGTGAGAGGAAGTGAGCTCAGAGTCTTCCTACTATGCCATCTTGACCAATAAAACTATTAAAAAATATTTTTATCTTCGACAATCTGACAGGTAAAAAATAGAAGCCTATAACTAATAAATATTTTTGTTTTTTAACTAAAAATACATGCACATGGTAAAAAACAACTCAAGCAATATAAAAGGATATACAATTAAAGTTATATATTACCCCTATTCCTTAGTTCCCTTGGTTCCCTTTCCAGAGAACCCCACTGTCAATTTCTTGTTTATCCTCCAGATATATTCTATGCAAACCATGGATATACAAGTATAAATGGGTATATATGTGTGTGTGCACATGCATTTGGATATCTATCTGTCTGGTTATTGATGAAAATGGGAGTTTATCATACTTTTTTCACTTAAAATATATCATATCCATATATCCATTTCTTCTCTCTTTTTGTCACAAATGGTAGCAGGCTATTCACTCTGCTTTTTTCACTTAATATATTTTTGAGATTGTGTCATATCAATACATTTATATCTGCCTTATTCTTTTGTATGGCTACATCATAATTTATTTAACCAGTCCCAGGCATTTTGGTTGTTTCCAATATCCTGTTATTACAAATGATCTCCCTGAACATACTTATTTGTACACATGGGTCAGCATATTTTTAGGATAAATTCCTAGAAGTATGGTTGCTGTATCAAAGTATATAGTGGTTGATGTTATCCCTGCCCAACATCCATTCCATATCTTCCCCATTGTTTAGCAGTCATAAAGTTTGAAGGGGGTAGAATTGATCTCACTCCCAGCTTCTGGAGGGGGTGCACCACACATGTAACCCAATCAGGGTAAGTCCATCCCCCATGTCTCAGTTATTGGTTCAAGCAACCCAGGCCTTAGCCAATCAATGCATACTATTGTCCTGTCAAGGGGAAATTTCAGGAATGGGCCAATGATGCAAGTCAGTGAAATGTTAGAGGATATTTTTTGAAGTATTTGGGGGAAGAAGGGTTTCTTTTTGTTTTTGTTTTTCTTTGCTCTTCTGAGAGAGAACAAAAGCCAGCTTTGTCTCTTCTTTTGGACAGTATGGTGTAGCTGATGTGAAGACTTCAAGTGCTGCAGCCCTTTTGCTACCAAGAAGGGAGTCAGATTTACAGTGGAGCTTGCACTTTGGATGACTGAACTGACAGATGGAAGGAAATTAGGTCCCTGGTGATATTGTTGATCCACAAAATCAAACCAATTTCAGAGCTCACTCATCCCCTGGAATTTGCAGTTATTTGAACTGATAAATCCTCTTTATTTATTTATTTTGTGGTACGCGGGCCTCTCACTGTTGTGGCCTCTCCCGGTGCGGAGCACAGGCTCAGGACGCGCAGGCTCAGCGGCCATGGCTCACGGGCCTAGCCGCTCTGCGGCATGTGGGATCTTCCCGGACTGGGGCACGAACCCGTGTCCCCTGCATCCGCAGGCGGACTCTCAACCACTGTGCCACCAGGGAAGTCCTAAATCCTCTTTATTGTTTAAGCCTATTGGAGTTGGGTTTTCTGTTACTTACCAATAAAAAGGCATATGTACTTAAAATTTCTTTTCTTTTTTAAGAAATTTTTATTGGAGTATAGTTGATTTACAATGTTGTGTTAGTTTCAGGTGTACAGCAAAGTGATTCAGTTATACATGCATTCAAAAATATGGAACGCTTCACGAATTTGCATATCATCCTTGCGCAGGGGCCATGCTAATCTTTTGTATCGTTCCAATTTTACTATGTGTGCTGCCAAAGTGAGCACACTTTAAAATTTTTTTGATAAGTTGCCTTACAAAAAATATACCAATTTACAATCCAACAACAGAATATGAGAGTGTTTCTCCACAGCCTCGCCAAAACAACATATTATCAAACTTTCTGATATTGCCATCTTTCTAGGAAAAGAGTGGTATCTTAACACAATCTTTTTATCATGAGTAGAGTTAAACTTTTTTTGGTTTGTTTATTTTTTTTTGGCTGCGCCTTGTGGCATGCGGATCTTACTTCCCCAACCAGGGATTGAACATGTCCCCCCTGCAGTGGAAGTGCAGAGTCCTAACCGCTGGACCACCAGGGAATTCCCTAAGTTTTCTAATATACTTAGAAGTCACATATATTTCTTTTCGTGTGTGTGTGTGTGTGTGTGTGTGTGTATTGCTCTTGTCCTTTGCCTAGTTTTCTATTTCTCTTTTTTATTGCTTTGTAAAAGCTGTTTGTATTCTAGGTAAATCAGGCCTCTGTTATGTGGGTTGAAATATATTTTCTGAATTTCTCCTTTGGCCTTTGATTTGCTTTTTGCATTTTTTATGGCAAAAAATATGTAACACAAAATTTACCATTTTAAAGTGTACAATTAATTGGCATTAAGTACATTCACAATGTTGTATAATCTTCACCACTATTTATTTCTAGAACTTTTTCGTCATCCCAAAGAGAAACTCTGTACCTATTAAACAGTAATTCTCCATTGTCCCTTCCCAACAGCCGTGGTAAACTCTATTCTACTTTTTGCCTTTTTTTAATATAAATTTATTTATCTTTATTTTTGTCTGCGTTGGGTCTTCGTTGCTGCGTGTGGGCTTTCTCTAGCTGAGGCGAGCGGGGGCTACTCTTGGTTGCAGTGCGCGGGCTTCTCATTGCAGTGGCTTCTCTTGTTGTGGAGCACAGGCTCTTGGTGTGCAGGCTTCAGTAGTTGTGGCACGTGGGCTCAGTAGTTGTGGCTTGCAGGCTCTAGAGTGCAGGCTCAGTAGTTGTGGTGCATGGGCTTAGTTGTTCCACGGCATGTGGGATCTTCCCAGACCAGGGCTTGAACCCATGTACCCTGCCTTGGCAGGCGGATTCCTGACCACTGCGCCACCAGGGAAGCCCCCTTTTTGTCTTTATGAATTTTCCTATTGTACGTACCTTATATGAGTGTAATTGTACAATATTTGAACTTTTCTGTCTTATTTCATTTAGCATAATGTTTTCAAGATTCATATTTATTGTAGCATATATCAGAATGTTATTCCTTTTTATGGATGAATAATATTCCATTGCATGTATATACCAAATTTTATTTATCCATTTATCTGTTAATGGACACTTGGGTCATTTCTACCTTTTGGCTATTGTGAATAATGCTGCTGTGAACATTGGTGTACAAGTATCTGTTTGTGTCCTTGCTTTCAATTTCTTTGGGAGTAGAGTTTTTGTATCATATGGTAATTCTATGTTTAACTTTCTGAGAAACCATCAAACTATTTCCCACAGTAGCTGCAAACATTTTTACCTTTCCACCAGCAATGTACAAAAGTTCCAATTTTAAAAAAATTTATTTTTTAAAAAATAAATAAACAATTTTTATTTTTTTAAATAATTTTTATTTTTTAAAATAAAATTTAAAATTTTTTAAATTTTTAAAAAATTTTTTTAAAAATTAAAAAAAAATTAATTTTTTTAAAATTTTAAGAAGAATTTTTATTTTTTAAAATAAAATAAACAATCTCCAACAAGCTTGGAGATTGTTGTTGTTGTTATTGTTTTCAGATTCCACATATGATAGAGATCATATGGTATTTGTCTTTCACTGTATGACTTATTTCACTTAGCATAATGCCCTCGAGATCCATCCATGTTGTTGCAAATTGCAAGATTTCATTCTTTTTAATGACTGAATAATATATTTCTTTATCCATTCATCCATTGATAGTTACATTGTTTCCATATCTGAGCTATTGTAAATAATGCTGCAATGAACATGGGGGTGCATACATCTTTTCAAATTAGTATTTTTGGGTTTTTTTAGATAAATACCCAGAAGCGGAACTGCTGGATCATATGGTAGTCCTATTTTTAATTTTTTGAGGAACTTCCATACTGTTTTACATAGTAGTTGCATCAATTTACATTCCTACCAACAGTGCACAAGTGTTCCCTTTTCTCCACATCTTTGCCAACAATTGTTATTTCTTGGGTTTTTTGTGTGTGTTTGTTTTTTTATTTGTAATAGTCATTTTAACAAGTGTGAGTTGATATCTCATTGTGGTTTTGATTTGCATTTCCGTGATGATTAATGATGTTGATCATCTTTTCATGTACCTGTTAGTCATCTGTATGTGTTCTCTGGAGAAATGTCTTGTTCAGATCTTCTGCCCAGATTGTTTTTTGTTTTTTTTTTTTTTTGCTATTGAGTTGTATGAGTTCTTTGTATTTTTCAGATGTATGATTTGTAATTATTTTCTCCATTCAATAGGATGCCTTTTCATTTTGTTGATAATTTCCTTTGCTGTGTACAAGCTTTTTAGCTTGATGTAGTCCCACTTGTTGATTTTTGCCTTTGTTGCTTTTGCTTTTGCTGTCAGATTCAAAAATTCATCACCAAGACCAATGTCAAGGAGCTTACCACGCATATTTTCTTCTGGATGTTTTATGGTTTCAGGTCTTACGTTTAAGTCTTAACCATTTTGAGTTAATTTTTGTGTATGGTGTAAGATAGTGGTTTAGTTTCATTCTTTTGCATGTGGCTGTCCAGTTTTCCCAACACCATTTATTGAAGATACTGTCCTTTCTTCATTGTATATTCTTGTCTCCTTTGTCATAAATTGACTAGAGTTCCAGTTTCTTCACATCCTCAACAACACTTGTTATTTTCCATTTTTTATCATAGCCATCCTAATAAGTATGAAGTTGTATCACATTGTGATTTTGATTTGCATTTCCCTAATGATGTGTTGAGCATATTTTCATGTGTTTATTGGCCATTTGTATATATCCTCTTTGAAAAAATATCTATTCAAGCTCTTTGCCCATCTTTTTTTTTTTTAATATTTATTTATTTGGCTGTGCCGGGTCTTAGTTGCAGCATGCGGGATCTTTGTTGCCATGTGCGAGATCTTTAGTTGCGGCACGAGGAATCTTTAGTTGTGGCATGAGGGATCTAGTTCCCTGACCAGGGATTGAATCCGGGCCCCCTGCATTGGGAGCCTGGAGTCTTAAGCACTGGACCACCTGGGAGGTCCCTTTGCCCACCTTTGAATTGGGCTGTTTGTTTTTTTGTTCTGAGTTGTGGGAGTTCTTTTTCTATTCTGGATATTATTCCCTTATCAGATATATGATTTGAAAATATTTTCTCGCATTCCATACATTATCTTTTCACTTCCTCGATAGTATCCTTTGATGCACAAAAGATTTTAATTTTGATACATTCCAATTATCTATTTTTTGTTGTTGTTGCCTGTGCTTTTGTTGAAAAGCCTGTCAATTTCCTATTGAATCTTCTGGCACCTTGTTGATAATCAATTAACTATATATGTGAAAGTTTATTTCTGGGCTGTATGTTCTATTCCATTGATCTATATTTCTTTCCTTATGCCAGTACCACACGTCTTGACTACTGTAGCTTTGTAGTAGTTGGTAGTTTTGAAATATGGAAGTGTGAGTCCTCCAACTTTGTTATTTTTTCAAGACTGTTTTGGCCATTCAGGGTCCCTTCAAATTCCAAATGAATTTTAGAATTGATTTTTCTATTTCTGCAAAAAATTCCATTGGAATTTTGATCAGGATTGTACTGAATCTGTAGATCGCTTTTTTCCCTACAACTGTGTGTGTATACATACATATAGATATAATTTATTGAGATGATCATGTGATTTTTAAACCCTTTATTATGTTAATATCATATATCACATTGATTGATTTGCATATGTTGAACCATCCTTGCATCCCAGGGATAAATCCCACTTGGCCATTGTATATGATCCCTTTAATGTGCGGTTGAAATAAGTTTGCTAGTATTTTGTTGGGGACTTTTGCATCCATGTTCATCAGGGATGTTGGCCTGTAGTTTTCTTTTCTTGTGGTGTCTTTGTCTTGCTTTGGTATCAGGGTGATGCTGGCCTCATAGAGTGAGTTATGAAGTATTTCCTCCTCTTCAATTTTTTAGAAGAGAATGAGAAGTACTGGTATTAATTCTTCTTTAAATGTTTGATTGAACTCACCAGTGAAGCCATCTAATCCTGAGTGTTTCTTTGTTGGGAAATCTTCAATTACTGACTAAATCTCCTTACTAGTTATAGGTCTTTTCAGATTTTCTATTTCTTTACGGGCCATTTTTGGTAGATTGTCTATGAAAGGGACATACTCATTTACTCTACTCATAGAATACTTCTGTATTCCAAATGTGTGAGTGTTTTTCCCACACCAAGAAATTCTCCAGATCTCAGCGGACACCAACTGGGTGTTCTATAGTTTAACTCAATTCTGACACTATCTAACTGGAGATAGCATCAGATCCCACAATTTAAGTGCTCAGTCCCACAAGTGTGCCCCCACTTCAGATGCCAATTGCAAGTCCAGGTTGTCATTTGTGTTTCTGACTAAGCAGCTACATATTGGAGGTTCCCACAACCCCCTTCTTGAGTTTGATAACTTGCTAGAATGGCTCACCGAACTCAGGAAAACAGTTTACTTACTAGATTACTGGTTTGTTATAAAAGGATAAAAATCAGAAACAGCCAGATGGAAGAGATACATAAAGTTATGGGGGAAGGAGTGCAGAGCTTCCATGACTTCTCTGGGTGCGATACCCTCTCAGTACCTCCACATGTTCATCAATCTGGAAGCTCTCCAAACTCCTTTGGTTAGGATATTTCTGGGAGTGCATGTTTGATATGCATGTTTGATTCAATCATTGGCCATTGGTGATTACATCAATCTCCAGCCCCTCTCCCTTGGAGGTCAGGGGATGGGGCTGAAAGTTCCAATCCTCTAATCACATGGTTGGTTCCCCTGGCTATCACCTCCCATCCTGAGGCTATCCAGAAGCCCTGAGCCAACATTCATCTGGTTTATAGTCTTGTTCAAGTCTTCTGTTTCTGCATTGATCTGTCTGGTTGCTTGGCTGATCAAGTTGTCCTTGTTCCTTTTTTCCCTCTAATTCTAGTTCTTATTTCTAGTCAATGAGTAATAACTCCTATATTAAAAACATATTTAAACTTACACTTTTTCTGTACATAGCAATAATTATTTAGTACCTATAGTTCTCCCTCATATTTCTTTCCCACCTCTAATGTTTTTGTAAAATTAGTTGAAAGTTTGGTTCTAGGCTTATTAAAATTCTTGGCTACATTATACCTTTTATTTTAGGAATCCTTTTTTTTTCTTTTTAAATTTTTTTTTAGCAGTCCTTTCTTAACTATTGTACAACAGTCAAAACCATATTATCAGAAATTATTTATTTTTAGTGTTATTTACTTTTTTGAATGTTTACATAGTTTCAAAATTTCAAACGTTTTAAGAGTATATACAATTTAAAAATCTCCTTCTCACTCTTGTTCCCAAGCCATACAGGTTCTCCTTCTAGGAAACAACTAAAGTTATCAGTTTCTTGAGAATCTTTTCAGAGATATTCTATGCATATACAAGAAAACATTCATGGTCTTTCTTTTAATTTTTTTCTTATCCAAATGATAGCATACCATCCACATGTTCTGAATCTTGCTTTTGTCTTAATGATATATCTTGGAGGTCATACCAAATTATGCATTTTTAAACCTTTCATTGTGGAAACTTTCAAACATGTACAAAGAAGAGAGAATAGTATAATGAGCCCCGATGAACCCATCACCCATTTCAATAATAACGAATACTCTGTTATTATTGTCTTATTTATCCCTCGCATTTATTATTATTAATATTATTATTATTAAAACTTTGCTGGAGTATTTTAAAGCATATCCTAGATATATCATTTCACTTTTAAATATTTTGGCTCATATCTTTAAAAGATAAAGACTTAAATACAACCACAATAACATTATCACACTCAATAAAATGTATACTTTCTCAATATCATCTAATACCTAGTCTGTATTTAGTTTTCCTTTAGTAGCTCAAAAATGTTTTACTTTGCAGCTGTCAACCTTCAGATTTTTTTAAATTAATTAATTAATTAATTTGGCTGCCGTTAGGTCTTCGTTGCTGCGCATGGGCTTCCTCTAGTTGCAGCAAGCAGGGGCTACTCTTTGTTGCGGTGCTCAGGTTTCTTATCGTGGTGGCTTCTCTTGTTGTGGAGCACGGGCTCTAGACGCGTGGGCTTCATTAGTTGCAGCACGCAGGCTCAGTAGTTGTGGCTCATGGGCTCTAGAGCACAGGCGCACGGGCTTAGTTGTTCCATGGCATGTGGGATCTTCCCAGACCAGGGCTCGAATCCGTGTCCCCTGCATTGGCAGGCGGATTCTTAACCACTGTGCCACCAGGGAAGCCCCATCCTTCAGATATTTTTATTGACAATTTCGGAAGCTCTGCCACTCCCACTCCTTGTTTCCCTTAAGCTCTTTTTCCTATTTGACACTGTTGGCTATTCCTCATAACTTTTAAAGCTATTCTGCATGTTCTTCTGTTCTAAATCCTTCTTTTTTATTTTTTCTTGGCTCCTCTACTTCCTCCTACCTGTACCCTTGAGACCCAATGTTGAACTCTTCTCTTTTTCTTTAACTTTCCTTTTCAGGTAACTAATCTACATTACTGTTTCAACTATCACCTTTGCTTGAAACTAATATAATACTGTCAATCAACTATACATCAATTAAAAAATAAACATCACCTTTGTTAATGACTAAAATCTTCATCTCTAGCCCAGGCCTCTCATCCAAACTCCAGTTCTCTATTTCTAACTGCCTACAGGACACTTCTGCATGAAAGCCCTATTGTAAACTCAAACTGAAAATATCTAAAATTGAGCTTACTATTTCCCTCATGCCAAGTAATTCTCTTCGTTTCCTCATTTCTGATAATGGATATTTCATTCTCCCTGTTCCTAAGCTTAATATCCTAATTATTTCTAACCTGTGTTTCTCTTTCATTCCCCTTATTCAGTTAGTTACCAAGTTCTATTGATTCTTTCCTTGTAGTGACTCTAGCTTCTCTCCAGTCTCACTGTTATTCTCCAAAATCTAATCTCGGACCTTCATAGGTAACTTAGCTACCATTTAGCATTATGCTGGAAGTCTTGACCAATGCCATGAAATGAGAAATCAAACTAAGAGGTATAAATACTGGCAAGGCAAAGACAAAACTGTCAGGACTTCCCTGGTGGTGCAGTGGTTAAGACTCCCCGCTCCCAATGCAGGGGGCCCGGGTTGATCCCTGGTCAGGGAACTAGATCCTACATGCCACAACTAAGAAGCCTGCATGCTGCAACTAAGGAGCTAGCGAGCTGCAACTAAGGAGCCCACCTGGTGCAACCAAATAAATATTAAGAAAAAGACAAAACTGTCATTTTTTCCAGTTGATATGAAAATCCAAGAGAGTCAACTTACAAGTTATTAAAAAAGAAATATTTACATGCAAGATGGCCACTTATAAAATATATCTAAATCAATAACTTTCTATATAAGCAATAACTAAGTAGAAAATGAAATTTCATTCACAACAGTAACAAAAGCTATAAAATATATAAGAATATAGGCAATGTTCTCTTATATAGGAGAGGATAAAAAAAGCACTAAGCATAAAAGAAAAATTTGATTGGACATCATCAAAATTAACTTCTGCTATTTCATTTAACAAAATGAAAGGCAAGCCACAGAGTGGGAGAAAATATTCACAATACCTATTCTGATAAAGGATTTGTATCCAGAATATATAAAGAGCTTTTACAACTCCAAATAAGAAAACAACCTAATAGCAAAACAGGCAAAAGATTTGAACAGACACTACACCAGGAAAGATGTATCAATAGCAATTAAGTAAATGAAAAGCTGCTCAAGTCATTGGGCATCAGGGAAATGCATGTGAAATACCACTATATATACCCACTAGAACTGCTAAATTAAAAAGACAATACTAAGTGATGGTGAAGATGTGGAGCACCGGGACTCTCATACATTAGAATTTTAAATGGTACAACCACTTTGCTGTACTATTTGATAGTTTTTTAAAATGTTAAACATACAAAGTTAAACATACACCTACCCAATGACCCAACAATTCCACTCTTAGGTATCCCTCAAGAGAAATGAAAACATATGTCCACAAAAAGACTGATTGATGAAAGAAATGTTCAAATATTGAGGTATGGGGAAGTCATTCTGGCTTGAGTTAACTTGAATTTTATGCACACAGCCTGTTTGTGGCCTAACAAACATAGATTGTAACTCTGCTTTAGTTATTAAAGAAAAGGATGCATTGACCAGAAGTAAACAATGTCCATGTTAAAAATAAAGATTAAATGCCTCCCTTCCTGAGATGCCAATACTGATACTCCTTCCATGATAAGACTCCCTTCCCAGGTGCCAAGGCCAGTACTGACTCGCTGTGCACATGCTGATTTGGTTTTTGGTTTGTTTTTGGAAACCTTGAAAGAATGTATCTATGACTTGTTTGATGTTCTTTGCTCTGACCAGATATAAAATTGTGATGAAAACCATGCTTATCTGGAGCAGTTCTTCAGGGTTATCTGAGAGGCTGTCTTCTGGGCTACAGTCCTCAGTTTGGCTCAAATAAAACTCTTTTCTCTTCCTATTATAGATTATTTAATATTTTCGTCAACAAGACTTATATACAATATTCATAGCAACTTTATCCATAATGGCCCCAAACTAGAAAAAAACTGCTATATATCCTTGCGATTGAATGCTACTAAGAATAAAAGGGAATGAACTACTGTTATGCCCCACAACACGAATAAATCTCAGAAATATTATGCTGAGAAAATAATTAGCAGCTCATGGTTTTTGAAAAATCAAAATACTTATACAAGTTAAGAAGGTAACTATCAAGCTATCATATACAATGTGATGAAAGAAATTTTCACATATTGAGGTATGAGGGAAGTCATTCTGGCTTATACATGATTTAACTTGAATTTTATGCTAGCTAAAACAACCTGCTTGTGGCCTATCAAACATACATCGTACACCTGCTGTAATTATTAAAGAAAAGGGTACACTGACCAGAAATAATGTCCATATTAAAAATAAAGATTAAATGCCTCCCTTTTGGGATACCAGTGCTAGTACTCCTTTGATGATAAGACTCCCTTCCCAGGTGCCAGGGCCATAGAGACTCACTGTGTATGTACTGATCTGCTTTTTTTTGAAACTCCGAAGGAATGTATCCCTGACTTATTTGATGTTCTTTGTTCTGACAAGATATAAAACTGTGCTGAAAACCATGCTTCTCTGGAGCAGTTGCTCAGTTATCTGAGATATCCTATTCCAAAAAAAAAAAAAAAGGACACAAAAGAGTAAATGCTCTGATTCCATTTATATGAAGTTCTAGAAGGGTATAATTAATCTTCAGTGACAGCAAGCAGAACAGTGGTCCTCTGGGGCCAGGGGTGGTAAGGATTGACTGCAAAGGGGTACAAGGGAACTATTTGGGGGTGATGGAAATGTATGTCTTGATTGTGGTAGTAATTACGTGGTACATACATTTGTCAGAAGTCATCAAGCTATAAACTTAAAATGAGCTTATTTAGTGGTATATAAATTATACCTCTATATATTTGATTTAAAAAGAAAAAATATAATTTGGCAATAGAAAGGGATGAAATACTGATACATGCTACATTGTGGATGAAACTCAAGAACATTACGCTAAGTGGAAGAAACCAAATACAAAAAGATGATATACTGTGTGATCCCATTCATGTCAAATGGTCAGGAAAGACAACTTTATAGAGACAAGTGGATTAGTGGTTGTTGCCTGGGGGTTGGGAACAGGGAGTGACTGTAACTGGGCATGAAGGATCTTTTTGGGGTGACGGAAATGTTTTAAAACCAGACATGAAAAAAAATTTAAAAATCAGATTGTGATGATAGTAGCACAATGTTGTAAATTTACTAAAAATCATTTAATTGTATACTTAAAGTGAATGAATTTATGGTATGTAAATTGTATTTCAATAAAGCTGTTTTAAAAAGATAATTGACCGTATGGTCCAGCAATCACGCTCCTTGGTGTCTATCCAAATGAGTTGAAAACTTATGTTTACACAAAAACCTGCACTTAGATGTTTATAGTGCTTTATTCATAATTGCCAAATCTTGGAAGCAACCAAGATGTCCTTCAGTGGGTAGATGGATAAACTGTGGTACATCCAGACAATGAAACATTATTCAGCACTAAAAAGAAATGAGCTATCAAGCCAGGAAAAGACGTGGAGGAACCTCAAATGCACATTACTAAGTGAAAGAAGCCAATCTGAAAAGGCTACATATGGTATGATTCCAACTAAGGCAAAGCTATGGAGACAATAAAAAGGTCAGTAGTTGTCAGATACTGGGGGGAGAGGGGAATGAATAGGTGGACCGCAGAGGATTTTTAGGGCAGTGAAACTATTCTGCACGATACTATAATGGTGAATACATCTCATCATACAGTTGTCAAAACTCATAGAATGTACACCACCAAGAGTGAACTCTAATGCAAACTATGGACTTTGGGTAGTAATAATGTATCAGTGTAGGTTTATCAATTGTAAAAACTGTACCACTCTAGTGTAGGATGTTGATCATGGGGGAGGTTGTACATGTGAGAGGGCAGGGAATATATGGGAACTCTCTATTTTCAGCTCAATTTTGATTTGAATTTAAAACTACTCTGAAAAATAAACTCTATTTTTAAAAAGGAAGAAATGAGCTATAAAGCCATGAAAAGCCACGGATGAAATTCAAATGCATATTACTAAGTGAAAGAAGCCAATTTGAAAAGGCTAAAGATTGATTACAACTATATAGCATTCTAGAAAAGGCAAAACTAAGAGACAGTAAAAAGATCAGTGGCTGCCAGGGGTTAGGAGGGAGGGAGGGATGCATAGGCAGGCCACAGAGGATTTTTAGGGCCGTGAAACTATTCTGTATAATACTATAATGGTGAATACATTTGTTAAAACTCGTAGAATGCACAACTCCAAGAATAAATCCTAAGGTAAACTGTGGACTTTGGATGATAATGATGTACCAATGTAGGTTTGTTGATTGTAACAGACATATCATGGGAACTCTCTACCTTCCGCTCAATTTTGCTGTGACCCTGAAACTGCTCTAAATAATGCAGTATTAAAAAGTAACTATTTAGGGCTTCCCTGGTGGCACAGTGGTTAAGAATCTGCCTGCCAATGCAGGGGACACGGGTTCAAGCCCTGGTCGGGGAAGATCCCACATGCCACAGAGCAACGAAGCCTGTGCGCCACAACTACTGAGCCTGCGCTCTAGAGCCCGCGAGCCACAACTACTGAGCCCACGTGCCACAACTACTGAAGCCAGGGCGCCTAGAGCCTGTGCTCTGCAACAAGAGAAGCCACCACAATGAGAAGCCGGTGCACCGCAACGAAGAGTAGCACTGGCTCACTGCAACTAGAGAAAGCCCGAGCACAGCAATGAAGACCCAACGCAGCCAAAAACAATAAAATTTAAAAAAGCAACTGTTTAAACAAAAATAATAACAATGTATCATGAGATAAAAGTAGAATGCATAACGAGCGGTCCAGGAAGAGAGAATGGAAGTATAATAATGTAAGGTTCTTATACTGTTTGTGAAGTGGTATAATAAACACTTAAAGGTAAACTGATAACTTATAGATGTACACTATCAACCTTTAAGCAACCACTAAAATAAAAAAACAAAGAGGTATAGCTAGGGACTTCCCTGATGGCCCAGTGGTTAAGACTCCATGCTTCCAATGCAGGGGGCACGAGCTTGATCCCTGGTTGGGGAACTAAGATCCCACATGCCGCTCGATGTGGCCCAAAAAAAAAAAAAGGGGGGGAGGGTATAGCCAATAAGCCAACAAAGGAGATTAAGTGGAATAAAAATAATATTGATTAATCCAAAAGAAGGCGGAAAAAGAGAACAAAGAAGAGATGGGGCAAATAGAAAACAAATAGCAAGACTCAAACCTAACAATCACAAATCAACAATCACGTTAAATGTAGATGGTCTAAACACCCCAGTTACAGGGTAAAGATGATCAGATTGGGTAAAAAAAGCAAGACCCAACCATATGCTTCCTACAAAAAATACTCCTTAAATACAAAGACACAAATAGGTTAAAAGTAAAAGTATGTAAAAAAAAAGATGTACCATGATAATACTAGTCAAAGGAAAGCTGGAGGGGCTATATTAATATTGGACAAAGTAGATTTCAGAGCAAAGATACCATGAATAAAGAAGGTAATTTCATAATGATAGAGGGGTCAATTAATGAAGAGGACATAACAATTCTAAACGCTTGTGCATCTAATATAAGACCTACAAAATACGTGAATCATGGACTTCCCTGGTTGTCCAGTGGTTATGACTCTGCGCTTCCACTGCAGGGGGTGCGGGTTCGATCCCTGGTCCGGGAACTAAGATCCCACACGCTGCGTGGCATGGCCAAAAAAAAAAAAAAATCCATGAATCAAAAACTGATAAACTTGCAAAGAGAAATAAACAAATCCACAATTCAAGTCAGAGATTTCAATACTCTTAATAACTGATAGAACGAGTAGGCATAAAATGAGCAAGGATATAGTAGAAGTAAATAACACTATCAACCAAATTGACCTGGTTGACAATTATAGAACAGTCCACCCAATAGCAGCAAAGTACACATTCTTTTCAAGTGTACATGGAGTATTTACCAGGATAGGCTATATTCTAGGCCACAAAACAAGTCTCAATGAATTTGAAAGGATTCAAGTCACACAAAATATGAATAATGGAATTTAAATTACCTATCAATAACAGAAACATCTCTGGAAAATCCTCAAATATTTGAAAACTAATCCACTTCTAGACAACACATGGGACAAAGAAGAAATCAAAAAAGAAATTAGAACATATTTTGAACTGAATGAAAATGAAACCACACCGTATAATTCATGACATTCTGCTGAAACAAGTTACAGGGTAATTTTTAAGCACTAAACACCTATATCAGAACAGAAGGAAGTCTCAAAACAATAGCTTCCGCTTTCACTTCAGTATAAAGAAGAGCAAATAAAACTCAAAGAACAAAAATAATGAAGATCAAAGTGGAAATCAGTGAGATAGAAAACAAACAATAGAGAAAAATCAACAAAACCATATTCTTGTACACCAGTGTTCATTGCAGCATTATTCACAATAGTCAAAAGTTGGAAACAATCCAAATGTCCATCAATAGATGAATAGTAGCTAGAAAAGTCGAATTCATGGAGACAGAAAGTGGATTAGAGGTTGGTTTTCAGGGGCTGTGGGAAGAGGGGAATGAGCAGCTATTGCTTAGTGGGTACAGAGTTTCTATTCGGGGTGATGAAAAAGTTTCAGAAATAGACAAGGGCGACGGTTCCACAACATTGCGAATGTACTTAACGCCACTGGATTGTACACTTAAAAATGGTTGAAATGGCAAATTTTGTTATATATATTTACTACTATTTTTAAAAATTAATAATGTAATATATCAAAAACTATTGAATTGTACAATTTAAGTGAGTGAATTGTATGGTATGTGAATTTATATCTCAATAAAGCTGTTAAAAAAAGAGTGCATACTGTATGATTTCATTTATATAAAACTCTAGAAAATGCAAACTAATATATGGTGACAGCTACCTTAACTCACTACCACATTTTCTTTTATCGCCTCCGTTTTTACTAACACTTTTTCAGTTCCCTGACTGCCTCTTTTTGTTAATATTTGCCTTGAGGAGAAAACAGCGGTCTGGGGAGGAGGAAGCGGCCTCACTTTGTCACGGGAAATGTGAAGCTCGGGGACCTCCGAACCGAGGAACTGGCACCCCAGAGATCCTTGATTACCCAAAGGTGTAGTTTAGAAGCCAACGACTTGCAGAGCACGCAGCGGGCGCTAGAACTCCATATCCCAGGAGGTCGCGGGGCACCGGAGGGAGACTGCGTCCGACGACGGGGGCGGGACTCGGTAGCTGCCCGGATGTGGCGCCGAGCCCGCCGAGCCTGCCCAGCCCAGCGAGAGACGCCTGGGGGGCTCTGCTAGCTGCGGTTTAACAGCGCGGGAGGACGACTACTTTGCCGGGTAATCCTTATGGAGAATCACCTCCCCGCCAGGCGGCCCCCTCATCCGCTCTTTTCTCTTCGAGTCTCCCCATCCCCGGGACGGTTACCTTAGTATATGAGCCACTCCTTGGATGGAAGGGATTTGAGAGTGGGATGAGTTGTATGTATAGCGGGGGAGATCGAGCCAGCTCTTCCTATTTGTGAATCCGACGTGAGGCACCTCTCTGTCCCAGGCTCACGAGTCCATCTGAAGTCCCAGAACCAAGGACCCTTGGTGGAAAGGATGTGAGGGAAAGGCCGAGCGGGCTTGCGGTGGCTATCGATGGGTCACTAGAATTGCCTCCCTGGTTAAGTTTCCAAGCGCAGGATAGTCTTCCCTGGCTCCGGGTTGGGGAGTGTTCACATGGCTTCCTTCGCCCTGGGGTGTCTTTGACTGGACTTGAACCAAAAAGTCAGTCTTCAATGTGAAAAAGCTTCCCGGATTTAGTAGATAACTAAGTTGCAGAAAGTAGTAAATAAAAATGAGGGTCTTCTGCTGAATTGTCTTAGTTTCAGAAAGTTAGAGTGATTTCAAGTGGGTTTGACTTTTGGAAAGGGTGAGACTTGGGGGGAGAATGTGCTAGAAATAGTAATACTCTGAGCTACATTCTTGTCTTTACTGCTACTGGGTCTTTTTTTAAAATTTATTTATTTTTGGCTGCGTTGGGTCTTCGTTGCTGCGCACGGGCTTTCTCTAGTTGCGGGAGCGGGGGCTACTCTTCGTTGGGGTGCGCGGGCTTCTCACTGCAGTGGCTTCTCTTGTTGCGGAGCACGGGCTCTAGGCGCCCCGGCTTCAGCAGTTGTGGCACACCGGCTTAGTTGCTCCGCGGCATGTGGGGTCTTCCCGGACCAGAACTCGAACCCGTGCCCCTGCATTGGCAGGCGGATTCTTAACCACTGCGCCACCAGGGAAGTCCAGTTATGGGGTCTTTTATGTTGTGCCTCTAACCTAGGACAAAAGTGACTGCTGGGAAATGTACATGTGAAGAAGGATGCTTTGTCAGATGAGAATGGAAGATTTAGAAGAAACTGTAATTCCAAGGTTAAAAGTGAATGCCTTCTGAGGTGTTGGTCTCTGCAGCTCCAGGCCTCTTCCAATTTCCAATCCTAGAGGCATATTTAATGATCTCTGAGCTGAGGTGATGTCTACTTTACAGTGCTACTATGAAGCTTAAATAAGATATGTGAAACTATTTTACACAATGCCTGTAACAGGCTCTCTCAGTTTTTAATTTCCCCTTGTTTCCTCATAGCAACTTATTTTTCTCTGGACCATGCTTTACTGTGTATTATTGTTTACCTTTTTATAGAAGTCCTGCCTTTACCCTAAGACTATAAACTTCTATCATCGTTCTTTTTTTTTTTAACCCTTCTTTGAGTCTCTCCTAGCAGTGCATTGTGCATAGTAGTGCCTGGGAGAGTGTGTGGATAGTGGTGGTGATGAGGGAAAAGCTGTGGGTGATCTGTAACCGGACAGCATTGTGCTGGATGCTGGAGCCGAATGAAACAAGCTTTTCTCATATGGGTGATAAACAGAATATTTGCCTCTCTCTTGTAACTCCTAGCCTTCTCTCAGAGTTCCCAGCCCTTTAAAAAGTATTATTTTTATTTTTAGTATTTTTAACCATTTTAAAGTGTACAGTACAGTAACTATATGCACATTTTTGTGCAATAGATCTTTAGAATTTTTTTATCTTGAAAAACTGTAAGTCTATACCCCTTAAACAACTACCCATTTTCCCCTCCCCCTGCCCCTGGCAACTACCATTCTACTTTCTGTTTCTATGAATTTGACTATTCTAGATACCTCATATAAGTGGAATCATGCAATATTTGGCTTTTTGTGACTGGCTTATTTCACTTAGCTTAATGTCTTCAAGGTTCATCCATGTTGTAGTGTATGAAAAGATTTCATTTTTCTTTTTAAGGCTGAATTATATATATATATATTTTTTTCTTCTTTATCCATTATCCATCGATGGACATTTAGGTTGCTTCCACCTCTTGGCTATTGTGAATAATGATGCAATGAACGTGGGTGTGCGATTATCTCTTTGAGATCCTGTCTTCAATTCTCTTGGATTATATTTTTTAGTCTTATTTTTAAACTTGTTAAATATGGAGAATTTCAAATATACACACAAGCAGAGAAAATCGTATAATGAATATGTGGGCTGAATGAATGAGTCAGCTGTACAAAGCAGCCCCCCCACTTCTGCTGAACCTTCCCTTTCTTTGAGAGTTTGCTATAGGTGAGGATGTTTTGGTTTTGTTCAGACCTGGGATGTTCTAGGTGCATTTCATCATGTAGGCCTGGTATTTATTATATATACCAGGAGTACTGGTAGACGTAAACAAGTAGAAAAGAGTGTAGATGGCTCTTCCTAGTTATAGAGGTGAGGAGCTGAACTTGGGATGCAAAACGGTCTTTGTGCCTAAGAGTTTTGCTCAGGTTCAGCAACCCCCTCAGATGCACTGTTGTCACTTTGAGCAGAGACACCGGATGATACCTAGAGGCGGCTGGAAAGATGAGTTGTACAGGGAGTGATTGCTATCAGAGGCAAAAGAAATTAATCCAAACTGGGAAAGTCAAGGAAGGCTATTCTCAAGGAGTGTGGTGGTGACTTTGCCCTGTTTCCATTGACCTTGTGTGTTTGATCCTCATGCGTATTCCTAGATGGAAAAAGACAGCTATGGTCAGTGAGTCTTCTGGGATGATTTCCTACTAGAGCTGAATCAGGCTCTGGACTTTTAGCTGTGGGACCTGTGCCAAGGAAAGGAAGCCTTCTAGGTGGAACGCCTCACTGGGCAGAGCTGGCTGTATGAGGAGAGAGCTACCCCTAGCGGGCCTGTGCGAAGCATGCTGAGAAGGCCAACTTTTTTATACCTTGACCCAAAATGAGCTGTTTTGTTTTGTCTGGTTTTTGTCTATGATATGGACCTAATGTAGACCTTAGCTAATAAGACAGCAGGATGGGGGAATGTGTCTATTCCCCCACATTCCCAAGGTGAGAAACTAATTGATTCTCAAATTTTTTTCCATAATCAAATACATATGATAATGTGTCCCCTTTCCTCCATGTTCGGACACTTGAAGTTAGTGCTGTGAGGATTGGATCTGAAATTAGGGTACTAGCTAAGAAGCTAAAGAAAATGGAGTGCTGTGGAGGCACTGACACAGTAGGGCATTGACAGAATATTAATAAGGGGATACAGACATGGGAGCTCATAGTAAACATGCTCCTTGGAGATCATCTGTGTTGTACCAGTAACTCGCAAATACTTGATTCATGAAGAAATGGACGAGAATATAGTGGTGTTATGACCTGTAGTTTTACTCAGATAAGGTCGGAAGGGGTGAGACCCCCTGGTTTGTCTAGCATTGTACTCACATTATAGAACTTTTGCCTTCCCCAGCAGATTAGTAATTTCTGTGAAGTCATAGTAGCTTATAACACTTAATGAGTACTTCCTATGTGGCAGGCACTAATAAGTACAGCACATGCATTCTTTCATGTAAGCTTCAGGTTAAAAACTTGCCCGACTTTCACAAAGCTTAGGAAAAGAGAGGACTGGTTTTGACTCCAGGAGGTCTGACTTCAGAGTCTGGACTCTTAGCCACTTCTCTATATGGCTGAGTCTGACTGGCCTACCTTTCTCTCCAATATTATGATGTCACTGTTTTTCAGGAACAGAGTGTTCCTTTGCTGAGTCTATAGCCACAGACCCAAAGTAAGAGACATGTTTCCTTTCGTTTCAACCTTGGGAACCTTCTTTCTATACCAATTTTTTTTTTGTTTTTTAATTAGTTAACATTTATTTAGCATCTGCTATATTTTAGAACCTTTGATACTGTATATGCAGACCTTATGATGATACTGCAACATAAATACCTATCTTGTTGGGCTCACAGTCATTTTTGAGAGTCTGATGACAGCTTTGGATCTTCTTTCCAGAAAAATTTCCTTATGCACATAATATTGCACACAACTGCAGAGGTGGCTTCTAGAATCTACTGAAGCTTATCCTCTAGCAGTCCATGGACTCCATGGTAAGAATTCTTGCCCTCTGCAACCTTTCGCAGCTGACTCTTCCATAGTGTTAAGAGGCCAGGCAAGTGGCGGTGGCGGTGGGGGGGTCTCACCTCCTTTCTTTCTTCTCAGAGAGAAATGTTTATACGGCTTAGGCTCCCTAAATTAACCAGACGTCTGTGAACATTCTTTCTTTCTCTCTTGTCTGTAGGACTCCAAGGGAAGAATGCAGACGATTAAATGTGTGGTTGTAGGAGATGGGGCTGTAGGTAAGACCTGCCTCCTCATCAGTTACACAACAAACGCCTTTCCCGAGGAGTATATCCCTACTGTCTTTGACAACTATAGTGCCCAGACATCTGTGGACGGCCAGATCGTCAGCCTGAACCTGTGGGACACAGCTGGCCAAGAGGAGTATGACCGACTGCGAACACTCTCCTACCCCCAGACCAATATCTTCGTCATTTGTTTTTCCATTGGCAACCCATCTTCTTATGCCAATGTGAGGCATAAGTGGTACCCAGAGGTCTCCCATCATTGCCCCAATGTACCTGTTTTGCTGGTAGGCACCAAGAGGGACCTGCGAAGTGACATTGAGACAGTGAAGAAGCTGAAGGAACAGAGCCTAGTGCCCACAACTCCTCAGCAAGGCACTTCCCTGGCTAAGCAGGTGGGGGCTGTGAAGTATCTGGAATGTTCAGCCCTGATGCAGGATGGGGTCCATGAGGTATTTTCAGAAGCTGTCCGGGCTGTGCTTTACCCTGCCACAAAGAAGAACAGCAAGAAGTGTGTCCTCTTATAGCTTTTGGGGTGCTGCTTGGGGACTACACCTAAGGAGAATAAGGGGGAATTCCTTTGACAGCATTTAACAATGCCAGTGTGAGCCACTTATCTCTTCCCCTGGAAACCCTAGACTCCAGGTTATTCAGCTTTTGGAGGAACAAGGAGAGGCTAGTTTGCACTTGGCTGCTTTGAAGTTTGGTCTGAACCTTTTGGAGGAAGTTTGAGAGAGTGAGTGTGTGTGTCTCTCCTGTCGAAGTGGTAAGAGGAGATGCCACCAAGTGCTGTTCTTTTCTGTCCTGGCCAGGCCACGACTAAGCAGAGCAGCCTAGCACTGTTGTTTGTAGGCTTTTGCTTGGCTGTTTAAAATCTAATTTCAGCGTTCCTGGCTGTATTTACCGTTGAGCAAGTGCCTCACAGAAGGACAGGGTTCTCCAAATTTTCAAATCATTGCCTTAAGCTTTCTGATATACTAATTTTTGGAAACCATCTTATGTGTGATTCCTGGGTGTTCCCAATGTTGACATGCTCTTTCCATTCTTGAGAGGAGATATTTTTGCAATAATGGTTAAGCAGCATTTCTAGAGTTCTGTGAGATGGTAATAGATGTTTCTTAAAAGGGTTCTGTGGTCAAATAAGGCAGGAACCAGTGATTTAAATAATGCCGAATAGTTTCTTCTACTGCAGGAAGTTATAACTTTTAATAAGTATGCAATATTTCCCAAACTTATTTCACTGAACTTTTGTTTTTTGGCCCCATGCAACACCTATTAACATCTCTGGGAACACAGTTTCAGAGATGCTGGATTACAAGGGACTGGGAATTCTCATGGCGGAGACTGTGAAAAAAGCATACTGTGGTCCTGTTCTTTGTGCTGTTTCCCTCTTCATTGCCTTTGAGAGGAATGTTTACCAGCCATGGCCTTGTTATTGGTTCCTCTTCCATCCTCAGGAGGTGGGTTTGGTACTTAGTCATGATAGTATATTGGCTGTGGGATCTGATGTTCAGATCTGCTCTTGGATTCTGCTAGCACAATAGGCACGGTGATGTGTAATGAACAGTCCCTCTGAAGAGCTGTGTCTCTGAGGCTTCTGTGTGGCTCTTTTTTCTCTCATCATCCTTCCACTTGAAGGAAAGACCACTGAAGATTAACCCCCCTAAATAAAACCAATGAAACGACCAACGAAATAAAATGTCCTGCCAGTCACTGTCAAGGGGTTCTGTGATTCCCTCTGATACTTCTCTTCTGCTGTCATTCCTCTGAGTCACTATAAAGACTACCTTGCTCTCTTCCCGTTCCTCCCGCCTCTGTGTATCTCCCTGTGTGTTTGTTCAGCCCTGTGTGCCTTTTGAGGTTGCCCCAAGAGAGCTGGGGTACGTTGGGTTTCCAGGCCGCAGGGCTGTCGTCGCCCTTGTGGTGGTGTTGCTGGAGTTGCTCAGCCTGCTCTCAGGGTGGAAGGAGTCAGATTCCATATCCCAGCGGGCCTGCTGCTCCTTCTCCCTAGTTGTATTTTTGACCTTCTTCATTTGATATGGAAGGAAACCTTAACTTCTCTACCTGGCAAATAGTGGTTGACAACTCCACCGTGCACATATCCTCTCACCCTGCCAGAACAGCATGGGATTTTTGAGAGTTTGGGAAATGGAGCTAAAACTCCCCTTGGGGTGGGTGGAGTGCCTGAGCTTCGCTCTGGAATCATCATGCTGTTGCTCTTTGACGGGATATGATCAGAGTAACCTCAGGCTAACTGAACCTCCTGAATAGGGTTGCCAGATAAAATACCATAATTGTTTAGTATAAGTGTGTTCCGTGCAATATTTGGGACACACTTACACTAAAAAATTATTTGCTGTTTATCTGAAATTCAAATTTAATGGGGCATCCTGTATTTTTATTTGCTAAATCTGGCAACCCTACTCTTGGAGAACCTGGAAACTGGACGTCAAATATCAAGTATTGACAGAAGATAAAAGGTTATGTAGGGACTTCCCTGGTGGTCCAGTGGGTAAGACTCTGCGCTGACGATGCAGGGGGCCCGGGTTTGGTCCCTGGTTGGGGAACTAGATCCCGCCTGCTGCAACTAAGAAGTCCGCCTGCCTCAACTAAGACCTGGTGCAGCCAAAATAAATAAATAAATAATTTCTAAAAATGGTTATGTAAATTCTCTATTCTTCCTCCTTTTCTTTTGGTTGCCTTTCCCCTCACGGTGGACTAGTGTTTTGTTTTCTTTTTCCTTCATGACTGTACCTCCACTTCACATAGTACTTCACTGGTGTATATTTCTACACTGCTGATTGTCTAAAGCTGTGGAGGATCCAGGATGAATACTGTTGTCCAGCGCTTGCCTTCTATCTCAGGTCCAATGTACTGTATCTGTTTTCCAGTGTGTGACTCAGGGCCTCCTGGGGGTGGCAGGGATTCTGTATGAGAAGTGAGTCAACTGGAAGAAGGTGAGGGTGGACCTCCTCAACTAAGGCCCAGTAGCACTTTGGAAAGTGGGGCTGCTGTTACAGTAACGTGGCCACCGTAGAAGTCAACTGGCTTCTGGGCACTGTGCCCACTGCCCTTGGGTAGAGTCACTGGGTTTTCCCAAAGGCAGCCAAATGAAAGTGTATTCCAGTCTCAGGATGTTCTGATTGATGCCACCTTGGGTGCTCACAGGACTTCACGGTTCAAAGGGGTTACAAACATGGCTGTCACCTGGGTCTCTGGGAACTTTCTATTTAGCTACTGAAATCTTTTAAGTTGGCTTTTAATTTAATAGTGCCTCCTGCTCTCCCTTTGCCTGGCAAATTCCCAAATGTAAGCCTGGGTTTAGTTTGGGCAAATTTGTGTCCTCTAATAAATGGAGGTGTGATCCACTAGTCTGAGAGAGTGGTTTTGTATTGGTCTGATTTAGTAGTCTTAAGCATACACTGACATCTTGGTTTTTATACTTGAAAGGAATTTGTAGGAAGACTAACATGCTAATATCACTTTTAAATTATTCATAAGGAAGGGTAATACACTTTTCTGATTTTACTGGGTCCATTGCTTTCTAAAAATCAAAGCAATTCCTCACCACCACCCCTTTGCTTTGTTTCTAAATGCTTTTCAGCTTGCAAAGGATGAAATAACTATAATTGTCATACTGCACATGGCACCTATGTGTAGCTGTGCTTATTTCTCTACATCAGATAATCAGGGTAAGGAACTGTCTGCCCTGCTAACATTGATTGTCTAGTTCCTGCCCACCCCCTACCTATTCATCCCCAGGATTTAGCTTCATTTCCTGGTTTGCAATAATGACAGACCAGTTAGTTCCCTGTTGGTGATTTTCCTCACTTATTACACTACATTCAGTAAACAATTACCAAGCTCCTACTGTGTTACAGGCTTGACTGTGCTAGGGGCTGGGTTGTGAAGATAAGATATATCATTTAATATTTTTTGCCTCTTCCAGTTATCTCAGAAAAATCTTCCCGTTTGTTATAAAAATGAACTAGGGAATTCCCTGGTGGTCCAGTGGTTAGGACTCTGTGCCTTCACTGCTGGGGGAGTGGGTTCGATCTCCTCCCCCCCAAAAAAACACAAAGAACCCCCCCCAATCCTGGCTGGCAACTGTAAATAGCGCTGGTGAGTAAAGAAGTGCAAAACCATGTTTTGTTTTTTTAAAAACAGCTTTATTGAGGTATAATTTACATACTGTACAATTCACCTATTTCAAGTGTACAATTTAATGATTTTTAGTAAATTTACTGAGTCATGCAACCATCACCAAAATTAAGTTTGAGAACACTTCCATCACCCCAAAGAGATCCCTCATGCGGTTAATCCCCGTTCCCACCCCCAGCCCTAGGCAACCACTAATCTTTGTCTTTTCTGAACATTTCATATAAACGGAATCAAACAATACATGGATATATAACGAAAAAGAAGAGATAAGAACATACTCATTTGCATATATTTTCAAAAAGAAAAAGGAAATACAAATAGCAAATCATGCTGTACATCTGAAACTAATGTTAATGTCAATTATGCCTCAATTGAAAAAATAACAAACGAAGGATAAACCAGAAATTAATGAAAATGGTTACAGGGAGTGGGTGACAATGGGCAGAGAGCGTAGGCATGGGAGCAAGACTTCTCTGGAAATAGCTTTCTAAATAGTTTTGACTTTGAACCATGTAAAAGTTTACATTTTTTAAAAATAAAAATTTTATAAAATTTTTGTCCTTTTTATTAAAAAGGACAATAAAAGCAAATCCTAAAGTTGAATACAAACGGAAACAACTCCACAGAGGAAAAAAAAAGATTCACGTAATTTTTAATAGGATATAGTCTAAGGACAGAAAACTGCGAAGAACTTCTGAACCTTACTTAGGTTAATTGTTGGTAGTGGTATTGGTCTTGTAATTCTGCAAAGAGTAATATATTGGTGTTAGGAACCACAGTTTTCATTGTAAGAGAAGCAAGATACAAATATGAAATGGGGAACGGCGAGGGAGAACCCTGTGGTATTAGATTTGAATCGAAGGTATTAGTATAAACTCATTCATTTAAAATTTTTCTCTCTCTCCACTGAAAGGGCCTACAAGCAATGATGACCCAGTTTTGTTTTAAAAAAAATATTTATTTATTTGGCTGTGGCGGGTCTCAGTTGTGGCACGCGGGATCTTTAGCTGCAGCACGCGAACTCTTAGTTGCTGCATGTGGATCGAGCCTGGGCCCCCTGCATCGGGAGGGCGGAGTCTTAGCCGCTGGATGCCCCCGTTTCTACGGGAGGGCGGAGTCTTAGCCGCTGGATGCCCCCGTTTCTAAACACCATTCCCCACTAAAAGGAACCAGGGCTCCTTGGAGAAATGGCTTATATCAGATCCAGGACAGGGAATGCACAGAGTGAGCCTGGAACATCTTGTGCCAAAAAGCAAGGAAGTGCTCAAAGACTAATTGGGGTCATGTCAAAAGGACACAGGAGCCAGAGTGAAGTGGTAACCATTGGACAAATCTGTAACAGTTTGAAGATCAAAAAGGATGATGATGGTGTTAGATTGTAACACATTAAAATAAAAATACAAGAAAGGAGATAAGAAAAGGGAAAGTTCTTTACTGAGTAAGTCCAGTTAATAAATGTAGAAGGAATTAAGAATTAGAAAAATCACCCTTTTGCACTCTTCCAATGTAATTGATTCAGGCAAGGATCATCGACGGATGCTAAAACCTTTGGGTGCAAGGGCGATAGGGAACAGAATATTCACAGAATTTCAAAGTACCACCCCATAGGTTATTTACTTAATACAAAAGGAAAAATGTGTCATTGCGACGGAGAGATCTGGTGGACACCTTTTTGTGCGTTACGCGGGCCTCTCACTGTTGTGGCCTCTCCCGTTGCGGAGGACAGGCTCCGGACGCGCAGGCTCAGCGGCCATGGCTCACGGGCCCAGCCGCTCCGCGGCATGTGGGATCCTCCCAGACCGGGGCACGAACCCGTGTCCCCTGCATCGGCAGGCGGACTCCCAACCACTGCGCCACCAGGGAAGCCCCACCTTTTTGAAGTGATCAAATTTAGCATCACCAACATTGGGACAACCTGACATTGTGCCTTCTGATGACCGGTAAGATATTTAACCGGAATCACTTTGAAGAAAAGATTAGACGAATTCAGCATATAGAATGTTTTCAAGACAACTTCCCTGGATTCTTCTAAATACGTACGGTCATGCAACACAAAGAAAAAAGCTGGTCGATTCTGGATTGAGAGACTAAAGGGAGATAAACAAATACAATGCATGAACCTTGAGTGGATCCCGGATTGAAATGTAAAATGCTCCAATTAGGACAATTTTGGAAATTTAAATACGGACTGTATGTTAAATGATATTGAATTAATGTTAAGTTTTAAATATGTGCTAATGGTATTGTGGTTGTGTAGAAAAAAGTATTTTTAGGGGTGAAGAATCACGATATCTGTAACCCACTTTTAAATGGTTCAGGAAAACAAACCTAGCAAAATGTTAAAACTGTGAATCTAGGTGAAGGTTCGCCTGTTCGTTTTATCTTTTAGTTTCACATTTCCCGAAAAAAAAAGGGGGGGGGGGAGGAAATCCATTTCTAAGGGTAAATTTCAATTCAAAACAACTAACTGCAAAGGTACCTTTGGCACACTGCCAGTTTCTCTTTGGAACGAAACACCACAGGAGGAGACAACATAAACGAGAAAAACCGGTTCTAATCTTTACTTCCGTGTCCTGTGGCGTGGTTACCTGCGGTTACCAGTACGTAGATCACGTGACCTAGGAAGCACTCTCCCCCCCAGTGCCCTGAGACAGCTCCTGCTTAGATAAGTGGAAGGGGGCGGGAGCGAACGTTTTCTCTGACTAACCGCTTTTCACAGATCCAGCCTCCTGATCGCGTATAGTCCAATCAAAAGCCTCTAGTCATGTAGTGACACCAATTCTCCTTTCTCGTAGGACTGGCGGCCTTTCCGGTTCTGTTTTTCTTTATTCCGCATCCGGCTGGTAGGGTCACTGAACTCTGTGAGTCACTTCTGGTCGACATGACAGTTTATTTCCGGACTATGGGACAGGGCTGGGGTTTCCTCTTCCCCGTAGTGGCTGCCCGCGTCGACGCCGCCATCATGTCAGACACGGACAGCGATGAAGATTCCGCTGGAGGCGGCCCATTTTCATTAGCCGGTTTCCTTTTCGGCAACATTAACGGAGCCGGGCAGCTGGAGGGGGAAAGCGTCTTGGATGATGTGAGGGGATGGGCGTGGGGATAGAGCTGGGGGTGGATTGGCTAAGGAAAAGGTGGAGTGACGAGAGTTGAGTGGTTTTAGGAACTGGAAAAAGAGGGCGATGCGGCCGTCCCCCAGTGAGAGGGCGCACTTAACGTACGCGAAGAGGACCGGAGAAGCGGTTGCCATGCTAGTAGATTGTGCAGTAATGGAGAGCGAGGGGGCTCAGTTTGGGCGAGGGTGGAGACAAGAGAGGAGAACAGTAGGCAAGCTCTGGGACGTCAGCGGCGCTGATATGGGTGGCTTTGGAGCTAGTTAGATGGAAAAATAGCAGCTTAACCTAGTGAGAGTGCTTTCAAACCTTTGCTACGAGAACTTTGGAGATTATTGAAACTGCGTTTGTGCCATCGCTGGCTAGAGGTGGCTCTAGAGCGAGAGGACAGGACCTGCACCAAATCACGTGGTTCAGGTCCCAGTTCTTAGAACAGCCAGTGTTCAAACTATCCAGGGCAGACTCCTTCTGGTCCCAGTGCACTTCTTACATAGTTTTCCCACCGTTCACTGACATTCATGAAATAGTTTCTTGCGCCTGACACTCACCTAGCTTCATTTAAGTTCGTCTCCCCAAGGAGAAAATACCAATATTCCTCATTCCCTGCAACACACAATAGAGACAGCGGTAAAGTTCTTGCCTTGCGTTCTCTGATCGGAATGACCTCAGTTTCCTTAGCCTTCGTTCAGGCAACTGCTGTTCCGCTTATTTAGTCTTGGTGGGGATTCCTTGAATAATCTTTCCTTACATTAGTTTAAAGGATGGTGATGAAATTGGACATGATGTGTTAATAAAGATCTGATCAATGTGGAGTTTAGTGGAAGATGTACTTTACAGTTCTCAGATATGATGCTGCTTTTAGCACGCTGCCGAGTCGTTTTTCAGATGGATTTATAGCTTTGTCGTGGATCTGGGAAATAAGCCTTGTGGTGTGGCAAACTTAGGTTTAGGTATTGTCTTTGATTCTGGTGCTGTCCCTTTTTCAGGAGTGTAAGAAGCGCTTGGCAGGCTTGGGAGCTTTGGGTCTGGGCAGCCTGATCACTGAACTCACAGCAAATGAAGAATTGATCGGGACTGATGGTGCCCTGGTAAATGATGAAGGTGAAGTCTGGGTCATGGGGAGTAAGGTGGGGGAGGAGGCTAGCCACTTACTGTACATGTACTTTTCAGTGGGAATTATCTAAGGGAGCGAAAGTTTCTTGCTCTTTGTTTAGATCTACCCCCCCCCCTTTTTATTTTATAGGATGGATCAGGAGTACAGAAGATGCTGTGGACTATTCAGACATTAATGAGGTAGCAGAAGATGAAAGCCGAAGATACCAGCAAACAATGGGGACCTTGCAGCCCCTTTGCCATGCAGGTGATTCTTTGGTGCCATAAGTAAGAACACTCCAGTACATTTTCTTGCTGTGTAGTCCAGTTTGTTTCTATCCAAGCTTTCTGTCATTGTTTCTGCTCTTTATGTCTTTGCTTCTCTCCCTTTGTCAGCTCAGTTCCAAATAGCTGCTGTCCTCTTTTGTGTTCTGGGGCAGCGTTACTATACTCAGGCTTTTATTCCTCATACTGGTTAGTCCCAAATTCTTGGTGAATGCCAAATAAGGATGATAATTCTTTTCTTCTTATCATCTGGTATTTGAGTACCTATGGGGTTCACAGTACTGTTTTAGATGCTATTTAAGCTCAGTCTTTGCCCTCAAGGAATTGGTAGTTGAAGAAAGATTAAGTGTGCTATGTTGTATATAAACAAGCACATGTATTTATCGGGCTCAGCTTCTGTTAATCACTCACTACCTGTATGCCGACACAGTGCGCCTAATGCTTGCTCACAACATGGGTTTTCCTCCTGGTATAAGGTGCTACATTATAGAATCAAAATGTCAGAGTTTGAAGGGGTTTTAGGGATTATTCTTAACCTCATCATAGATACGGAAACCTGGAACTTCAGAAAACTTGAATAAAATGTGGAACTTTATCAAAAGTTCTGTAGTTACTAGTGGCAGACCTTGACTAATTCAGCATTTCAGTTTATTAGGCATTGAGCACCTGTTATGTGTTATAAACTGTGATAGTAAAGTACAAAGATAATAAAATCCATTTTCTGATTTTTGAGTAGCTCGGCTTTGTGGTCTGGAACCTAGACTTGCTGATCCTAGTTCATTCTTTCCACTGCCCTGTACTACCTTTCACTGTTTGGGACTTTTGTATGAAGTTGTTCACTGTTAATTCATTATTCATCTCTTTGAATTAGATTTCAGGCTGCTGAGAAGTATAGGTAAAACCTTGGTAAAGAGCTGAACTTAGTTTCTTCAGAGCCAGTTAATATATTTGGATGCTTTTTATATAAAGAGGATTAACTGTACCACATACACAAGAAGTAACCTAGAAAAATAGAAGATACAGGCCTTACTTTCAGGGATATGTTATCATTTGGGGAAGGTGAGATAAATGACTGCAAAACATAATTATTCATAATAAGACATAAACCAGTTGCCAGCTTATATTTCTGCATAGAGTGTTATACTTAATTTTGAAGGGCTGCCGGACTAGCTAAGTCAAAAGCATAACTATTTGTTTGAGCACCCTGACTTAGGCTGAGGGGGAGGTGGTAGCAGATCTGATTTTTCAGGGCATGTTATAGTTTTCAGTTTTGGATTTGTTGTCTTGGCTAGGGATGGTAAGGAAGAGGATAGGTGGGGGGTTCTTAGTTGGGTTGTGTGAGCTGGCCTCCTGGAAAAGGAGGATGCTGTATTTGATAGAGTCTCAGTACTGTGGGAAGCTCATTTCCAAGTTCTCTTGTCCTCTGAGGGTACCTTCATCTATGCCCTTAGCTTCCTCCTTCCCTGGCATTGGCCCTTTCACACGGCTTGATTGATAAGGGTGTTTCTTTGGAATAATTAGAAGTAGATGGAGGTCATTAGAAGAGGCTTCATGGAGGTGAATTTTGAGTAAAATTTTGAAAGATAAGGTTTGATGAAGAGGTCGCAGCAGGGCATTGTGGTTTGGAAACATGGCTTGCATAAAGGTTGGGAGATAGAAATAAGCAAGTAGTGTGGGGGGAATTGGCCAGCAAGTTTTCTTGGAAGGAGTGGAAAACATACACCAAGTAGTAAGAACCAACCACAGAGCAATTTGATAGCACCTTTATGTACGCATTATTTGGGGTTTGCTGCCATAAAGGATTGTAAACTGATATAGATTGTTGAGTAAGAAGCAGGATGGTATAATGAAAAGAAGATGGACTTTGGAGTCAGAATGTCATAGGTTCAAGTCCCAACTCCATATTTAGTTTGACCCTGGGAAAGTTGCTCAGTCTCTGAGGCTTGGATTTCTCATTTGTAATAATCCGTCAGTTTTCTTTCTGCAATAAGTGTATTAATACCTGCCTCATTAATAGGACTTTGGTGGGAATTCAAGTTCATTATCACATGGTATGAAAGCACCTACATAGAACAGTGTCGTGGTGGATGCTCTATAAATGTTAGTTGTCTTTCCTTCCTAAATGAAAAGTGATGCTTGTTGCTTTGGGGTTTTGATTAGAAAAAGGGTGAAGGGGCAGACTAACTTGGAGACAGTTCTTGTGGGCTAGATGTAAAGTTATCAAAAGTTATCAAGGTCTGGAATAGGGTGACAATTGTGGAAAATGATAGGCAGTGTCAGACTTGAGAGTTGCTGATAAAACATCGGTAGAACTTGGTGAGTGAGCAAGCGTGTTGGAAAGACACTTTGTTGTTAAACCAGGCTTGAATTCTGACTTTGTCACTTAAAACTGTATGACCCTAAGTCACTTCGCTTCTGTATCTCAGAATAATTCCTACTTTGTAGCATTATTGGGATGATTATAGATAAAATAGGTAAAAGTACATGGCACATAATGGGAGCTCAGTGAATAGAAGTTGCTATAATGACTACTATTAATGATTGATTGGAAAAGGTGTGTTGGGGGTAAGAGATTGATGAAGGAGACAGGAGGCTAAAATCATAAGCTCGGAAAATGAGGATGGAGGTGGTATTGATAGTAACAAAAGGGAATTTAAAAGAGTTGAAGGATATTTCAGTGTGATACGGAATGCAGTTGTTGAATATATGAATGGAAAAGCTCTTCAGGCAGCAGAACATGCAGTGCAATTGTAGAGGGGCTAAGTCAGGGCAAGACTTAACAGATTTGAGTTTAGTCTGGATAAAGGTGATTCTTTAGAAAGGGAATGGAGCGTGTATAGAGGAATAAAAGCATAGTGTTCAGGACTAAGTATTGAGTGATGCCACTGGTTAAAGGGTAGTGAAAATAACAGACTACAGAAGGTAGACAGAAAAAAATGTGTCAGAGACTTGGGAGGTGAGGAAAAAGTCCAGTCTTAAGCTGACAGAGGAAAGAAGAATGTTCAATTCAGTTATGAGATTGAGTAGCATGAAAATAAAGGAACAGGGTTTGACCAGGAGAAGGAGCAAAGGTTTTAAACAGTTCTTCGGAGCTTCCTAAATTCCTGTGTGAGATATACATGGTGTTCACAGCACTTGGCAATATGGTGCCATCTCTTTCTGAAGGCAGAAACTGTATCTCTTGTGTGTTGTCAAGGCATCTGCCTAGTTCTTCATGTGGTGCTTTAAATTCTTGAACGACAAGGGAGCTCAAGGCTGTTGTGTGACATTCTGGATATTGAGGAGATCACTTTCATGGTTTTATTAGATTATGATGAGGATGACTATGATGCTGATTGTGAAGACATTGATTGCAAGTTGATGCCTCCTCCACCTCCACCCCCAGGACCAATGAAGAAGGATAAGGACCAGGATGCTATTACTGGTGGTAAGTAGAGACTGTTTTTGTCTGAGGAGCAAGTTCCATTCCTGGTCCAAATTTTTGGCATGCTCATAGTGGGCTATTAAAATTAAGCTGCTAGGAAAGGACACAACTTCTAGAAGTGATTCATACAATTTTCAAATTTCAGTATTAAAGGGAAATTTTACTTTTAAAACATTTGACAACAGTATTTTAACATGCGCTCATGTTAAAATACTCATGGTTGCTTCCATGGATGCTCATGGCTGCCCATCAGAATCACCTCGAGTCTTTTAAAAAAAATACAGATTTCTGACTCTCACCCTTAGAGAATCTGATTCAGAAGATCTGAGGTAGAGCTCAGGGATTTCAGAGAATTCCCCCAAGTAGTTTCTGATGCAGCTGATCTGTACTGGTATTTGGAATCTACCTGTTTAGATGACTCTCTTTAAAATAAATGATTAAATAGGAAGGCACCTAGAATGTGTATAAATCATTTAGAGCCACCTGTCAGAGTCAGAGATTTCAAAGGCAGGGTTTTTAATGATCGTCTCACCTATTCCTATGTCTGCAACAGCAGTAAGTAACCCTGTTCTAGGCTAGAAGATTGGGGAAGAGCAGTATCTTTGATCTCCTGTATTTTGAGGCTTATGTCAACCTAAGTGTCTCCTATTAGAGTTTTAAGCCATTTTCTTTTTAGTCTGCAGGCTAAGTAGCATTTGTGGCATAGATCTTATTTTATGCTAAATAATTTCATTGTTACCCTGTGGGCTTAAAAAATCTCTCCAGTTTATGGGTCCCTGAATCGGACACAAGGCCTGACTGGTATAAAAGTGTTATGTAATTTTTCTATTGGTCACATTTCTTTAACCTAATATACTCACAGAAAGTAGTAAATGTAGTAATAGTGTTTGTTTTCTCTCATCACAACCCCAGGGTACCAGGTACAAGGTGAGTTGGGGATGGTGGGAGATAATGAGTTGGAATGAGTTTTCTGGGTTGCCTACTAGTAATCTGGGTGCTTGGAACTGTATCCCCTGCCATTGAGCCATGCTTAAGCCTAGAGTGGGTGTTGGCTGAATTTGAGGAAATATGCTCACAGTTACATGCCAAAGGGGTTTCTCTTCCTTGTTGCAGTGTCTGAGGATGGAGAAGGCATCATCTTGCCCTCCATCATTGCCCCTTCCTCTTTGGCCTCAGAGAAAGTGGACTTCAGTAGTTCCTCTGACTCAGAATCTGAGATGGGACCTCAGGAAGCAACACAGGCAGAATCTGAGGATGGAAAGCTGACCCTACCATTGGCTGGGATTATGCAGCATGATGCCACCAAGCTGTTGCCGAGTGTCACAGAACTTTTCCCAGAATTTCGTCCTGGGAAGGTACTTTCTATGGAGAATGTCCACATTGCAAACGACTGCCCTCTTGTAGATACTGAGTTGTGTTGTTAAGATACTGAATATGGAATGGGTAGAATCTAAAGGTTTCCTTTTTTTAAGTTTTGTGCATTGGTAGTACATGTGATTTATATAGTTCTCATTAGAAATTGTCCTTTCTGTTTTAAAAGAACTAATCCAAATTATTAATGAACATTTTACTTTCTTGGCAGATGTTATAAATCTGAGTTCAGCATTTCTTGATCCCTCCCTCACAGTTGAGTGGAATCCTCAAGGGAGTTTCCAGACTCAGAGCTACTGTTTTCCTATCTGACATTGAGTCTCTGACATAGAAGCACGTTTTGTGTTCTAGGTGTTACGCTTCCTACGTCTTTTTGGACCAGGGAAGAATGTCCCATCTGTTTGGCGGAGTGCTCGGAGAAAGAGGAAGAAGAAGCACCGTGAACTAATACAGGAAGAGCAGATCCAGGAGGTGGAGTGCTCAGTAGAATCAGAAGTCAACCAGAAATCTTTGTGGAACTACGACTACGCTCCACCACCACCTCCAGAGCAGTGTCTCTCTGATGATGAAGTAGGCAAAGTAGAGATCTGGAATTAAGACCTAAGAGGGGAACAAATGAGTTCTCCCTAGCTTATGTCTAAATTGAAAATGATACCTTAGCAGGTAGTGTCCTGTGCTGATTATCATTAAGTAATCACGATTTCAATCCCAGTGGCTGTCCCTTCCCTGTTGTAATAGAAAAGTATTGGGGACAGGCAGATGGTGATACACTGATGAGTAGGAAAGTTGAATGATAGAGTATGCCATGATATACCTCCATTGTTTACATTCGAACTCCAGTCCTGTTCAAGAATCATCCTTATGGCTCCTCTAAGTTCCCCTCCTGCCTCTTAACTCCCTGTAGCCTTAGGGCATCTGGGATCAGGATATCTTCCTCCCCTTCTACTTTATTCTGTTACAGATCACAATGATGGCTCCTGTGGAGTCCAAGTTTTCCCAGTCAACTGGAGATACAGATAAAGTGACAGACACTAAGCCAAGAGTGGCTGAGTGGCGTTATGGTCCTGCTAGACTGTGGTATGATATGCTGGGTGTTCCTGAAGATGGCAGTGGGTTTGACTATGGCTTCAAACTGAGAAAGATGGAACTTGAACCTGTGATGAAATGTAGAATGATGGAGGTAAGTAACACTGGTATGTAAGAAAGGAATCACTGTGCCCAGAGCCCTATCAGTTTTACTTTACTTTTCAACCGGGGAGACACTGGGTAGGGTTTCCTTGGTGGGAGATTGAGGTGTCCAAGCCTTTTGTTTGGTGTGGTATATCACCCTGGCAACTTGGCCCCACTGCAGGGATTCTGTTTGTGAGATGAGTGCTGTGCCAGACTAGGAGTGGGAGGAGGCAGATACCCCTTTGTTATCAGGTTCTTCTCTCAAGTCAGGGACCACACTTGATGTATCTCTTGTGGCATTTGGAGTGGGAACTCTGACAAGTGACCATTCAGGGATTTGTTGTTCCTCTCCTACTTGTGTAGGACTTCAGGAAACTTGAGGAAAGCAGTGGCACTGATCTTCTGGCTGATGAAAACTTCCTGATGGTGACACAGCTGCATTGGGAGGATGATATCATCTGGGATGGCGAGGATGTCAAACACAAAGGGACAAAACCACAGCGTGCAAGCTTGGCAGGCTGGCTTCCTTCCAGCATGACTAGGAATGCCATGGCTTACAATGTTCAACAAGGTGTGCATCTATGCCCGCTGTGTCCAGCACAAACTGTCCTTCATCTCAGTCATCTTAAGTAGGCTTAGCTGTCATCTTGGCTGCTGAGGGACAGTGAAATGTTTTGGATCTGAGCCCTGATTCTAGTCTGTAATGTTTTTTTTACACTGTTAATGAACTAGGTTGGACTCTGATTTCTCATTAGAAAAATGTGAAAACTACTTTGAAGTTAAAGATCTTTCTGAACTGTAACAATGCTTTTATCTTTATAGTCTACTTTTGTTTCCAAAGGCCCTTTATCTTTATCGTTCTGCAATTTGCTTTTTTCCTTCTTAAATACACGTGGACACTCAAAAAAGGTATGCTATGCTTAATGTAGAAAACTGTGAAGATACAGTACAGTGTCAAAAATCACTGGTAATCCTACCATCTAGAGACTATCAGCTTTAACATTTTGGTGTATTTTTCTTTCAGTTTTCTGTCTTGTGTGTGTATGTAGCTGAGCTCATTCAATTTTACATGTTGTGCTTTTCACATAATGTAATATTATTTTACGTCATTTAAAGCTCTTCATAAAAATGTTTAATGACATGGGAAATTCATTTTAAATGGAAAAAAAAACCCAGATATGAAGTGGCATATTTGATACCTTGTTTGCATGAGTGAAAAAGAAAAACACACTGTATAAACAGAAAGTTTACTAAAAGGGAATATACTATGGGATTTACAGTGGTTCCTTATAGTTTGTAAGATCACAAACAGCTTCGCAGTTTTATTTATACCTTTTGTGTATTTTCCAGATTTTCTTGAGTTAATCTGGATTGCTTTTATAATTCAGAGGAAAACCAAAAATGTCTTTTAAATCTAAGAAATAGTTTTTTTTCTTTTTCCTTCCCTTTTTTTTCTTAACATCTTTATTGGAGTATAATTGCTTTACAATGGTGTGTTAGTTTCTGCTTTACAACAAAATGAATCAGTTATATATGTACATATGTTCCCATATCTCATCCCTCTTGCATCTCCCTCCCTCCCACCCTCACTATCCCACCCTCCCTATCCCACCCCTCCAGGTGGTCATGAAGCACGGAGCTGATCTCCCTGTGCTGTGCGGCTGCTTCCCCCTAGCTATCTACCTTACGTTTGGTAGTGTATATATGTCCATGCCTCTTTCTCGCTTTGTCACAGCTTACCCTTCCCCCTCCCCATATCCTCAATTCCATTCTCCAGTAGGTCTGTGTCTTTATTCCTGTCTTACCCCTAGGATCTTTGTGACATTTTTTCCCCCTAAATTCCATATATATATGTGTTAGCATACGGTATTTATCTCTCTCTTTGTGACTTACTTCACTCTGTATGACAGATGCTGGGTCTATCCACCTCATTACAAATAGCTCAATTTCGTTTCTTTTTATGGCTAATATTCCATTGTATATATGTGCCACATCTTCTTTATCCATTCATCCGATGATGGACACTTAGGTTGTTTCCATCTCCAGGCCCATCTCCAGGCTATTGTAAATAGAGCTGCAATGAACAATTTGGTACATGACTCTTTTTGAATTATGGTTTTCTCAGGGTATATGCCCAGTAGTGGGATTGCTGGGTCATATGGTAGTTCTATTTGTAGTTTTTTAAGGAACCTCCATACTGTTCTCCACAGTGGCTGTATCAGTTTACATTCCCACCAACAGTGCAAGAGGGTTCCCTTTTGTCCACACCCTCTCCAGCATTTATTGTTTCTAGATTTTTTGATGATGGCCATTCTGACTGGTGTGAGGTGAGAACTCATTGTAGTTTTGATTTGCATTTCTCTAATGATTAGTGGTGTTGAGCATTCTTTCATGTGTTTGTTGGCAGTCTGTATATCTTCTTTGGAGAAATGTCTATTTAGGTCTTCTGCCCATTTTTGGGTTGGGTTGTTTGGTTTTTTGTTATTAAGCTGCATGAGCTGCTTATAAATTTTGGAGATTAATCCTTTGTCAGTTGCTTCATTTGCAAACATTTTCTCCCATTCTGAGGGTTGTCTTTTGGTCTTGTTTATGCTATCCTTTGCTGTGCAAAAGCTTTGAAGTTTCATTAGATCCCATTTGTTTATTTTTGTTTTTATTTCCATTTCTCTGGGAGGTGGGTCAAAAAGGATCTTGCTGTGATTTATGTCAGAGTGTCCTGCCTATATTTTCCTCTAAGAGTTTGATAGTTTCTGGCCTTACGTTATGTCTTTAATCCATTTTGACCTTATTTTTGTGTGTGGAGTTAGGGAGTGATCTCATCTCATACTTTTACATGTACCTGTCCAGTTTTCCCAGCACCACTTATTGAAGAGGCTGTCCTTTCTCCACTGTACATTCTTGCCTCCTTTATCAAAGATAAGGTGACCATATGTGCGTGGGTATGTCTCTGGGCTTTCTATCCTGTTCCATTGATCTATCTTTCTGTTTTTGTGCCAGTACCATACTGCCTTCATTACTGTAGCTTTGTAGTATAGTCTGAAATCAGGGAGCCTGATTCCTCCAGCTCCGTTTTTTGTTCTCAAGATTGCTTTGGCTATTCGGGGTCTTTCCTGTTTCCATACACATTGAAATTTTTTGTTCTAGTTCTGTGAAAAATGCCAGTGGTACTTCGATAGGGATTGCATTGAGTCTGTAGATTGCTTTGGGTAGTAGAGTCATTTTCACAACGTTCATTCTTCCAGTCCAAGAACATGGTATATCTCTCCATCTATTTGTATCATCTTTAATTTCTTTCATCAGTGTCTTATAATTTTCTGCATACAGGTCTTCTGTCTCCTTAGGTAGGTTTATTCCTAGATATTTTATTCTGTTTGTTGCAATGGTAAATGTGGGAGTGTTTTCTTGATTTCACTTTCAGATTTTTCATCATTAGTGTATAGGAATGCCAGAGATTTCTGTGCATTAATTTTGTATGCTCCTACTTTACCAAATTCATTGATTAGCTCTAGTAGTTTTCTGGTAGCATCTTGAGGATTCTCTATGTATAGTATCATGTCATATGCAAACGGTGACAGCTGCTTCTTTTCTGATTCGGATTCCTTTTATTTCCTTTTCTTCTCTGATGGTTGTGGCTAAAACTTCCAAGACTGTTGAATAAGAGTGGTGAGAGTGGGCAACCTTGTCTTGTTCCTGATCTTAGTGGAAATGCTTTCAGTTTTTCACCATTGAGGACGATGTTGGCTGTGGGTTTGTCATATGTGGCCTTTATTATGTTGAGGAAACTTCCCTCTATGCCTACTTTCTGCAGGGTTTTTATCATAAATGGGTGTTGAATTTTGTCGAAAGCTTTCTCTGCATCTGTTGAGGTGATCATATGGTTTTTCTCCTCCAGTTTGTTAATATGGTGTATCACATTGATTTGCGTATATTGAAGAATCCTTGCATTCCTGGAATAAACCCCACTTGATCATGGTGTATGATCCTTTTAACGTGCTGTTAGATTCTGTTTGCTAGTATTTTGTTGAGGGTTCTTGCATCTATGTTCATCAGTAATATTGGCCTGTAGTTTTCTTTCTTTGTGACATCCTTGTCTGGTTTTGGTATCAGGGTGATGGTGGCCTCGTAGAATGAGTTTGGGAGTGTTCCTCCCGCTGCTATATTTTGGAAGAGTTTGAGAAGGATAGGTGTTAGCTCTTCTCTAAATGTTTGATAGAATTCTCCTGTGAAGCCATCTGGTCCTGGGCTTTTGTTTGTTGGAAGATTTTTAATCACAGTTTCAATTTCAGTGCTTGTGATTGGTCTGTTCATATTTTCTATTTCTTCCTGATTCAGTCTTGGCAGGTTGTGCATTTCTAAGAATTTGTCCATTTCTTTCAGGCTGTCCATTTTATTGGCATAGAGTTGCTTATAGTAATCTCATGATCTTTTGTATTTCTGCAGTGTCAGTTGTTACTTCTCCTTTTTCAGTTCTAATTCTATTGATTTGAGTCTTTTCCCTTTTTTTCTTGATGAGTCTGGCTAATGGTTTATCTATTTTGTTTATCTTCTCAAAGAACCACCTTTTAGTTTTATTGATCTTTGCTATTGTTTTCTTCGTTTCTTTTTCATTTATTTCTGATCTGATTTTTATGATTTCTTTCCTTCTGCTAACTTTAGGGTATTTTTGTTCTTCTTTCTCTAATTGCTTGAGGTGCAAGGTTAGGTTGTTTATTTGAGATGTTTCCTGTTTCTTAAGGTAGGATTGTATTGCTATAAACTTCCCTCTTAGAACTGCTTTTGCTGCATCCCATAGGTTTGGGGTCGTCGTGTCTGTATTGTCATTTGTTTCTAGGTATTTTTTATTTGATTTCTTCAGTGATCACTTCGTTATAAAGTAGTGTATTGTTTAGCCTCCATGAGTTTGTATTTTTTACAGATCTTTTCCTGTAATTGATATCTAGTCTCATAGCGTTGTGGTCGGAAAAGATACTTGATACAATTTCAATTTTCTTAAATTTACCAGGACTTGATTTGTGACCCAAGATATGATATATCCTGGAGAATGTTCCATGAGCACTTGAGAAAAATGTGTATTCTGTTGTTTTTGGATGGAGTGTCCTATAAATATCAATTAAATCCATCTTGTTTAATATATCATTTAAAGCTTGTGTTTCCTTATTTTCATTTTGCATGATCTGTGCATTGGTGAAAGTGGGGCTATGAATGTGTTACTGTCGATTTCCCCTTTTATGGCTGTTAGTATTTGCCTTATGTATTGAGGTGCTCCTATGTTGGGTGCATAAATATTTACAATTGTTATGTCTTCTTCTTGGACCGATCCCTTGATCATTATGTAGTGTCCTTCTTTGTCTCTTCTAATAGTCTTTATTTTAAAGTCTATTTTGTGTGATATGAGAATTGCTACTCCAGTTTTTTTTTGGTTTCCAATTGCATGAAATATCTTTTTCCATCTCCTTACTTTCAGTCTGTATGTGTCTCTAGGTCTGAAGTTGGTCTCTTATAGACAGCAAATATATGGGTCTTGTTTTTGTATCCATTCAGCCAATCTGTCTTTTGGTGGGAGCATGTAGTCCATTTACATTTAAGGTAAGTATCGATATGTATGTCCCTATTCCCATTTTCTGAATTATTTTGGATTCGTTGTTGTAGGTCTTTTCCTTCTCTTGTGTTTCTTGCCTAGAGAAGTTCCCTTAGCAGTTGTTGTAGAGCTGGTTTGGTGGTGCTGAACTCTGTCAGCTTTTGCTTGTCTGTAAAGGTTTTAATTTCTCTGTCAAATCTGAATGAGATCCTTGCTGGGTAGAGTAATCTTGGTTGCAGGTTTTTCTCCATCACTTTAAATATGTCCTGCCAGTCCCTTCTGGTTTGCAGTTTCTGCTGAAAGACCAGCTGTTAACCTTTTGGGGATTTCCTTGTGTGTTATTTGTTGTTTTTCCCTTGCTGCTTTTAATATGTTTTCCTTGTATTTAATTTTTGACAGTTTGATTAATATGTGTCTTGGCGTATTTCTCCTTGGATTTATCTTGTATGGGACTCTCTGTGCTTCCTGGACTTGATTAACTATTTCCTTTCTCATATTAGGGAAGTTTTCAACTATAATTTCTTCAAATATTTTCTCAGTCCCTTTCTTTTTCTCTTCTTCTTCTGGAACCCCTATAATTTGAATGTTGGTACGTTTAATGTTGTCCTAGAGGTCTCTGAGACTGTCCTCAGTTCTTTGCATTTTTTCTTTATTCTGCTCTGCAGTAGTTATTTCCACTATTTTATCTTCCAGGTCACTTATCTGTTCTTCTGCTTCAGTTATTCTGCTATTGATCCCATCTAGAGTATTTTTAGTTTCATTTATTGTGTTGTTCATCGTTGTTTGTTTCATCTTCAGTTCTTCTAGGTCTTTGTTAAATGTTTCTTGCATTTTGTCTATTCTATATCCAAGATTTTGGATCATCTTTAATATCACTATTGTGAATTCTTTTTCAGGTAGACTGCCTAGTTCCTCTTCATTAGTTAGGTCTGGTGGGTTTTTATCTTGCTCTTTCATCTGCTGTGTGTTTTTCTGACTTCTCATTTTGCTTATCTTATTGTGTTTGGGGTCTCCTTTTTGCAGGCTGCAGGTTCGTAGTTCCCGTTGTTTTTGGTGTCTGTCCCCAGTGGCTAAGGTTGGTTCAGTGGGTTTTGTAGGCTTCCTGGTGGAGGGGACTAGTGCCTGTGTTCTGGTGGATGAGGCTGGATCTTGTCTTTCTGGTGGGCAGGTCCAAGTCTGGTGGTGTGTTTTGGGGTGTCTGTGGACTTATTGTGATTTTAGGCAGCCTCTCTGCTAATGGGTGGGGTTGTGTTCCTGTCTTGCTAGTTGTTTGGTATAGGATGTCCAGCACTAGCTTGCTGGTCGTTGAGTGAAGCTGGGTGCTGGTGTTGAGATGGAGATCTCTGGGAGATTTTCGCCATTTGATATTATGTGGAGCTGGGAGGTCTCTTGTTGACCAATGTCCTGAAGTTGGCTCTCCCACCTCAGAGGCACAGCACTGACTCCTGGCTGCCGCACCAAGAGCCTTTCATCCACACGGCAAGAACTTTTAGAAGGTATTCGGGAAGACGAATCAGAGGAAGAGTGTGGAAGCCGAAGTTTGTGAGGTTCCAGAGCACAGACACGTACACACCTCCCATCTCCTTCACCAGCATTTGCACCTCTGCCTCTTGCTGCCCTCAGAGGCTGCGAATCTCTGCAGAGCACGCCCAGTTCCTTATTCAGGCCTGTGCCCCGCTGTGGGCGGAGGTCATGGGAAGGATGCGACTGCCGGCTGACCTGGAGCTGAACCTCTTTCCTTCCTTCTATCTAAACACTTTATTAGTTACATAGCAGTCATACTTGGATGTTTTCATAATTTACCAATAATTATTGTATTTTAAATATAACATATTTTACTACATTTATTGTTAGCGTATTTTACCATATCATTTATTACCATAATTTAATCAGTCCATTATTAAACACTTAGCTGTTTAAATTTTGACTATTATAGAAAAACATTGCAGTGAGCATTTTTGTCTGCAACATTTTTTAAAATACACTGTATCCACTAGGTTTCTTTTCAGTAGCCACATGAGTAACTAGTAGCATTTGCTCCTTTTCCCTTTGCTAGAACTGAAGGGGGCATAAATGTTTTGTTTGTTATTGTTTTCTCGTGTTTTGACTAGGTTTTGCAGCAACCCTGGATGATGACAAACCTTGGTACTCCATTTTTCCCATTGACAATGAGGAGCTAGTATATGGACGCTGGGAGGACAATATCATTTGGGATGCTCAGGCCATGCCCCGGCTCTTGGAGCCTCCTGTTTTGACACTTGATCCCAATGATGAGAACCTCATTTTGGGTATGGTACTGGCTGGGTCAGTGTTTCTCCTCCATAATTGACAGCTTGCTCTGCTAATGTTGGGGGCAGGAGCAAATCAGAAGGGTTGGGAAGGTCAAGACTAGAAGCTTCTTGATAGCAGTTTGAGAGAGCAAAGTTGTGGTTGTCAGTTTCTAGTATTTGTGTATTGTTTAGGGAAAACTCATAAGATAGGAATGTTGGAAAGTAGTACCTTGTAGATGTCAGAAGTGTAGTTTGGTTGGAGTTGATTATGGACTGGAAGTGGTCTGGAGAAGGATGAGAAATCTGGTTAGGAATTGCAAAGGTGTCATTAGGAAAGGTGAATCTTAAGGGATAACAACTCCAGGGTGACTTTTGTTTCCTCAGAAATTCCAGATGAAAAGGAAGAGGCTACTTCTAACTCCCCCTCCAAGGAGAGTAAGAAGGAATCATCTCTGAAGAAGAGTCGAATTCTGTTAGGGAAAACGGGAGTCATCAAGGAGGAACCACAGCAGGTCTGTGAAGGGAAAAGGGGTTTGGTGTTTAGAAGAACAAAGAAAGGTAATGGAGAAGAGTAGTCTCACTAAGGTTTGATGATCTATCATTAGAACATGTCTCAGCCAGAAGTGAAAGATCCATGGAATCTCTCCAATGATGAATATTACTACCCTAAGCAACAGGGTCTTCGAGGCACCTTTGGAGGAAATATTATCCAGGTAAAAGTAGCATTTTTTCTGTGGTGAATGGGAACCACTGCTTTTTATGATGGAGGATATGGGTAAATCTTGCCTAGGCTGGAGTTTAATGTGAACCTTTGTATTTCTGTCTTAGCACTCAATTCCTGCTGTGGAATTGCGGCAGCCCTTCTTTCCCACCCACATGGGGCCCATTAAACTACGGCAGTTCCATCGCCCACCTCTAAAGAAGTACTCTTTTGGGGCACTATCTCAGCCAGGTCCCCACTCAGTCCAGCCCTTGCTAAAGCACATCAAAAAGAAGGCTAAGGTATGATTGAATCTTGGTTAGAAAAAAACAGCTATAAAAGACACTGGAGTACAAATGGGGGAGATGGACTGGATATTAGATGATACTAGGATATTACTTATTTTCTTAGATGTGATAGAATGTTACTGTGGTTATTTAGGAGAATATCCTTATTCTTGGGAGATGTATGTTAAAATGCGGTGAAGTACCATGATAACTGCAACTTTGAAAAGCGGTTAAGCAAAATCTATTGAGAGATAGTTACAGGTGAAACAAATATGGCAAAATATAAAGTTACATCTAAGTGGTGGGATAATAGGTGTTCATAGTTTTGACTTTATGTTTGAAAATTTTTGCAATGAAATTGGAAAAAAAAAAAGGCAAGTAAAAGTTCTTGATGTCTCAATGAACAACATCACTCTGTAATTATTGTCCTGTCAGTAGCTGTACTGTATTGTCTTTGTTCTCGGCAGATGAGAGAACAAGAGAGGCAAGCTTCAGGTGGTGGAGAGATGTTTTTCATGCGCACACCTCAGGACCTCACAGGCAAAGATGGAGATCTTATTCTTGCAGAATATAGTGAGGAAAATGGACCATTAATGATGCAGGTTGGCATGGCAACCAAGATTAAAAACTACTATAAGCGGGTGAGTCTGCTCAGAAAATCTTTGTTGTTAGTATAGCTGTAGTTAAATATCCAGTGATCATATGTGAACGTGTATTTTCTTATTTTATACTAGAAATTTATTGGGAGAAAGGAATGATATCCATTTTGCAGGTAGTACTATTAGTAGAATGCTGTGCTCATGGAATATTTTGTGTAGGCTTATTGATTATATTCTGGGATAGTAACTGGGTCTGCTGCATTCCTTATAGAAACCCGGAAAAGATCCCGGAGCCCCAGATTGTAAATATGGAGAAACTGTTTACTGCCATACATCTCCTTTTCTAGGCTCACTCCATCCTGGACAATTACTGCAGGTGAGGAATTATTTCCTGTTGTAACTCTGTCCTAAGGAAATTGACAGATGAGGAGCTAGTCAGCCCAAAAAGGACCAATTCTAGTTGATTGAGATACTGTTTATACATTAAGTATGGGAAAGAGCAATATAAACTAAAAATGATTATAATAGAAAAATTTTTTGCATCTTTTTATTGAAACTGGCTCCTTATTATGTTATTCAGTAAGTTAAATTTGAAATAGTTTTTTGAAAATACCTAGTGGTAAGAAGTCCAGAAACATCTGGGTGTCATAGGGAAGTCAACCTGGGATTAATAATTTACTATAGGGACTTCCCTGGTGGTCCAGTGGTTAAGACTTCACCTTCCAATGCAGGGGGTGCAGGTTCGATACCTGGTTGGGGAGCTAAGATCCCACATGCCTCGGGGCCAAAAAAACCAAAACAAAAAACAGAAGCAATATTGTAACAAATTTAATAAAGGCTTTAAAAATTGTCCACGTTTTAAACAAATCTTTAAAAAAATTTACGGTAGTTAATTTATGGATGTTTAATTTGTATGTGTAAGATGGGTATGTTTTGATTATATTAGTTGTGGTCACTTTGAGTATTGAACCACCCTGAACTGTGCTACTTACAGTCCCCAGCTGTAGTGAAATGGTTTTTTCCCCTCTTTGTTCTGATGGGTATAGAGATGCTCTTTGGTAACCTAGCTTTTACATATTTTGTTAAGGCAATGTACAGAGGTCCACAAATGATGTGAGGAAATCTTTAGCACTCTTCTACCTTGTTTCCCCCCCACACCCACCCCACTTCATTTCTCTTGGCAATCTTAACCATTTTACCTGCTCTTGTACCTACTTTATTCCATTGTTTCTATTGCTTATTCTCTCAAAGCATCTACAAAGCACATTGTTTTTTTATCCTTTACATCTGTAATCCATTTCCCACCATATTTTGAGTGTCACCTTCATACTGTTCCTGGAGTTCCTACCCCTGTAACTTTCTATTGAGATTTTCTTTTTTTTTTTTTTTTTTTTTTTTTGCGGTAAACGGGCCTCTCACTGTTGTGGCCTCTCCCGTTGCGGAGCACAGGCTCCGGACGCTCAGGCTCAGCGGCCATGGCTCACGGGCCCAGCCGCTCCGCGGCATGTGGGATCTTCCCGGACTGGGGCACGAACCCGTGTCCCCTGCATCGGCAGGCGGACTCTCAACCACTGCGCCACCAGGGAAGCCCTATTGAGATTTTCTACCAGTCCATCCCCTTCTTTTGTGGCTACTTTTGTAGTCTCTCAGAGAGATGCTTTTTTACCTTCCCCTGTAACTTTTTCACATTTAGAATTTTCTTTCCACACCTATCTATTGAAGATCCTCCCTCTTTCTACTTTTTTGATTTTTTTGAAAAGTCTTTCCTTAGAATCACAGCTTCTTGTGATAGTTGATCCTCATCTGGCTGCTACTTAAAGAAGCTCAAATGTTTCTGTCCTGCATGTTTAGTCTGTCTTTTCTAGCACACTTTCTAATTCATTAGTTGTTTTTGTTGTTTTATTTTTTTATTAATTTACTTAACAAATGTTTTGATCTCACATATTATGTCAAGGGCTATGCTAGGTCTAGGGTAATAGTATGGTACTTGTTAGTTTATAAAGTGATTTTCATATATAATCTTTATAGCAATCGTGTGAGGTATAGGCGTTTTAAATATCTCCATTTTGGAGATGAGGAAAATTAAGCTCATAGATACTAAGTAATTTATCTGACATCATACAGTGAGTAGCAGAGCCAGTGTCATCTGAATCCAAATTCTGTAGTTTTCCTACTACTGACTCTTAAAGGTAGCCAGTGGGTAAAAAATTATCTGTCTAATCCCATTTGATACTCCATGTTATAATTTGTTTACGTTATTCGATAGACCTTAGATGGCATAATGGGGATAGAGAGCAAACAAGCTTGATTTCCCTTTCTCATTAGTTTACTAAATTTCCAGGGTTTCTCTGTATATAACTTTTGTGTTTTTGTTTTTGTTAGGCATTTGAGAACAACCTTTTTCGTGCTCCAATTTATCTTCATAAGATGCCAGAAAGTGATTTCCTTATCATTCGCACAAGACAAGGTTACTATATTCGGGAATTAGTGGATATTTTTGTGGTTGGACAGCAGTGCCCCTTGTTTGAAGTTCCTGGGCCCAACTCCAAAAGGGCCAATACACATATCCGAGACTTTCTCCAGGTAAGAATGAGAGGATAGGGAGGGGCTCTGGGTGTACATAAAAGGATATGTGGACTTGGGCACACCAGGAAAGATCAAAACACATAGGGCATTAGCAGGGGAAGGGACCCTGGGGAGGACTTTTATCCTTACTTTGCCAAATAAAAAAAATACGGTTTGTTGGGCAGGTTTTTATTTACCGCCTGTTCTGGAAGAGTAAAGATCGGCCACGACGGATCCGAATGGAAGATATAAAAAAAGCCTTTCCTTCCCATTCAGAAAGCAGCATCCGGAAGAGGCTAAAGCTCTGCGCTGACTTCAAACGCACAGGTCATCAGTTGTGACTGATTATATGTCCTCTCTGCCTCTCTCCAAGAAAGGAATTACGGCTTCCAGTTAAAAGGATAAACATACAGTTAGTAAAGTAGAAAAAAGTAATAAAGTCATCAAAAGGAGGTAGCAAATCTTCTAATTATGGAGGCTCTGATTACTATTTAATTTTTTTTTTTTTTTTTTTTTTGCTATTTAATCTTGCCTGTCAGGAAATTCAGTGTGATTGTTGGATGTCTTACATGAAATATAGGAAACCTAGCAGCAGGGCTTTTCTTTGCCGGACAGTCAGGCTAACTGTGGCTAGGCCTGATACCTTCTGGGACATTGCCTAGTTCAGTCTTGTTTTGCTATCCCTGTTGCTGTCAATGAAAGGGCCTTTGGAATTCAGAATGGTCTCATTTTCTCTATCTTTTCTAGGCATGGACTCAAACTGGTGGGTGCTGAAGTCTGATTTTCGTTTACCAACTGAGGAGGAGATCAGGGCTATGGTGTCTCCAGAGCAGTGCTGCGCTTATTATAGCATGATAGCAGCAGAGCAGCGGCTGAAGGTGAACACCTTCCTCTTAGGCACTACTTATGCCTATGGGTTTTTTTCAGAGAGATGAGGGTGAAGACTTTTCTCACTGGCTTACAAATGATGATTACTAGATTATTACCAACTATTTATAAAGTCACACTGTATGGTGTACTCTGTGTACATCAGTTCTGGGGTAAACTGCATTGTAGCTACATACCAGTGGGAAGGCTTAGTGAGGGACTTAGGGCATATTGTTTTGCTTTGAAAATGGTTGCTCATTCATTTGGGTGGTGGTTTTAATCACTGTTCTTTGTAAGACAGGTGTGTTAGCAGGAAAAGTACTTCTTAGTTGTTTGCCATAGCCTTCCAGGTGGGCAGAGATGATGATGGTGCTGGACATGTGGTTTAGAGAAGCATAATGTCCTTCTGAGGCCAAAATAGGAAAGGTCTAGCTGGGGTGAGATAGCACAACTCTGTCCCATTGAGTTAATAAGCATCTCTATTCCTCTTCCTAACGGGCCTTAACTATTCACATGTATTAGCCTAAGGATGTAGAATGGTGATAGGTACGCCTAAGACTTTACAGAATCCATTCTCTACGCAAAATGGGCTTTGGTGTTCTGTACTTGGTATTCAGTGAAACTTGTGCTTTGTCTTATGCATGGATTTGTCCTCTTCCAGGATGCTGGCTATGGTGAGAAGTCCTTTTTTGCTCCAGAAGAGGAAAATGAGGAAGATTTCCAGATGAAGATTGATGATGAGGTATGGCTTTAATCTTTATTGGTACATCCCATTTATCCTTTTTTTTAAAAAAAAAAACAGCTTTATTGAGATGATTGACATACAATAAACGTCACGTATTTAAAGTGTACTATTTGGTACATTTCATTGTATGTTTATACCTGTGAAATTGTTGTGACAAGATAATGAGTGTATCTGTCACCCCCACAAGTTTCTTAGTGCCTCTTTGAAATCCCTTTCTCCATTCTCCTCCCTTCTCTCTACCCTCCCTGTCCCTCCTTGACAACCACTGATGTGCTTCCCGTCACTATAGATGAGTTTGCACTTTTTAGAATTTTAGGTAAATGGAATCGTACAGTTACATGTACTCTTTTTTTTAATACATGTAACACAAAATTTACCATCTTAACCTTTAAGTGTGTATTCAGTAGTGTTAAAGTACATTCACATTGTTATACAACCAATCTCCAGAACTCTTTTCATCTTGTAAAACTGAAACTATTACCCATTAAACAGTAATTCACCGTTTTTCCCTCCCTCAGCCCCTGGCAACCACCATTTTACTTTCTGTCCCTATGAATTCCCTATGAATTTTACTACTTCAGGTATTTCACCTAAGTGGAATCATACAGTATTTTTTTTTAACATCTTTATTGGGGTATAATTGCTTTACAATGGTGTGCTAGTTTCTGCTTTATAACAAAGTGAATCAGCTATACACATACATACGTTCCCATATCTCCTCCTTCTTACGTCTCCCTCCCTCGCACCCTCCCTATCCTACCCCTCCAGGTGGTCACAAAGCACCGAGCCGATCTCCCTGTGCCATGTGGCTGCTTCCCACCAGCTATCTACCTTACGTTTGTTAGTGTATGTATGTCCATGCCTCTCTCTCGCCCTGTCACAGCTCACCCTTCCCCCTCCCCATATCCTCAAGTCCGTTCTCCAGTAGGTCTGTGTCTTTATTCTTGTCTTACCCCTAGGTTCTTTGTGACATTTTTATTTTTCTTAACTTCCATATATATGTGTTAGCATACGGGATTTGTCTTTCTCTTTCTGACTTACTTCACTCTGTATGACAGACTCTAGGTCTATTCACCTCATTACAAATAGCTCAATTTCGTTTCTTTTTAGGGCTGAGTAATACTCCATTGTATGTATGTGCCACTTCTTCTTTATCCATTCATCTGTCGATGGACACTTAGGGTGCTTCCATGTCCTGGCTATTGTAAATAGAGCTGCAGTGAACATTCTGATACATGACTCTTTTTGAATTATGGTTTTCTCAGGGTATATGCCCAGTGGTGGGATTGCTGGGTCATATGGTAGTTCTATTTGTAGTTTTTTAAGGAACCTCCATACTGTTCTCCATAGTGGCTGAATCAATTCACATTCCCACCAGCAGTGAACAAGTGTTCCCTTTTGTCCACACCCTCTTCAGCATTTATTGTTTCTAGACTTTTTGATGATGGCCATTCTCACTGGTGTGAGATGATACCTCATTGTACTTTTGATTTGCATTTCTCTAATGATTAATGATGTTGAGCATTCTTTCATGTGTTTGTTGGCAGTCTGTATATCTTCTTTGGAGAAATGTCTATTTAGGTCTTCTGCCCATTTTTGGATTGGGGTGTTTTTTTGTTATTGAGCTGCATGAGCTGCTGGTAAATTTTGGAAATTAATCCTTCGTCAGTTGCTTCATTTGCAAATATTTTCTCCCATTCTGAAGGTTGTCTTTTGCTCGTTTATGGTTTCCTTTGCTGTGTAAAAGCTTTGAAGTTTCATTAGGTCCCATTTGTTTATTTTTGTTTTTATTTCCCTTTCTCTAGGAGGTGGGTCCAAAAGGATCTTGCTGCGATTTATGTCACAGAGTGTTCTGCCTATGTTTTCCTCTAAGAGTTTGATAGTTTCTGGCCGTTCATTTAGGTCTTTAGTCCATTTTGAGCTTATTTTTGTGTATGGTGTTAGGGAGTGGTCTCATCTCATACTTTCACATGTACCTGTCCAGTTTTCCCAGCACCACTTATTGAAGAGGCTGTCCTTTCTCCACTGTACATTCTTGCCTCCTTTATCAAAGATAAGGTGACCATATGTGCATGGGTTTATCTCTGGGCTTTCTATCCTGTTGCATTGATCTATCTTTCTGTTTCTGTGCCAGTACCATACTGTCTTGATTACTGTAGCTTTGTAGCATAGTCTGAAGTCAGGGAGCCTGATTCCTCCAGCTCCGTTTTTCGTTCCCAAGATTGCTTTGGCTATTCAGGGTCTTCTGTGTTTCCATACAAATTGTGAAATTTTTTGTTCTAGTTCTGTGAAAAATGCCAGTGGTACTTTGATAGGGATTGCATTGAATCTGTAGATTGCTTTGGGTAGTAGAGTCATTTTCACAATGTTGATTCTTCCAATCCAAGAACATGGTATATCTCTCCATCTATTTGTATCATCTTTAATTTCTTTCATCAGCGTCTTATAATTTTCTGCATACAGGTGTTTTGTCTCCTTAGGTAGGTTTATTCCTAGATATTTTATTCTTTTGGTTGCAGTGGTAAATGGGAGTGTTTTCTTGATTTCACTTTCAGATTTTTCATCATTAGTGTATAGGAATGCCAGAGTTTTCTGTGCATTAATTTTGTATGCTGCTACTTTATCAAATTCATTGATTAGCCCTAGTAGTTTTCTGGAAGCATCTTTAGGATTCCCTATGTATAGTATCATGTCTACTGCAAACAGTGACAGCTTTACTTTTTCTTTTCCGATTTGGATTCCTTTTATTTCCTTTGCTTCTCTGATTGTTGTGGCTAAAACTTCCAAAACTATGTTTAATAAGAGTGGTGAGAGTGGGCAACCTTGTCTTGTTCCTGATCTTAGTGGAAATGCTTTCAGTTTTTCACCATTGAGGATGATGTTGGCTGTGGGCTTGTCATATATGGCCTTTATTATGTTGAGGAATGTTCCCTCTACGCCTACTTTTCTGCAGGGTTTTTATCATAAATGGGTGTTGAATTTTGTCAGAAGCTTTCTCTGCATCTATTGAGATGATCATGTGGTTTTTCTCCTTCAATTTGTTAATATGGTTTATCACATTGATAGATTTGCGTATATTGAAGAATCCTTGCTTTCTTGGAATAAACCCCACTTGATCATGGTGTATGATCCTTTTAATGTGCTGTTGGATTCTGTTTGCTAGTATTTTGTTGAGGATTTTTGCATCTATGTTCATCAGTGATAACTGGTCTGTAGTTTTCTTTCTTTGTGACATCCTTGTCTGGTTTTGGTATCAAGGTGATGGTGGCTTCGTAGAAGGAATTTGGGAGTGTTCCTCCCTCTGCTATATTTTGGAAGAGTTTGAGAAGGATAGGTGTTAGCTCTTCTCTAAACGTTTGATAGAATTCACCTGTGAAGCCATCTGGTCCTGGGCTTTTGTTTGTTGGAAGATTTTTAATCACAGTTTCAATTTCAGTGCTTGTGATTGGTCTGTTCATATTTTCTATTTCTTCCTGATTCAGTCTTGGCAGGTTGTGCATTTCTAAGAATTTGTCCCATTTCTTCCAGGTTGTCCATTTTTTTGGCATAGAGTTGCTTGTAGTAATCTCTCATAATCTTTTTTGTTTCTGTGGTGTCAGTTGTTATTCTCCTTTTTCATTTCTATTTCTATTGATTTGAGTCTTCTGCCTTTTTTTCTTGATGAGTCTTGCTAATGTTTTATCTATTTTGTTTATCTTCTCAAAGAACCAGCTTTTAGTTTTACTGATCTCTGCTTTCGTTTCCTTCATTTCTTTTTCATTTATTTCTGATCTGATTTTTATGGTTTCTTTCCTTCTGCTAACTTTGGGGTATTTTTGTTCTTCTTTCTCTAATTGCTTGAGGTGCAAGGTTTGGTTGTTTATTTGAGATATTTCCTGTTTCTTAAGGTGGGCTTGTATTGCTGTAAACTTCCCTCTTAGAACTGATTTTGCTGCATCCCATAGGTTTGGGGTCGTTGTGTGTCCACTGTCATTTGTTTCTAGGTATTTTTTAATTTCCTCTTTGATTTCTTCAGTGATCACTTCGTTATAAAGTAGTGTATTGTTTAGCCTCCATGTGTTAGTATTTTTTACCGATCTTTTCCTGTAATTGATATCTTGTCTCATGGCATTGTGGTCGGAAAAGATACTTGATACAATTTCAATTTTCTTAAATTTACCAAGGCTTGATTTGTGACCCAAGAGATGCTCTATCCTGGAGAATGTTCCATGAGCACTTGAGAAGAATGTGTATTCTGTTGTTTTTGGATGGAGTGTCCTATAAATATCAATTAAGTCCATCTTGTTTAATGTATCATTTAAAGCTTGTGTTTCCTTATTTATTTTCATTTTGCATGATCTGTCCATGGGTGAAAGTGGGGTGTTAAAGTCCCCTACTATGAATGTGTTACTGTCGATTTCCCCTTTTCTGGCTCTTAGTATTTGCCTTAATGTATTGAGGTGCTCCTATGTTGGGTGCATAAATATTTACAATTGTTATATCATCTTCTTGGGTCGATCCCTTGATCATTATGTAGTGTCCTTCTTTGTCTCTTCTAATAGTCTTTATTTTAAAGTCTGTCTGATATGAGAATTGCTACTCCAGCTTTCTTTTGGTTTCCATTTGCATGGAATATCTTTTTCCATCCCTTTACTTTCAGTCTGTATGTGTCTCTAGGTCTGAAGTGGGTCTCTTGTAGACAGCATATATATGGGTCTTGTTTTTGTATCCATTCAGCCAATCTGTGTCTTTTGGTGAGAGCATGTAGTCCATTTACATTTAAGGTAATTATCGATATGTATGTTCCTATTCCCATTTTCTAAATTGTTTTGGGTTCCTTATTGTAGGTCTTTTCCTTCTCTTGTGTTTCTTGCCTAGAGTAGTTCCTTTAGCATTTGTTTTAAAGCTGGTTTGGTGGTGCTGAACTCTCTCAGCTTTTGCTTGTCTGTAAAGGTTTTCATTTCTCCATCAAATCTGAATGAGATCCTTGCTGGGTAGAGTAATCTTGGTTGCAGATTTTTGTCCTTCATCACTTTCAGTATGTCCTGCCACTCCCTTCTGGCTTGCAGAGTTTCCCTTGTGTGTTATTTGTTGTTTTTCCCTTGCTGCTTTTAATATGCTTTCTTTGAATTTAATTTTTGACAGTTTGATTAATATGTGTCTTGGTGTATTTCTCCTTGGATTTATCCTGTATGGGACTCTGTGCTTCCTGGACTATTTCCTTTTCCATATTAGGGAAGTTTTCAACTATAATCTCTTCAAATATTTTCTCAGTCCCTTTCTTTTTCTCTTCTTCTGGCACCCCTATAATCCGGATGTTGCTGCGTTTAATGCTGTCCCAGAGGTCTCTGAGACTGTCCTCAGTTCTTTGCATTCTTTTTTCTTTATTCTGCTCTGCAGTAGTTATTTCCACTATTTTATCTTCCAGGTCACTTATCCGTTCTTCTGCCTCAGTTATTCTGCTATTGATCCCATCTAGAGTATTTTTCATTTCATTTATTGTGTTGTTCATGGTTGCTTGTTTCATCTTTAGTTCTTCTAGGTCCTTGTTAAATGTTTCTTGCATTTTGTCCATTCTATTTCCAAGATTTTGGATCATCTTTAATATCATTATTCTGAATTCTTTTTCAGGTAGACTGCCTATTTCCTCTTCATTTGTTAGGTCTGGTGGGTTTTTATCTTGCTCCTTCATCTGCTGTGTGTTTTTCTGTCTTCTCATTTTGCTTATCTTACTGTGTTTGGGGTCTCCTTTTTGCAGGCTGCAGGTTCGTAGTTCCTGTTGTTTTTGATGACTGTCTCCAGTGGCTAAGGTTGGTTCAGTGGGTTGTGTAGGCTTCCTGGTGGAGGGGACTAGTGCCTGTGTTCTGGTGGATGAGGCTGGATCTTGTTTCTCTAGTGGGCAGGTCCACGTCTGGTGGTGTGTTTTGGGGTGACTGTGGACTTATTGTGATTTTAGGCAGCCTCTCTGCTAATGGGTTGTGTTGTGTTCCTGTTTTGCTAGTTGTTTGGTGTAGGTTGTCCAGCACTGTAGCTTGCTGGTCATTGAGTGAAGCTGGGTGCTGGTGTTGAGATGGAGATCTCTGGGAGATTTTCACTGTTTGATATTATGTGGAGCTGGGAAGGTCTCTTGTTGACCAGTGTCGTGAAGTTGGCTCTCCCACCTGAGAGGCACAGCACTGAGTCCTGGTTGCAGCACCAAGAGCCTTTCACCCATATGGCTCAGAGTAAAAGGGAGAAAAAGTAGAGAGAGAATTAGTAGAGGTAGGAAGAAAGAAAGGAAGGAGGGAGGGAGGGAGGGAGGGAGGGAGAGAAGGAAGGAAGGAAGAAAGGAAAGAGGGAAAGCAAGGAGGGAGGGAGGAAGGAGGGAAGGAAAGAAAAAAGAAAGCAAGAAGATACAGTAAAATAAAATAAAGTATAATAAAGTTATTAAATTAAAAAATAATTATTTAGGGAAAAAAAAGGGACGGATAGAACCTTAGGACAAATGTTGGAAGCAAAGTTATACAGACAAAATCTTACACAGAAGCATACACATACACCCTCCCCAAAAGAGGTGAAGGGTAAAAAATCATAAATCTTGCTCTCAAGGTCCACCTCCTCGATTTGGGATGATTCGTTGTCTAAAGGAGGGAAGGAAGGAAGGAAGGAAGGAAAGAACGAACGAGAAAAAGAAGGTAAGGTGTAATAAAGTTACTAAAATTAATTATTAAGAAAAAAAATTTTAAAAAGACATGGACGGATAGAACCTTAGGACAAGTGGTGGAAGCAAAGCTATACAGATAAATTCTCACAGAGAAGCATACACATACACACTCACAAAGAGAAAAAGGGGAAAAAATCATAAATCTTGCTCTCAAGGTTCACCTCCTCCATATGGGATGATTCGTTGTCTAAAGGAGGGAAGGAAGGAAGGAAAGAAACGAGCGAAAGAAGGTAAGGTATAATAAAGTTATTAAAGTTAATTATTAAGAAAAAATTTTAAAAAACGGACGGATTGAACCCTAGGACAAGTGGTGGAAGCAAAGCTATACAGATAAATTCTCACACAGAAGCATACACATACACACTCACAAAAAGAGAAAAAGGGGAAAAAATCATAAATCTCGCTCTCGAAGTCCACCTCCTCAATTTGGGATGATTTGTTGTCTATTCATGTATTCCACAGATGCAGGGTACATCAAGTTGATTGTGGAGCTTTAATCCGCTGCTTCTGAGGCTGCTGGGAGAGATTTCCCTTTCTCTTCCTTGTTCTCACAGCTCCCAGGGGCTCAGCTTTGGATTTGGCCCCGCCTCTACATGTAGGTCGCTGGAGGGCGTCTGTTTTTTGCTCAGACAGGATGGGGTTAAAGGAGCCGCTGATTTGGGGGCTCTGGCTCACTCAGGCTGGGGGGAGGGAGGGGCGCGGAGTGCGGGGCGAGCCTGCGGCGGCAGAGGCCTACGTGACGTTGCACCAGCCTGAGGCCCGCTGTGCGTTCTCCCGGGGAAGTTGTCCTTGGATCCCGGGAACCTGGCAGTGGCGGGCTGCACACGCTCCCCGGAAGGGAGGTGTGGAGAGTGACCTGTGCTCGCACATGGGCCCCTTGGTGGCGGCAGCAGCAGCCTTAGCATCTCCCGCCCGTCCCTGGAGTCCGCGCTTTTAGCCGCGGCTCACGCCCGTCTCTGGGGTCTGCATTTTTACCCGCGGCTCACGCCCGTCTCTGTAGTTCCTTTAAGCAGCGCTCCTAAACCCCTCTCCGCGTTCGCTGGGAAACAAAGAGGGAAGAAAAAGTTTCTTGCCTCCCTCCCGGCTAGCTGTGGTGCACTAACCCCTTCAGGCTGTGTTCACGCTGTCAACCCCAGTCCTCTCCCTGCGCTCTGAGCAAAGCCCGAGCCTCAGCTCGCAGCAGCCCCGCCCACCCCGGAGGGTGAGCAGAGAAGCCTCTGGGGTGCTGAGTGCCGGTCGGCACCGATCCTCTGTGTGGGCATCTCCCCGCTTTGCCCTCCGCACCCCTGTTGCAGTGCTCTCCTCCGCAGCTCTGAAGCTCCCCCCTCCGCCACCCGCAGTCTCCGCCCACGAAGGGGCTTCCTAGTGTGTGGAAATGTTTCCTCCTTCACAGCTCCCTCCTACTGGTGCAGGTCCCGTCCCTATTCTTTTGTCTCTTTTTTCTTTTTTCTTTTGCCTTACCCAGGTACATGGGGGAGTTTCTTGCCTTTTGGGAGGTCTGAGGTCTTCTGCCAGCATTCAGTAGGTGTTGTGTAGGAGTCGCTCCACGTGTAGATGTATTTCTGGTGTATCTGGGGAGGAAGGTGATCTCCGCGTCTTACTCTTCCACCATTTTCTCCTCTGCCTCAGTATTTGTTTTTATATCACTGATTTATTTCATCTGGGATAAATATTCTTAAGGTTCATTCAGGTTGTAGCATATGTCAGAATTTCCTTCCTTTTTTTTTTTTTTTTTTTAGAGTTTTTGTTTTGTTTTTTATCGTCTGAGGCTGTGTTGGGTCTTTGTTGCTGCACGCGGGCTTTCTCTAGTTGTGGCGAGCGGGGGCTACTCTTTGTTGCGGAGAGCGGGCTTCTCATTGCAGTGGCTTCTTTTGTTGCAGAGCACGGGATCTAGGCGCGCGGGCTTCAGTAGTTGTGGCGCATGGGCTCTAGAGCGCAGGCTCAGTAGTTGTGGTGCACGGGCTTAGTTGCTCCATGGCATGTGGGATCTTCCCGGACCAGGGCTCGAACCCGTGTCCCCTGCATTGGCAGGCAGATTCTTAACCACTGCGCCACCAGGGAAGCCCTTTCTTCCTTTTTAAGGCTGAATAATATTCTGTGATATATATACACACATACACGTATACCATGGAATATTATTTTGATTATCCATTCATCCATTGATGGACATTTGCATTGTTTCCACCTCTTAGCTGTTGTGAATAGTGCTGCTATGAACATGGGTGTGCAGGTATCTCTTCAAGACCTTACTTTCAATTCTTTTGCATATATACCCAGTAATGGAATTATTGGATCATATGGTAATTCTATTTTTATCAGTAGTTTTTTCAGGAACCTCCATAATGTGTTTCAGAGCATCTGCACTGTTTTACATTCCTATAAATGGTGTATAAGAGTTCCAACATCTCCACTCTTTCGTCAGCATTTATTTATTGTTTTTTTGATAAGTAGCTATGTCAGTGGGTGTGAGGTGGTATCTTAGTGTGGTTTTGATTTGCATTTTGTTGATGATTAGTGTCTTTTCATGTGCTTGTTGGCCGTTTGTATGCCTTATTTTGAGAAATGTCTGTTCAAGCCCTTTGCCCATTTTTTGTTTGTTTGTTTTTTTGGCGGTATGAGGGCCTCTCACTGTTGTGGCCTCTCCCCGTTGAGGAGCACAGGCTCCAGACGTGCAGGCTCAGCGGCCATGGCTCACGGGCCTAGCTGCTCTGCGGCATGTGGGATCTTCCCGGATTGGGGCACAAACCCATGTCCCCTGCATCGGCAGGCGGACTCTCAACCACTGTGCCACCAGGGAAGCCCCTTTTGCCCATTTTTGAATTGTGTTGTTTGCTTTTTGCGGTTGAGTTGCAGGAGTTTATATATTCTGGGTATTAACCTCTTTTCAGATATATGTTATGCAAATATTTTCTCCCATTCCATAGGTTGCCTTTCGCTCCGTTGTGTCCTTTGTTGCTGAGAAATTTTAAATTTTGATGTAGTCCAGTTTACCTAATTTTACTTTTGTCACTTGTGCTTTTGGTTCCATATCCAGGAGATCATTGCCAAATCCAGTGTCGGGAAGCTTTTCCCCTGTTTTTTCTTCTAAGAGTTTTACATTGTTAGTTCTTACACTTCAGTGTTTGTCCCATTTTGAGTTAATTTTTGTATATGGCGTAAAGTAAAGGTCCACCTTCGTTATTTTGTACGTGGGTGTTCTATTTTCCCAGCACCATTTGTTGAAAGTATAAATTTTTTCTTGTCTGTGTTCTTCACTCTAATTATGTTGAGATTCATCCAGGTGGTTGTGTGTATTAATAGTTTGTTCCTTTTATTGCTGCGTAGTATACTACAGTATGGATGTACCACAGTTTGTTTAATCATCTGTCAAAGGCCATTTTGGTTGTTCCCAGTTTTGGGCTATTATGAATAAAGCTGCTTTAAATATCCATGTATAAATCTTTATATGGACATACATTTTTTTTGGGGGGGTAAATACCTAGAAGTGAAATTGCTGGGTTGTGTGGTAACTCTGTTTTACCTTTGGAGGAACTGCCAGACTTTTCCACAGTGGCTGCACCATCTACATTCCTACTAGCAGTGTATGAGGGTTCCAGTTTTCCAACATCCTTATCAACACTTGTTATTTTCTATTTATTATTATTACTCTTATTATTGCTCTCCTATAGTGGGTGTGAAGTGGTCTGTCATTGCAGTTTTAATTTGCATTTCCCTGATAGCTAAAGATGTTGAGCATCTTTCTATGTGCTTATTTATCATCCAGTTATCTTCTTTGGTGGAGGGTCTGTATCTCTTTTGCCCATTTTTATTTTTAATTAGTTGTTTGTTTTCTTCTAAAGTTTTGAGAGTTCTTTATGTATTCTAGGTCCGAGTTCCTTATCAGGTATGTGATTTACAAAGATTTTTCTTCCAATCTGAGGCTTGTGTTTTAATTGTCTTAGCAGTGTCTTATGAAGAGCTGAAGTCTAACTTGTAAATCTTCTCCTTTGTTGCTTGTGGTTTTGGTGTTATATGTAAGGTATTTTAATCTAACTCAGGGTTGCAAAGTTTTTTTCTTATATTTTCTTCTAAAGGTTTTATTGTTTTAGATCTTATGGTTAGATCCATTTTGAGTTAATTTTTGTTTAGGGTGCAAGGTGTAGGTTAAGGTTCTTTTTTTTTTTTTTTTTTTTTTTTTGTGGTACACAGGCCTCTCACTGTTGTGGCCTCTCCCGTTGTGGAGCACAGGCTCCAGACGCACAGGCCCAGCAGCCATGGCTCACGGGCCTAGCCGCTCCGCGGCATGTGGGATCTTCCCAGACCGGGGCACGAACCCGTGTCCCCTGCATTGGCAGGCAGACTTTCAACCACTGCGCCACCAGGGAAGCCCTAAGGTTCATTTTTCTTTGCATATGAATGTCCAGTTATTCTAGTACCCTTTATCAAAAAATTAAATGATCTTTTAAAACAAAAATTTGGTCATATCACTCTCTTGCCCAAAGACTTCCTTTGGGTCCTCACTTCTTTTAGGAAGAAATCCTTAACATGATTCATAAGGCTTTACATGATTTTGGTCTTGTATTGTAATACAACTCTCACCTCCTCTCATCTGTCACTGCCCATCTTATACTCTAAGCTCCAAACATACTGAAGTTCTTTCAGTTCCCTTAATTTCTTTCTGCTGTCTTCTGGGATTTTGCAACTGCTCTTCCTTCTGCCTAGAATGTTTTCTCTCCACTCCTCTGTCATCTGACCTTCATCTACAAGTTATATATATTCTCCTGGAAGCTTTCCCCAACTCTGGCCCTCACTCCCACCCTTCATTCAGATTGGATCACCATCCATTCCTTCTTTGTGTACATACAACACTTTTTACTTTCCTATCATGGCACTGATTATGCAGTATTGAATTTGTTGGTTTATTTGTCTGTCCCTCACTAATATGAGGTCCTTGAGAAAGTAGTGCTTGACATGTGGTAGGTATTCCATAAATATTTGTTAAATGAGTGAATGATTGTCAGTGAGGTCAGGCAGAGTGACTAAAGAAGCATTGTTGTACTATTCTTTTGAGGTTGGAGTTAACAATGAGTGTATGTCTAAGAATTTCCAAAATTAAAGATTCTGTTGAATGGCCTTCAAGATTGAATTTCAAGTAGAGAATTGGTCTCTTTCTAGCTAATAATTTATACTCTTGACTGGTCTGTTTGGACAAGCACATTCCCCTTGTCTTAACTGCCTGATTATTTAATGGGGTCGATGAACACTATTCAGGGTCCCAGGAGAGGACAGGCCTTTTTGACCAAACCAGTGGCAGAGGTAGAATGCACTTTAATTTATTGCTACTGGGATTGGGGCCAGTGCTTTTGTAAAGCATGCTTATCATCTAATTGTGAGAGTCATTCTGAAGAAGGCGTTTGAGCAATTGGACAATCAGATTTGATCATCAATCTAACTTAACTCTTTGAGCATCGTGAGGGTGGGGGGAACACTGTCTTTGAGAACTCTCAGTCAAACCCAAGGGATATGGGGCTGAAGGTACCACTGTTCAACATATTCCTACTTATACTGACTGAGATCTTGGCCTCTATTTATTATCACGATTTAAGTACCATAGGAAAGAGCAGCAGGCTGAGTACTGGGCAGCTTTATGTAACTATTGATCTCTGTGGGCAGTTAAAGGAAGCATCAAATTGTACATTATTGTAATTATCCCCACCTTCTAAGTATGGCTAGACATAGAGCAAAAGTTTCCCACCACCCTTTGAATCTTTTTCTGTACCTCAGGTTCGCACTGCTCCTTGGAACACCACAAGGGCCTTCATTGCTGCCATGAAGGGCAAGTGTCTCCTGGAGGTGACTGGGGTGGCAGATCCCACAGGGTGTGGTGAAGGATTCTCCTATGTGAAGATTCCAAACAAACCAACACAGCAGAAGGTGAGACTGTCTGAATTTCTAGAGGTTAAAAATCAAGGGAGGAAGAAATAGAGGTTAAGGAATGGAGATGAATGGGTGAGGATCTGGAACACCATTAAAATGTTGACAGGATGACTTAAATGCCTACTATAAAGAGTTTTACTAGTATTCTCTCTTGTTTTGTTTCTGAGGTAGGATGATAAGGAGCCTCAGCCAGTGAAGAAGACAGTGACAGGAACAGATGCAGACCTCCGTCGCCTGTCACTGAAAAATGCCAAGCAACTTCTACGTAAATTTGGCGTGCCTGAGGAAGAGGTGGGTGTGGAAGAGAAAGACTTACCGGCTCCTAGGGGCTTTGTATAGAGAGGGAGAAACTTGGAGGCAGATGTTAGGAACTAATCTGGAGAATTTTGTAGGGTAGGTTGTGGTAAACTGGATCTAAGATACTTTTTCAGGAGTTAGCTTTCCCAAAGCTATCTGTTTAACCTGCTTTGGGTGATTTCATTGTTGTGTTTTTTGTTTGTTTGGTTTTTTTTTTTTTGGTCTAACTCTCTAACCGTGTACCCTGGTTTGTCCTTTGAAATCCCTGAATGATTTGTGTGTGTCTCTTGTAGATTAAAAAGTTGTCCCGCTGGGAAGTGATCGATGTAGTACGCACAATGTCAACAGAACAGGCCCGCTCTGGAGAGGGGCCCATGAGTAAATTTGCCCGTGGATCAAGGTTTTCTGTCGCTGAGCATCAAGAGCGTTACAAAGAGGAATGTCAGCGCATCTTTGACCTGCAGAACAAGTGTGTTGTTTTAGTGCTGTAGAAAATCCAGGCTGGAAAGGGGAGGGGTCCCAGACATTATTTTATAGTGAAGAGAAGGTCACCTAATAAAGTGACTAGTGGTCAGGTATCTGAGATTTCAGGGTGGTGTCTATTCATAATACTGCTAGAGTACCTACTCCCTTCAAAGCAGCTTGGCAAAGGTTTTGAATGGCAAGAACTGCTAGGTTCCATGGCAACTTTTGTGGCCTGCTTGGGCCTGGCAGCCATTACAGTGGTGATGGGCAACAGTAGGCTTAGTGGTTAGAGGATGGTAATGCTCTATTTAAAATGACCAATGTACTGATTTGTTTCTCAGGCTTTTTCCAGGAATTGTGAAAGAGTTGCAGTACTATTTCATATTTTGAACTTGCCTTGTGACTAAATTTCTGGGAAAACTTCGTAGAGCTTCTCTGTTCAGGGTCCCATGTCTTAGTGGATTTTGAATATTTTTTTAAGGTTGATTTCTCAATTTCATACTCTTGCCTAAACTAAAACTGTATTTCTTCAGTTGTTTCCACACGTTTATGTTTCCCTCTTCTTAACATTGTTTTTTCTTTTTAGGGTTTTGTCATCAACTGAAATCTTATCAACTGACACAGATAGCAGCTCAGCTGAAGACAGTGACTTTGAGGAGATGGGAAAGAACATCGAGAACATGTTGCAGAATAAGAAAACCAGCTCTCAGCTGTCACGTGAGCGGGAGGAGCAGGAGCGGAAGGAACTGCAGCGGATGCTACTGGGTGAGGGTAGTGACTTCACAGACAGACAAGAAAAAGAAAGATGAAGAAAGTGTAAATAACCACGCTAATAACTGAGGTAGAGCTGGAGGCAGAAGTAGTAGGGGACGAGTGTAGAAAAGCCTATAGAAGAGGTAGAGAGATTCTGCAAACAGGACTGTAGGTTTGTCTGTGGGGCACAAATTGAAGAGATGTTGCCAGTCCACTATGGCCTCTGTCTGTATTAGGCCTGGCCAAGCCAGGGCTATCCGTGCTGTACATCAGTTGAGTTTTCTGGGCATTCATCCTAGAGGGTAAGAGTTTTTAATACAGAATCTGTGGATGAATTGGGGGATTGTTAATGAACCCTCTGAAATCACATGTACAATTCTGTGCAAATGTGCCTTTTCTGAGAAGATCCATGGCTTTCAGAAGATTCTTAAAGGAGTCTTAGACCCTAAAAAGTTTAAAATCACCAACCCAAAATTGCGTAAGTTGACGGTGGGATGAGAAAGGCCTAAATTGGTTTGGGATCTGGTCACTGGGAATGAAAAGAGGAGAAAAATGAAAGGGACCTTAAGATTTCACTCTTGCTTGCTAGAAAGATGGTGGTACCATTGATTAAAGTAGTAAATTTCAGAAAGAGAAGCAGGTTTAAGAAGGAAAGGTGTAATATGTGGTGTTTGAGGTCCCCATGATACTCCCAGTATAGATGTCAAGCAGGCAATTGAAAACTTGGTTGTAGATACTGAGAGGGAGGATAAAGGCTGAAGATGAAGGTTTAAATGACTATTTTCACTCACAGTAGTCTTTCCTTTGTTTCCTCCCTGTGAAAGCTTTGTGTAATTCTGTTGTTCTGGCTACTTTGTGAAGATGTGATAAAGCCTTTCCTCGAGTGTGGTCCTGGACCAGCAGTATCTACATCACATGGGAGCTTGTTAGAAATGCAGCATCTCAGGTCTCACCCCAAACCTACTGAATTAGAATCTATTTTAACAAGATCCTCAGATGATTCCTATTCGTTCATATTAAAAGTTTGAGAAGCGTACGCTAGGCCTTGAGACTCTGGAATTTTTCTGTGGTGCCATCTTTTTTTTTTTTTTGCGGTACGTGGGCCTCTCACTGTTGTGGCCTCTCCTGTTGCGAAGCACAGGCTCCAGACGCGCAGGCCCAGCGGCCATGGCTCACGGGCCCAGCCGCTCCGCGGCATGCGGGATCTTCCCAGACCGGGGCACGAACCCGTGTCCTCTGCATCGGCAGGCGGACTCTCAACCATTGCGCCACCAGGGAAGCCCTGTGGTGCCATCTTTTTCCCCTGGGTGCTTTTCTGTAATGTGACCATCAACTGCTTCCTGCTTGGACTTTATTCTTGTGCTGTTGTTCAGAGGAATCAGAATACAGCTACTGCTCTTCTGTCCTCTATATAACAAACGTGTTTTTTGAGATCCTTTCAGAACTTTCTGTACTTACAAAAATGGTAACTCTGACAGTGGTAAAATGAAGTCAGGAAAGGACAACTCAGTGTATTCTTGGGGCTGGTGGTGACTGATGCTTTCTGTAGAAACATAGTTCTGTGGCATGTTGAGCTTCAGGGTTGCCCCTCAGCCCCAAGAAAATGGCCATTTGGGTGGTAGGGGGAATTTGTGGAAATCTTTTTCTGCCTTGCAGCAGCAGGCTCAGCAGCATCAGGAAACAATCACAGAGATGATGACACAGCTTCTGTGACTAGCCTTAACTCTTCTGCCACCGGCCGTTGTCTCAAGATTTATCGCACATTTCGCGATGAAGAGGGGAAAGAATATGTTCGCTGTGAGACCGTCCGAAAGCCAGCTGTCATTGATGCCTATGTGCGTATACGGACCACGAAAGATGAGGAATTCATGTGAGTTTGACTCCCTCCCCACTTTCCAGTGCGATAAGAAGAATGATAATGATGGGGAAGGGAGTGAGGGTGGATGCTTGAGTTTTTTATATTTTTAATTTTTAAATATTTTTTATTTTTTGAATATTCTTTTTTTCACACACACACACACACACACACTATTTTATTTTTACAAGAGATAAGTAAACTGACACCAAGCATTGTAAATGGATGACCACAACAAAAGCAACGATTGCAATTACCAAACATGAAACACACTCATACTATGTCATGGTATTGACATTCAGTCCAGTAATCTTCCACTATAACAGCTCCTTTACTTTGCAGTGAAAACTGATTTGTATATTTTTTGCCTCCGAGTCCTGGTGGGGGTTTTTTTTTTTTTTTTTAATTCAAACAGAAAGTCACAAAAATTATAATCATCCTCATTAGTTCACTCAGTCCCATGTAATTAATTTTTTTTATCTTGATCTTTTTTTTTCAATATTTATTTATTTATGGCTGCGTTGGGTTTTTGTTGCTGCATGCAGGCTTTCTCTAGTTGTGGCGAGCGGGGGCTACTCTTCATTGCCATGCATGGGCTTCTCATTGTCGTCGCTTCTCTTGTTGCAGAGCACAGGCTCTAGGCGTGCGGGCTTCAGTAGTTGTAGCACATGGGCTCAGTAGTTGTGGCTCGCGAGCTCTAGAACTCAGGCTCAGTAGTTGTGGGACACAGGCTTAGTTGCTCCGTGGCATGTGGGATCTTCTCAGGCCAGGGCTTGAACCCATGTGTGCCTTGCGTTGGCAGGCAGATTCTTAACCACTGTGCCACCAGGGAAGCCCCATCTTGATCTTTTGTTAGCACTTGTATGAATTGATCAGTTTTACATTAGAGTTCTGAAAATGCTTATTCACTTCAGTTCAGCAGTATAGTCAGTTATCAGAAACCTGTACTTGTCAGAGTCTTTTCCATGAATTCCTTGAAGATGAAAACCTTTTATAGGAACATTTTTGCAAAAGCATCAGAGGACACCCAGAACTGTCTGTAAATGACAAAAGACTTGAAAATGACCATGGTTAAAGATTTGATGAAAGTTCATAATAACGCAATTGACATGGAAATTTCGTTATTTCTGAGATACACGTTTTAAAATAATAACTAGAAGTATGACTTATAACATTATACCAGAACATATAAGATTTTTAGAAATTTCATGTAATGTCTGAAACATTTATAATAACGTATGTCCATAGAAATAACCCAAAGAAAGTTTAGTATTAGTTGTTTTTTTGTTAGTTTGTCTGTGTCTCAACTTCTGCCCTGCAAACCGGTTCATCTGTACCATTTTTCTAGGTTCCACATACATGTGTTAATATACGATATTTGTTTTTCTCTTTCTGACTTACTACACTCTGTATGACAGTCTCTGGATCCATCCACGTCTCAACAAATGACTCAATTTCGTTCCTTTTTATAGCTGAGTAATATTCCATTGTATATACGTAACACAACTTCTTTATCTATTCGTCTTGTCGTTGGGCATTTAGGTTGCTTCCATGACCTGGCTATTGTAAATAGTGCTGCAATGAACATTGGGGTGCATGTGTCTTTTTGAATTACGGTTTTCTCTGGGTATATGCCCAATAGTGGGATGGCTGGGTCATATGGTAATTCTATTTTTCGTTTTTTAAGGAACCTCCATACTGTTCTCCATAGTGGCTGTATCAATTTACATTCCCACCAACAGTGCAAGAGGGTTCCCTTTTCTCCACACCCTCTCCAGCATTTGTTTTTGGTAGATTTTCTGATGATGCCCATTCTAACTGGTGTGGGGTTGATACCTCATTGTAGTTTTGATTTGCACTTCTCTACTAATTACTGATGTTGAGCAGCTTTTCATGTGCTTCTTGGCCATCTGTATGTCTTCTTTGGAGAAATGTCTGTTTAGGTCTTCTGCCCATTTTTGGATTGGGTTGTTTGTTTCTTTAATATTGAGCTGCATGAGCTGTTCATATATTTTGGAGATTAATTCTTTGTCCATTGATTCATTTGCAAATATTTTCTCCCATTCTGAGGGTTATCTTTTTGTCTTGTTTATGGTTTCCTTTGCTGTGCAGAAGCTTGGAAGTTTCATTAGGTCCCATTTGTTTATTTTTGTTTTTATTTCCATTACTCTAGGAGGTGGATGAAAAAAGATCTTGCTGTGATTTATGTCAAAGAGCGTTTCTTGCTCTAAGAGATTTATACTGTCTGGTTTTACATTTAGGTCTCAAATCCATTTTGAGTTTATTTTTCTGTATGGTGTTAGGGAGTGTTCTAATTTCATTCTTTTACATGTAGCTGTCCAGTTTGCCCAGCACCACTTATTGAAGAGGCTGTCTTTTCTCCATTGTATATCTTTGCCTCCTTTGTCATAGATTAGTTGACCTTAGGTGCATGGGTTTATCTCTGGGCTTTCTGTCTTGTTCCATTGATCTACGTTTCTGTTTTTGTGCCAATACCATATTGTCTTGATTACTGTAGCTTTGTAGTATAGTCTGAAGTCAGGGTGTCTGATTCCTCCAGCTCCGTTTTTTTCCCTCAAGATTGCTTTGGCTATTCGGGGTCTTTTGTGTCTCCATACAAATTTTAAGACAATTTGTTCTAGTTCCATAAAAAATGCCATTGGTAATTTGATAGGGATTGCATTGAATCTGTAGATTGCTTTGGGTAGTGTAGTCATTTTCACAATGTTGATACTGCCAACCCAAGAACATGGTATATCTCTCCACCTGTTGGTATCATCTTTAATTTCTTTCATCAGTGTCTTACAGTTTTCTGTGTACAGGTCTTCTGTCTCCTTAGGTAGGTTTATTCCTAGGTATTTTATTCTTTTTGTTGCATTGGTAAGTGGGAGTGTTTCCATAATTTCTCTTTCAGATTTTTCATCATTAGTGTATAGGAATGCAAGAGATTTCTGTGCATTAATTTTGTATCCTGCAACTTTACCAAATTCATTGATTAGCTCTAGTAGTTTTCTGGTGGCATCTTTAGGATTCTCTGTGTATAGTATCATGTCATCTGCAAACAGTGACAGTTTTACTTCTTCTTTTCCAGTTTGTATTCCTTTTATTTCTTTTTCTTCTGTGATTGCCATAGCTAGGACTTCCAAAACTGTGTTGAATAATAGTGGTGAGAGTGGGCATGCTTGTCTCGTTCCTGATCTTAGAGGAAATGCTTTCAGTTTTTCACCACTGAGAATGTTTGCTGTGGGTTTGTCGTATGTGGCCTTTATTATGTTGAGGTAGGTTCCCTCTATGCCCACTTTCTAGAGAGTTTTTATCATAAATTGGTGTTGAATTTTGTCAAAAGCTTTTTCTGTATCTGTTGAGATGATCATATGGTTTTTATTCTTCAGTTTGTTAATATGGTGTATCACATTGGTTGATTTGTGTATATTGAAGAATCCTTGCATCCCTGGGATAAATCCCACTTGATCATGGTGTATGATCCTTTTAATGTCTTGTGGATTCTGTTGCTAGTATTTTGTTGAGGATTTTTTCATCTATATTCATCAGTGATATTGGTCTGTTATTTTCTTTTTTTGTAGTACCTTTGTCTGGTTTTGGTGTCAGGGTGATGGTGGCCTCATAGAATGAGTTTGGGAGTGTTCCTTCCTCTGCAATTTTTTGGAAGAGTTTGAGAAGGATGGGTGTTAGCTCTTCTCTAAATTTTTGATAGAATTCACCTGTGAAGGCATCTGGTCCTGGACTTTTGTTTGTTGGAAGATTTTTAATCACAGTTTCAATTTCATTACTTGTGATTAGTCTGTTCATATTTTCTCTTTCTTCCTGGTTCAGTCTTGGAAGGTTATACCTTTCTAAGAATTTGTCCATTTCTTCCAGGTTGTCCATTTTATTGGCATAGAGTTGCTTGTAGTAGTCTCTTAGAGTGCTTTGTATTTTTGCGGTGTCTGTTGTAACTTCTTCTTTTTCATTTCTAATTTTATTGATTTGAGTCCTCTCTTTCTTTTTCTTGATGAGTCTGGCTAATGGTTTATCAATTTTGTTTATCTTCTCAAAGAACCAGTTTTAGTTTTATTGATCTTTGCTATTGTTTTCTTTGTTTCTATTTCATTTACTTCTGCTCTGCTCTTTATGATTTCTTTCCTTCCGCTAATTTTGGATTTTGTTTGTTCTTCTTTCTCTAGTTCCTTTAGGTGTAATGTTAGATTGTTTACTTGAGATTTTTGTTTCTTGAGGTAGGCTTGTATAGCTATAAACTTCCCTCTTAGGACTGCTTTTGCTGCATCCCATAGATTTTGGATCATCGTGTTTTCATTGTCATTTGTCTCTAGTTATTTTTTGATGTCCTCTTTGATTTCTTCAGTGATCTCTTGGTTATTTAGCAACGTATTGTTTAGCCTCCGTGTGTTTGTGTTTTTTACGTTTTTTTCCCTGTAATTCATTTCTAATCTCATAGCGTTGTGGTCAGAAAAGATGCTTTATATGATTTCAGTTTTCTTAAATTTACTGAGGCTTGATTTGTGACCCAAGATGTGATCTGTCCTGGAGAATGTTCCATGAGCCCTTGAGAAGAAATGTAATCTGCTGTTTTTGGATGGGATGTCCTATAAATATCATTTAAAGCTTCTGTTTCTTTGTTTATTTTCATTTTCGATGATCTGTCCACTGGTGTAAGTGAGGTGTTAAAGTCCCCCACTGTTATTGTGTTACTGTCAATTTCCTCTTTTATAGCTGTTAGCAGTTGCCTTATGTATTTAGAGCGCTCCTATGTTGGGTGTATATATATTTATAATTGTTATATCTTCTTGGATTGATCCCTTGATCATTATGTAGTGTCCTTCCTTTCTCTTGTAATATTCTTTATTTTAAAGTCTATTTTTTCTGATATGAGTTAGCTACTCTAGCTTTCTTTTGATTTCCATTTTCATGGAATATCTTTTTCCATCCCCTCACTTTCAGTCTGTATGTGTCCCTAGGTCTGAAGTGGGTCTCTTCTAGACAGCATATATATGGGTCTTGTTTTTGTATCCATTCAGCAAGCCTGTGTCTTTTGGTTGGAGCATTTAATCCATTCACTTTTAAGGTAATTATCGATATGTATGTTCCTATGACCAGTTTCTAAAATTGTTTTGGGTTTGTTTTTGTAGGTCCTTTTCTTCTCTTGTGTTTCCCACTCGGAGAAGTTCCTTGAGCAGTTGTTGTAGAGCTGGTTTGGTGGTGCTGAATTCTCTTAGCTTTTGCTTGTCTGTAAAGCTTTTGATTTCTCCATGGAATCTGAATGAGATCCTTGCTGCATAGAGTAATCTTGGTTGTAGTTTCTTCCCTATCATCACTTTAAGTATATCATGCCACTGCCTTCTGGCTTGTATATTTTCTGCTGAGAAATCAGCTGTTAACCTTATGGGAGTTCCCTTGTATTTTATTTGTTGTTTTTCCCTTGCTGCTTTCAATAATTTTTCTTTGTCTTTAATTTTTGCCAGTTTGATTACTATGTGTTTTGACGTGTGTCTCCTTGGGTTTATCCTGTATGAGACTTTCTGCGCTTCCTGGACTTGGGTGGCTATTTCCTTTCCCGTGTTAGGGAAGTTTTCGACTATAATCTCTTCAGATATCTTCTCGGGTCCTTTCTCTCTCTCTTCTCCTTCTGGGACCCCTATAATGCGAATGTTGTTGCGTTTAATGTTGTCCCAGAGGTCTGTTAGGCTGTCTTCATTTCTTTTCATTCTCTTTTCTTTATTCTGTTCTGCAGCACTGAATTCTACCATTCTGTCTTCCAGGTCACTTATCCGTTCTTCTGCCTCAGTTATTCTGCTATGGATTCCTTCTAGTGTATTTTTCATTTCAGTTATTGTATTGTTCATCTCTGTTTGTTCTTTACTTCTTCTAGGTCTTTGTTAAACATTTCTTGCATCTTCTCAATCTTTGCCTCCATTCTTTTTCTGAGGTCCTGGATCATCTTCACTATCTGAATTCTTTTTCCAGAAAGTTGCCTATCTCAACATCATTTAGTTGTTTTTCTGGCGTTTTATCTTGTTCCTTCATCTGGTATTAGCCCTCTGCCTTTTCATCTTGTCTTTCTTTCTGTGAATGTGGTTTTTGTTCCACAGGCTGCAGGATTGTAGTTCTTCCTTCTTCTGCTGTCTGCCCTCTGGGGGATGAGGCTATCTAAGAGGCTTGATGGGAGGGACTGTTGGTGGGTAGAGCTGACTGTTGCTCTGGTGGGCAGAGCTTAGTAAAACTTTAATCCGCTTGATGTGAGGGACTGTGGTGGGTAGAGCTGACTGTTGCTCTGGTGGGCAGAGCTTAGTAAAACTTTAATCCACTTGACTGTTGATGGGTGAGGTTGTGTTCCCTCCTTGTTGGTTGTTTGGCCTGAGGCAACCCAACAGTGGAGCATACCTGGGCTCTTTGGTGGGGCTAATGACAGACTCTGGGAGGGCTCACACCAAGGAGTACTTCCCAGAACTTCTGCTGCCACTGTCCTTGTCCCCACGGTGAGCCACAGCCACCCCCACCCCCCGCCTCTGCAGGAGACCCTCCAACGCTAGCAAGTAGGTCTGGTTCAGCCTCCCTTGGAGTCACTGCTCCTTCCCATGGGTCCCAATGCACACACTACTTTGTGTGTGCCCTCCAAAATTGGAGTCTCTCTTTCCCCCAGTCCTGTCAAAGTCCTGCAATCAATTCCCACTAGGCTTCAAAGTCTGATTCTCTAGGAATTCCTCCTCCCATTGCTGGACCCCCAGGTTGGGAAGCCTGACATGGGGCTCAGAACCTTCGCTCCAGTGGGTTGACTTCTGTGGTATAAGTGTTTGCCAGTCTGTGAGTCGCCCACCCACCAGTTATGGGATTTGATTTTACTGTGGTTGCGCCCCTCCTACTGTCTCATTGTGGCTTCTTCTTTGTCTTTGGATGTGGGGTATCTTTTTTGGTGAGTTCCACTGTCTTCCTGTTGATGATTGTCCAGCAGCAGCTAGTTGTGATTCTGGTGTTCTCACAAGAGGGAGTGAGAGCACGTCCTTCTACTCCGCCATCTTGGTTCCTCCCGATGCTTGAGTTTTAGTGACAGGATTCTGCACAGTTGTCCCTGGAAGTCTGTTTTAATTGGGAACCATTTTGCCTTTAGAACTTTGGGTTTGAACAAAGCCAAATCATGGGGAGAATTCCAAATTTGCTGCAAAATAAAGGCATGTTTTTAGTTCCACTGGGTCCTTTGTATTTTCATTGGTTGGTTGGCAAAAATCTTAGGGACTCCTCAGGGCTCCTCATTCTGAGAGAGGTGCCTCTCTGCACGTGGAAGAATGATGAGCAGGTTAGATGGGGATGCCAGGTAGCCCCTTTTGTTTCATTATTGATGGATTACCTTAGTCCTGAGATGTTTGCTATCAGGACAGTGTTCTTGGTTTAAGTTTGCTTATGGATCTGTGATTTTTTTTTCCCCCATCATTTAGTCGCAAATTTGCCCTTTTTGATGAGCAGCATCGAGAAGAGATGCGAAAAGAACGGCGGAGGATTCAAGAGCAACTGAGGCGGCTTAAGCGAAACCAGGAAAAGGAGAAGCTTAAGGGTCCTCCTGAGAAGAAGCCCAAAAAAATGAAGGAGCGTCCTGACCTAAAAGTAAGTGTATGTGGTGTGATCATAACTAAGAAAGCATACCTTTTCCTTTAGCTTTTGGCATCCTCCCTTACTGGGAATGAGGGCAGTATTGTGGAAAACTAGTTTGAATTGATGTGGCCACTTGGGTGTTATTAGTACTATTGTGACTAGTACTGACAACACCAGACTTGATCTGGTGTCTTTGGGTGTCATTTATACTTCATCCATTAGAAATATTTTCTGTGAGTTGAGATCGGCGTGGTGGATTTTAACATGTACATGTATGTACATATATGAACACATCTTGTTTTTCAATTGCACGTATTAAAAAGCAACAGAAAAAATCATACAATCCAGGTTGCTTTGCATAATTTAGGTGGGATTCCAGATATTACTGTGCAGTGTAACTGTAACGTGCATCACAAAATGAGGTAACTGTGGTACAGTGGAAAGAGCCATGGACTCGGAAACAGAAGATCTGGGTTCAGGTTCTTGTTCTGCCATTTAGTAACTCTGACCGTAACCTCTCCAAACCTGTTTTCACTTGTATAAAATGATACCTATCTCACACTGGTGTTGTATTAAAGTATATAATGCATGGGAAGCACTTTATAAACTAAAATTCTCAACAAATGGGAACTGCTATTAACACGTACTGAGGTCATTAAGTATTTTAATGTTTCTTTCTTCCATGTGATATTATGTAAGTATTGTATGATACAGTATTGATCCATTTTACAGATGAAACTGAGGGCAGTTGCAAAAGTAAGATGGAGACTTGGGCTTTTTGTTTTTTGGGGTTTTTTGCCACACTGCACGGCTTGTGGGATCTTAGTTCCCTGACCAGGGGTTGAACCCAGGCCCTCTGCAATGAGAGCATGGAGTCCTAACCACTGGACCACCAGGGAATTCCCGGAGACTTGGTATTATTAAGCCTTTTCCTTGAGGCTGGGAATACACCCATGCTGGCTGCCTGTGAGGCTGAATGCAGCCTTGGGCTTCCAGTAGCCTTTCTTATGCATATTTAATATTTTCATAGTTTACAACTTAAATTGGGGGTAGAAATCCGCTCTCTTTTCTCCCTCACTTGGTTTTTAAAGTAATGTTCAGTCTCTGGATTTCATTTTGTTTTTAATGTGTCATTTCCATACATGCACTTTTGTCTAGTGCCTTCTGGTTGAAAGGCGTATAACGATTCTGTTAGAATAAAATTTCTGGGCCTGCCTTTGTTTCTTTTCTACCTTCTATATATTTCTTAAAGCTAACAGGAAGAAGCCTGCTTACCTCTGACATGTTGGTACTTTTCCTTTTGCAGCTGAAATGTGGGGCTTGTGGTGCCATTGGGCACATGAGAACAAACAAATTCTGCCCCCTTTATTATCAAACAAATGCCCCACCTTCCAACCCTGTTGCCATGACAGAGGAGCAGGAGGAAGAGTTGGAAAAGACAGTCATTCATAATGATAATGAAGAGCTTATCAAGGTTGAAGGGACCAAGATTGTCTTAGGGAAACAGCTAATTGAGAGGTAAGAGATAGCAGGTGGGAGAGATCTGTTGGTGGTATCTCATGGGTGGCAGGGGTGGATGTGATGTATTCTCTGAAGTGGAACTGAGGACATAGGAACTTTGATGGGTTTTCCTCACTAATTGTTGCCAGTAATGAAAATTAGTCTTGTGAAGCACTCATTAAGCTCCACCACTTGCCCTTGGGCATGCTACCTAACTTTTCTGAGTCTTAGTTTACTTATTTAGAAAATAAAATCACCCTTACAACGGTAGCTATGAAGGTAAAATGAGGGAGACTGTATAAAAAATGTAATATAGTGCCTGGCATATAGTAGATGCTCTTCCCATTCTACTTCCAGGCACTTGTAATATTTGTAAGGTCCCTGATCTCAGATGTTCTGATAATGGACCATCCAGAAAGATTAAGGAGACAAACTATGCTTATACTTATCTGTCTCTTGCCCTCAGAGAATTTGATAATCAAGTAGAAAAGTTTTTAAATAAAACAAATTCTCCCCTAAATTTTTAGTTTGAAAATTGCAAACCTACAGAAAAGCTGAAGGAATAATAAAGTTTGTTGTTCCTCTTAATTCACCAGCTGTTAACATTTGTCACATTTGTTTCATCTTTATATATCTAAAACATTTTCTTTCTGCTGAAACATTTGGAAGTTTTAGGCATCATGGCATTTCACTCAGATTCTTTAGCACACATAAAGAATAAAGATGTGGCAAACATGATACTATTACTACACGTAAGAAAATTAACATTAATTCAATAGGATCTAATATTCAGTCCTTATTCAAATTTCCCCAGTTGTGTCAATGTCCTTTATTGCCTGCCCCTCACCCCCCTTCAGGATCCAATTCCAGTTCAAACATTAAGTATTTTGAGTCTCTCTTAATCTACAACTGTCCTCCCCACCTTTTTAGTTTTCATGACTTTGAATGTTTTGAAGAGTCCAGGCCAATGGTCTCATAAAACATTCCACATTCTGGATTTGTCTGTTTTCGCATTGATTATATTCAGAGTAAATGTCTTTGGCAAGATTACAACATAGGTGGTATTATGTACTTACTGCACCACATCAGGAAGCAGATAACGTCAGGTTTTCTCAGTATTTTGATTATCTTATTAAAGTGTTAATCTTCAGATTCCTCTATAATAAAGGTATGTTTTTTCCATTGTGATTAATATGTGGGTGAATATCCTGGGTTTTTTAAAATTTTTTTTTTGACTGTGTTGTGTCTCCATTGCTGCACGTGGGCTTTCTCTAGTTGTGGCAAGTGGGGGCTACTCTTCATTGCGGTGCGTGGGCTTCTTGTTGCAGTGGCTTCTCTTATTGCGGAGCACAGGCTCTAGGCTTGCAGGCTTCAGTAGTTGCAGCATGCGGGCTCAGTAGTTGTGGCACATGGGCTCTAGGGTGCGTGGGCTTCAATAGTTGTGGCATGCAGGCTCAGTAGTAGTTGTGGCTCTTGGGCTTAGTTGCTCTGCAGCATGTGGGATCTTCCCGGACCGGGGATCAAACCCGTGTCCCCTGCATTGACAGATGGATTCTTAACCACTGCACCACCAGGGAAGTCCCTTTTTTTTTTTTCCAGTAGCTTGAAACAACATACATTTATTATCTCACAGTTTCTGTGGGTCAGGAGTCTGGGCACAGCTCAGCTGGGTCCTCTGCTCAGAGGCTGCCTTCAGGGTGTCACTAGGGACTGCAGTCTATCCTGCTAACAATCTTTCTCTCAATAGTTTTAACATCCATTGATGATCATTACCTGATAACTCAGTTATTACATTGGGGGTTGCTTAATGGTGGTTTTTCTAATTCTTTTCATTCTTTCTACGTTAACTGGCATTCTGTAAAGAGCTTCCCCCTCCCTTTTTTGTTTGGGTATTACTATAGATTCTGAAATTCTTTCTTTTGGAAACTTTAATATATTAAAAATCTATTAACATCATTATTAATTTTGATGGCCAGATTGTCCCAAATTTGATCCCTTCAGGCCTGACCTGTGTCCTTTGGAAATGACACTATAAATTTTGAAAACTTCTTTGCTTTTTGGCACGAGATGTTCCAGGCTATCCTTGAAATTTCCCTGTCCCAGACCCAGAATCAGCCATTTCTCAGGGATTCCTGGTTCCTTTTATTGGAGAATGGTATTTAGAAAACAATATCTAGGTGTTAGGTATGCTCATTGCCACTGGGATGTCATTGCTTCTAGGCTCTTAGTAGGCAGAACTAGGAAATATACATACATTGTAAATCACAACTTCATATCAATACCTCCAATTCAAATTGTATCTACAGCTTCTTCCTCATCTTCCTCCGTTTCATATTTGTATCCTTTCTTTGGTTCCCAACATCTTGCTCTGTCCTATGATATTTACAAAATAGTTTGAGAATTACAATACCAATACTACTACCAACAGCAAATCTGTACAGTAGGTTCAAGGTGTTTTCTGTAATTAGTTGTCCTTGGATTATATGCCACTGAAGTTGTACAGTCAGGGTATTCTATTCAAAATATATTTGAATTCTTTTTTGAGTATATAATTTTTAATTTGATATGCAGTTATATTGTTTCTGTTTCTGTTTAGATTTGAGGGTTGTTTTCCATCGTTAATTTAATTTATCAATATCTATAGTAGTCATGTTTTGAAGCACATTAGAAAAGGAAAATGTAGTATCTTGATCCCATATGATGGAAAGGAAAAAGGTGGATGGGCTTTTAATGATTGAGGGAGACTCAAATTAGTTTTTCTTTTCAAACCTGCTTTAATTTCTTCCTTGTTTCTATTCTGAGTAAGTTAAATTTCCTAGCCCTTTAACCCAAAGATAGAATGTTGGAGCTGGGAGGATTCTTGAAATTCCTTTAGCCTAGTTCCCTTATCTTCCAAATAGGAAACTGAGGTGAAGTTGTGGCTTGCCTAGTTTTTTATTAATTTGGAGATCCTATGAGGCCTTGCCTGATCTGAGCCTTAGAATGTGGATGTCTGGCCTTTGGTTTGGCTTTTTCCTCCCCAGGCTCATGCTCAGGTACTTTGGACTTTTTCATTGTAGTTGCTTTTTTTCTGGGGACTAGAAATAGGGACTGCACACTATGAAAGTGTTATTGATTGCAGTGCAGATGAGGTTCGCAGAAAATCTCTGGTTCTCAAGTTCCCTAAGCAGCAACTTCCTCCCAAGAAGAAACGGCGAGTTGGAACCACTGTTCACTGTGACTATTTAAATGTGAGTATTGGCATTGCTGCTTTCTGACCACATAGGGTTCTCATTAATTCCCCCAGCCCTCTAAGCCATGGCCCTGATATAGCCTTAGATTCTCCCTTTGGCCTTGCCCTGAGAATTACGTGTACTGTGCATTACAGGGTTTCCAAAATATATATGTATTGGCGTTTATTTATTTATTTTTAATCTAAAGAAGCATTCTGATTTGTTTTTCCTTAGAGACCTCATAAGTCCATTCACCGGCGCCGGACAGACCCCATGGTGACATTGTCATCCATTTTGGAGTCTATCATCAATGACATGAGAGATCTTCCAAATGTGAGTTCATTTCGTTCAGATCTACAGTATGGATGGCAAGGCTGTTCTGTGTGATTTCAGATAGATGGCAGTAGAGTATAGTCCTAGGAACCTGGAACTCCTGATTCTTTGGGATATAGTTTTTCATTTATTTTTTAACAGTTTAGTAGAGGAAACAGACCTGCTCCATCTAGAGATTCCTTTGAGAGTTGACGGCCAGGTAGAGGTAAGATGTGAGAGAGTCTTGAAGAATTGGTCTGGCAGTTGTTCTTTGCTCATGGATGGTGCTGGCTCTTGTTTGCACAGACGTACCCTTTCCACACTCCAGTCAATGCAAAGGTTGTAAAGGACTACTACAAAATTATCACCCGACCAATGGACTTACAAACGCTCCGTGAAAATGTGCGTAAACGCCTCTACCCATCTCGGGAAGAGTTCAGAGAGCATTTGGAGCTAATTGTGAAAAATAGTGCAACCTACAATGGTAAGAATCACCTCTTCTTTGACTGCAAAGGTCACCTTTCAGATCCTTATTTATCCCTTATTAGTCCTAAATTTAGACTAGATTGGACTGATTGAAAGGACCTACAATGTATTAGTGCATTTTGGGGTTATGAAAATCAGGTAATGTACATTTTAATCATTTAATAAGTATTGCTTCTTTGTATTCCCACTTTTTTATGTATCCTCTAGAGAATTTAGAGAATCTGTTGAAATGAAACAATTGCAGGAGAAGCAGTGAGAGATAGGAGTGAGCCTGTAAGTAAATAGAAGGGAGAGGCATTCAGTGTGGATGGAACCCCCGCAGAGTATATGCTTGTTGACTATATTTGTCTTTGATTTGGTCTACACATCTGTTATAGGGGCTGTTATATGTCTATTTTGCTCAAAAGCTGGAAAGGCAAGGAGGAAGAAATCTGTTTTCTGAGTCTTAAAGAGTTCAAGAAACAGTATAGCTTCTGCATGTAGAGGATAAAGTTTTCTGGTTTCCAGTTGTATCCTTAGTGTAGGGATTAAGGTTACAGATAGAGTATGAACTATGGCTCTGCCACTTACTAACTGAGTTACCTTAGACAACTTTTTTTTTTTTTTTTTTTTTTTTTTTTTTTGCGCGGTACACAGGCCTCTCACTGCCGCGGCCCCTCCCGTTGCGGAGCACAGGCTCCGGACGCGCAGGCTCAGCAGCCATGGCTCACGGGCCCAGCTGCTCCGCGGCACGCGGGGTCCTCCCGGACAGGGGCATGAACCCGTGTCCCCTGCATTGGCAGGCGGACTGTCAACAACTGCGCCACCAGAGAAGCCCCTAGACAACTTATTTAACCTCTCATAGCCTCTTCAGTTTTCTTACCTATACACATGGGACAATAGTAGTACCTAGATTTTAATACGTTTCACAAGCAGGCCTGACCCATTTATCTAGTCTCATCTAGAGACTGGCTCCCAGACCTACTATAGATAGAGACTCTGGCTATGCTCAGTGTTGTATTTAACTAAATATCCTATACCATGTCTTTGTACAGTCTTTGCCCTTTGTCTGCAGAGTGCCCTTTATTCCATTTCCATTCATATTTCCAGACCAACTCATATCATCTCTTCATAAAGACTTATTCAGATTGCCCAAAGTACCCATTTTTTCAATCCTCTGTGCCCCCCTAACACAATTAAATCAAGTTTTATAGCTCTTATGTGTTATATATAATTGTTCATATATCTGATTTTCCCATCACTTTGTGACGTCCTAGAGAGACTATTCATCTTTGTATTCCGAGGGCGTAGCAGAGTACCAGACACATACAAAGGAATAATAAATTTATTAGTCCCAACTGTCATTCAAGGTGACGAGGATAAATGCGTAAACAAAAATCAGCTTGGAAGGGGAATGGGAAGGTAAGAGTTGACTTTGGAAATACAGAGCTTGAGGTACTTGTGGGTCATTTAGGTGGCAGTGTTCGTAAAAATTTGGAAATCTAAGTTATGACTTTCTCCACATCCCCCTCTAACTCAAAATCTTCCTTCTTCCTCATACCCAAATGCTGATAATAGTAATAACAGTAGTAGTGCCACCATTGCTAGTATTGCTGTCCATCTAGTTGTACAACCTAGAAATGTTGGCCATTGTTATTCCACTCTCCCTGCCCTATACTCATAGATCACTAAGTTGCATAAATTGTACCTTCTAAATTTTGCTGGAATACATCCCCTTCCTTTTGGTCTCCATTGCTACTATCTTAGTTGAAGCCCTTGTCGTCTCTTGTTTGACCTCTTGCAATAGCTTCCAGACTTTCTCTCTGCTGCTTGCCTTATTAATTCTTCACACTGTTGACAGGGTATTTTTTTCTGATACACAAATTTGAAAAATTACTCTCTAGCTTAAAATCTCCAGTGCCTTTGTATCTCCTATGAGACCATTGTAATATGTCCCTTCTTGCCTTTCCAAGTTCCATTTCCTATTTCTCCTCCACACATACCTACCTGTATTCCAGTTGTACCAAACTACTTGTGATTCCTGTTGTGAAATGTATTGTTTCGTGTTTCCATGAATTTGCTTACTTAACATGTTTTTGCATACTTTTTCCTCTCTCTGGAATGTTTTTCAACCCTACTGTCTACCTGATAGACTTCTCTTGTTTAATAACACTGCTCGATTGTCATTCACAACAAGCCTTCCCTACTCCTCCCTGGTACTCAGATTTAATTGTTGTAAAACAACTTAAAACACGTTGCAACCCCTCCACAGTTCATAGTAATCAGTGTATTCCTCTATTTGCACTTACACTCACTTTTTTAAAACTTTATTATGGAAATTGTTAGGCATATACAGAAGTAGAGAGAAAGTAAATAAACTTCAGTGCACCTATTCACCCAGTTCCACAATCACCAGCATATATGGCCAGTCTTGTTCATTGTTTAGCCTGTATTTCCAGACGTCATATCATTTCATCTGTAGATACTTAAAGCACTTACACCCTGTCGTGCAATGTTTTATTTTCATATCATTTTCTTTGACTAAACCAAGAACTCTCTAAGGTAGGGACTGTGTCTTATTTTCCCTTTATTCTCAATATTGAACACATCACAGACAGTCATTAAACAGTTGTTGAATGAATAAACAAATCCCTGTTAATAAATTAATAAGTAGTTGAGAAAAGAGCTGAGTTTTAGGCTCTGGGGAGCACTTACACAAAAGAATTGACAGAGGAAGATAAGAAAGTATACTGAAAGGAAGTAGCCAGAATTACTGTTTTTTTACATGAAAATGTTTTCACTATCCCTATGATGAGCTTAAATTAGGGTAATAAGCAGGGAATGTAGGAGATAGTTGGAGGATTCTGTGAAGCTCTTGTTATGGATTTCAGGGAAACTAAAGTAATAGTCTGAGGTGGGGTGGAGATTCTTTTCTGACAAAGGCTTTGGATTAGCCGTATGTTGGGTGGGCATCACAAACCATGAGTTCTGCAAACAAAAATTGCAGTCACAAATTTTGTATGCTGAGTCTGGAAAAATTATAAATCATTCATTGGTCTCCTTAGCCATCCTTAAACAAATTGTCATTCCCCATCCATAGTTTTATTTTCAAGGTATTAAAGGCAGCAGTATCGACAGTAGTACCGCTATGTATGGATATACACAAATAAGGGAGAGAGTTAAAATTAGTTTATTCATCCATATTGTGCATCTGCTATGTGTTAGGCACTGAAAAATGGAGATAAGACTGATACATCTGTCTAACCCAGCAGCTAGGCTGGTGCCTGGCACATATTAGGTGATTAAGTAAATGAGTTAAAAGTCTGGAGAGGTGTTGGTAGCTCTTGCCTCCCCCCCCCCCTTTTTTTTTTTTTTTGCGGTACGCGGGCCTCTCACTGTTGTGGCCTCTCCTGTTGCGGACGCGCAGGCTCAGCGGCCATGGCTCACGGGCTTAGCCGCTCCGCGGCATGTGGGATCTTCCTGGACTGGGGCGCAAACCCGTGTCCCCTGCATCGGCAGGCAGACTCTCAACCACTGTGCCACCAGGGAAGCCCTTGCCTCCCATTTTTAGTGGTCCCATCTCTTTTAATGTTCCTCTGTAATCTAGGGCCGAAGCACTCATTGACCCAGATCTCTCAATCCATGCTGGATCTCTGTGATGAAAAACTTAAAGAGGTAAGACATTTAAAATGAGAGAAAAGCAGTAGAATGAAGCTGGCAGGTACCAGTATTGAGGAAGTAGGGAATGTAACAGAAGGAAGAGTAGAGAAATGAGGGAGTAGCAGGTCTTTTGTACGTTAGAGTCTGGAGGGGACCTTAGAAATCATGTAGTCTAATCCCTCCCTTTTGTAGATGGAAAGACTGAGGTCCACAGAAGAAACTAATTTGTCTTGGGCATCATGGCTATTAAATAGTAGGGCTGCGATTAAAATATAAAATCCATATAACTCTTAGGAAATTGACTTCCCAGGAAGTCAGCTGAAGCTAAGAGACTGTTTTGGCAGGGAGAAATTTTAATTTTTAAAAGATAATCTATCTGTATTTCATCTTCTTAACAACAAAAAAAATGGTACCTTAATAGGCTTAAAAAATATAAGTATGATGATGTTAATATTGTAGTAGAAATTTCATAAAAGAGGAAAACCAAATGGCCGGTAAACATGAAAAGATTCTCAACTTGATTGATCATTGGGGAGATACAAATTTAAACCATGATTAGTTAGCACTGCATACCTCCCTTAGAAAGACTAAAATTTAAAGACTTAAAAAAACAAAAGACTGAGTTTTAGTGGATGAGGATATGGAGCAGTTGACACACAAACTTTTTCCTAGTATAGTCTAAAATGAATTTGTTGGGTTAGATTCCCTTACACAGAAGTCACTACTCAACAATAATGTGTTCAGTGTTTTCAGCAATAGTTTTACGGCAAAAGCAGTCTAATATTAAAACTTAATTTGGTGAAGATGTTTTTGTTGTGGGACCTAAGCTATTGATGCCCAGTGATGTATATTTTTGATGATCTACAAGAATAGAAGATAGAATACCTAAAGGAATTGGTCAGTACATCTCTTTTGATCCTTTTATTGGAATATTATTTCTCTTATCTGGACTTTTTGTCTGGAACTGAATAGGCCACAGTTCAAAGTTAGACTTTTTGGGACAAGGGCAATAGACAACTGAACCTTAAATTATCCTTAATACTCTATGGTGATTATACCTCAGGGAAACCTCTGCCTTTCCTTTGCTTTGTTTCATGTTAGAAAGAAGACAAATTGGCTCGTTTAGAGAAAGCTATCAACCCCTTGCTGGATGATGATGACCAAGTGGCATTTTCTTTTATTCTGGACAACATTGTCACCCAGAAAATGATGGCAGTTCCAGATGTAAGTGGTCTGTGTGTTAAATATTGTGAGGATAATACAGGGGAGAGGAAAGGGTGAAAGGATGTGTGCATGTGTATGTTGGGGAGTCTGGAGTGTGGTGTTTGTCAATTCAAACTGGTATGTAATTTTAAAAAGAAACCATTTTGCTCTATGAGTGCATTATCGTTGAAATCAAAGAGGCCAGGAATCTGTGATATAGAGAGGTTCTTTATACCTGTTGTTGACATTCAGTATTTTAATGCTCCTGAATAGCCCTGGAGAGAAGTTAGGATGCCAGCTAATGGGAGGTTTTGGATTTAGAGGTGCTTCTTAACAAATGAGAGTTTGATAATTACCCAGCATTCGTTGTCTTTTTTTTTTTTTCTTTTCTTTTTTTTATTTATTTATTTTTGGTTGCGTTGGGTCTTTGCTGCTGCGCCTGGGCTTTCTCTAGTTGCGGTGAGCGGGGGCTACTCTTTGTTGCAGCATGCAGGCTTCTCATTGCAGTGGCTTCTCTTGTGGAGCACAGGCTCTAGGCGTGCGGGCTTCAGTAGTTGCGGCACACGGGCTCAGTAGTTGTGGCACGCAGGCCCTAGAGTGCAGGCTTGGTACTTGTGGCTCACGGGCTTAGTTGCTCCGAGGCATGTAGGATCTTCCCAGACCAGGGCTCAAACCCATGTCCCCTGCATTGGCAGGCAGATTCTTAACCACTGTGCCACCACGGAAGTCCTGCATTTGTTGTTTTTTGTTTCATTTTTTGTCTTGCAACTTTATGGCAGGGGTACCATGTTGATTCTTTGTATCATTTTGTAATGATCCTCCCTAGGAAATTCTGAACTGAGTTTCCTTTTGTGTTGTAGGCATATGTTGTGTATGCAGTAACGCTATAAACCAGCGGTCCCCAATCTTTCTGGCACCAGGGACCGGTTTCGTGGAAGACAATTTTTCCACGGATGGTGGGTGGGGGATGGGTTCGGGATGATTCAAGCACATTTATTGTGCATTTTATTTCTATTATTATAATGTATAATGAAATAATTACACAACTCACCATGATGCAGAATTAGTGGGAGGCTTGAGCTTGTTTTCACTTGCCACTCACTGATAGGGTTTTGATATGCATCTGCAAGCAATTGATTTATTATGGTCTCTTGTGCAGTCAAACCTCTCTGCTAATTATCATTAATTATCATCTGCTAATCTGTATTTGCAGCCACTCCCCAGCACTAGCATTATCACCTCAGCTCCACCTCAGATCATCAGGCATTAGATTCTCATAAGGAGCAGCAACCTAGATTCCTCACATGTGCCAGTTCCCAGTAGGGTTCACACTCCTGTGAGAATCTAATGCCACTGCTGATCTGACAGGAGTCGAGCTCAGGCGGTAATGGGAGCGATGGGGAACAGCTGTAAATACAGATGAAGCTTCACTCGCTCATTCGCCTGCCCACCACTCACCTCTTGTTGTGCGGCCCGGTTCCTAACAGGCCACAGGCTGGTACCGGTCCATGGCCCAAGGGTTGGGGACCCCTGCTATAAACGTTCTGCATGGGACAAGGGAATGAGAGATTTTAATTGTGAATATAGAGCAGGGGTCCTTACCCTACCAGGGCACATGAACCCATAAAGGAATCCCCTTAAATTATATGCAGAGTTTTGTATGATTATGTGTCTTTCTGGGAAAAGGGTCCATAGCTTTTGTCGGAGTCTTAAGAATATTTGTGACCCAGTGAAGTTGGAGAATCTCTGGTATAAAGAATGGTTTCCATTTAATTTCTCATGCTTTCTTTTTGCTAGTCTTGGCCATTTCATCACCCAGTTAATAAGAAGTTTGTTCCAGATTATTACAAAGTGATTGTCAGTCCAATGGATTTAGAGACCATACGTAAGGTGAGTGATTTGGTCTAAAATGTCTTTTGGGAATCAAGTAACTTTGTGTATCTGAGTTCCTGATTCTTTTAATTACAGAATATCTCCAAGCACAAGTATCAGAGTCGGGAGAGCTTTCTAGACGATGTCAACCTTATTCTGGCCAACAGTGTTAAATACAATGGTGGGTATTTCTCCTTTTTTACTCTTTCCATCAATATATCCATCCAACATTAGTTAGCATTATTAAAATTTAAGTGCATAAAGCAGCCTTGAGCCATGATAGCAGAATCAGTCATGTGACTTACTCTGCATTTTTTTTAAAACAGGCACGTACTTTAGTGTGTTCTGTAAAGTTTGCTAATAACATTTAATGATGAAAAAACAACGTATATTTATTTTCTAAACTTTGGAAAGCACCAAAAAATGAGATGAGAATAAAAATCAAATGGATATTACTTTGGGCCATCACTGCTTTCCATGAGATGTAAAAACTCACCTATGCCCCAGGCCCTTAGATGGAGCTTAGGGAAATGTGTTAAATATAGACCATGGTGTGCTTCCTCAGAGCATGGAGTTTTTGCTCAATATATGAAATGGTTGCATAATGTATCTCAGGTGCTGTGCTAGCTACTTAATCTACCAGTGGGAAAGACACTCTTTCTCTTCAGGTCAATGAAGAGAAACAGTTAAAATGCAGCTTGGCATGGGCTATATTAGAAGGATGTACAAAGTGCCCTAGAGGAGAGGAAGGAACACCTTCACCTAGGGAAGGCTTCATAAACAAGTTAATACAGTTAAGTTTTGAATGGCTCACTTAAGTAAACATCAGTTGAGCACCTAATATGTGCTGGCACTGATAGATGTTACAAATAAAAAGTCAAATTAGATATGTTCTCTGCCTCCAAATTGGTTATAGTTTAGTTGGGGAAACAGAAAAGAAAAATTACAGAACTTAAGTATTATGCTAGATGAATTCACAGAGTGCCAAAGGAAAACAGGAACAGGATATCTAAGTCAGAGTGGGATTAGAGGAAGCTTTCTGGAAGAGAGTTTTCTTAAGCTGAGTTCTAAAGGATCAATGGAGTTTGCTAACCAAAAAATGAGGAGAAAGTGTTCTAGGCAGGGAGAACAGCAATATATGAAGGCACAGAGACCTGAAATTGCATCTTGGGTTTAAGAAACAAGTTACTGGGGTTGCAGTTAAGTGTACATGTTGATGGATGACTGGTTATATATAGAGAAGTAGACAGGTGTCAAATCATAAGAGGGCCTGGTGTATGCCATATGTCATACTTAAGAGCTTTTTACATTATCCTAAATGGAAAAACGTTGAAAGAATTAGGCAGCAAAATGACAATCCCAGATAACTCCTGAAGCAAAACAGAAGAGGGAGCTAAGGGCATTTGAGAGAATTGCCTAGCATACTGAGGTCTCAGCTAAAAATCCACCTGATTGTATGACTTTTCTCCACAATATTCAGGAACCCAAGTAGTGTGGCTGTTAAGTTTGCCAGATAGAAGGGACAGAGAATTAGAAAGAGGAGGTGATGGAGGGGACAACCAGAACGACAGATGAGGAAATGGGTATTCTGGGTTTAGAGAATAGAATATCATGGAGGAATGAAAGAACAGGGTAAGTTCAAGGAACTGTACTTGACTAGAACCTATATATTTCATTAAGAGAAGTGGTAGGAGGGCTTCCCTGGTGGCGCAGTGGTTGAGAATCCGCCTGCCAACGCAGGGGACACGGGTTCGATCCCTGGTCCGGGAAGATCCCACGTGCCGCGGAACAACTAAGCCCATGCGCCCCAACTACTGAGCCTGTGCTCTAGAGCCCGTGAGCCACAACTACTGAAGCCCACATGCCTAGAGCCCATGCTCCGCAACAAGAGAAGCCACTGCAGTGAGAAGCCCGCACACTGCAATGAAGAGTAGCCCCCACTCGCCGCAACTAGAGAAAAGCCCGTGTGCAGCAGCGAAGATCCAACACAGCCAAAAAGAAATAAATAAAATAAATTTTTTAAAAACGAGAGAAGTTGTAGGAGATGAGCCTTCCATTTTTGTTCCATCTGGGTTGCATTAAAAGAATCTGCGTTGTCCCTTGTGCCCTTCTTATTGCTGATTGGAAAGTGGAAATGACCTCTGTCAGGTCATTTATTTCTCCATTATTGGCTCCTGAAAACACCTAAAGCTAATCAGCCAAAATTCTGGTAATAGAAGTTGGCAGGCTCACAGGTGTCTAAAAATGAGTATAACAAGTAATAAGCAAGCAAGACTGTTACAGAGAGGATGCTTGGCCTGGTAATGGCTGCCTGAAGATAGAGGGCAGATTTATGAGGAGCTTATGTAAGGCAACAAGAAAAACCCAGAAGATGCTAATTGAAATGAGAAGAGGGCAGACGGACAAATCACAGAAGACAAAAATTAAATACCAAAAGAAAATGAATATTCAGTTGTACCTAGTAATCAAAGAAATGCAAATTGAAACAGACCATTTTTTTGTCTATTAAGATGAGCTCAATTTCTCTTTTTTTTTTCAATTTCTTTTTTAATGGAAGTATTCAAAATGCTAGTGAGACAGGTACTCTCACATGCTGTTGGCAATGTAACATTGTTAGACATTTTTAGAAAGCTCTTTGACAGCATTGAGGCCTAAAAATCGTTAAGTGAACAGACTTTATAGTCAGGTAGACTTGAATTTGAATATTGGCCCCACCACTTCATAGCACTGTGACTTTGGACAGGTAATTTAGACTCTGCTTTCTTTTCTGTAAAATGGGGAAAATAATAATACCCTCCTCAGAGGGCTATCGTGAGGATTAAATAAAATAATGCATGTAAGTGCTTAGCATGTGGTAGGATAATCTATCCTAATCAGGTACAGACAAAGCTGTTCATGATAATGTCATTTATATTAATTAGAAATAACCTGAACGGTTAATGTAAAGGGAATGACTAGTTATTGTGCCACCTGTATGATGGATTGCTGTGTAAAGATTGAAAGCTTATTTTAAAAACTAATGACAGTGCTCACTTTGGCAGCACATATACTAAAATTGGAGCGATACAGTGAAGATTAGCATGGCCTGTGCACAAGAATGACACGCAAATTCATGAAGCGTTCTATATTTTTTTGTTATAAAACAGAAACTAACACCATTGTAAAGCAATTATACTCCAATAAAGGTGTTAAAAAAAAAAACAAGCTAATGACAAAAGTGCTTAGAATGTTAAGTGAGAAAAGCAGAACATAACTTTATGTCATCTCAGTTATGCTTTTAAGAAAAGATACATAGAAAAAAGACGTGCTGGTGATAAGTGATTATTTCTGAGATGTAAGGTTACGGTTGTCTTCATTTTCATCTTTTGTATGTTTTCCACGTTTTCTACTGGTATGGAAGGCAGGAAACTCTTTCATGAGGAGGTGATTTTTGAGCTAAATTTTGAAGGATGACGATTATTGTAGCTAATTCTTTAGTGAGCACCTGCTGTGCCAAACAAATAGTCAAGTGGAGAAGGGTGGGGAAGAAGTTCCAGGTAGATAGTGCAAATGCTAAAAAGATAAGAGTGCCTTGGATAGGGCAGTGCAAATAGTTGAGTTTGGCTAGGGTGCAAAGTGGGAGCTAGTTTTGGTGTTAAGAGATTAGTTTTTAAAGTTAGATGGGGCCAAGTCATGAAAGGCCTAGTATGCCTTTAAAAGGACAGACCACCATAACAGGTATTTTAGTAAGATCGTTCTGGAAGCTATCTGAAGAATAGATAGGAGGGAAAATGAAATATGGAGACCAGTAAAGAAACTATTGGCAACAGTCCAAGTTAAAAGTACTGAGAGCTTGAACTAAGTTAAGTAGCAATAAGAATGGAAAGATGGGGACAGATGGTAGAGATATTGAGGAAGTAGGATTGATACCTTCATAAATGGTTGGAAGTTGAGGGTATGGGTAAAGGAGAGGGAGAATTCAAAATGATGCCAAGTACTCTTATGCTCTTGGTGAGAACATAAATCAGTACAAACTTTTTAGAGGACTATAAATGTGTATTCCCTTTGACAAAGCAAGTTCATCTCAAAGGAATACTCCACACAGGTTTGCAAAGGCATACGTACAAATGTACATATGTTTGTAATTGCAACATTGTTTGTAATTGCAAAGATATAGGAACATTCTAAATATCCAACAATAGGAAATTAGTTAAATTACAGTACATCTATATGATGGAATACTGTTTAGCCATCAGAATGGTAGATTAGCTAACAAATAAAGCTGTACCTAACATATGCTGATATCAAAATATATCCAAGATATGTACTCTTGAAAACTGGATCACTCAACAGTATTTACAGAAGGAGTTGCAAATTCAGATCCTGTGGAGGCCAGACAGGTAACATTTATATAAATGAGTAAAACAGGCTCAGTAGGAATGGATGAACTGGAGAGCACATCCCCCATCTAAAGGGCTCAGTCACTATTTTGTTCAATTGTTGACATAGAGTAAAATTACTAAAGGGAGAGGTGGAGGATAATCTTCACTTTATACCTTTTTGTACTTAGGTGTTTGAATTTTTTTAATTGAGCATGAAATACTTTTGTAATTAAAAATAAAGAAATTTCCGTTTTTTGGAAGGATGGGTAAGTCAGATGACATTCAGAATTCTGACTTGGGCAAACTGGTGGTGTCATTGACTAATACAGTTGTCCCTTGATATCTGCAGGGGATTGGTTCCATGACTCCCATGGATACCAAAATCTGCAGATGTTCAAGGCACTTACATAAAATGGCATAGTATTTGCATATAACCTACACACATCCTCCCATATACTTTAAATCATCTCTAGATTACCTACAATACCCAATACGATGTAAATGCTGTGTAAGTAGTTATAAATACAATGTGAATAGTTGCCAGTGTGCAAGAAAATCAAGTTTTGCTCTTTGGAACTTTCTGGAATTTTTTTTTGCAAATATTTTCGACCTACAGTTGGTTGATTTCCATGGTTGCAAAACCTGTGGATACAGAGGGCTGACTATAATAGAAAATATAGGAGGAGTGGTTTTGGAGAAAAGTGGTAGAGTTCAATTTGGGCTATATTGTATTAAGGTAGGACATCCAAGTGAAGACTTTCAGTAGGTAGTTAGCTATATAGAGGTCCAAAGCTCAGAAGAGAAGTCTGTACTATTTGTACATATGGATATTTTTTCAAATCATCAGCATATAAAGATACAAGTAGATGAGCTCAAATAGGGAGTAGGGTACATTCCTTGAACCCCCTGATGCTGTAGGTGAAATATGGTTGTATGTTTTTCAGACCATAGCTTTATCATACTACGAAAGTTGTATGTGACTCAAAAAAGTTAAGACCCACTGTTAAGAGAGAATGTAGGATGAGAATATACTCGACAAATACCAAATCAACATTTAAGGGATCAGGTGGAGAATACTGAGGAGTGACCAGAATGAAAGAAGGAAAACCAGAAGAGAGTAATGTCCTGGAAACCAAGAGAAGAGGAAAATGGCCAACAGGTCAAGTGCTACGGAGAAGACCAAAGAGAACGGTCATTAGAAGAGCTATTTCAGTGCAGTGGTAGAATCAAAAGCCAGACTACAGAGGATATAAATGAATAAGAATTAAGTAGAGACTGAAATTTGCCCGTGAAGGGAAGACGGAAGACTGTAATCAGTGTTTTGGAGGGGACGAAGGCAGTTGGACAGAGGGGATGTTTGTATAGGTGAAAGAGAAGAAAAATAAGAATATAAGATAAGCTCCCTATGAGAATGGGAATGTAAACATTGAGAAAGTTTCTGCCCAGTAGCCTCTCATTTTCTCTGCAAAGTAGCAAATGGGGTCTTTTGCTAAGAGTGGGTGAGGTGGTGGGAGAGAGAATTTGAAGAGAAATGTAGATAAGGGTTTGAATTATCTCTTGTAGGAAATTTGAAAAGGAGCTGACTTAGAGACGTTTCAGAAATATTGAGCAGCCTTTGAGGGTCCAGCTGAAGTTGGAGATCATTCATCTTTATAACAGCATCAATTGGCACAGTTGGGTAACTTGTCAGTGCTCATCAAACCACATGAGGAAACAAGGCAGATGGTAGAATTGATTCAGGATTGGGATTTTGTTTTTGGATGTGTCGCAAAGATCGGGAATTGACAGTGTTAGCAAGAAAAAAAAAAGTTGATCGTTGAGCTTCTCAAACTTTGTCACCAAAGGTCCCTTTATAGCAGAGAATTATGACTACACAGCCTCTAGTTTGGGGGGAGTATCCCAAAGCAGCTTTACAAAAGCTTGAAGTTTCTTTGGCAATTCATGTTTTATCTTTTAAATTTATACTGATTTTGTATCAGGCGGAATCTCTTTGTACTTTAACATGTTTCAAATTTCTTACCAAATTATTTTATATCCTCCCCCTCCCCCACACTCACCTCCATCTTCAAGTAAAACTGCTGATGAAGAAAGATAAATGACAGTGATCCTATAGCTTTCTTCAGTATACTGCTACACATTGCCTTAGTTTTTGAACTAAAGCCAGGAGAGGCTTGATAGAGACAGGAGTTAATGGGGATGCAAGTTTCCTTGAGATCAGAGAGAGAGAATGAAAAAACTAGACAGATACAAGGCTGTGATAAGGAAGTGTAGGATGTTGGCATTGAAACTTTCAGAGGTGAAGCAGTTTTTAGTAAAGACAACATTCTGGATATAGTCGTGGATATGTTTGGCTGGAGTGGAGGTGCGAACCATTGGCATGAGGATTTGCAAGGATTTTGGATGGGTGGTACATGTAAATGTTAGAGTAACCCACCATGATGGGGAGAGATTTGGAGCCAAGAAGATTGTGCCAGGTGTGCAAGTTCTTGGTGAATGTGAGTAGATTAATGATGGTGAGTAAAGGTGAAGAGCAAAGATCTCAGACTCAGGTGGCCTATAGGGGCCAGGCAAGTAATGTAAATGAGTGAGGTGGGCCAGGTGTGGATTGTGGTAAACTGGAAGAGTACATATTCCATCTGAAGAGGCTTGTACTTTACTACATCTGATTGTTTTCCTAAGGAGATGAGTATACAGTGTCACTAGGTATCTTAATTTTTCAGGAGAAGCTGAAAGTCTGGATTTTTGTGTGTATGACATTTCCCAATTTTTACATATTTGCAAATAGTTAAAAAAATTTTTTTAACTGTGCAAGCCAAATAAAAACATCTATCTGCAGGCCAAATCTGGCTCCAAGGCAGCTGGTTTTCAACCTCTGGCATAGTAGAAAACAAGCCTCAAAGTAGGAGGGATTTTTTTCTTTTCCCCAAGGGGAAGTAAATAATAATTTGGTAGTAGCAGTGGACAGCCTGGAACGTTGTCTTCCCCCCATCCTTAACCAGTGGGTGAGAGTGTAAGAAACCTCTGAATAGGGCTGTAAGGGTAAATGGTGTCATGAGATAAGAAATGTCACATTTTTTATACTAAAAGGACACCCATCATGGAGTTGAAGGCACATATGAGATGTTTCCTACCATCAGGTACTATACACAAAATAATACTTTTGTTTAAAACTGTTGGTTTGGCCAGATACGAACCTGCCTCTGTTTCTAATTAACAGTAACAGGGCCTTCCCTGGTGGCGCAGTGGTTGGGAGTCCGCCTGCCAATGCAGGGGACACGGGTTCATGCCCTGGTCCGGGAGGATCCCACATGCCGCAGAGCGGCTGGGCCCGTGGGCCATGGCTGCTGAGCCTGCGCGTCCGGAGCCAGTAACAAAGTCCATGTGGACTCTATTCCCTGCTTTAAAATTTTTATTTCAAAAAATTTTACTAACCAAAATTACTAGAATGGTATCTCTAGTTAACATTATTTTGACTCTTTCCATTCAGATCCTTCACACATAATATCACACTGCATAGTGGCGTATTTCCATAGCATTTTATATACCTTCATTGACTTATCCTGTATTATCATGTATATGACACATGAGCTATATTGTACATAGCTAGAATGCTTAACACTAAGGTTATCATTGGGCAACAAGTGGAAGATAAGTAATACTCCAGATGAAACTGCATCTGGAAGTATGCAGTACACATTGGAGGACACAGTCTTGTACTTCAGGTGGTGGTGATGGACTGCACACTGATATTGGAGTTTAGGCCTTTAGGCCTTCCAGATACCACATAGGTACTGAATCAATCTCAGAGCCTCTGTTCATGTTCAAATTACATTTGAAGGAATGTTAATAATCAAGGAAACCCAAAACTTGGGATTGGAACTATTTGCAATAGTTTTAAAAGGCACACAACATTCCATGTCAGTGAGAGAGTTATACAGATAAAGAAATCCTGTCTGAAAAACACAGCCCACATTTTTTACTGGTCTTAACAAAGCCACAAAGTCTTAAATCGTTGGCAGAGCCATTAATACTTAACGTTTGATTTAAATGTAAGGTAAACTGCGAAGATCTTAGGTTATTTTTCTGTGGAGTTCTCTTCTCTCCAGATCTGTCCTGCAGTTTACAGATGTTTTAGCCTCCTCAGACTCCACTATCTGGCTCTATGGCTTAGCAAGACTTAGCTGTGCTTTTCTTGGGTTCGGCAGAAAGCTAAGGACAATTATAGGGCTCACGTCCTTTATTTCCTTTCTCTCAATATACTTCCTGGTTGGAAACAGTTGTTTCATGTGTTTTCTCCAGTTTTCTGGTTACAGTGGGAAGGCTAGTCCAATAGCAGTTACTCTATCATGCCCAGAGGTCTTTTAGGTTTATGGTATTTTCTGACATATAGAAACTTCATTTTTATGTAGTTACATTTATCAGTCTTTGCCTTTATGATTTCTATCTTTGGTATAATTGTTTAAGAGACCTTCCCTACCCCCAAGATATCCAACTATATTTTTTTCTAATACATATAACATTTTAAACGTTTGAATGTTTATTGATTTTTAAAAATAGAATCTAAGGTATAAGGTAAATATCTAACTTATTTTCTTTTCCAAAGGATTAGCCAAAGTGTTCAAGTTGTATTTATGGAACAGTCTGTCCTTTTCTACATTAGTACAAAATACCACCTTTATCATATACTAAATTCTTATATATATTCTTGAACCTATTTTGGAGCTTTCTATTTTGTTTTATGTGTTTGTTTATCCAGTCTGCACTGTTACCACCAGATAGTATCACTGTGATCATCATTCAGACTTTTATCATCTTAAATTCCTCTGCTAGACTGTCTTCACCCAAGTACCCTAAAATACACTCTAGGATCATTTTTGTTAGATTCTATCTTGTCCATAAATAGATAGGTAGGTAGGTAGGTAGATAATATTGACATTTTAATTTGTGGATTAATTTGAAGAGAGTGTATATTTGTATAATAATACGCTTCTTCATCTAGGAGCTCATGTTTCTTCATTTATTCAGATTTTCTTTTACCTCCCCCAACAAAGACTTCTAGGTTTTTTGTATAATTTCTAGGAATCTTTTGTTTATTTCTGTATGTTTTATAGTTTTTGTTGCTATTGAGCATCTACTTTTTTCTTGTTGAGTTTTTCCCTAGTTAATTAATTAATTTATAAATTTATTTTAATTTTGGCTGCGTTGGGTCTTTGTTGCTGCACGTGGGCTTTCTCTAGTTGCAGCGAGCAGGGGCTACTCTTCATTGCGGTGCGCAGACTTCTCATTGCAGTGGCTTCTCTCATTGCAGAGCACGGGCTCTAGGCGCGTGGGCTTCAGTAGTTGCGGTGCGTGGGCTCAGTAGTCGTGGCGCACGGGTGTAGTTGCTCCACAACATGTGGGATCTTCCCGGACCAGGGATCGAACCCCTTTCCCCTGCATCGGCAGTCAGATTCTTAACCACTGCGCCACCAGGGAAGTCCCTATTCCTAGTTAATTTAAAAGTTTTGCTACTGTTGTACATGTGCTCCCCACCCCCAAAGTGATTATTAAATCTAAAGGTTTCAATCAGTTTGAAGAATAGTATTGTTCGTAGGTTAATATAATGCTTAAAGTATTTCTGTATACTAGTTTCTGAGTCTGTCCTTGAGACTACTCTGTAAGTTTGGCCATTAATAAATATTAAGGTTTTCTTTTTTTCTGTCAGTGACTCTCCTTAGATTGGGGCCAAGGTATACGTATTCCTACATACAAGTTCAGTCTCTCACATCATTGAAGAGAATAAAATCTCTTTTGATCGTAAAAATGGTAAAATCTACACAACATAAAAATTTACCTTTTTTAACCATTTTTAAGTTTACAATTCAGTGGCATTAAGTACACTCACAGTGTTGTGCAACCATCACCACTATCCATTTCCAGAACCTTTTCATCATCCCAGACAGAAACTCAGTACCCATTAAACAGTAACCACATTCTCCCATTCCCCCAGTTCTTGGTAACTTCTGTGCTACTTTCTGTCTGTGAATTTGCCTCTTCTAGGTACCTCATATGAATAGAATCATACAGTACATAGAATATTTGTCCTTTTGTGTCTGGCTTGTATTTCACTTTGCATAATGTTTCCAAGGTTCAACCATCCATGTTGTATCATGGATGAGGATTTCTTTTTTTTTTAAACGAATATGTAACGTTTCTCTCCTATTCTTTACCTGCCATTCATGCCTCACTTAGCTTTAATCTGGTTCTACCCTGCCCGGCATACCAAGTGAACAGTATTACATAATTGCCTGGTATAGTGGGCACTTTTCAAGTCCTTATCTTGATCTCACCCCAGTATTTGACATTACTGACCATTTCTTCCTTGAAACTGTAGTATAATTGGCTGCATAACAACTTTCAGCTCTTACTTTCCTCCTACCTCTTTGACCATTCCTTTTCAATCTCCTTTACTGAATGTTCTTCTGCCTGTTCCTACAACTTTAATTACTACCTCTTCCCTGATGACTCTCAGCTCTATTCTGGGGAAAGATCTGTATTATATCCCAACCACCTGCTGAACATTTCCTGTTGGATGTCCCAGTGGAACTTGAAACATGCTTCAAACTGAGTGTTCTTCCAACCTTTCTCTATTCCAGTTTTCTCCCTCTGTCCCTTACTTGACTCACTCCTTTACTGTTTCCAGTCTGGGTTGAATGGGGTACTAGCGTCACTGAGTAGCTACATCTGGAAACCTCAGAGTTATTTTTGATTCTTTCCCTTGACTAAATCCCCAACTTCAAGCATATCACTAAAACCCTCATTATATTTTGCCTAGATTATTACAATAAGTAGTCACCTGGCCAGTGTCCCAGCCTTTAGACTTATCTCTTTCTAACCTATCATTCACATTCCTGTCAGATAGACCTCTTTAATAATTCATACTTAGAAAAAGGTCAAACAATACAGAAATAGATAGAATTAAATATTAAAGCATCTTCCGGAGACACTGCTTTGGGAAAGATCCCCATTGTTCTCCTTACTTGCTGCAAGTGGTAAATCCATCCTTCTCCTGGAAAAAAAAAAAAAAAAAAGCTTGTTCCTGCCCTCCCGCTCCTATCTCCCATAGTTTTATTCCCTAGAGGTAACAGTTTGGTGTGTATCCGTCTGTACTTTTTTTTTTCTTTTTTTGCGGTACGCGGGCCTCTCACTGTTGTGGACTCTCCTGTTGCGGAGCACGGGCTCCAGACGCACAGGCTCAGCAGCCATGGCTCATGGGCCCAGCCACTCCGTGGCATGTGGGATCTTCCTGGACCGGGGCACGAACCCGTGTCCCCTGCATCGGCAGGCGGACTCTCAACCACTGCGCCACCAAGGAAGCCCCGTCTATACTTTTTTCTGTACTTACACAAAACATGTTAAGTAATTACACATAAATAGTTTTTAACTTTGGGGTTTTTTTTTACAAAAATTGTCATTTTTATAGATAATTATTCTGTAATTTGCTCTCTGCTCATGAATATATCCTGATCCTCTTTTTTAAGCTTCCATTTTGAAATAATTTTAGACTCAAGAAATTACAAAAATAGTGTAGAGTCCTGTATACCCTTCACCCACCTTCCTCCAATGGTGACATCTTACATAGCTGTGGTTCAATATCAAAATCAGGAAATTGATATTGATGCATTACCATTAACTAGATTACAGACCTTATTCAGTTTGCACCTTTAAAAAAATCTATATTCATTTGTGCATGTGGATAGTTTTATGCAGTTTTATGCCATCACACCACCACCATCAAGGTTTAGAACTGGTCTGTCATCACAAAAGAACTCCCTGACGCTACCCCTTCGCATCCATGTCCCTCCACGTGCACCCACCATTCTCCTTGTTCCCTGGCAACCTCTTTGCTCTTCTCCATCTCTATGGTTTTGAAACTTGAGCATGTTATATAAAGAATAATATAATATTTTTGAGATTGATTTTTTTCACTAAATATAATTCTCTTGAGATCCATCAAAATTATTGTATGTGTCAGTAGTTCATTTTTTAAATTGTTGAGTAGTGTTCCATCTCACTAGAGTTTGTTCAACCATTCAGTCATTGAAAGACATTCAGTTTTCCAGTATTTTGCTTATGAATAAAGCTCCTGTGAACATTAGTATACAGGATTTTGTGTGAATATAAATTTTCATTTCTCTGGAATAAATACTTAAGAATATGATGGTAGATGTATGTGTGGTTTTTTTTTTTTGTTTGTTTGTTTTTTTGTGGTACGCGGGCCTCTCACTGCTGTGGCCTCTCCCGTTGCGGAGCGCAGGCTCAGCGGACATGGCTCACGGGCCCAGCCGCTCCGCGGCATGTGGGATCTTCCCGGACGGGGGCACGAACCTGCGTCCCCTGCATCGGCAGGTGGACGCCCAACCACTGCGCCACCAGGGAAGCCCGTATGTGTGGTTTTGTGAGAAACTGCTGTACTCTTCCAGAGTGCCCGTACCATGTTGCGTTCCCACCAACAATTATGAATCATCGTTTCTCCACAGTATTTAGTATTACCACTGGTTTAAAAAATTGTATCCATTCATCTATCTCATTGTGTTTTTACCTTGCATTCCCTTAATGGCTGTTGATGTTAAACGTCTTTTCATGTGATTATTTGCCATCCATATATCTTCTTTGGTGAAGCGTCTGTTCGTTTCTTTGCCCTGGTTTTAATTGCGTTGTTTTCTTATGATTAATGAGTTTTGAGGGTTCTTTATATATTCTAGGTATGTCCTTTATTAGATATATGACTTTTTTTTTTTGGCTGCGTTGCTTCTTGTGGTCTTTCTCTCGTTGCGGCAAGCAGGGGCTACTCTTTCATTACGGTGCGCGTGCTTCTCATTGCAGTGGCTTCTCTTGTTGGTGGAGCACAGGCTCTAGGCTCACGGGCTTCAGTAGTTGCAGCACGCGGGCTTCAGTAGTTGTGTCTCACGAGCTCTAGAGCACAGGCTCAGTAGTTGTGACGCACAGGCTTAGTTGCTTCGTGGCATGTGGGGTCTTCCTGGACCAGGGTTCGAACCCGTGTCCCCTGCATTGGCAGGCAGATTCTTAACCACTACACCACCAGGAAGTCCCTAGATATATGATTTACAAAGATTTTTTTCTAGCCTGTGTCTTTTCAGTCTTTTGACAGTAACTTTGGAAGAGCATAAATGTTTAATTTTGATGAAATCCAATTTATCAGTTTTTTCTTTTTGGACTGTGCTTCCAGTATGTCTCTAAGAAGACTTTGCTTAACCTAAGATCACAAAGGTTTTCTCTTATTGTTGTACATTTAAATCCATGATCCATTTTTTTAAATTAATCTATTTATTTTTGGCTGCCTTGGGTCTTCATTGCTGCACGCGGGCTTTTTCTAGTTGTGGCGAGCGGGGGCTACTTTTTGTTGCAGTGCACGGGCTTCTCATTGCAGTGGCTTCTCGTTGCAGAGCACAGGCTCTAGGCACACGGGCTTCAGTAGTTGTGGCGCGTGGGCTCATTAGTTGTGGCTCACAGGCTCTAGAGCGCAGGCTCAGTAGTTGTGGTGCACGGGCTTAGTTGCTCCACGGAATGTGGGAACTTCCCGGACCAGGGCTTGAACCCGTGTCCCCTGCATTGGCAGGCAGATTCTTAACCACTGTGCCACCAGGGAAGCCCCATGATCCATTTTGAACTTATTTTTATATATGGCATGAGATTTAGGTTGAGGTTCATTTTCTTTTTGCCTGTGGATGTCCAATTGTTCCATTATTGTTGGTTGAGAAGACTGTTACTCCAGTGAGTTGCTGTGAGCACCTTTGTAAAAAATCAGTTAAATGTGTGGGTCTGTTTCTGGGTTTACTTTGTTCCGCTGACCTACGTATCTGTCCCTCTGCACATTGCCGTGATTACTGTAGCTATGTAGTAAGTCTTATCATCAGGTAGAGTGATTCCTTTCACTTTATTCTTTTTCTAAATTGTTCTCTTATTCTTTAGCCTTTCCATGTAAATTTTAGAAGAATCTTGTCTATATCTACAAAAATGTCTTGCTGGGATTTTGATAGGAATTGAGTTAAACCTATAGATCAGTTTGGGGAGAATTGACATCTTTACTGATCCTGTCTTATTGTTAGTACATAGAGATCTCTATCATTCTTTTTAATGTATTCCATAGCATAAATATGTATCATAATTGATATCCTTGCACATTTGTAGGAATATTTTTGTAGGAAATTTTGATGTTCTAAAATTGTGTTCCAAAAGGGCTGTCTGTACCTGTTTATAATAAAAATAACAGTGAAGGAGAATGCCTGTTTCCCTACAGCCTGTCCAACACTGGAGATTATTATCAGTGTTTTAAAATCTTTGCCAAATTATTTCTGTAAAATTCAAGTATATAACTTAAACTAAAATTTTCCATCATAAAAATGTTACATGTGCATTAAAAAAAATCAGACCATATAGAATTGTATATAGTGAAAAGGAGAAATCTCCCTGTCCTTCCCCTTTACCCATCCCATTCTCCAGAGTAGTGTTAGTTTTGGTGTGAAGCATTCTGGGCCTTTTTCTGTACACACCATATACTTTTTCTTTTTTTGACAAATGAAAGCATATATTCTGTTCTATAATTTTCTTTTTTCAGTTGACATTATATTATGGACAATTTTTAAGTATGTGATCTTGTTTAAATAAAATCTGTTCATATGTGACTCAAAAAGGCAAAAGAGTGAACTGAATATCATTTTGAATGTTTCTGGAAAAAAAATCTAAATTGGATTTCTACTTTGCTTTTAAAAATACTGTGGCTGCTTGCTATGGAGAACAGTATGGAGGTTCCTTAAAAAAAACTAAAAATAGAGTTACCATATGATCCAGCAACTCCACTCCTGGGCATTTATCTGGAAAAGGTGAAAACTCTAATTCAAAAAGATACATGCAAGGGGACTTCCCTGGTGGTCCAGTGGTTAAGACTCCATGCTTCCACTGCAGGGAGCACGAGTTCAATCCCTTGTCAGGGAACTAAGATCCCATATGCTGCACGACACGGCGAGGAAAAAAAAAGATACACGCACCCCAGTGTTCATAGCAGCACTATTTACAGTAGCTAAGACATGGAAGCAATGTCCATCAACAGATGAATGGGTAAAGAAGATGTAATATATATATACACACATACATACACACAATTGAATATTACTCAGCCATAAAAAAGAATGAAGTAATGCCATTTGTAGCAACATGGGATGGACCTGGAGATTATCATACTAAATGTAGTAAGTCAGACAGCGAAAGACAAAGATCATATGATATCACTTTTTTGTGGATCTAAAAACATGATACAAAAGAACTTACTTACAAAACAGAAATAGACTCACAGACGTAGAAAACAAATTTACAATTAACAAAGGGGGAAGGTGGGGAGAGGGATAAATTAGGAGTTTGGGATTAACAGGTACACAGTACTGTATATAAAATAGATAATCAACAAGGACCTACTGTATAGTACAGGGAACTATATTCAATATCTTATAATAATCTATAATGAAAAAGAATCAGGAAAGAATAGATATATATAGATGTAAAATGGAATCACTTTGCTGGACACCTGAAACTCACAACATTGTAAATCAACTGTACTTCAATTTTAAAAAATACTGTGGCTGCTACTATGTATAAAAAGGGTACAGTGATATATTGTATGGCACAGGGAATACAACCAATATTTTATAATTAAATGGAGTATAATCGATAAAGATTTTGAATTACTATGTTGTACACCTGAAACTAATATATAAATCAACTATACCTCAATAAAATTGTGTGTGTGTGTGTGTGTGTATAAATAAATACTGTGGCTGAAGTAGAGGGAGATTGCCCAGTGATAATTGTCTTTTGACATTTCATTTCTGTGAGAATACTTGTTTGTTGTTCAAGAATTCATTATCTGCTTGAGTTTGATAGGGAATAGACATAGGATGTCCATAAGTTACTAGCCCTCTTCTCTTATGTACTGTATTGAGCTAGTAAATAGTGATATAGCAGTCTGTTACAAGGCATCATCTCATTGAAAGTCCTGTACTTATGGTGAGTGAGATAATATGCTAGAAAACAAATATGCACCAGAAAGTGTTAAGGCTACAACAAAGCCCACATTTCCAAAAACAGCATTTGGGAAAATAAAAATTATTATTTATTATTTATTAAAAGAAAAAGGAGATATAGAAAAATAGGCTTTCTGTCAGCCTGGGAGTTTCTGTAATGTATTGTCAAGGCAGTGTGTTTTCTGTGGTGCCAGGAGAAACAAAACAAAACCTTATTACCATGAAGGATATAAATCAATGTTAACTTCCCCACGTTTATTCTATATAAGCTATTACAGTTGGCATCATGTAGAGTTAGGCAAAGAGTATAGAAAGAAAAATGGGCACAGAAAGAAAAATGGCCTAAATCTAATAAAAGTGATTGCTCTAAGCTCCATGGAGGCAGGAACCATGTCTGTCTCATATCCCCAGTGTGTAGGATAATTCTTGGCACATAGTGAACACTCGGTAAATATCTGTTGAATGAACTAACGGTCAAAGAAAGAGGTGGAGTACCCAGAAAAAGTGAAGTGTGGTGCAGTAGAAGCTCGGGCTTAGAGAATTTCAAGGAAAAGAAGTGAACGTCAATTGCATATGTAACATAGCACTTCTAGGGTTGAGTCTGAAAAATGTTGAGTGGATTTGGCAGTTAGCATATCACTGTTGACCTGATGAAAACAGTTTCAAAGAAGTGTTCTTTAACACTGCCTCATTCTCTGACACAGTTGCTACTTTCTCTATGATCCCTTAGTGCTTGGTATGTTATTGAAATTATGAATTTGTGTATATTTATCTTCCATGAAGCCGTGAAAGGGCATCAAGGACAAGGACTTATCTCTTGTTTTTTGTTTGTTTTGTTCTGTTTTTTATTTTTGTATCTTTGTATCATCAGAGCCTAGCACTATACCTGGCTTCCAGTAAGTACTTAAAAATGAAGAGTTAGGCTGTTGTAAATTTTATTCTACAAGAAAAGGTGTTTTGAATTGTCTATATTGTTGTTTTTCTAATTGTAGAAATATGGGATGAGTGTGTTTAGCTAAGGCTATATGTGTATTTTTTAAGTTGCTAAATGGAATGGTCCATTTGGGGGAAAAAAGTATTTTAACATTCTTTGGGACTTTTAATGAGGTAGGTCCTGAATGTAAATCCTACCCATGCCCAGTGAGATTTATTACCCCAGTTCCCCTCTGGATTTTCTAGCTTCTTGAGTTTCTAATCCAGATTCTGAGTAAAGTTCTGTTACAGTGGTTTGAGAGCTCAAACCTCTTATCTTGGAAACTAAACATCTTAATTTGCATTTGATCTACGTCATACCTAATGTAAAGAGCCTAGCTACAGTCTGAAAGGTTAGATTCACTTCTCTTTTTACCTTTTCTGGACCTAGTTTGAGATAAATATCTAAGAATTAGGAGGGCCCAAGCTCATCTTTTTTGGGATCTGTGGACTATGCATAATTGAATTCAGTAATTCTAGTTTCTTTAGGAATTAGCTGTGCACATTTTTCCTTTTTTTCTTTTTAAATCTGGCACTGATTTTTTTAAGCTTTCTACTGCTACTGAGATTTTATTTTTTAATTTTAATGATTCACATTGCAACACATGCATATCCCCCACACTGTTCACTGTCAGGATAATAATTTATGCTTGTTTTGGCACAGTGCTCATCTTAGGAGGAAGGTTATTTTTAGTATTTGTGGAAATGTTCTCAAAGGAAATAGGAGCTTAGGAGTGATCACAAACCCTCTTCTCTTGGTTGCACAGGACTGCTCACCAACTCAACTGGTATTTTTCTCTGAAACCTTTTAGATAACAATAATACTTGTTTTCCCTCTCTAACTAGAACCACAAAGCTTGTAACTTTCTTCTCTTCTCCTGACATTACTAAAGAGGAAAATTAACTTAGAAATGACAAAAGTAATTTTCTTTGATTTTGGTGGAATATCAACTTTCCAAAGCTGTCATTGGAATTATCACTATTTAAGGACATTTGATTTGAATTACATGTGATTCTGTAGGCTACTGCCAATCCTTATGAATGAGGCAAAGTATAAATATAAATATATTTCTTTGATATTTGCAGTTGCTTTGCCATGATTTACTAAATAAGGAGAGAGAAGAAAAACAAAATTATTCAGAAAAACATTTCTTTTTGCAAATGGGTCACTTGTTCTCCTGTAGGGCACAGTGATAATTCATAGACAGTTTTAGCTTTCACATTCATTTTCATGTCATCCTGGAAATTACTCTTCATAAATTCTGATTTTCTGTATAGTAATCCTTTAGGGACCGGGAAATTGGAATTCAGTTTCTGCCTCCTCTTTTTCCCCACAATAGCCACAGTACCTTTATTATTCCCACAGAGGCCCTGTTGTCTGTGTATGTCTTTTCACTGGATGACTCTTCTCTTCCTAAGCTGTGAAACTTAAAGCTGATCATCCTACTTTTATTTGTTTATTTATTTTTGGCTGCGTTGAGTCTTCGTTGCTGTGCATGGGCTTTCTCTAGTTGCGGCGAGTGGGGGCTACTCTTCATTGCGGTGTGCGGGCTTCTCATTGTGGTGGCTTCTCATTGCGGAGCACAGGTTCTAGGCACGCAAGCTTCAGTAGTTGTGGCACGTGGGCTCAGTAGTTGTGGCTCGCAAGCTCTAGAGCACAGGCTCAGTGGTTGTGGCGCACGGGCTTAGCTGCTCCGCGGCACGTGGGGTCTTCCTGGACCAGGGCTTGAACCCGTGTCCCCTGCATTGGCAGGTGGATTCTCAACCATTGCGCCACCAGGGAAGCCCTGATCATCCTTTTAGTAAGCACCTGATTGCTGCAGAATATAGAGCAATATTTTTAGCATTATGGAGATGGTTATGGACCCCTTTGAGAATCTGATGGAAAACTATGGATCTTCTACTCAGAAAAATATGTATTATATACAGAATTCTGTTTACAGTTTCAGGGGTTCATGGATCTCACTCATTACCACTCCATTCAAGAATTTCTGGTGTAGGGACTTAACTGGTGGCACAGTGGTTGAGAATCCGCCTGCAAATGCAGGGGACATGGGTTCAAGCCCTGGTCCAGGAAGACCCCACTTGCCATGGAGCAGCTACGCCCATGCACCACAACTACTGAGCCCGCGTGCCACAACTACTGAAGCCTGCATGCCTAGAGCCCGTGCTCCGCAAGGAGAAGCCACCGCAATGAGAAGCCCATGCACCACAACAAAGAGTAGCCCCCACTCACCACCCATGTGCAGCAACGAAGACCCAGTGCAGCCATAAATAAATAAATAAATGAGCAAACAAATAAATTTCTGGTATAGGTAGGGTTAAGAAAATATCTGTGTAATTTTATCCGTTTTTGGTGGTGTTAACAGTGGTTTGCCAACTCTACCACCATCTTTGATCCAAAATATTATACTTCAGTGCCACTTTGCATATAATAGAGTTAATAATAGAGTTAAATAGCTGAAACCCTTGTAGCTCTTGAGAGCATGGACTGTCAAAAACTGAGAACAGACACAGCTAGTAATCAAAACACACAGAGAAGTATGTCAGCTACATAACTGTATTTTTCTATATTCTGGGGGCTTTATTAGTGGGTATTTATTTTACTTTTTTAGGGTTTTCTTAATACAAATTTATTTATCTTTGGCTGCATTGGGTCTTCGTTGCTGCACACAGGCTCTCTCTAGTTGCAGCGAGCAGGGGTTACTCTTTGTTGTGGTGCGTGGGCTTCTCTTTGCGGTGGCTTCTCTTGTTATGGAGCATGGGCTCTAGGCGCACGGGCTTCATTGCTCCGCGGCATGTGGGATCTTCCCAGACCGGGGCACGAACCTGTGTCCCCTGCACTGGCAGGCGGACTCCCAACCACTGCGCCACCAGGGAAGCCCGAGGTCACATCTTTTAAATGGTTTAAAGTAAGAGAAAACTTTGCAAATGTATAAACTAATTTTTCCTTGTATTATGAGAGCACTGAGATATTGAAAGCGTTGGTGTATGTTTAGGTTTCAAAACAGAAGAGCTGAATTCTTATTCTATAGGCTGGAGTTTGAGGGATGAGTCAGGTAGGTAGGTATAAGAGCCAGGATACTGCAATAAGCTGATGTTGTACTGGCCTGGTGAAGGAGGGCTCTAACCTGTATGCAGCCTGTTTTCTCTAACATCATGCATTTCTATCAACATGAAAGCTTGTCTGATAACTTTTGCAGTCTGTGTCCATCGGTACTTTGAGGACCAACCTACTGGTGGCCCTAGAAGATTAGAACTCAGAAACTTCAGCTTCGGTCTTCTTATCACTCAGACTGTTCTTGACTGTGAGCCAGCTCTGGCTGTCTTTATACATGTCCTGAATATCTTTTGGTTGACTGCGTTTCCTTTCTGGTTTGTGTTTGGCACAGTCAGCTTGTGTGAGGACACAGCTTTACTTATCTTTTATAAAGAATAGATGACCTGGGACTTCCCTGGTGGCTCAGTGGTTAAGAATCCGCCTGCCAATGCAGGGGACACGGGTTCGTGCCCTGGTCCAGGAAGATCCCACATGCCGCGGAGCAACTAAGCTTGTGCGCCACAACTACTGAGCCTGTGCTCTAGAGCCCACAAGCCACGACTACTGAGCCCGAGTGCTACAATTACTGAAGCCCGCGTGCCTAGAGCTCGTGCTCCGCAGCAAGAGAAGCCACGGCAATGAGAAAACTGCCCACCGCAACGAAGAGAGCAGCCCCCCACTCACCGCAGCTAGAGAAAGCCCGCATGCAGCAACGAAGACCCAGCGCAGCCATAACTTAATAAATAAATAAATAAAAGAACAGATGACCTATGCTTGTGAGAGATTTTAACTGAAGGAGACTTATTTGTTTGTATAATAGCTTGCAATAGTCAGAGTAGTTATGGCACGAAAACTTCACATGTGGTATATTTTTTATCCTTTACATCCTGATAAATAGTACATTTAATTCAAGCGTCACCTCCTCTGTGAAGCCTTTCCTAATTCTGCTTTCCTTCTTACATCCCAGAATTGGCCACTTCCTCCTCTGTGCCTCTACTGAGCCCTGTATAGATTTTTTCACTGCATTGTATTGCCCCATTTGTTTATAGTCTATCTCACTGTGCTAGACCATAACTTCTTGAGGATATGGTCTATATCTTACTCCTTTCTGTGTCTAGTGCCTGGCACCTAGAAGGTACTCAAAAATGTTTTATGAATGAAAAGGTGAATGAACAGTATGTTAAAGAATATTATAAAGCAATTAAGGCAGGGAGTAAAAACTCAGATGCCTTCAGGGTCCAGGCGTAAATGAATTAAGCAGACCTGGTAGGGACCAAGGTAACCTGGGAAACACATGCCTTATCTAAAAGGGACAGCTGCTACTCAGATCCAGCCCATCGGTGCATTATGAGAATGTTAACCCTGTGTTGCCACATCTTTTACTTTTTTAAGAGAAGCCAGACATTTGGGTTTTTACATGAAATCTCTTGGTTGTTGAATGTTGCCAACTAAGATTTTTTTTAAAACTTTTTATTGAGGTATAGTTTACATACAGAAAAGTGTATATATTATGAGTGCACAGCTCAATCCATTTTCCCAAACTGAAGTGATTTTTTTTAATTGAAGTATAATTGACCTACAACAGCATGTTAGTTCTAGGTGTACAATACAATGATTTGACATTTCTGTATGTTATGAAACGATCACCACCTGAACTGGTTTTTTTTGTGAGCCAAATAAAATTGGATTGACCTGCAAGCCACCAGTTTGCAACTTGTGACCAAAACTGTATGGGGAGCTGTGTAGTTTGGTTAAGAATCACCTAATAGATTAAAGTGTCTTACATCAGTCAAATGCAGTGTGTGGACCTTATTTGGATTATGATTCCAAAAAATCAAATGTAAAAGAACATTTGTAAAACAGTTGGGGAAATTTGAATGTTGACTGGCTGTTTAATAATATTAAAGAATTATTGTTTACTATTTTAGGTGTAATACAGTTGTTTGTTTGTTTTTTTAAATAGACTTTATTTTTTAGAGCAGTTTAGAGCAAAACTGAGCAGAAGGTACAGAGTCCCCATATACCCTGTGCCCCTACACATGCTCAGCTTCCCCTGTTATCAACGTCCCCCACTAAGGTGGTACATTTGTTACAATCAATGAACCTACATTGACACATCATTATCACCCAAAGTCCATAGTTTACATTAGGGTTCACTCTGGGTTATTGTACATTCTGTGGGTTTTGACAGATGTATAGTGACAAGTATCTACCGTTATAGTATCATACATAGTTATTTTTTTAGAGTCCTTAAAGACATACTGAACAATTTATGGATGAAATGAAATGCTGCAATTTGCTTCAGAATAATTTGGGAAGTGTCAAAGTTGGTGTAAATGAAACAGGGTTGACCATGTATTGATAATCATTGACACTGAGTAATGGGTACGTGGGAGTTCATTTTATTAGTGTCTCTGTTTTTGTATGTGTTTGAAATTTTCTACCTCCAAAAGTAGAGCAAGAGTGCAAGTTAAAGCTGAAGCATGATTCTTCGGATCTACGGTAATGGGGCACTACCGCTGGTGACAGAATGTAAATTTCTGGAACTGAAGTCTGCAAAGGTAATGGCATTCTCTTTTCATTTTTAGGGCCTGAAAGTCAGTATACCAAGACTGCTCAGGAGATTGTGAATGTCTGTTACCAGACATTGACTGAGGTAAGTGGTAAAGAGGAGGTCCCCTTAGGATCTAGCTTTCTGGAATCCCTTTGTTCCCTAGAGTGATGAGGAGGCCTTCTCTGCCTATCCTGTTTTAAAATGTAATATCCCACCCCAAACCTCAGCCCACATCCCTTAGTTCCTTCCCTGCTTTATTTTCTTACCTAGCACTAAATGTTCTTAATAAACTATGTAATTATTTACTTTAATTACCATATGTGTCCTGCCACTAGAATAGAAGCTCTTCGAAGACAGGGATTTTCATTTGCTCTTTTTACAACTTTTGTATCCCCAGTGTCTAAAACAAATGTTGAATGAATTCACTAATTTTATTTCTCAGTATGATGAGCATTTGACTCAACTTGAGAAGGATATTTGCACAGCTAAAGAAGCAGCTTTGGAGGAAGCAGAATTAGAAAGCTTGGACCCAATGACCCCAGGGCCTTACACACCTCAGGTGAGTCTGAGGACTAGAAGCCTCCTCTTACAGTTTTCTTTTTGGTTTGGGAACTTGGGAGCATGTTAACAGATGTATTTACTGAGATACCCTTCTTCTCTGTCCTTCCTCTTCATATGCCTTTCGTGTGCTTTCTTGTCTTCTCAAAGGCTAAGGTGAGTGAGGGCCGTGGGTCTTGGTAGCCTTGTTGAATCCAGAAGAGACAGATATGGGATGAATGAATGGGGTGGGGTCTTAGTTGTTTAGGCAGTATTTAGGAATACCAGATTCCTGACTACCATGGCCAGAGGCATTCTCTTGAGTCTCTGGGGCTCCCTTGCCTCATGCATTGGGGTTCTAGGACATCCCTAGAGTATAGACATGGGCCACATTGTTCCTGTGCCTTATAGATGCCTGATTACTCATTCCTTCTGAGATATCTCAGTGTAGCTCAGATGTCACCCATTTTCCTGGATTGACTCGCTCTCCCCATAAATGAAGACAGGTAATGTTTTATAATATTCTTCAATTTTCATGTGAAAGACTAGAGAGCAAGATTAATAAGAAATTTTTAGTCTTTCTGATCTGACCCTTGAATATACTAAGAGTCTCTTTCATGTATACTATACTCTCAGAGGGCTGGTATATTTGAATAATAAGACTTACCAGAATATAACTGTATTGGAGGCACTATGGTAAAGTGGAAAGTACATGAAGGTTGGTATAAAACAGTCCTGGGTTTGAGTCTTAGCTCTGCTGCTATCTAGCTTTGTGCACTTGGGAAGTTAAGTTAACCCCTCTAATCCAGTTTCCGTTTCTCTAAAATGTACTTTTCAAGATTGTTGTAAACATTAAACAAGGTCATTTGCCCAGCACATAGTAGACATTCAGGAAATGTTTATTTCCTTATCTGTATGAAAGTCACCTACAGGGTTCTCAGAGGCCCTTTCAAATTTAACCAAATATTCTAATGCGTATTTCTCCTAGTTCCCACTGGAAAACGTTTTTCCATTCTGTTCAGGTTTCACTCTGAACTAATAATGCAACCTGTGTGATCTCTGTTGGATAATTGCTGTCTATATCTCATTCATGCACTCTCCTTATCTATCTTTTACTCTCTCTTTCACCCCAAAACCTAGGCCACTGAGGGGCCAAGTATAAAGAGCCCTAAGATACATCTTCCAGGCCCAGAACAAGGAAAGGCTCTTGGAGTGTGTGGGCAGATTAGGTCAAGGGGGCTTGGGTGAGTGCTGTTGCCCAGGAAGGTCCTATTTGCTAATAGGCCCACAGCTTCCACAAGACCCTTTGTGGTAAGTTAAAGCCTGGGTTTTAGCCATCATTCCCCAGGAGAGTCTTAACTACTGAGTGGCGTGTTTGCTCTGCTCTATGACAGCCTAAGGCTAGCCTTTTGGTGAGTCAGACCCTTAGACCCAGAAGCCATCTTCCTTTCTTCCCTTCCCCTCCCACACTATCTCAAATGGTGGAGGAAAACCTGGCAACTGTTCTTCCTCCGGAGCAGTAGCTGTTGTTTTGTGCAGTTAAGAGGATCTCCTATGAGGAGTAGGGTGTAGGTATTGCCTCTTCATTATTCCAGTTCACTCTCTGATCATTGCCTTCACTCATATATACACGTTTTAAATTAGAAAGCCCAGTGCATTATTTCTAAACCTGAGGAAGATGCGCATGAGTGATTGTCCTTACTCATAACTACTCTCAAACCCAAATGCTATTAAAGTGTGTTTGTGTAAGTTTAACCTGTCATAATACAATTTTGTTGTGTAGAAACATGACAGTAATCGTACTTTACTTCCAGCTCTAAATGGTGGTAATCAATAATGTATTTTCACTCAACTATTTCTACCCAGCTTGTATTGCACCATACATTCAGCTTAACACTTTCTCTAAAATTGCTTGCTTTACATTTTCCCACATAGCGTTTCATTCCCTGATTTTCTCTTCTTTTGTTCCACAACTAGTTTATTTGCAGTGTAATGCTTTGAATTCTGTTTTGCCTCTCTTTCTCCAAAACCCTGTTCCCAATCAGCCTTGTTTGTTTGCTTTAAAAACAACAACAACAAAACCAACAGCAAAGTAACACATGTGGGTTTTTTGTTGATAAAAGTAACATGTTCATTGGGACACGTTGGAAAATATACAGAATAAATAAGTTACCTAAAATCAAGTCCACCAGTCAGAAAGAACCAACCACTGTGAACATTTTGGCGTGTTTCAAATCTGTAATGCGTGTACGTGTGCGTTTATAGACACTTTTTTTTTTTTTTTTTTTTTTTTTTGCGGTATGTGGTCCTCTCACTGTTGTGGCCTCTCCCGTTGCGGAGCACAGGCTCCGGACGTGAAGGCTCAGCGGCCATGGCTCATGGGCCCAGCTGCTCCGCGGCATGTGGGATCTTCCCGGACCGGGGCACGAACCTGTGTCCCCTGCATCGGCAGGCGGACTCTCAACCACTGTGCCACCAGCGAAGCCCTATAGACACATTTTTAAAGTGAAATTGGTCATTATGATCTTGTCTTGTTTTCGCTTCACATTATATCATGAGCATTTTATTTCATTAAATAGTCTTTGAAAACATTTTTAATAGCCACATAATATTTCTACCCTCAGCCAGCTTTTTAGAGAATGCTTTCCTACTTTTCCAGCCTGTTCTTTTTTAGTCCCTCCTGCCCTCCTTTCACTGAATAGACGGTTTGTTAAACCCCTGTTCTCTTCAGGAGAGGGAAGAAGGAAGGAAGCTATAATTTGTTGACTACCAAGCATTGGGTAAGGAGCATATACCCATCTCTTAATTCTCCCAAACAACCTTGTGAGGTAGACATTATCATCCATGTTTCACAGTTGAGGAAATCAAGGCTTAGAGAAATTAAGTAATTTGTTAAAGTTACTCAGCTAGCAAATGGTAGAGCCAGGACTCAAACCCAGGGCAGTTTACTCCAAAGTCCATGGTTTTTCACCATGCCATTTTGCCTTGTAGCATCCTCTGGTGAGCTCATAAGCTCTTACCCCATTCCATGCTCTGGTTGGAACTGAAATTTCTTTATCCCATTTTCTATTAGATGTCTCTAAACCAAACAATCTAAATGGCACTGGTATGAAGCCCTGGGCCTAAAAACAATAAGACAAGGCTTAGAAGAAATTAGGTTATTGACCATAAAGGCTGTTAGGACATAGAATTGTCCCATAGCTTTGATGCTTTTCTGCTTCAGGCTTCTGATCATATGCATCAGATGCCTCTCTGCTAGAATGAGCAACATTTGTGAGATTCCCAAAAAGCTGTCCATAAAACTATGTCAAAACTATGTTTTCTCTTTAAATGGATTGTTCTGCATGACCTTTTTCTGCAGTGAATGCTCTAAAGGGGAGTTCTCTGTATTTCTTGCTCCCTTTACTAAATAGAAGCTAAGTTGTATGATTTGTGCCACAGCCTCCTGACTTGTATGATACCAACACATCCCTCAGTATGTCTCGAGATGCCTCTGTATTTCAAGATGAGAGCAATATGTCTGTCCTGGATATTCCCACTGCCACTCCAGAAAAGCAGGTGACACAGGTAGGATATTCTTTTTCTCTTTGTGAGATTGGTAGTATGCTTGGGGGTAGGGGATGGGGGAGTGATGGTGGTGATGTGTGGACATGTGTCAAGGATGATGATTGGACCCCTTGGCCCTGAGAATGAAGGCCTGGAAATGTGATTTCAAGGTGGGACGGTGGCAGGTTGCATGACTGGCATTGTCTTCTATCTGTCACCATGGGCAGAGTCAGGCACAGCAGAACTTAAGGGAAGGTACAAGTGTGAAAAATGTGTGAGGCATCACAGCAGCCTGACAGGTGATTAGAAAGACCAACTGCATTCAGAGACAGAGTTCAAAATAATTGCCCTGCTACTTTACTGTATATGAGTTACCTAAATTAAAGTTATTTTTAAAATTAAGTTTTTTAAGTTGGCTTTTTCTTGAGGTATCAGCAGATACTCCTGATCTGAATCCAGAAATCTTATCAGCTGATCTCAGTCAGGGTTCCACTGGAGAGTGCAAAATCCAGGAGGGTTTTTCTGTCCCAAAGAGTCCAACACAAGCTAGGGAAAGCTTGGTTTAGAAAGGAGGAGTCTCCTTGTGATGATACAGTAATAGTAGACCAAGGCCTTCCTGTTCTTTGTTTTTTTTTCTTTTAACCCTACCTGTGATTTCCAAAGAATGAATGGGGGAAAATGCACATGCCTTGAGCTGTGTAAACAGCCCCCACTAGCTGTGGGGTTGGCTGGGATATCAGGGAGGAGCATCGGTCCTGAGTGAGAGCCCTTGGTTAACTCCTCCTACTGGCACGTCCCTCAATGATGTGCTATTTGTGTTCCTTACTCAGATGCGCCAGGGCCGAGGTAGGCTGGGCGAGGAAGACTCTGATGTAGATATTGAAGGGTATGATGATGAGGAGGATGGGAAACCTAAGACTCCAGCCCCAGTGAGTATGCTTACAGAAAGCTTATGGTTACATTATACCCTTATATGGTAGGAGCCCCAGTAGTACAGGACAGGCCAAATCCCCAGGCGCTATCAGAAGGTCTCCATAGTGAGGCCCAACCTGACTTTAAGAACCAGCTAAACAAATCTATCCACCAAAATTATGTAACTTCTTGTAAGGCAGCAAGGGGGGTGCGGCTGGTGGTGGCTTCTGGTCTTTTACTTGGTCGATTAATGGGACTTTGATCCTCAACTGGTCTCATTTAGGAAGGTGAAGATGCAGATGGTGATCTTGCAGATGAAGAGGAGGGAACTGTGCAACAGCCTCAAGCCAGTGTCCTGTATGAGGATTTGCTTATGTCTGAAGGAGAAGATGATGAGGAAGATGCCGGGAGTGATGAAGAAGGAGATAACCCTTTCTCTGGTACGTAGCTCACCATGGCACCCTCAGGACTTGGGAGGAAGCTCTGGGCCACATATGCTGTTACCAGAAATTGCTCTTTTATTGAAGTCCCATTAGTAGACCTCAGGGTACTGAGCACTCACTCATAGGCTGATCAGATTCATTAGTCTTAGAAGAGGTGAAAAAATACAACACAGGAGGTACAAAAGATGACAGTCAAAAAGGCAATGCCAAAGCAGCGGTTTTGATTTAAATACTTGATAAAAACGAGATAGAAGTGTTATATGTGGCAATAGGGAAGGGAAATGAAGAAAAAAGATCCTGCTTTGGGATTTTTTTGTGGATTAATGGCAATGGCAGGGGATGAGTATAGGAGGAGATGATGGGGGGGGAAGAACAGATAGATAGCACTGAAATGGAAAAAGGAAATGATTTTTTAATTCTCTTTCCAAACTACAGATCTTGTCAGTGTTGACCCTAGGCAATCCTCTGAGGTGAGGAGTCCAGGCAAGATGCCTCTGTAGATGCATGGGATTAACTAGTTCTGGAAGACTAAGCCAATGATGTTAATTCTTTGTCAAACTTATCTCAAGGTCTGTCTCTTTTCACAGCTATCCAGCTGAGTGAAAGTGGAAGTGACTCTGATGTGGGATCTGGTGGGATAAGACCCAAACAGCCCCGCATGCTTCAGGAGAACACAAGGATGGGCATGGAAAATGAAGAAAGCATGATGTCCTATGAGGGAGACGGTGGGGAGGCTTCTCATGGTTTGGAGGATAGCAACATCAGGTAATTGGTAGCAACACGCTACAGGGCTGTGGCATCAGTGCCCAGCTATGATGTCAGAGGGTCCAGCATCAGATTACTTTCATCCATCAAACATTTCCTGAGCACCTACTAGGGCCAGGCACTGTGCTAGGCCCTTGGGGATACACAGAGGAGCAAGACATATCCTGCCCTTGAGGAGCTCACAGTCTAGTGGAAGAGACTGATACAACGAAATTATTACAAATACAGTGTGATAAGAGCTACATAGCATAGGTTAAGTACAAAGTGCCAAGTCACCACTGAGGAGGGAGTATCTCGCTCTGCTTGGAGTAATCAGGGAAAGTGTCACAGATGAGGGAACATTTGAACTGGGCCTTACAGGATGGATAGGAGTCTAAAAGTAGATAAGTGGCAGCAGGTGAGGAGATCCTTAGAGATGGAACAGTATGTTCAAAGGTGCAGAAATATAGCAAAGTAAATTCCAGACAGAAGGGAGGTTGCTGGGCGTTGTGACTCTAGAAGTAGCAAGGGATTATACTGTAGAGGACCTTAACTGGTATGCTAAGACACTTGGATTGTGGTTAATGGGAATCATCACTTTAAGGAAAAGAAAGTAACATCAAATTTGTGTGTTAAATAACTCTAGGGCAGTGATAAGGAATTCAGCTAGAATCTGTTAGGAGTGGAAGAAAGGGAAGGGACATATTCAAGAACTGTTCAGAGGGTAGATCAATTGGATTTAGGAGGTAAGGAGATTAGATATATAATGAATGGGAATGTCACTGAGAGAAGAAAGAGGAAAAACAGGTATTAGATGGAGTGGGAAAGGAGGCAAAAAATGAATTTGTCTGTGGACATGTTGGATTTAAGGTACATATGATACATCTAAGCCGCAGGTATCCAGCAAGCAGTTAAGAGTCTATTCATCCAGCAAATATTTACAAGTACAAAAGCAAGGATGTTGTCCTTGCTTCAAGGAGTTCAGTCTAGTGGGAAATCTAAAACAGGCAAACAGATGATGATCACAGTGTAACAAGAAAAGTGCTCTGATAGGCAGCGACAGGATTTTTCTGGGACTTGGGTAGGAGTGGAGTAGGGGAGCTGGTTAGAGAAGCTGAGCTGAATCAGAATAGGAATCAGCTAAATGAAAAGGAAAGTGAAGGACATTCCAGAGACTAAGAACAGCATGTATGACGACACAGAGACATGAAACACTTCTAGAGAATGCAAGTAGCTCAGTGTGGCTGGAGGTTTTGATCATGATCCGTGTAATAGAGACAGATTAAAGAAGTAGGTAAGGACCAAATCATGAAGGGTCTGAAAATTTGGGGCAGACATTGAATGAGCGTAGTATGATCAGATCTGTATTTTGGAAAAGTTGCTCTGTGCCCCAAAAGAAAGATGGGCAAAAGCCATGAATTAACAGTTTACAAAAGAAATGTAAATGGCCAATAAATATATGAAAAATTAGCTTCCCTAAGAAAGAAATGCAATAAAACAATGAAATGCAATTTTTTTACCTATAAGATGGGCAAAGATTAAAATGAATGATAATGCCCAGTGTTGGAAAAGGCATGAGGAAAAAGACATTCTGAAATGACTGGTTGATAATGTAAATTGAAAGGGGTAGGTGAGAGAGATACAGCAATTTATCATTATAAATCAGAAACTTAAAAAGCGTGCATCCCCTTTGGCCCCCACATTCCATATCTAGGAAGTTATTCCATGGGAACAATAAAATACCTTCATCAAGATGTTTGTACAAGGATGTTTATCACAGCATTGTTTCTAATAGTGGGAAAATTGAAGACAGCTTAAATGTTCTAGTGAGAGACTGAAATAAATCCTGTTACAGCCATACAGTGGAATACCATGCAGCTATTAAAATGATGGTATAGATGTATGTTTATTGACATGGAAAGATGTTCATTATAAACATTAGTGAAAAAGCAGATTCCTGAAGAGTATGTAGAGTATTCCAATTTTGTAAAGAAAAAGAAAATGTTTAAGCATCAAAGTGAAGTGCATAGAAAAAAATCTGGAAGGTCATATACCAAAAGATTATCTCTGGGTGGTAGAGTTATTGGTGTTTTTTTTTCTTTTTCTTTTTTTCTGGTGTATATTCTAATTTTTTTTTTAACCAGTGAACGTGCATTACTTGTGGGTTTTTTTAAGTAAAATTAAGAATAAACAAACAAACAAAAATAGCACTCTGGCAGAAATGTGAAGAATTCATTGGGGGAGAGCAAGACTGGAGGCATGAAGATTGATTTCAGTGGTGCAGGCGGCCAGGGATCACAAAGGACTAAGCCAAGGCAGGCAGAATAGGGCTGGAAAGGAGGGGATAGAGACAAGATATATTGAAAAGGTAGAATCTTCAGGACTGTTGACTAATTGGATATGTAGATGAGTGAAGCTGTAAGTGGCAGACGAAACTATGAGGCTCTCAGAGCATTTATGGTCATGTAAGCTGGCAGTGTGTTGTTGTTCAGGTGTAGGGGAGTTTCTTTCATTCAGATTCTTGCGTATATGAAGTTGGCAAGTTGATGTTTTTGAATAGGATCATTTTTCTCTCAGGGACCTGTAGAACAGTCCAGAACCATCATTTTAGTGTCCAGGGGAGGTGAGATGGGCTGATCCCTTGGTGGCACCAAGAACGGGACTGGTCAGCTAGAGGATGGTGTCCGAGCTTGAGAGATGACATGTTTCTCTTCTCAGTTATGGGAGCTATGAGGAGCCTGATCCCAAGTCGAACACCCAAGACACAAGCTTCAGCAGCATCGGTGGGTATGAGGTATCAGAGGAGGAAGAAGATGAGGAGGAGGAAGAGCAGCGCTCTGGGCCGAGCGTACTAAGCCAGGTCCACCTGTCAGAGGACGAGGAGGACAGTGAGGATTTCCACTCCATTGCTGGGGACAGTGACTTGGACTCTGATGAATGAGACTTCCTTTGGGCCTCCTTGGTCAGCCTTCCTTGTTCTCTAGCCTAGGTGGTTCACCTTTCCCCCATTTGTTTATATTTGTACAGTGTCTGATCTTGAAATCACCAGATTAACTAGTACCGTAGCCTTTAAAAATTAGTAAGTAAGGGCTTCCCTGGTGGCACCGTGGTTGAGAGTCCGCCTGCCAATGCAGGGGACGCGGGTTCATGCCCTGGTCCGGGAAGATCCCACATGCCGCAGAGCAGCTGGGCCCGTGAGCCATGGCCGCTGAGCCTGCGCGTCCGGAGCCTGTGCTCCGCAACAGGAGAGACCACAACAGTCAGAAGCCCACGTGCCACAAAAAAAAAAAAAAAAAAAAAAAAAAAAATTAGTAAGTAAGTAACTGATAAAAAAATCACCTCTCCTGATCTTCTTGGGGGCAGTGCCACCCTTTGATTTAAAACCAAGCAACCCCCTTCCCCCTACCACTAACAGAGTAATCTTCTTCTCCAGTGCCCCCTTTAACTCCATTTATTGCTCTTAGTATCATTCTTTCCTGGGGAAAGAAGAGAAATCATGAAATAACTAATAACTTTATGTCCTCTTGATGTATTAGAAAATTTCCAAGCATGGTATCATCTCAGTTTTCTAATTTGCAGGCTGGAACAGGGGACAGCCCCTCTGCTGGGACAGAGAATTGGATTCTGGTGGACTCTATGCCACACTAAAAACATAAACCTCTTGGACAAACTGAACTGCCCAGTATTTTATTATTTATTTGATTATACAATGCCTTGTTCCTAAATGAATTGGAGGCAAATAACTATAAATGTTTGAAACAGCCTGTATGTCAGAAATGATATGTTGCCATGTAAGTGCGTTCTGTCCCTCCCCCCCATGGGAAATGGTAGGGAAATGGTAAGTTCCTTAGGGCGAAGACTGTGTCTTCTGTTTCTTTTCATGCTTAGGATATGGTTCTGTGCAGAGTAGGTACTCAGTAAATGTTCCTAGAATCATAAAATCCTCAACAGATTCATTACTGAGCGTCTGCTCCACGGTAAGCATTCCATCAAAACCTTGGGATGCAAAATTAAATAAGACGCATTCCTTTCACTGAACAATATCACCGTCAAGTTGGGGGAGGGGGAGTGGAATTCAAGACGTTAATAAATCATTACAGTACTGTGAGATAAGTGCAATTAAGAAGCTAGATATAAAGTATAGGGGAAAACAGAAGAGTGATCATGTCTGAAAAAGTCAGGGAAGTCTTCCTAGAGGTAATTTTTAAGCTGATTGTTGAAGAATTAATTAGTAGGAGCTTGCCAGATGGAAAAGTGCAGGCAGAGTGTAACATGAAGTGAAAAGGACGAACTCCAGAAATGGCAGAGTGTGTTCCTAGTTTGTTTGTTTGTACCAGCCTTGTTCCAGAAAGGATTTAAGGTGGTTTATGTTCCAGTCCCTCAAATGCTGGAATGGCTAGAGATGAGACTGAAAGATGGATAGGAAGCATATCGTCAAGAGCTTTGATTTTGATGCTAATGCATATGAATTCATATTATGAGAAATGAGGCGCTCTAGTGGAGTGATATAATCAGATTTGTGTTTTAGAAATTTTCTGTATATTAAATGAGGAAAAATTGAACAATCATGTAACAAGTGTGATACTGTTTTTGTAAATGACAAAACCCATGTGTGTGTATTTATATGTGCTTATATGTGTATATGCAAAGGAAAAGGTCTGAAAGGATATACACAAAACTGTTTGCAGTGATAACCCTCTGGGGAGTGGGATTGGAGGGGAGGGGGATTGGAGGGAAGGGGGCTATATGCTTGTGTGTATGCTGGGTGGGGTATTGTGCTTTTATTTCTGTATTTGAATTTTTTACAAGAATGTATGATTTTTGGAATAAAAAAATTAAAAAAAATTCCAGCACTAGTGCGGAGAGTGGTTTGGAGAGGGGCAAATCTAGTTCAAGTATGGGATAGTGGAGCCTGAACCAGGGCTGTGGCATTAAGATGGGGAGGAGGGGGGTGAATTTGAGAGCTGTTTAGGGGATAGAATCAACAGGACTTGATGACCAATTGGCATTTGGGAGTGGAGAAGGAAGAATGAAAGGTGGCTTCCAGAATTTTGGTTTAGCTTGATTGGATGGGTACATGGTATTCATTCATTCAGCATTTATCGAGCCACCTATTTTTATCAAGTAGTCTGCTAGATGCTGATACAGACGTTAAGATACAGTTTCTGATGGCAGGGCACTTAAGGTCTAGAATGAGTGGTAGACACATAAATATAAATAAGTTTAATAAGAAATGATCATTGCAATAAATATTTACAAAGTTTCATGGTGATAAGGAGTTACCAACTCTGCTTATGAAGTAAGGATAAGAAGCCTTCGTAGAGGGGAACCCTTCAGATAGATCATGAAGAGTAGGGAGGAGTTTGCCGGGGTCAGTGCGGGGGAAGTATTCTAGGCAGAGGGAACAGAATGCTTAGGGGCATGAAAGTACATGGTCTGTTCATTGAACAAGTAGTTCTGGATGGATGGAATATAGGAGACGTATGTAGTGTAGTGATTATTTACAAGGCTCAGGTTCAAATGCTCATCTTAGATCACTGGCACAGTGTGGAAAATGGATGGGCTGGGGCGGGCTGATGCCAGATGAGAGATGACGGAGACTTAAAACTGGCTGAGGCATTGGCAGTAGGCATGAAATGAGAGGTACCTCGTGGTGACTGATTGGATAATGGAAAGTAAAAAAAAAAAAAAAAGTGGAATCTAGGTTTCTGACTTAGGTGATTGGGTAAATGGTGATGGCCATTCACTGAACAGATTGAGGGTGGAAGGTAGGAGAAATAGCTAAGTTCGGTTGGGAAGCATGTGTGTTTAAACTATGATAGGTAGAAAGCTTAGGATTTGTGCAAACTTGGGAGTAGGTGAGATCACACAGGAAGCCTGTGTAGAGTCAGAAGAGTATGGAGGGCAGAATGCTGGTATAGACCAATTTTTAGGGGTGGTCAGAAATAGAAGGAAAACTTGCAGAATGATATTTCTTAAACCAAGGAAGGAGGTTTAAAGGAAAAAAGAAAAAGACTTAGCATCTATACCACAGAGAAGTAAAGTAAAATAAAGCCTGAGAGCTTTGGGGTTTGGCAACTAGGAGGTCCCTGGTGACCTTAGCTAGCAAGAGAGTGAGATTAGAAGCCAGCCAGCAGGAGGTTGAGGGACAGATGGAAGATGAGGAAGTGACAAGAGAGATCATAGACTACCCCTTCAAGAAGCTAGGCTGTGAGGAATAAAAGAGGGGGAGAGTCTTAAGATGGAAGAAAAATAGGGACTTCCCTGCCTGTCCAGTGGTTAAGACTCTGCACTTCCACTGCAGGGGCCGCAGGTTTGATTCCTGGTCAGGGAATTAAGATCCTACATGCGGCGCCTGCGAAGCGCAGCCAAAATTTAAAAAAAAAAAAGGAAGATAAATAAGTACGCTTACGCTTACGTAGGCTTAAGGGAGAAAGCAATAGAGAAGGAGGGGTTGGAAAAAAGCAAGAGAAGATAATTGTTGGAAAGACCTCTGTGAAAACAGGAAGGAATGTTAGCATAGATAGCATTTCCTCCTATAGGAGAAGAGATTCCGCCCCCCCCCCCCCCCCCCCCCCCCCGCCTGCCCCAGACAAAGGAAGGAAGGAGTTGGAGTTACAGATCAGCCTATAGATGAGGGAGATAGAAAGTTGGAGGAATTCACACTTCATAGCTTCAGTTTCCTCTGTGGAATAAGTAAAATCATCCTTGTGAGAAAAGTGAAAATGGGATGGGAGCTCGAATAAAAGTGTTGAACTGCTGAGAGAATGAAAAACGGAAAACCTGCTAAATGTCCATTAGTAGCAGAGAGGTTGAATTACGGTACGTCCAGTCAAAAAATATGCAACTGTTGGAAAAGAATGAGGAAAATCTACATGTGCTAATATGGAAAGATATTCTTGAAGAAATAAGTCTTAGAATAGTAGGTGACACTTAATTTCACTTGTTTAGGAGACAAAAGGAATGTAAATCCATATTTGCATATTCACAGAGAAGATTCCACATGTTGCGCTTCAAACTGTACACCTCTAGGAGTGAGGTAGGGTTGGGGAGGGGCGCATTCTCTTCACTGTAAACCCTTCTATTAATGTTGAAGTGTTTCTTGGTATTTTTTTTTAATGGTCATGAGGGAAATGGGAGCTGGAGCTGACATGGGATCCATAAAAGGATTGTTATAGGTGTTCAATGAACAAATGAGGTTAAAGGCTGTTTATTTTAAATGGTACCGATTTACTTTATTGTGTGATTTTTCCCCAAAGGTCCTCAGCAACAGAGCTGTCATGGTGTAGAAGCAGAAAAGGTAAAGCAGTTTGCATGTGACTATAAATAGTTAGGGATGGTTAGAGCATGGTGCATATGGAAGGGGCTGGCAAAAGCTGAAACTAGAATTAGCCAGGGTCCAGATAATGGAGAGCTCTATATGCTTTGCTAAAGAATCTAGACATAATCCTAAAGGCAGTAGGAATCTATTGAAGGATTTGGGTCACTTTAGCTGCAATTTGGGATATGGACTATAGAATAGGACTGGAGATGGTTGTGGCAGTCATTTAAGCAAGATATGAGTCAGTTGTGAAGCAAGAACAATGGGCAAAGATTTGAGAGAATTGAGGAGGTAGAATCTACAAGTGGATTGATTAAATGTGGGGGATATTTCAGTCAGTTAGTCAAATGCTGATTGAGCCTAGTGGGTGCCAGGCATTATTCTTCGTGCTCTGAATACAGCAGTGAATAAAACATACCCCCTTCCTTCAAAGAGTTCAGGATCTAGTGGGGGCGGGGAGACAAACAAGTGAATCAGAGTGAGAGAAGTACTCCGAAGACAAAACAAAGTGATGTGAGAGGGTATGGGGTGAGGGTTCTAACTTAATGGTCAAGGAAGACCTTGCTGAGTAGCTCTCATTGGCGTATAAATATGCATGTATTACTGTGATAAAACATTTTTTTTTAATTTGAAAAAGTAAGCAATGAAGGAACCACAAAAGGTACTTTAAAAGACTGGCCAGAGAAGTATGAGGAAACCAGGATACAGTTTTTTGGGATGCCAAAGGAGAATTTCAGAGGATGGAATGGTCAGCAATGTCCAGTATTTGCAGAAAGGTCAGTCAGATAAGGACTGAAATGTCATTTGGACTTGGCAGTTGGTGAGCCTAATGAAAATAGTTTCTTTGGAATGGTGGATGCAGAAACCAGATGGCAAGTGGGTTTAAGAACTGAATTGAATGTGAAGTAGAAATAATAGCTCTCATTCACTGTGCCAGCCCCTCTGTGCAGAGAGCTCTTCTTACCTGACCTCATTTAATCCTGAACCATCTATGAGATCAATATTATTCCCATTTTACAAATGAGGAAACTTCCTCAGGAGCACCAAGGGTAGAAGAGATTAGCCTTAGCCTAGAGAAGGGCCGTCTTTAAATTAAGACCAGAAAGATGGGTACTGGATATAGAGAAGCAGTAGGAAGGAAGCCATGACTCTGGGCATTGTGGACCATGGTAAGGAGTTTTGTCTGTATTCTAAAAGCAGTGGGAAATTTTTCAGTGGGAGTGGGGTGGAGCCTGAGAAGGTAACGTCAGGATTGTTTCCAAAACACCAGTTCCATATCAGTGTAAAAATAGACAAATTTTTTTCCTATTGGTAGTTTAATCTCCTTTGGCAATTCCAGGGTCTTTGGTATTACGGTGCAAATATTTGCCTAAGTATAATAATCTAATTTGTTTCCCCCTGACGTTGAAGATAAGCCACTGGTGTACTTGTACTGATTCCCAGGCCCCAGTTCAACCTTCTTGAGTCAGAATGTCTGGGGAAGACTGGTGGTGTGTATATTTTACAGATGGCCCAAGTGATTTTTTGGCCACGCCACGCAGCTTGTGGGATATGAGTTCCCCGAACAGGGATTGAACCCGTGCCCTTGGCAGTGAAAGCACAGAATCCTAACCATTGGGCTGCCAGGGAATTCCCTCCAAGTGATTCTTACCTTAGAAGTTTGGGAAACTGATTCAGCAACATTCCCAAATTTATGCTATCCTCTGTATCAGCTGTTGTTGCCAAAATCTTAGCTCTCTGTGCACCAGTGCCAAACAGAAATATGGAGACAGAGTGATGGAGGAGAAAGAAAGAGTGGCTTTATTTCTTTGCCAGGCAAAGGGGAACACAGTAGGCTAGTGCCTCAAGAACTGTGCCCCCCTTCACTGGGGAATAGGGAGAAGTTGTATAGTCAGGGGTAGTGGTCAGAGGTATGTGATAAGGATCAAGGCAGTAACAGTCTTGCATTCTTCTTTCTTCTGCAGAGTTTCAAAAGGGTGGGGTTGCTGACAAGATTAGGGTGTGTTCAGGGTCTCCTAATCTCCTGAGCTTCTCTGGCCACTTTAATCTTGCCTCAGGTGGTTTTGTGGCTGCTCCTCCCTTGATTAGCAACTGTTCAGGTCTGCCCTTTGGAACTCAGGGAAGGTCATGGAGGCTGGAGTCTTGCTTACAAGAAATGGGGGACAAAAAGGCCTCCCGGCCCAGGAGCCCCAGAGGGCCCTACTCAGCATCGGTCCCTTCCTTTTCTTTGATATTCCTCAATCTTGAGGAGAACAGGTGTTGGACAAGAAAAGGGAACAATCGTTTTGGATAGAGATGTTAATCGTAAACTCGGCAGAGGAACTCAGCTTTAGGGGGACTCGGTTTTCATCGCCAGTTCAGCTGTATCTTTCCCCAAATCTTTTAGGGAACGGGGCGACAACAGCTTTAACTACTTCTTGCTGAGCTGGGGCGTATTCCTGCCTAAATTTTGGGGAATAGATAACAAATTAGAAATATTTGAGTTCCAAGTCCTGGATCCGAGTCTTGTGTGATTAAGAACTCAAACCTTTGTTTTGCCATTTTGGTGTAGCAGACCCAGTTAGAAGTAAGAGGAGTGACAACTAGAACGTTAGTAGACAGAACAGATCTCATTTCCTTGGGAATTCAGGGGAGTAAGTCTGAAGCCCAGTCTGGAACCGGCACTTCAGAGAGACTTATTGTAGCCAGTTGTTTCCAAACCATTCCCTGTATGGGGAAAACCTATCAAGGCAATCCTGAAGACCCAGAAATAGGAAGCTGACCACATGTCTAGCAGTTAGAATTATCGAAATAATCAGCATGTGAGTCTATAGGTAGAAGGTATGAGAAAGGATAAGAAAACAACTTTCATTCCACTTGTCGGAACAAATACTTAAAGTTTCCCAAAGGGTGAGATGTCTGTTTCTCAGGAGTCTGTGCTGGCTGTAGGCAGGCTTGGCTGGTCAATAGCTGATAATCTTCTTACTCTGGTATGATGTACCCACGGTTTTACTCTATCTAATTTTAGAGAGGCGTGAGTAGTAAGAAGAACGTGCTAAGATAAGATCCCTTTCATTTTTTTCTTCAGGCTGCTGCTGCTGCTCAGGTCATTGCTCTTTTTCATACTTCAGCAGCACCCCGTCTCCCGCTTTGAAGGGAGGTAAGAGAGCTTCAAGGGAAGGGGAAATGAGCCAGGTCCAGGATCTCGGGCAAGCTGTCTACTTCTGATGTCGTCGTCTTCTCGCCCAGGTGTGAGTGTAGTTTCTCCTTTGTTTGAGCATTGTTTTGAGGTGATTTTCAAGGTCAGCCATCCTCTCTATAGGCCACTCCAGTGCAGGGGCCCTTTGTGAGTGGAAATTAATCCAAAAGTCAATTCCCTTCAGTTTTGCTGTGCATAAGCTAGTTAAGAGTACCTGAAAAGGGTCCTTCTCTCCAGGTTGGAGATAGTCCTTTAAATTTTGTCTTTTCCAGTATGCATAATCCCCTGGTTGCAGGTCATGGGGCATCTGATCTTCATCCAAAGAAATTACGGAGATAAGATTCAGAAACAAACTTAGAGTATCCTTTAATAATTCAATTAAACTCCGCTCTGGCTCCGGATAAGCAGTGGCTTGGTGTGGGCTGCGCGGAGAATGGATGCCCTCGCGGAGAATGGATGCCCTCGTGACCTAATGTCCGGCAGGCTGTAGGGCCTGCTGACCCGGCTCGCAGGGAATCGACCGGCTGCCTGAGTGCCCGCGCCACCCGCTACCATGAACGAGGAGGCCATCTGCAGTGCCCTGCCCACTATCCCGCACAAGCTCGCCGACTTGCAGTACCTGAGCCGCGGTGCGTCCAGCACAGTGTCTTCTGCCCGCCACGCAGACTGGCGCGTTCAGGTGGCCGTGAAACACCTGCATATTCACACCCCGCTGCTGGACAGTGATTGGTGAATTATTCTCTGTAACCTGACTTCTGCCCAATGAGTGGACCTTCCCCAACAATCTCCCAACTCCTTATTATGAGTAGAATGCTGCCATGTCATGAGGACATTCAGAGAGCCAGTGGAGAGGCCTATGTGACAAAGAAGGAAGACCTGACAGCAACATGAGCAATCTTGGAAGGGGACTCTCCCCCAGTTGAGTTTTTGTTTTTGTTTGTTTTTTTTTTGGCTGTACGCTGGCCTCTCACTGTTGTGGCCTCTCCCATTGTGGAGCACAGGCTCCGGACGCACAGGCTCAGCAGCCACGGCTCAGGGGCCCAGCCGCTTCGCGGCATGTGTTTCTACAGAAACTGAGATAATGTCTGTTGTTCTAAAAAATAATAATGGTAATGATACGATTAAACTTTACATTAATATAACATAACAGCAAAGAACTACGTGGGAGATGAGTCTTAGTAATTACAGATCATTAACAAAACTGGGATTTAACATTCATTGCAAAATCATTTTCTCTCTAAAATTACCCTCCTTTCTACTAAATGTAACCAAATTAAAACTAAATGGTTTGCAAAATAAGTGTGGTCTCAGTAAACTTGGTTTGATGATTTATATAACTGTAATTGATCATACAGACTTTTTACTTCCTGAAACTTTTTTTTTTTTTCGCGGCACGCAGGCCTCTCACTGTTGTGGCCTCTCCCGTTGCAGAGCGCAGGCTCAGCGGCCATGGCTCACGGGCCCAGCCGCTCCGCGGCATGTGGGATCTTCCCGGACCGGGGCACGAACCCGTGTCCCCTGCATTGGCAGGCAGACTCCCAACCGCTGTGCCACCAGGGAAGCCCCCAGTTGAGCTTTGAGATGACTGTAGCCCCTGCCAATATTTTGATGGCAGCCTGCCTGAGAGCTGGAGCCTGAGGCTTTGACACTCCCAGCTAAGTTGCACCTGTTTTCCTATATCTGTTTCCACAGAAACTGTGAGATAATGTCTGTTGTTCTAAAAATAATAATAATAATGATTCGCTTAAACTTTACATTAATATAACAGTAAAGAACTATGTGGGAGATGAGTCTTAGTAATTACAGATCTCCATTAACAAAACTGGGATTTAACATTCATTGCAAAATCATTTTCTCTCTAAAATTACCCTCCTTTCTACTAAATGTAACCAAATTAAAACTAAATGGTTTGCAAAATAAGTGTGGTCTCAGTAAACTTGGTTTGATGATTTATATAACTGTAATTGATCATATAGACTTTTTACTTGCTGAAACTTTTTTTTTTTTTTTTGCGGCATGTGGGCCTCTCACTGTTGTGGCCTCTCCCGTTGCGGAGCACAGGCTCCGGACGCTCAGACTCAGCGGCCACGGCTCACGGGCCCAGCCGCTCCGCAACATGTGGGATCTTCCCAGAACGGGGCACGAACCCGTGTCCCCTGCATCGGCAGGCAGACTCTCAACCACTGCGCCACCAGGGAAGCCCTTGCTGAAACTTCTATAAGGAGTCTCAGACTGGACTTTTAAAGGACCTCTCAGGGCTAGGAAAGTCACACCAAGGGCTTATCACAGATTTTTGCCTAACCGATGTAGGTGAATTCCTCCCTTTTCGAGGTCTCCAAAATACCTTGGGATTTCTGTAACCACTAGTGGGGTAGCCTTCCTAATTTATCTGATAAAGCTGCAGGGAACCTAAGAGTTTCCAAACTCTGGAGGGAGCAGATAAGATAAATGTTTCAATTCTGCTTACAAAAAAGTATAATTTACCAAATTTCTGTAAGTTATAATGAGTTTGAGGGGAAGGTCTCCTTATACCTGGAAAACACAAACTTAAACCGGTAATTTTTTCAGATAGAAACCATAAAAATAACCATATTCACCAGTTCACTCCATCCTATATAACTAATCCTTTTTTGGTTAACAGCTTTATGAGGCCATCAGGTTTTTCATTAGAATTCTTCAATTTCTTACCCAGTTCAGCATTATGGTCTGAAAGTCAGAAACTTGTATATATCCAAAGTCCTTTCTATAAATCTTCTTGAAGGGGAAGCATTTTTTGCAAAGGCATTAGATTGAAACCGTAAGTGTCTATAATGACAAAAGACTTAAGAAGGCACGTTTGTTAAGGAACCTCCATACTGTTCTCCATAGTGGCTGTATCAATTTACATTCCCACCAGCAGTGCAAGAGTGTTCCCTTTTCTCCACACCCTCTCCAGCATTTGTTTCTAGATTTTTTGATGATGGCCATTCTGACCGGTGTGAGATGATATCTCATTGTAGTTTTGATTTGGGCATATACCCTGAGAAAACCATAATTCAAAAACAGTCATGTACCAAAATGTTCATTGCAGCGCTATTTACAATAGCCAGGAGATGGAAGCAACCTAAGTATCCATCATCAGATTAATGGGTAAAGAAGATGTGGCACATATATACAATGGAATATTACTCAGCCATAAAAAGAAACGAAATTGAGTTATTTGTAGTGAGGTGGATGGACCTAGAGTCTGTCATACAGAGTGAAGTAAGTCAGAAAGAGAAAAACAAATACCGTACTTTAACACATACATATGGAATTTAAGAAAGAAAAAAAGTCAAGAACCTAGGGGTAAGATGGGAATAAAGACACAGACCTGGTCTTCCCTGGTGGCACAGTGGTTGAGAGTCTGCTTGCCGATGCAGGGGACACGGGTTCGTGCCCCGGTCCGGGAAGATCCCACATGCTGCGGAGCGGCTGGACCCGTGAGCCGTGGCCGCTGAGCTTGCGTGTCTGGAGCCTGTGCTGTGTAACGGGAGAGGCCACAACAGTGAGAGGCCCGCGTACTGCCAAAAAAAAAAAAAAAAAGACGCAGACCTACTAGAGAATGGACTTGAGGATATGGGGCGGGGGAAGGGTAAGCTGTGACAAAGTGAGAGAGTGGCATGGACATATATACACTACCAAATGTAAAATAGCTAGCTAGTGGGAAGCAGCCACATAGCACAGGAAGATCAGCTGGGTGCTTTGTGACCACCTAGAGGGGTGGAATAGGGAGGGTGGGAGGGAGGGAGACACAAGAGGGAAGAGAGATGGGAACATATGTATATGTATAACTGATTCACTTTGTTATAAAGCAGAAACTAACACACCATTGTAAAGCAATTATACTCCAATAAAGATGTAAAAAAAAAAAAAAGAATACTTTGGAGGGAGAAACCAAATCCAGTCTTGTTCTAGCCCATTCCTATTGAAATCCATGTACCCAACTAAATTTAGTCCAATCTTAGAAAATCCTGATCATGTATCACTCTTTTCAGTATTTTTCATTCTTAACACTTTTTTAGTGCTTTTTAAAAAAAATTATTTAGTTTATTTTTGACTGAGTTGGGTCTTTGTTGCTGCGCGCAGGCTTTCTGTAGTTGTGGGAGCGGGGTCTACTCTTCGTTGAGGTGCGCGGGCTTCTCATTGCCGTGGCTTCTCTCGTTGCGGAGCACAGGCTTTAGGGCACGCGGGCTTCAGTCGTTGTGGCTCACGGGCTCTAGAGCGCAGGCTCACTATTTGTGGCGCACGGGCTTAGTTGCTCCACGTCATGTGGGATCTTGCAGGACCCGGGCTCGAACCCGTGTCCCCTGCATTGGCAGGTGGATTCTTAACCACTGCGCCACCAGGGAAGTCCTTCACACCTTTTACTAAAAACACTTATCTTACTTTCCTTAAAAGTTTTTTCCCATTGAGTTCCTTTTCTTGTTGACAAATTTGTAATAGATACAGAATAAGGTCTTATTTGACCTCTAGTAAACCGAGGTGTACAACAGAAGTATTATACTTGACATTGATGACTCTGACATATCTATATTAATCAAACCAACAAGCTTCAGCCACCTTCAATACCAGATATCTGTTTAGTACTGAATATTTTCCAGATGACATGAACCTGAAATTCATTCTAGCCAGATTATTTTCTGAGTATTTACATAAGCACTTAAATTTTTAAAAAGCCAACTAGTAGAGGTCTTTTACGAATTCATTTTTGGCAATACCATACACCTACAACACACATATAGACACTTACGAACACACAAACCAACATAGAGGCCTAATAGTTTCTGTTCGAATTTCAGCCCTGAGTCAGGTACAACATAAAAGCCATCAGTTACAAGGGGTTGGATTCAAGTTGGGTTTCTAGCAGATGGAACACATCAAGGTCACCTATCTAGATGGTAAACCCTTTTTACTAGTGTTTACAGAAGAAAAGACACTTAAGATTTCTATTTGGGCTTCCCTGGTGGCGCAGTGGTTGAGAATCTGCCTGCTAATGCAGGGGACACGGGTTCGAGCCCTGGTCTGGGAGGATCCCACATGCCGTGGAGCAGCTAGGCCCGTGAGCCACAACTACTGAGCCTGCGCGTCTGGAGCCTGTACTCCGCAACAAGAGAGGCCAGGATAGTGAGAGGCCCGTGCACCGCGATGAAGAGTGGCCCCCGCTTGCCACAGCTGGAGAAAGCCCTCGCACAGAAACGAAGACCCAACACAGCAAAAATTAATTAATTAATTAAACCACATTAGAGAATGGCTGAAAACACTTAAAAAAAAAAACTTTTAAAAAAGATTTCTATTTATCCTTGACAAGTCAAATTCTAAATTACTTTACCCTTTTTAAAATTTCCAGTTTAAAAAGATGGCAGAGGTTAAGTGTTCCTGAGAAGACCAGATAGGACATTTGCATCTCAATGGTACAGGCAGGTTCCTCCTAGGATGACTTTGTTTCCCTTTTGTTTAATACTTATAAGCCTCTTAAAATAAATAGGGAAGGTTTTGGGAGTGGTGAAAGAGATTGGTGGGTTTTGGATTATTTTCGGAGCCACACCTCTGGTCCTGTAAAGACTACATTTGTAAAACAAGGACAGTTTTGTTTTCTTTTTCAACGAATTGGGTGGCTACCTCAATGATATTGAAGGACTGACATACCCATTCACCCATGTTGGAAAGCTTTACTTTTCCTCATTTAGCTTAGGGGAGGAGTCCTCTTCCAAAATTCCTATCAGGCTCTGAATATCAGCTATGGTTAGTTTAGTCAGACCAGTGGCCTCCTATTTTGGCAATCTATTTATAAACATTTTTTGAGGATCTTCCCTACGTTTAAGAAATTGGTACCTTATATTTAGACACTGTATAACCCTTCTACTTAATAATCACTGGCTGGATATCTTTGGCCAAGCCGGGAACCTCAATATTCCACGTTCCAGGGTCTACTAAGGCTTATCAGAACAATCTGAAGGAGTAAGGGAATGTGCAGAAGTGGGGGAGGCTTGTTTTCCTCCCTGAGCCAGGAGAGTTTTTCTGATTCCTCAGGCTTTCAATTATAGGAGAAAGTCCTGGACATAAGGGAACCTCAGTCCATTTTCCCATCCTGTGGCAATAAAGATCTAATTGTAAGAGACCCACTTTTAGGCCATTTTTCTTTGTCATTGGATCATAGCCATAGGTTGACCAGTCATTCAAAATTTTTTCTAAGGGGCTCCCAGGTAGGGGTGGAACCTTACAGGAAGCGCTTCCCATTCTAGCTTGAGCAGTTAGTAACATGTCTGCGCGCTCAAATCAAAGTAACCAAACGAACCCAAACCTTGCCAGCTGGAAGCCACACTCAAAGTTAAAAATATCAGCAAAGAGATGCCCAGAAATCAAAAACCAAATGGCAAAAATGCCCTAAATGTGACTTCCCAGTCCCACTAGACCTGTGACCTTTGTCCGAAGCGGCGCCTTACAAATGGAATTTCCCTTCACAGGGAGAACTCCCCAAACTGGAACTGAAGTTCCCCAACGGAACAAAGTCAAAGAGGCCACGGTGTGCACTCCAGGGAACTTACCAAATTGCTGGCAGATTTGTTGCGACGTACCAAACGCCCTCTTTCTGATCCTCCAAGAGTTAATGTCTCAGGGTAGACGTCCGGGCTGATGCGGAGAAGGGAGAAGGAAGGTGTCCTCAAGGCGAAGAAAGCCTCGGCAGCTGCTAGGGCAACCTCTCCCCCGATCTCCACCGCAGCCATGGAGTTCTGCAGCTGAGACGGCGGGTCGGGTATGATCGGGGCAGGGCCCTATGGCAGGGGAACCCTGGCAATCTGGCCTCAGAGAAATCCTCCAACCCTCTGCTCTCCCTGGGGAGGGTGATGTGGAGAGAAATCCCTGAGCAACCGATCAAACCGAGGGCCCTACGGGGCCTCCTGCCCACGAGTCAATCCCGGACGAGCCCCTAAATTTGTTGCCAAAATCTTGGCTCTCTGTGCAGCAATGCCAAACAGAAATATGGAGACAGTGTTATGGAGGAGAAAGAGTGGCTTGCTTTCTTTGCCAGGCAAAGGGGAACACAGTAGGCTAGCACCTCAAGAACTGTGCCTCCCTTCACTGGGGAATAGGGAGAGGTTATATAGTCAGGGGTAGTAGTCAGAGGTATGTGATAAGGATCAAGGCAGTAACAGTCTTGCATTCTTCTTTCTTCTGCAGAGTTTCAAAAGGGTGGGGTTGCTGACAAGATTAGGGTGTATGCAGGGTCTACTAATCTCCTGAACTTCTCTGGTCCCTTTAGTCTTGCCTCAGGCCCTTGATTAGCAACTGTTCAGGTTTGCCCTTTGCAACTCAGGGAAGGTCATGGAGGCTGGAGTTTTGCCTGCAAGAAATGGGGGACAAAAAGGCCTCCCTGCCCAGGAGCCCCAGAGGTTCCTGCTTGGCATCACTGTTCTTCAACTAGTGTTACATCAAAATGGGAATAGGGGTTGCTTATTGTAAATTTAAATTCCTGGGCTTGGAATGTGCATTTTTAACATGCACATCTATAATTCTGATGCAGATCATCCTTAAAATAATACTAGCAACAATACTCATAATAATCCTTTGGTAAACATAGGTACTTTAGAAGAAATATAGAATCACAATATTTTAATTATCAGGTATATAGTATTACAAATTTATCCTTTGCTTTTTGGTTCGTAATAACAATATTCAAGGTTTTTAAAAATAATAAATTACCCTTAGTGTTATGCATTCAATCTATTATTTATAAGTGTCATACACAAACTGACAAATTACATATAAATTATAAATTCTGCAAGTTGGTTTAAATAGATGTAAGACTTTAAAAATCATTTATTTAAAAATGCCTGTACAGGTTTGGATTTTCCACATTTTGGGGTCTCAGAATGCAGTGTTTTCAATCAACTGCACATTACAGCTTTTCAACTTTTAAAAATTCCCACTCATCCTGATTTACAGTAAAATAAAAATGTATACTTATATCCTGTGTTTGTGACTCTCACTTACACAGTATAAATAAGAACTTGTATCAACCAAAAATTTGACTAACTGTAAGAAGTGGTCAAATAACAGAGTAAGCAGAATTAAATTACATTTTAGTAGGTGAAGGGTATGTCATATCAATGATCACAAGTTTATTCATTTTTCCTGTGTTTCCTTCTTATGAAATCTGGAATACTATAAAGGGAGGAAACAGCTATATGGGAAAACTTGGGAGCACATTTATTTGCTCTAGTTCCCAAAACTAGAGACATAGTTAAATACTTAGGAAGGAAAAAGAATTTATCAATGAAAAATGAAGGTTGGTAGGGTGCCAGATATATTTTGCTTCAGTTTTCACAACTGTATCAAAGAAAGTATATTAGAAGCTGTTTATTTTAGACAACTAACTTCCTAAATTCCTTTATCCTAAATATTGACAGTCTGCCTATCTTTTAAAATAACATCAGCATAGTGCTGGGCACATATTATGACCCTGAAGGCAAGAGTTTAAACCAGTCTTATTTGTTTCTTTGTTTCTTCCCCCAATACACTGGGAGTTAAAATGAGCATTCATTAGTAAACAAATGTTCTAGATTCTGGGAGACGGGGGACGGGGTGACTCTAGATTCTGGTGGTGGGAAAGGTCACCAGAGTCTGGGAGGAGGGTTTTTTTTTAAAGCCTCCCAAGTGATAAGGAGACCTGCCCCACCCCACCCCCAGCCCCGTCCTTCCCCAATCCCTGATTTAGACAATTTGATGAAGTTTCCCCGATATTATATTACCAAAATTCGTAGGTTTCAATACTTAAATTTGAAACTAATGGATTTCTTATCAACGAGGAATTTTCAGCCTTTACCTTTGTTCTCTATCAAACAGCTCTCAGTCTATCAAACAGTGGTTAGAATAATGGATCTTACCCTGTTTGGGGATATGGATAATTTTGAAAATATAGTAAAAGCTGTGATATAAATACACATAAAGTTTTTTTATTTTTTAAAAAAAATTTTTTTAATTTATTTTATAGTGGAGCATAGCTGATTAACAATGTTGTGTTAGTTTCAGGTGTACAACATAGTTATACATATACACATATCTATTCTTTTTCAAGTTCTTTTCCCATTTAGGTTATTACAGAGTAATTTTTTTAATTTTTTTTTTTTTTAATTTTTGGCTGCGTTGGGCCTTCGTTGTGGCACGCGGGTTTTCTCTAGTTGCACTGAGCGGAGCAGGGGCTACTCTTCACTGTGGTGCGCGGGTTTCTCATTGCGGTGGCTTCTCTTGTTGCAGAGCATGGGCTCTAGGCGTGCGGAGTTCAGTAGTTGTGGCACACAGGTTCAGTAGTGGTGGCCAGCGGGCTCTAGAGCGCAGGCTCAGTAGTTGTGGCGCACGGGCTGAGTTGCTCCGCGGCATGTGGGAACTTCCCGGACCAGGGCTTGAACCCGTGTCCCCTGCATTGGCAGGCGGATTCTTAACCGCTGTGCCACCAGGGAAGTCCCTATTACAGAGTATTGAGCAGAGTTCCCTGTGCTATACGGGAGGTCCTTGTTGGTTATCTATTTTAAATATAGTGGTGTGTACATAAGTTTTGTATATACTATCAGGTGCTTATTAGACTCCTGGTTAAGAAAGTAATTTAAAAGAAAAAGAAAAGTAATTTAAAGAGGTGTAGTCTGAGGTTTAACGTAACTTTCTCACCAAGGGTGTCTAAGTTGCAAACAATAGAGCATAATTTAAATACTCCTAAATCTTTAGACAATATCATAAGCAAGTTACAGGCTCGATCACCAATTTACAATAGAGGGAAAAGTTGGGACAACACTTTTTCATTCTCTTGAGGTAAATTTATCAGTCGTTTCACTTCCTCCAACCTTGTGATTGCCAGCTGTAACTCCAGATTCCAGTAGAATCTCTTTGTGGACTATGAGGAAAAAAATATTTCAACAGGGGCTTTCCTGGTGGCGCAGTGGTTGAGAGTCCGCCTGCCGATGCAGGGGACACGGGTTCGTGCCCCGGTCCCAGAGGATCCCACATGCCGCGGAGCGGCTGGGCCCGTGAGCCATGGTCGCTGAGCCTGCGCGTCCGGAGCCTGTGCTCCGCAACGGGAGAGGCCAGAACGGTGAGAGGCCTGCATACAGAAAAAAAAAAAAATTTCAACAGAAACCCACATTTCAGATCCAAGTGTCTTAGAAACAGTGTAGTGTGTGGTGGTTTGAAATACAGACTTAAGTATCATGTATACTCATGTAACAGCTTACTAGCAATTAACTAACATTGCTTCCTCAGCTATCTGACAGAGTTGTAGTGAGAGTTAAATGAGATAGTGCCTATGAAGTGCTCATCACAGTGCCTGGCACATGGTTCACACCCAGTAAATGTTAGCTGTGGTTATTATCTCTTCTGAATAAACAATAGTTCACACATTTAGACCAGTTTAAGTTATTCTAGCTCCTTAAAGTGAAACCTCGATCTTAATGTGAAATTGCAAAATATTCCAGACTAAGTAGAAATCCTCAGGAAGGGAGGGTTTGTCAGAATTACTTGAGAGACGTTTTCAAACTCCCATTCCCTGTTCATCTTCTCCCCCCACATGGAGAGTTGCTTCCACTCTCACCCAGAGTTTTATCATCCCCTTGGCTGAAGATCAGTGCCTTGGTGAGTCACTATTACGGATGAGAATCTACACAGGTAGAGGGGAAAGCTTCAGAACCATGTATTGACTTCACCTCCCTTCTGGCAGGGCCAGAAAACAACTTCTCAGTTTACTTGACTCTCCTTTATTTAAAATAAACAACTCTTTATGACACAGTCAAATAAAAGTAAAACACAAATATCTGACGGCTCTAGACAGCTCCAAGTACTGTAATAAAGCCAAATTATGCAGATATGAAAAAAGCGTAAGAATTTGTCCACCACTAACTTTTGTAATTTAAATATTTTAACTTTTCTTCCAAGTTACTTGATGTGTTTCTGAAATTCAAGTTTAGAATAAAAGCTTGGCCACGCGGCTTGCAGGATCTTAGTTCCCTGACCAGGGATTGAATTTGGGCTGAGGCAGTGAAAGCGCCAAGTCCTAACCACTGGACAGCCAGGGTGTAAGGCCAACTGGCCCGAGGCAGTGGAACACAATCAGATTCACAGGTTGCATCAGACCGAAACTCTCCGGACCACCCAGTTCCAGAAACTGACCTGGAGACTTTCCGGACCACCCAGTTCCAGAAACTGACCTGGGGACTTTGAGCCCAGCCCAGCCTTCCCGCCTTTCGAGAGGCGGGACTAACTGTCCCCCAGGATACCTGAAAAGACCACCAAATAAGGAATACCCTGCGCCCTCCCAGATTCACCACACCCCTTTCCCTTCTTCCCCTATAAAATCTTGCCCAACCCTCTCCCGGGTGCGACTTCTCTGGCCCCTTTCTCTCGGGAGCGCTCCCTAATAAAGCTCACTTGAAGCTTTCCTCTGTTTCGCGGTGCCGTTTGTTAAGATCCCACCTTACACAGGGAATTCCCAAAACTTGGGGTTTTAAAAGTTTTGTTTCTCATTTCATTTTTTTTTTTTTACTTTAGAATCAAATTGTAAGTTATGAGATTTAACTCTCAGATCACCAAGCAAGTATGGCTACTCCTAACTCTGAGCAATAAATATCAGACTGGGCAGAATTTTTTTGCCAGAAAATATAAATTCTTTAAAAAGGTAAGATGAGAAATTTCTTGCAACTAAATCAGAAGTTGTTCTCTTTGACTCCATCCTAGCATGATGATTTTTTAAATTATTATTTCGAAGTAAGTTATTATATAGTAATACATCCATTCAATTTATACACATTTCACGTACCAGTTTAGTCAATTAATTTCTAGTTTCAAGGGCTCCTCATTTTATAACACAGATTCTAAGCTTTTCATGCAAACCTCTAATTATTAAAATTTCAAGCACTTAAACTGCTTTTGATTCAGTGGGAGCTGTGTAAAGAGGACAGCCTGGCGCTTTCCCTAGGTGTCCTGTCTTAACATAGGTAGTGCCCAAGACTTAGAAGATAATCTCTCAATATACAGGTATAAGAGGCTATACTGCCCTGTCTGCTCCCCCCCAGTACTCATTACAAAATCTTCTGTTCTCCAACATATGCTACCCTTGTGCATTTTGCCAGGGACATATTTACTTGCCTAGTCTGTAATATGCTGCTTCAGAGCCTAGAGACAGTTCAGAGATGCTCCTGTGTGTGATTTACAAAATAAACCAGATGACTTACGACATTGTTTTCAAATGAAGATAATATGTCCTAATGCCTAAGAACATGCTTTTAAGTCAGACTCCTGTGGCTCTTTAGGCAAGTCCCCTGGACGTTAAGTTTCCTCATCTGTGAATGTAGGATAGTAGGATAATCGTAAAGATTAAATGAAAAATACATTGTGAAGTGCTTAGAATAATGTCTGGCACATAGTAGGCACTCAGTATGTGTTAACTCTCATTTTATTGTTACAAATAATAATGATGGGTAGGAGAAGAGAGGTGGACCTTCTTTCCTTGTTCTAATTCCGCAGCTCATCAGTTCCTAAATCACAATTTACCAGGGTTGCAGTTCAAGTAGGAAAGCACGGAACGCTGGTAAAACAGTGAATGCAAAACTGTTGGGAGGTAATCCGTCCACTCAGGGAAGACCAGTTGGCCACCCAGTTAGTTGGCCAGTGGTCACATTCATCCCAGCCCATGGTCTCTGCCTCACCAATCAGAAGCTGTGTCTAAACCTTAAAGCAAACTGATATATAAACATTTACTAATTTGTTAATCAGCAATGAGAAATTTAACAAATAGGCAAGTACCCATATTTGCTCATTAGTACGTTCTCTGCTAGTTGACAAGCCTACAGGAGAAGACATTGTAATCAGAATGTTGCTTAGTGAGGAGACAATCAGAACCAGGGCAGTAAGTTGGATTTTACCTTTATATTTTTACTATGGAAAATTCCAAACATACTTAAAAGTAGAGGTGTATAATGAACCCTCATGAACCCCTCATGTAGCTTGAACAATTAACATTTTGCCAGTCTTCTTACATCTATCCCTCCCACTTTTCTTGGAGAGGTGCTGTAGTATTTTAAAGTAAATCCCAGACATCATATTTTTTTTCAGACATCATATTTTGCCAGAAAATTCTTCATTATGTAGCTCTTATGGATAAAACTTTAAAAACTCCTCTACCTTTATCACATACCAAAAATGACAATAATCATGGGACTTCCCTGGCAGTCTAGTGATTAAGACTCCGAGCTTCCACTGCAGGGGGCACGGGTTCGATCCCTGGTCGGGGAACTAAGGTCCCTCATATTGCATGGCGCAGCCCCCCCCAAAAAACATCCCCTTATACTATCTAATACCCCATCTATGTACAAATGTCCCCATTCTCTCAAAAAAATGTATACATTTGGCTTGTTGAAATCAGGATTCAAACATTATATTTGGTTCACGTCTTTTAAGTCCTTTCTAATCTTTAACAGTTCCACCTCTCTCTTTTTTTTTTTTTTTTTTTTTTTTTATAAATTTATTTATTTATTTTTGGCTGTGTTGGGTCTTCGTTTCTGTGCGAGGGCTTTCTCCAGTTACGGCGAGCAGGGGCCACTCTTCATCGCGGTGCGCAGGCCTCTCTCTCACTGTCGCGGCCTCTCCCGTTGCGGAGCACAGGCTCCAGACGCGCAGGCTCAGTAGTTGTGGCTCACGGGCCTAGTTGCTCCGCGGCATGTGGGATCTTCCCAGACCAGGGCTCGAACCCGTGTCCCCTGCATTGGCAGGCAGATTCCCAATCACTGCGCCACCAGGGAAGCCCCTCTCTCTTTTTTTAATGGCATTTGTTGTTGAGAAAACCAGGTCACTTTGACTTTCTCCCAGTATGGCTGACTGTATCCCCAGTAGTCTTCTATTCCCTGTATATCCTGTAAATGGGAAGTTAGACCAGGAGGCTTGATTAGAGTCAAGTTCAGAATGTTTTTATTTTCGAGGGAGGGGGAGGAACAAGATGTTTCATAACTGATGGTGTGTGCTTCCTGTTGTATCACATCAGGAGGCACACGATTATCTGGTTGTTACACGGGCCAATTTGAATGGCTGGGATCAAGCTGTCATAACCTCATGTACCCATCTTCTGTATAGGGATGGATTTGATAACCAGATACCAGAACATCCTCCTAGACAGTGCTGGGGAATATTGATGACTTTGGCCTCTACCTTGGACTCTTGTATCTGATGACTTGCAGACTATCCTTGTTCTGTTAATATCCCATTTCGTCAGATAGAGCTCAGTAGGGCTTCCCTGGTGGCACAGTGATTAAGAATCCGCCTGCCAATGCAGGGTACACGGGTTCGAGCCCTGGTCTGGGAAGATTCCACATGCCACGGAGCAACTAAGCCCAAGCACCACAACTGCTGAGCCTGCACTCTAGAGCCTGTGCTCCGCAACAAGAGAAGCCACTGCAACGAGAGACCCACGCACCACAACGAAGAGTAGCCCCCACTCGACGCAACTAAAGAAAGCCCATATATTTGCTAAAATAAAAGCTTCTTACCTACTGGAACAATCCATCCTGTGCTTACCCCAAATCACCTTAATTGAATTTGGGGTATTAAAAATTTTGTAGGTCCCTTCCACAGATGGCTTGTTTTAGATCCCTTACATTTTTCCTATATTGGTTTTTAAATTATAAAATAGTTCATGTGTATAAAAGGATATAATGGGGGGTAGGGGAGAGAGGGATTGGGAGTTTGGGATTAGCAGATGCAAACTATAGAGAATGGATAAACAAGGTCCTACTGTATAGCACAGGGAACTATCTTCAATATCCTGTGATAAATCATCATGGAAAAGAATATAAGAAAAGAATGTATATATCTGTATAGCTGAATTGCTTTGCTGTACAGCAGAAATTAACACAACATTGTAAATCAACTATACGTCAATAAAATAAACTTAAGAAAAGAATATAATGGATGGGGACTTCCCTGGTGGCACAGTGGTTAAGAATCTGCCTGCCAACACAGGAGGCACGGGTTCGATCCCTGGTCCTGGAAGATACCACATGCTGCGGAGCAGCTAAGCCTGTGCACCACAACTACTGAGCCTGTGCTCTAGAGCCCGCGAGCCACAACTACTGAAGCCCACGTGCCCTACAGCCCGCGCGCCACAACTACTGAAGCTCGCCTGCTCTAGCACCCACGTGCTGCAACTACCGCAGGCTCCACAAGGAGAGAAGCCACCGCAGTGAGAAGCCCACGCACCACAATGAAGAGTAGCCCCCACTCACTGCAACTAAAAGCCCACGTGCAGCAAGGAAGACCCAACGCAGCCAAATAAATAAAAATTAAACCAAATAAACAAAAATTTAAAATATAAAATAAAACTGTTCAAAATAAAATTTTTTTAAAAGAGTATAATGGATGTACTAGATGTAAAGAATAATAAAACCATTAAATGTGTACCTACCACATAAGAAATTATATTTTTTTCTTCGATAGTTTTATGTTGAAAGAACTTTGGATTTACAGTAGAGTTTCAAATATAGTACAGACAGGTCCCCTATACCCTTATCTAACTTCCCCTAATGTTAACATCTTAATCTGGTACATTTATCAAAACTAAGAAATTAGCATTGGTACAGTTCTATTAACCAAACTAGAGACTCTATTCAAATTTCACTAGTTTTTTCACCTATGTCCTTTTTCTGTTCCAGGATCCAATCCAGGATACCACGTTGCATTTAATCATTATGTCTCTTTAGTCTCCTCCAGTCTGTGAAAGTTTCTTGGTCTTTCCTTGTCTCTCATGACCTTGATGCTTTGGAAGAGTACTGGTCCAGTATTTTGTAGAATGGCCCTCAATTTGGGTTTGTCTGATATTTTTCTCATTATCCTGGTGGTATGCATGTGGGCGAAGAGGACCACAGCGTGAAGTGCCTTTCTCGTCACATCATACCAGGCGGTGCACAGAATATCAGCGTGACTTGTCACTGTTGATGTTAACCTTAATCACTTGGTTAAGGAGCTGTTTCTCCACTATAAAATTACTAGTTCTCCTTTTCCATGTACTGTTCCTTAGGAGCAAGTTCCTAAGGACTTGTTCACACTCAAGATGAGGGGAAATTAAGTTCCATCTCTTAGAGCAAGAAGTAGCAAAGAAGTTGTGAACATAAGTTAAAGCCACCAAAGTAAGTAATGAACTTTTGATAGACTCCTTACATTTTTTTAACCAGCAATATGAGTTTATTTAGGAATGGCAGAGGAATAGCAATTAAGAACATGCCAACTATAGCAAACGATAGGCAACTCCAGAGACCAAGGGGAGGAATGTTATTTTACAGAGGAAAAAGGGAAGTTGGGAAAGGCTGCTTTGTACGAAAGTCCACTGAAGGTGTTGACCGTAGAAATAAAACAGCCAATTATTTTACCAGAAAAATGGGTTCATTCAGGAATAACGGAGAATTGCAATTTGGGATAACTTTGCTATAGAAGAACTACAAGGGGCTTCCCTGGTGGCGCAGTGGTTGAGAGTCTGCCTGCCGATGCAGGGGACACGGGCTCGTGCCCCGGTCCAGGAAGATCCCACATGCCGCGGAGTGGCTAGGCCCGTGAGCCATGGCCGCGAGAGGCCACAACAGTGAGAGGCCCGCGTACCGCAAAAAAAAAAAAAAAAAAGAACTACAGGCAAGTCTACCCGACTCCTTATATTTTGACTCCTCTTAATTTTATTATTACTACCAATATTGCCTGCAGTATCCACCAACTACTTCCTATTTCTTCATCCATGAGGTTATTATGAATTCGTCATTGCCTTCTTGAAAGCTATAGGTATTTGTACAGCAGTTTCCCAGGCTTGTCTGATTATCATAATTACCTGGGGTAACTATACAAGTTCCCCAGCCCCTCCCCTACAATATGGTTCAGTTTAACTGGGATGTGGGCTTGGAAACAAGCGTTAAAGCATCCCAGGTGATTCTTATTATGAGACCAAGTTTGAGAAACACTGGCTTACAGCATTTCTGTCTTCTCCCTGTTTTGCAATAGTGAAACATCCACACAAAACTTACTATTCTTTATGTTTATAGTTTCCTTATTTATATAGTTTCCTTGTTTCCTTCTTCAAATTTAGGAAATTTGTATTTTCCCATCTTCCACAGAGTAAGGACATTTGAATGTAAATGACAAGAAATATTTCCAGCTGGGAAAGGGCAGGTGGTCTCCCAACTCTTTCCCTCTAGTTTTGGTCTCTTCTTCCCCTTTCCCTTTTGTACTTGAAGCCTCTACTGCTTTTGTAAAAAGGCCAGAAGTTTTTCTTTAGGAGTTTATCTCTGCTTATTTCTTCTAAACCTGAGGGATTTCAGTAAGGATGCTATTCATTTTTGTTATCCTGCTTCCATAATAATAATTTCAGTAACTACCATTTGTCAGATAGCATGCTTTATGTATTAGGTTGAACAATATGGAAAACATTTTTATAGGTCAAAATGATTGAATGTTGGTGATTTAATATGGTTCAACCTAATACATTATCCTAGTTTTTTTTTTTTTGGCTACGTTAGGTCTTCCTTTCTGTACGCGGGCTTTCTCTAGTTGTAGCGAGCAGGGGCTAGTCTTAGTTGCGGCGCACGGGCTTCTCATTGCAGTGGCTTCTCTTGTTGTGAAGCACGGGCTCTAGGCACTAAGGCTTCAGTAGTTGTGGTACACGGGCTCTGTAGTTGCGGCACGTGGGCCCTAGAGTGTGCAGGCTTCAGCAGTTGAGGCGCACAGGATCAGTAGCTTTGGCTCGCGGGCTCTAGAGCACAGGCTCAGTAGTTGTGGCACACACGCTCAGTTTCTCTGCGGCATGTGGGATCTTCCCGGACCAGGGCTTGAACCTGTGTTCCCTGCATTGGCAGGTGGATTCTTAACCACTGCGCCACCAGGGAAGTCCAACCTAATATATTATCTTCTTTAATCCTCACAGTAACCCTCAGGGTTGGTGGTAGTATGCCCATTTTTACAGATGGGAAAACTGAAGATCAGAATAATTAGGCAACTTTCCTACAGTCATGTATTTATAAATGGTAAAGCCAGGATTTGGATACAGGGCTATCTGTTTCTGAAACCCATGTTTTTGAACACAATACTGCTTTAAAGAAAATGTTATGATGAGGGTATGATAAAGCAGGCACTGACACACTGTGTGTGGGAGTGTAACTCAGTACAATTTTGCTGAAAGCTATTTGACACTGCATCAAGAGCCTTAAGAATTTTCATCCTTTGCATCTAGTAACTCCAGTTTAAAAACATTATCCTAAGGGAATAATCAGAGATGAACATGAAGATTTATGTAAAATATGCTCATCGAAGCATTCTATTTTTAATATAAAAAATTGGAGGGAGTTCTCCAGTGGCCTAGTGGTTAGGATTCCAGGCTTTCACTGCCGTGGCCTGGGCTCATTTCCTGGTCAGGGAACTGAGATCCCACAAGCCACGTGGCGCGGCAAAAAAATTAAAAAATGGAAGCCATGAGTGTTCGACAATATGGAATTAAATTAAGATACAGCCACAAGATGGACAGGGGACATGGAACAATGCTCATGATACAATGTCAAGTGAGATAAACAGTATACAAAATTAAGTATGACCACATTTTTTGTTAAAAAAAATATAGAAAAAAAATAAGTATAGAAAAAAAATAAGTATATAAAAAAAGTATACAGGAAAATTGCAACACTGGTTATATCTACACAGTGGGATGAAGAGTGGTTTTCATTTTATTTTTAAAATTTTTCCATAGAGGGCTTCCCTGGTGGTGCAGTGTTTTTGTTTTTGTTTTTTGGGTTTTTTTAAATATTTATTGATTAACAAATATTTATTGAGTGTATATGGTGTACTGCTATAAAGTGAATGGGTTTTATTTTAATTTAATGTATTTATTTTATTTTTGGCTGCGTTGGGTCTTTGTTGCTGCACGCGGGCTTTTCTCTATGCAGCGAGCGGGGACTACTGTTCCTTGTGATGTGCAGGCTTCTCATTGCGGTGGCTTCTCTTGTTGCGGAGCATGGGCTCTAGGCGTGCAGGCTTCAGTAGTTGAGGCACACGGGCTTAGCTGCTCCACGGCATGTGGGATCTTCCCGGACCAGGGCTCGAACCCGTGTCCCCTGCATTGGCAGGCGGATTCTTAACCACTGCGCTGCAACTACTGAGCCTGTGCTCGAGAGACCACGAGCCGCAGCTACTGAGCTGGCATGCCACAACTACTGAAGCCCGCACGCCTAGAGCCCATGCTCCGCAACAAGAGAAGCCACTGCAATGAGAAGCCCGCACACCACAACAAAGAGTAGCCCCTACTCACTGCAACTAGAGAAAGCCTGTGTGCAGCAACGAAGACCCAATGCAGCAATAAATAAATAAAATTTCTTTAAAAAAAGAAATTTATTTAAAAATTTTTCTTCTATAGAGAATTTTCTATAACAAACATATATTACTTTCATCATAAAAATGTTGAAAATAAGTTTTGTTACAAGAAAAAAGTCATTTATAATCCAAATATGCCAACATAATAACTTTTCATTTTTGCATATCATCTCCCAGTCTTTGTTCCCGTAATTGCATAATTTTACCTGATAGCAGTCATGGTGTACAAAATATGTTTTTTAAACTTTTAAAAATTACTATTTAAAAAATTTTTTAAAATAATTATTATTTAAATATTATTGTTCATTGTAGGAAATTAATATAGATAGGCAAAAAAGAGGGAAATACAAACCTGTAATCCCACCACCAAAGAAAATCACCGTTAACTTGTTTTGTATATAGCTAGCTTCCAGGCCTTTACACACTTGTGTATATATAATGTATACCAAGATTAGATCATACTTGCACATACCATTTTTTAATGACTGTGTAATAGTTTATTGAATTTACCATTACTTATTTAACCATTTCCCTATTATTGTGTCATTAGATTGTTTCCAATATTTCCCAGTTTTAGATAATTCAACAATTAACATTTCATACATATAGCTTTTACTTTTTAATATATGTATGTATGTATCTATTTATTTATTGGCTGTGTTGGGTCTTAGTTGCACCACACAGGATCTTTCGTTGAGGCATGTGGGCTTCTCTCCAGTTGTGGCGTGTGGGCTCCAGAGCATGGGGGCTCAGTAGTTGCGGTGCACAGGCTCTCTAGTTGTGGCACGCAGGCTCAGTGGTTGCAGCACGTGGACTTAGTTGACCCGTGGCATGTGGGACCTTAGTTCCCTGACCAGGGATCGAACCTGCGTCCCCTGCATTGGAAGGTGGATTCTTAACCACTCGTCCACCAGAGAAGTCCCATGCATATAGCTTTTACTTCTGTTGAATTGTTTCTCTAGCATCAGTTCGTGAGTGTGGAATTATTAGGCCAGTGGTTAAAAACAATTCTATAAAGTTTCTATCTATGTAACACACGGTCAAAAAATCAGAAGAGCTCATAATGAATAGCAACTTCCCTACCCACACTTCCCTTTTCTTCTCCACTCACTTTCCCCAAAGCAACCACTTTTATCTGTTACAAAGGTATTTATGGGTTTTGATATGTAATGTCACATTGCTTTCCAAAAGTTTGTACCCATCCTATGTGAACATACTAATTTCACTACAACTTTGTCAATTTTAGATGTTATTTAAAAGTTGTTTTTGCCTATTTTCATTCATTCAATAACCGTTCCAGCACCTACTACAGGAGACAACTGAGGTTACGAAGAAGAATGATACAGCATCTGCTCTGTTGCATCACAGGAAGCCAGACTGACAGGAGAAGCAAAACCCAAGAGTACAGTACAGTGTGATCAATGCAGTGGAAGCATGTGAAAGGAAAAGGGAAAGTTGAGAGGAAAAAGTAATCAATTTTGCAAGTTATGGGCCAGTGATGAGGGTGAAGAAAAGCTTTACAGTTCAAAAGACCTTTGAGCTGAATTTGAATGGCTACTGAGGGGTTGGCAGGTGAGGTGGGGTGAGGATATTCCAGACAGATAGTACATATCCAAAAGCCAGAGCCTAGAATCAGCGTCGAATGTTTGCAGAGCTGCAAGTAGTCCAGCAGAATTGGAGCACTGGGCCTGTGGGGAGGGCAAGTGAGGGTAGGGGAAAGGTGGGGAAGGCAGAGCAGATTATGAAACAGATCCCACAAGGGGTTGTAGACCACAGTGAGGAATTTGGACTTTATCTTGATGGACAATGAAGAATGTGAAGGATGTGATTCGATTTGGGTTGGTTTTAAAGAGATTAACTCTGGCTTCACTCTAGTGAATGTGTTAGAGAAGAGGCCAGGCTGGAGGAAAGAGTACCTGTTACAAGGCGATTGCATTTGTTCAGGTGAGAAGTGTTGTGGACTTCAACTAGAACAATGATACTTGGGTTGGAGTAGATGGCATAGATTTGGGAGATGTTTAGGAGGTAGACTTAACCATGCTTGGTGACTAATTGTTAGAGGGGCAAGAAATAAGGAGGCTTATAGGACTCAGTCAGTAAATCTTTATAGTGTGCCTATTATGTGCCAGGCACTGTTCTAGACTCTGTGGATGTAGCAGTGAAAAACATGGAAATAAATCTCTATTCTCATGGAATTTATACCTGAGTGGAAAAGAGACAGTAAACAAGGAAACACAAACTGTGTTAGAAATAAAAGAAGGTGGAATATTAGTCATTGCGGCCAGGTTGGGGTGGCTGTGGACCTACTTTAGGTAAGATAGACAGCAGAAGTCTCTAATGAGGAGGTGACATTTTCACTAAGCCTTGAAGATGAGAAAGAGCTAGCCTTGCATTGAGCCTCAGGAAGATCATCCTAGGTAGAGGGAACAGCAAGAACAACGGCTCTGAGGCAGAAAAGAGGTTGGTGTATTGGAGGAACCGAAGTGTTGCAACTTGAGTAAAGCAACTTGGAATGTAATGACCAAAGGGGAGAGTGGAATTCTTCCAGGTTTTTGTCTTGGGAAGCTAGGGGTGGGGGGTGGAGAATAATAGAGGAGTAACTTAAAAGAAGGAATAGGCTTTGGGTTGAGGTAGATAAGGAGTTGTGTCATGTTTGATGAGATGTCTGTAAGACATCCAAGTGGAGATGTTCAGGAAGTAATTGGAAATAATGGAGCTTAGGAGAGAGGCCATGTTGTGTCGTTAGCCTATGGGTGGCAGATGAAGTTATGGAAATGAGATCAGGGCCAAGGGCAGAACTCTGGGGAAAAGATCCAACATTTAATGGGTGACCAAAGGTAGGGGAGTCAGCAAGGTGATGGCAAAAGAACAGTCAGCAAGTGTGTAATCCAGAAGTTAGAGGGGGAAGAGAATGTGAGGAATGAAGGAATAGTCAGTCTTTCTCTTTCTTCTTTCTTTTCTCCTTCCTCCCTCCCTCCCTCCCTCCCTCCCTCCCTCCCTCCCCTCCTTCCTTCCTTCCTTCCTTTCTTTCTTTCTCTTTCCCATCAGAAGATTTTTTTTTTGGGTTTTTTTGGCTATGAGGCTTGTGGGATCTTAGTTCCCCGACCAAGGATTGAACCCAGGCCCTTGGCAGTGAAAGCACAGAGTTCTAACCACTAGACCGCCAGGGAATTCCCAATAATCAGTATTTAAAATGCAACAAAGAAGTCAAGTAAGAACTGAAAAGTACCCATGATCATACTCTCTGACTCAGCAATTCTACTCCAGCTGTGAGCACTAGAAAGATTCTTGCAGAAATGTACCAGAAAGTATGTACAAGAGTTCAAGGGTGTTCATAGCAGCACTGATCTTAATAGCAAAAAGCTGGAAACAGTTCAGATGTCCTTCAGCAGGACATTTGGCTTAATGAATTGCAGTATAATCATAAAATGGAAAACTACACATTGGTGAAAATGAATACCTACATCTACAATATCAACATGGATAAATCCCACAAACACAATCTACAGAAAGGCCAAGTTCAGAAGAGTTCATACGGTATGATTCTATGTAGGTAAAGTTCAAAAACAGGTGAGAAAGCAATAATAAAGAAAAGCAAAATCCTTGCGGGCAGTTATATGTTGCGGGAAAGGAGAAGAATGCAGTGCAGACGGGCATACAGAGGGCTTCAGAAGCTCTGGTAATGTTCTGTTTCTGCAGCTGATTGGTGGGTTACATGAGTGTTCATTTTATTATTCTTTAAATCACATACATATGATTTTATTATTTATATATATGATTTAAATAAGTCATAAGAGTATGTATATATTGTTTTGTATTTGTGATACGTTTCATAAAAATTTTTAGGCTAAGAAATAATGATTGGAAGGTGAGAAAGCTAGGCTGTGAAGGGAAGGAGAATAATAGTAATAACTAGAGGGAGAAATGGGATCATCGGAAGATTTTTTAAATACTTGTAAGATATGAGCACATTTACAGGCTTCTTTCATTCATTCAACAAAAATTTGTTGATACCAACTAGGTACAGGGTACTATGCTGGGCCCTGGAGTACAGAGATACATTTATTCAATTATGTAGTTACTGTTCATCTAAGAGCTAGAAATCATTAATACATTTATTCATTCAACAAATATTTATTGAGCGAGTGAATACTCTGTTCCAGGCAGTGATCTAAGTGCTGGGAATACAGCACTGAACAAAATAAAATAAACTTTAAAGTATATGGGAGGGGTACTTCCCTGGTGGTCCAGTGGCTAAGACTCTGCACTCCCAATGCAGGGGGGCCTGGGTTCGATCCCTGGTCAGGGAACTAGATCCCACATGCCGCAACTAAGACCCCGCATGCCACAACTAAGACCCAACACAACCAAATAAAGAAATAATAAATAAATAAATAAATAAAGTATATGGGAGGATGTGCATAGGTTATACGCAAATAAGGGACTTGAGCATCCAGGGATTTTGGTGTGGGTGTGTGGGTGTCCTGGAGCCAATCCCCCCGCCTCCCCGAGGATATTGAGGGATGACTGTATATGGACGGTGGTGGTAAGTACATGAGAAAACAAGTAAGGTAAGGGTATAGAGAGGGAGTTGGGGGTGGGGTGGGTTATTAGACTGTTCAGGGAAGGCCTTTCTGAGAGGGTGACATTTGAGCAGAGAACTTAATGAAGTGAGAAAATAAATCATGTGGAAATCTGGGGGAAGATAATTCCAGGCAGAGAGAACAGCAAGTACAAAGATGCCGAGACAGTTGAGGTGCTTGGCATGTTAGAGGAACAGCAAGGAGGCCATCATGTCTGCTGCAGCGTAAACAAGGGGAGAGTGGAAGGTGATGAGGTCAGAGAGGTTTCCAGGGGCCAGATTATGTAACTCCTTGTGGCATGGGGAGCCATTAGAAGATTTTAGGCTTGGAGTGACATGATTTTTATTTCTGTGTTTTAAGGGATCTCTTAGGCTTTGTGGTAAATACTAGGGGGCAATGGTGGAAGCAGGGAGACTAGTTAGTAGGCGATTGTAGTAATCCAGGCAAGAGATGGTGGTGGCTTGGATGAGGTTGGTAGTAACGGAGATGGTAAGAAGTGGTTAAAAGTAGGGATGTATTCTGAAGGTAGAACCAACAAGATTTGCTGATGGATTGCATGTAAGGTATGAAATAAAGAGAGGAGTCAGGGATGACTCCCAAGCCTGAGAGACTGGAAGGCTGTAGGTGCTATTTGGTGAAATGGAGAACATTGAGAGAAAAGAAGGTTTGAAGGGAAAAAGAGAGTTCCGTTTTTGACATATTAGGTTGAGGTGCCATTTAGACAACCAAGTGGAGATGTTGAATAAGCAATTGGCTATATGAGTCTGGAGTTGAGGGGAGTGGTTGGGGCTAGAGATATGAATTTGGGAATCATCACTATGTAGATGGTGTTTAAAGCCATGGGATTAGGAGAGATGGCCTAAGAATTGAGTGCAAAGAAGAGAAGAGATTAAAGGACCGAATCTTGAGGTCCTCCAACAAATACAGAGGCCAGGGAGATGCAGAGGACTCATTAAAGGAAGCCAAGAAGGAACAGACTGTGAAGTAAGAAGAAAATTAAGGGATGGGAGTACAGTACCTAGAAGCCAAGTAAAAAGAATTTAAAATAAGGAAGTCATCTAGAGATTATCCTACTAAGTAAAGTAGGTCAGACAGAGAAAGACAAATAACATATGATATCTCTTATATGTGGAAGCTAAAAAAATGATGCAAATGAACTTATTTACAAAACAGAAATAGACTCACAGACATAGAAAATAACATTATGGTTACGAAAGGGGAAAGGGGGGGGAGGGATAAATTAGGAGTTTGGGATTAGCAGATACAAACTACTATATATGAAGTAGATAAACACCAAGGACCTACTGTATAGTACAGGGAACTATATTCAATATCTTGTAATAAACCATAATGGAAAAGAATAAGAAAACACACACACACACACACACACACACACACATATATCTGAATCACATTGCTGTATGCCAGAAACTAACACAACGTCGTAAATCAACTATACTTCAGTAAGAAAAATAGTAAGTCATGATCAGCTATATAAAATGCTGCTGAGAGTTCCGGCAGGATGATGCCTGAGAATTGAGGCAGAATGGATTTGACAAAATGAAGGTAACTGTGTTATTGACAAGAACAGTTTCTGTGGAGTGGTGGTAGTGAAAGCCTAGTTAAAGTTGGTTTAAGAGAAAATCGAATCCCACTACTGGGCATATATCCTGAGAAAACCATAATTCAAAAAGAGTCATGTACCAAAATGTTCATTGCAGCTCTATTTACAGTAGCCAGGAGATGGAAGCAACCTAAGTGTCCATCATCGGATGAATGGATAAAGAAGATGTGGCACATATATACAATGGAATATTACTCAGCCATAAAAAGAAATGAAATTGAGCTATTTGTAGTGAGGTGGATAGACCTAGAGTCTGTCTTACAGAGTGAAGTCAGTCAGAAAGAGAAAGACAAATACCGTATGCTAACACATATATATGGAATTTAAGAAAAAAAAATGTCATGAAGAACCTTGGGGTAAGACAGGAATAAAGACACAGACCTACTAGAGAATGGACTTGAGGATATGGGGAGGGGGAAGGGTAAGCTGTGACAAAGTGAGAAAGAGGCATGGACATATATACACTACCAAACGTAAGGTAGATAACTAGTGCGAAGCAGCTGCATAGCATAGGGAGATCAGCTCAGTGCTTTGTGACCGCCTGGAGGGGTGGGATAGGGAGGGCTGGAGGGAGGGAGACGCAAGAGGGAAGAGATATGGGAACATATGTATATGTATAACTGATTTACTTTGTTATAAAGCAGAAACCAACACACCATTGTAAAGCAATTATACTCCAATAAAGATGTAAAAAAAAATAAAGAGAAAATTGGCGGTGAGAAGTGGAGACAGTGAGTGTAGATACTTGAGGAGTTTTGCTATTAAGGGGAGCAGAGAAAGGAGACAGTATCTCAAGGGGGATGTGAGGATCTAGAAGTGTGTGTGTATATGTGTGTGTGTTAGATGGGAGTTATATTTCTTTTTACACTTAATTATTGTGAATGTCCTCTATCTACACACACACACCTTATTCTTTTTTAATTGACATTTTCATTGAGGTAAATGTAACAAATAACAGTGATCTCTTGCACATTTTGCCCAGGATCTCCCAATGGTAACATTTTGCAAGCCTATAGTATAGTACATCACAACCAGAATATTGACATTGATGCAACCCAGTAATCTTTTTCAGATTTTTCCAGTTTGCCTCATTATTTTTTAAATAAATTTATTTATTTATCTTTGGCTGCGTTGGGTCTTCGTTGCTACCCATGGGCTTTCTCTAATTGTGGTGATTGGGGGCTACTCTTCGTTGCGGTGCACGGGCTTCTCATTGCGGTGGCTTCTCTTGTTGCAGAGCACAGGCTCTAGGCACGCGGGCTCAGTAGTTGTGGCTCGCAGGCTCCAGAGCACAGGCTCAGTAGTTGTAGCACACAGGCTTGGTTGCTCTGTGGCATGTGGGATCTTCCCAGACCAGGGCTCGAACCCGTGTCCCCTGCAGGCGGATTCTTAACCACTGCACCACCAGGGAAGCCCTGCCTCATTATTTTTTAACAACCTATTGATAGACACTTTTAAAAAAATATTTATTTATTTATTTGGCTACACCGGGTCTTAGTTGTGGCATGTGAACTCTTAGTTGCGCCATGCATGTGAGATCTAGTTCCCTGACCAGGGATCAAACCCAGGCTCCTGCATTGAGAGTGTGGAGTCTTAACCACTGGACTGCCAGGGAAGTCCCTGGTAGACATCTAATTTTCCAATTTTTTGCTCTTAGCAATGCTTGAGTCTCCTGGACTCTATTCCGTTCTGTTTAATCTTTCTGTTTATTTCTAGGCCACTATAAAACTTTTAATTACTATGCATTTAATTATATCTGGTGGGTCAAATGGCCTTATTATTCATCCTTTAAAGTATTTTCTTTGGCTGCTGTGGAAGATAGATGGCCTCCAGTCATCCCCACCTCCTGGTATTCATGCCTTTGTGTAGTCCCCTCCTGAGTGTGGGCTGGACCTTGTGACTTAAGAAATAGAATACAGCAAAGGTGATGGCAAAGGTAATGGGTCGTTGCTTCCAAGACTAAGTTACGAAGGACCATGACTTCCATCTGGCTGGCACTCTCTTGCTCTCTCTTGCTTGCTTGCTCTAAGGAAACCAGCTGCCATGTTGTGAGCTGCCTTGTGGAGGGGCCAAAACGGCAAGTAACTGAGACCCTCAGTGCAACAGCCCACAAGGAACTGAATCCTGCTAACAACCACCGAGTGAATGTGAAAGTAGATCTTGAGATGGATGCAGTCCTGGCTGACACTTTGATTGAAGCCCTGTGAGAGACCCTGACCGGTAGAACTTAGGTAAGCAGTGCCGAGTTTCCTGACCCATAGGAGACAGTGAGATGATAAATGGATGGTTTGGGTTTTTTTCTTTTCTAAAATTTTTTTCCTTTCTTTGTTTTATTTTTTAATAAATGTATGGTTTTGTTTTAACTTCTTAATTTGAGTTAACTGTAGATTTACACAGTTGTTTAAAAAAATGTAATACAGAGATCCCAACACCCTTCACCCACTTTCTCCCAGTGGAAACATCTTGCATAACTATAGTGCACTGCACAACCAGGAAACTGACATGGATACAATTCATAGACCTTATCATAGCACCAGCTTTCCATATGCTAACCTGTGTGTTTGTATGTGTGTCTTTAGTTCTGTGCAGTTTCATCACATGTGTATATTTGTGCAACCACCACCACTGTCAAAACACAGAGCAGTTCCATCTCAGGATGGCTCATGCTACCCTTTTATAGCCCCTGAGCATAGAATTTTGGGTTAGCAGGGTTTTTTTTCTTTAAGTACTTTAAAGATGTTGCTCAGCTGACTTCTGGTTTACATCGTTTCTCACGAGAAACCTGTTGCCATTTTAATCTTTATTCCTCTATACATAACATATCTTTTTTCTCTGGCTGCTTTTAAAATTTTTCTCTTTATCACCGGTTGTAAACAATGTGATTATGATGTGCTGTGGTATGTGTGTTTTTTTAATTGTGGTTAACATGCATACATAAAATTTGCTATTTTAACCATTTTTACGTGTACAATTTACTGGCATTAACCACATTCACAACGTTGTGCATCCATCACCACTATTTCCAGTACCCTTTATCACCCCGAACAGAAACTTTGTACCCATTCAGCAATAACCCCCTATTCCCTCCTTCCCCCTTCCCTGGTAACCTCTATTCTACTTTCTGTCTCTATGAATTTGACTACTCTGAGTATCTCATATGACTGGAATCATACAGTATTTGTCCATTTGTGATTGGCTTCTTTCACTTGGCATAATGTCTTCAAGGTTTATCCATGTTGTAGCATGTATGAGAACTTCATTCTTTTTTTTTTAATAAATTTATTTATTTTTATTTTGGCTGCATTGGGTCTTCGTTGCTGTGCGCGGGCTTTCTCTAGTTGCGGCGAGCAGGGACGCCTCTTGGTTGCAGTGCGTGGGCTTCTCATTGCAGTGGCTTCTCTTGTTGCAGAGCACGGGCTCTAGGCGCACGGGCTTCAGTAGTTGTGGCACGTGGGCTTCAGTAGTTGTGGCTCGTGGGCTCTAGAGCACAGGCTCAGTAGTTGTGGCGCACAGGCTTAGTTGCTCCACGGCATGTGGTATCTTCCCGGACCAGGGATTGAACCCTTGTCCCCTGCGTTGGCAGGCAGGTTCTTAACCACTGCGCCACCAGGGAAGCCTTTCATTCTTTTTTATGACTGAAAAGTATTCCATTGTATGTATATATCACATATTATTTACCCATTCATCTGTTGATGGACACTTGATTTGTTTCCACCTTTTGGCTATCGTAAATAATGCTGATATGATTTTGTGTACAAGTATCTATTTGAGTCCCTGTTTTCAATTCATTTGGGTGTGTACTTAGGTGTGGAATTGCTGGATTATATGGTAATTCTATGTTTAACTTTTTGAGGAACTGCCGAACTGTTTTCCACAGCAGTTGCACAATTTTGCATTCCCACCAGCAATGCACGAGGGTTCTAATTTCTCCACATTCTTGACCACACTTGTTAGTTTCCTTTTTTTTCTTTTTTGATAATAGCCTTCCTAATGGATGTGAAGTGGTATCTCATTGTCATTTAGATTTGCATTTCTCTCGTGGGTAGTGCTATTGAGTATCATCTCATGTGCTTGTTGGCCATTTATATATCATCTTTGGAGAAAAGCCTACTCAAGTCCTTTACCCATTTTTGAATTTGTTGTTGCTGTTGTTGTTGTTGTTGTCTTCTAATGGTTTTAAAGTTTAGGTCTTTGATCCATTTTGAGTTAATTTTTGTATATGGTGTAAGGTAGTGGTCTAACTTCATTCTTTTGCATGTGGATGTCCAGTTGTCCCAGCACCATTTTTTTAAAAACCAAACCCAACATTTATTGAGAATAAAGGAAATCAGTTAGCATAGAGGCCCAATTTCAATTCATCAAACTTCAGCTGAGGATCGGGAATGGGGGGGAGGGGGGTGGCCAGCCCTGAAGTCACCCTCCCAGGGAAGAACGAGCTCTGGGAGGGAGCCAACACCATTTATTAATGATATTGTCCTTTCCCAATGAATGGTCTTGGCATCCTTGTCAAAAATCAACTGACCATATATATGAGGGTTTATTTTGGGGCTCTCTATTCTGTTCCATTGGTCCATGTCTGTCCTTATACCAGTACCGCACTGTTTTGACTGCTGTAGCTTTGTAGTAAATTTTGAAACCAGGAAGTGTGAGACCTCCAGCTTTGTTCTTCTTTTTCAAGATTGTTTTGGCTCTTTGGGGGCCCCTTGAGATTCCACATGAATTTTAAGATGGGTTTTTCTATTTCTGCAAAATATGCAGATTAAATTGATCTGTAGATTGCCTTGGGTAGTATTGTCATCTTAACAATATTGGATGCCAGACATTGTGAATTTTACCTTATTGGGTGCTGGATATTTTTGTACTACTATAGATGTGCTTAAAGCTTTTTTCTGGGAAGTTGTTACTTGGAAACAGTTTGATCTTTTTGAGTCTAGCTTTTAGAAGCCAGAATCAAAGCAGCCTTTTAGTCTCAGGCTAATTTCACTCTACTACTGAGGCAAAACCCTCCTCAGTATTTTACCCACTGTCTTATGAATTATGAAGATATCCCACTCAGGCTGTGGGAACGCAAACTATCTGGTCCCTGTGTGAGCTTTGAATCTTTTTTTTTCTTTTCTTTTTTGCGGTACGCGGGCCTCTCACTGTTGTGGCCTCTCCCGTTGCAGAGCACAGGCTCCGGATGTGCAGGCTCAGCGGCCATGGCTCACGGGCCCAGCCTCTCTGCGGCATGTGGGATCTTCCCGGACCGGGGCACGAACCCGTGTCCCCTGCATCGGCAGGCGGACTCTCAACCACTGCACCACCAGGGAAGCCCGGAATCTTTTTTTTTTTTTAATATATTTTTTAAAATATTTATTTATTTATTTAGGCTGTGCCGGGTCTTAGTTGCAGCATGCGGGCTCCTAGTTGTGGCATGCGGACTTCTTAGTTGCAGCATGTGGACTAATCTGTTGCAGCATGTGGACTCTTAGTTGTAGCATGCACACAGGATCTAGTTCCCCGACCAGGGATTGAACCCGGGCCCCCTGCATTGGGAGTGTGGAGTCCTACCCACTGGACCACCAGGGAAATCCCGAGCTTTGAATATTTTTCCCCTCCAGTCCTTTCAGGTGGTTCTTTCTCCAGCTTTAGGTAGTTTCTTTACATGTATTCACTAGCCAGTACTCAGATGGAAGACTCAAGGCGAATCCTCTGCATATCTCCAGAGCTTTCTCTCTGTGCAGCCCTCTTCTCTCTAGTATTCTGTCCTGTGAGTTTTAGCTACCTTGGCCTTCCTGGACTCCCAACTCTGTCTTCTCAGCTCACAAAGGCTGCTAGGCTCTGCTTGGATTCCACCCCTCTGCACTGTGGCCTAGAAACTCTCTTCTGACAGTATGCTCGGGCACTCAGCTTGTTTGTTTCTCCTCTTTCTGTGATCATTATCATGTGCTACCTGATGTCCAGTGTCTGAAAACTATTGTTTAATAGAGTCTGTCCATTTGTTGTTGTTCTTTGGGCCAGGAGGGTAAATTATTCCATCTTGGCCACAAGTGGAAGTCCCCTCTGGCTTTTTGTGAGACTGGGGTGTGAGATTTCAGAAGTCCTATTTTTCTGGGCAATGAAGAAGCCCAGGATGTGGCTCTGTGAGTGGAGGCTGAAATGGGATGGATATCAAAGTTCCTGGAGTAAAGGCAGAATAGGAACTGGAAGGCTGGATTGTTAAATGAGTCATTCATATGGATGCTCAACTGGCAAACTAGGTGGGGGTGGAACTGGCGTTACAGAAAGAAGGAGGAGGATGGCAAAGGGCCTGAAGGAATAAATTAACAGTGGTTTTGGAGAACCGTAAAATATTTCTTCTAGCTGGAATATAAAGTACCCAAGAAGCCATGCCAGGAAATAAAGTAGACCGGTGACTATATTTGAAGGGTGCTGTCTGCCATACTGAAGAATTTTTTTTTGGCTGTTCTGGGTCTTCATTGCGGCACACAGGCTTTTCGTTGCAGTATGTGGGCTTCTCTAGTTGCGGCACTAGAACGCACGGGCTTAGTAGTTGCGGTATGTGGGATCTTAGTTCCCCGACGAGAGATCCAATCTGGGCCCCCTGCATTGGGAGCATGGATTCTTGACCACTGGAGCATCAGGGAAGTCCCCATACTAAGGAATTTGGATATTTTCTTGAAGGCAATTGAGAAAGTCAAGAAATTGGGAAGCCAGGGAGTCAGATGGTCATCCAGATTAATTCTGGAGTCATCTAGCTGATGACATGGGGTAGGAAAGAAAACTGATAGCTAGATTCAAACATTCTTATTGAATAAAGGAGGCTGGGATCATAGTTTTAAGGTTGTGTAGACAGTTACAAAACCAGATGCCACAAGTCTCAAAGGAACAAAAATGGTTTACCCACGAGTGGTGGACTTGGCAACAGGGAGCAAGGAGAAAGCTTCCCTCATTCCCCCAACTCCTCCTCAACTTTGTGGTGGTCAGAGTGTGAGAGAAGAAGCAGTCTCCTGGAGAGGAGCGGGAAAGCAGGAGCCTCAGGAGAAAGCCACAATCAGTTAAGACAAGGGCTGGAAGGAAAAGCTCAGCAAAGAAAGCCAGTGCGTAGGGCAGTTACTTTCTCCTGGAACAGGAGCTCCAGAAGGCACAGTGCAAAGGGCTCTGAGAAAAGCAAGTGGTGGCAAAAACAGGTTGCAGGTGTATGTGGAGGAAACAGAGCGTCTGGGGCTCTAGTATCAGTTTTCACCTCTTTTCCAGTCTTAGAAAGGTGGTGACACCTCCTCTGCTGTCATTCTTTTTTTTTGTTTTGCTTTGGCTGCGTTGGGTCTTCATTGCTCCGCGCGAGCTTCCTCTAGTTGGGGCAAGCGGGGGCTGTTCTTCGTTGCAGTGGCTTCTCTTGCTGTGGAGTATGGGCTCTAGAGTGCAGGCTCAGTAGTTGTGGCGCGCAGGCTTAGTTGCTCCGCGGCATGTGGGATCTTCCTGGACCAGAGTTCGAACCCCTGTCCCCTGCACTGGCAGACAGATTCTTAACCACTGAGCCACCAGAGAAGTCCTGTCATTCTCTTTTTTTTTTTGTCATTCTCTTTTAATACCATTCTTAATGTGCCCCATTACAACCGATTTTAGTTTCACTTGAACATATTTCTAACGCTTACTTTGCTTTCTGTTTAAAATTCATGTGATCAGATTGGCATGTTTCCAAGGAAATACTCTCTCGAACCCTCATGAAATGTGCTGTCTCTGTAGCGAACACCGTGTTATTCTAATATCTTAAGGCTTGGTCCAAAAGCCCAAACTGCTTTCTCTTGACACTGTCAACTCTTCCCCACTCTTCCCAGAGCCCTTCTTTCAGTTGGATGAAGAAATGGAAATGCCCCCTTTTGCTCCCAAGGTCTTCAGCTTTTGCCCAAGCATCATTGCAGAGAATTGCTTTGCAAGTGACTTGCCTCCTCTGAGCAGATAGCGGTCAGAAAGTTTGATAGATTCTATGACATACTCCAGATCCACAGTGGGAAGACAGCACCTCATCCCCTTTCAACATTACTTGGCATACAATATTTAATTTTTGTATATATAATGTATAGTACAAGAATTAAAATCTCCAAAAATGTACGTGATAAAGAGTAAGTTTCCCTTCTTCCTCTATCCCCAATTCACTTGCTCTCCCTAGAGACAACTACAGTTATCAGTTTCTTGTTTATTCTTCCAGAAAGATTCTATACATTTATCCACTTATATCCATATATTCCTTTTTAAAAACCACAAATTGTGGCATAATATGCCCACAGTTTTGCACCTTGCCTTTTTCACTTCACACTATATCCTGAAGATCTTTCTAAGTCAGTCCATAGAGAGCTGCTCATTGTTTTTGTAAATGTGTAGTATTACACTGCTAGCTATACCATAGTTTATTTAACCAGTTTCCCACTGGCAGACTTTTCGGCTACTTCCAACTTTTTGCTCTTGCAAACAACGTTTCAGTGAATATTTTTCTACATGTGTCATTTCAAACATATATTTATAGAATATATGTAGAATAAATATATAGACTATATATAGAATAAGTAGATATAGAATGCATCTCTTGAAGTGGAATTTCTAGATCAGACTATGGCACTATCACTTTTGATTGGCCGTGAGGAGGCTTTTTCCAGTGATATCTTGAACACTGTGGCAGCAAGCCATCCACTTCCACAATCTCTGCTACTGCTGCCAAGGGCAACTCTTTCCACTTCCTTTTGTTTCCACTTACAGAATCCTCCCTCTTCTTCTGTGGAGTATGTGATAAAACATCTTGTTTAGTGGGTCTGTGCAAAGCCTTCATGGAGAATGCTTCATATCTGTGGTGTAATGTGGCTGGTTCAACTTGCTTTTCTTTTCACATTTTTCTACTTATCATCATAACCTTGGTTATGGAAACCCTCTGCTGACCTCCTGGCATGTTCCTTCTCCTTTTCCTCTTTTTCCTACACTTCTTTCTCCCCTCCCCCTTTCTCTCCCTCCTCCTTGTTCTCCTTTCCCTTCTTCTTTTCCTCTTCCACTTCTCCCCTCTTCCTCTTTCTCCTTTGTGATGTTTCTTTTGTTGTTGTTGCTGCGCACAGACTTTCTCTAGTTGTGTTGAGTGGGGGCTACTCTTTGTTGTGGTGCGTGGGCTTCTCATTTTTGTGGCTTCTCTTGTTGCAGAGCATGGGCTGTAGGCACACAGGCTTCAGTAGTTGTGGCACGTGAGCTCAGTAGTTGTGGCACACGGGCTTAGTTGCTCTCTGGCATGTGGGATCTTCCCGGACCAGGGCTTGAACCCGCGTCCCCTGCATTGGCAGGCGGATTCTTAACCACTGCGCCACCAGGGAAGTCGCTGTGATGGTTTTTGATTTGTCAGGTTGGCTAGGCTACAGTCCCCAGTTATTGAATCAAACTAATCTTTGTATCTCTGTGAAAGTATTTTGTAGATGTGATTGAGGTCCATAAGCAGTTAGCTTTAAGTAAGGGAGATTATCCTGGATAATCTGGGTGGGCCTGATTCAGTCAGTTCAAAGGCCTTAAGCTGAGGCTTCCCTGATGAAGAAGAAATTCCTCCTGTGAACAGCAGCTCCAGCCTGTTCAGGGGTTCTGGCCTGCCCTTCTTGATGGACTGCCCTACAGGTTTTGGACTTGCCTAACCAGCCCCCACAACTGTGTAAGCCTATTTCTTGCAATAAATCTCTTAATATATATCTTCTACTGGTTCTCTGGTTGAACTCTGACTGATACATCCTTCAAAGTATTTTCTCCATCCAGTCTGGGAAGTCCTCATTTCATTGACAAGTGTAGGGAGGCACTCCCCAAACTCATTTATCTGTTCCTCAAGGGGGAAGATCAACTTCAGTAAATACTTACAGAGGGCCATCGTTGCCTCTGATTGGAAGGAAACCATTCTTCAGGTGCCAGGAAAGGTTCCCAGTGTGAGGAACAGTGTGCTAGCATTGTCAAGTGAACTATTATTGGTTGGTTGGTTGGTTGGTTGATGCCAGACTGCTGTTAATTGCATAAAAAGAAAGTAAAAATGATTGAACATAAAAGTGAGAGTGGGCAGAGTACAAAATAAATATCTATATGTCCATACTGACATAAATAAACGATTGACTGAATAAATAGATAAATAAGTAGAAGAGAAGAGGCAAATCTCCCATGCAGAAGAATTTCAAATAATTTATGTACGTACTCTGCCCTCAAGGAGGTAGAGCATTATTCTCTATTTCTTAAGATTGGGTATGCACAATGACTTCTTTTCAAAGAGTACAATGTGCAAAAGGGGGAAAGGAGTAACTTTATAGTGGAGAAATCTGACAAATGCTACCTCAGTCAGGCGATCAAGTTCAACATCAACAGTGAAAATTGTGTTGATATTATGTATCACAGCTATGATGCAATGAAAATGGCACTTTACCTCTGTAGTCTTCTCCCCCAAACCTATAATCCTAGTCTAACCACGAGAAAAACATCAGAAAAATACCAATTGAGGGACACTCTGCAAAATAGTTGACCAGCACTTCTCAGAACCATCAAGGTCATCAAAAACAAGAAAAGTCTGAGAAACTATCACGACCAAGAAGAGCCTAAGATAAGACATGATGACTAAATGTGATGTGGCATCCTGGATGGGATTCTGGAACAGAAAAAGGATATTAGGTAAAAACTAAGGAAGTCTGGGGACTTCCCTGGTGGCGCAGTGGCTAAGACTCCGCCTGCCAATGCAGGGGACACAGGTTTGAGCCCTGGTCTGGGAAGGTCCCACATGCCACGGAGCACCTAAGCCCGTGTGCCACAACTACTGAGCCCACGTGCCACAACTACTGAAGCCCGCGTGCCTAGAGCCCATGCTCCGCAACAAGAGAAGCCACCACAATGAAAAGCCCGCCTGCCGCAATGAAGAGTAGCCCCCGCTCGCAGCTGCAACTAGAGAAAGCCCGCGCACAGCAATGAAGACCCAATACAGCCAAAAATAAATAAATAAATAAGTAAATAAACCAAAAAAAACCTAAGGAGGTCTGAATAAAGTGTGGACTTTGGTTAATGATGACATACCAATATTGGTTCATTAATTGTAACAAATGTTATCACATTAATGTAGGATGTTAATAATACGGATGGATGTGGGTATACGAGAACGCTCTGTACTATCATCTTAGTTTTTCTACAAATGTAAAACTGCTCTAAAAAATAAAGTGTATCTCTGGAGATAATACAAATATCAGTGGTCGCCAGAGGTTCTGGGGAAGAAGGGAGAGGGGGGTTTAGGGCGGTGGAACAATACTGTATGATACTGTAATGGTGGATGTGTCATATACATTTGTCAAAGCCCCAAACCATTGCAGAAGCGGCCGGATGCTACAGGTGCCCCCAGCCAGAGCCCAACAGGAAACTGCTACCGCTGCTGCTGCAAGAAGTCAACCTTGAAAACACTGGGAATTCCCTGATAGCAAAAAATGGAAGCTCTGCGTAGAGCTGGTTTCCTCATGGTGCTCAGTTCCGAATCAGTCTCATGCAGGTGTGTCTGAGTGGAGGAGCCTAAGTCCTGGGACCGTGTTCTAGCTACGAGGGAGGCCGGCAGATAGTTCTGACTCTTACACGAGGGGGGCGGAGCTCATAACGTGGAAAATCTTCCGTGTATGGAAAGGTTATTCCAATAATGAGGGCAGCCGCAAGTATGACACAGATGGTGCTGCTGCCAACTGACGTAGAGGATACAAGAGTTTGGGGGCAGGGTGATGAGTTCCATTTTGAACATGTGGGGTTAGAACACTCACATATAGATGTCTGGACGGTGGTGGGATATTTGAAGGTCCTAGCATAGAGGTAGCAGTTAAAAAAACAAGAGGAGGTGGGATGGTCCAGGGAGAGCATGTAGAGTGAGATCAGAAGAAGACAGAAGGTAGAATCCTGGTGTGGAAAATAAAACTTCCCTGAATTTCTCAGTGCTCCTGTAAAAAGACCCAGCCACCTGGGACACGGGGATGTACACAATATAAAGATGGAGAATGTTTGCTTTCACTTCCCCTGCATTTCACTTTTCACATACCATGAGGATATCTCCAGTCATTTGTCTAGCTCACTGCTCTGATCCAAAGGGATAATAAAACTTTTCTTATCTTTCCAAGAGCTCCAAATGGTTACAGCCGAGACCAGGTCCCCAGGTGAAGCGTCCAAGATTCCAGGAAGACTGAGCACTATTTCCCTAAGTATTAACATTTCAAAACGGATAAAGCCCAGACTTTGGAGACATCTCTAGGCTGTAAAAGCTGGAGACACAGGATTTATCTGGCTCTTGGAAGGACATGTTAACATTACAAAAGGTTGGTGTAAGAACCGGGATCCTTTCCAGCCCCTCTCAGAGGAGCAAAGCTTTTTATCTCTCCTTTCGGAGGGGAGCAGGATGGCTGTCTCCCAGATATAAATGGAGAAAATCCACTGTTCTCTCTCATCTTTGGGGTGAAACCCGCCACTCACATAGAAAGTTTCCATCAGTTCTCACCCTGTCACCTGTGGGTCTGGGTGTGGGGGACCAACATGGCAATATGACTCTGGCTGTTGATCTGGTTGTGAGTATTAATCAAAAAAAAACCCCTCTTTTCCCTGAGCCAGGTGTCTCGTGTTTCTTTAGTATCCATACATATAATGTACATAACTGTGCAAGTGGGGTAACATCTCAGACCCCTTTCAGCTCTTGACCAAACATTGGGAAACATGAACATTTAAATGGTGGAAGGAGGAAGAGATTTTAAAAAGAGAGAACAGGGGACTTCCCTGGTGTTCCAGTGGTTCAGACTGCACGCTTCCACTGCAGGGGGCACGGGTTTGATCCCTGGTTGGGGAACTAAGATCCCGCATGCCACGCACTGCAGCCAAAAATTAAAAAAATTAAAAAGAACAAATGAAATAATGCCATTTGCAGAAACATGGATGGACCTAGAGATGATTATACTAAGTGAAGTTAGAGAAAGACAAATATCATATGATATCACTTATAGGTAGAACCTTAAAAAATGATACAAATGAACAACTTATTTACAAAACAGAAATAGACTCACAGACATAGAAAACAAATTTATGGTCACCAAAAGGGAAAGGAGGGGGGAATAAATTAGGAGTTTGAGATTGACAGATACACACTACTATATATAAAATAAACAACGAGGACCTACTGTATAGCGCACGGCAATGTATTCAATATCTTCTAATAATCTGTAATGGAAAAGAATCTAAAAAAGAACATATATATATGTTCTTTGGAAACCTAGGAACAGGAAACCTAGGAACAGGAACGTTTCAAGGGGGTGGCAATTATCTGCAGTGTCAAATGCAGAGGGAAGTCCAGGAGTTCCCTGGTGGCACAGTGGATAAGACTCTGCACTCCCAATTCAGGGGGACCGGGTTCAATCCCTGGTCAGGGAACTAGATCCCACATGCATGCTGCAACTAAGAGTTCACATGCCAAACTACGGAGCTGGCGAGCCGCAACTAAGGAGCCCCCCTGCCGCAACTAAGACCCAGTGAAACCGAATAAGTATTTTAAAAAATGCATAGGGAAGTCCAATAGCATCAAGACCGAAAAGCTTTGGCAGTTTGGAAGTCACTGGTGACTTTCTTTTTTTTTTTTTGCGGCACGCGGGCCTCTCACTGTTGTGGCCTCTTCCATTGCGGAGCACAGGCTCCGGACGCGCAGGCTCAGCGGCCATGGCTCACGGGCCCAGCCGCTCCGCAGCATGTGGGATCTTCCCGGACCGGGCCACGAACCCGCGTCCCCTGCATCGGCAGGCGGACTCTCAACCACTGCGCCGCCAGGGAAGCCCGCTGGTGACTTTTGCCAAAATAAATTTCAATGGAAATATTTTTCAGTAGTTTGAGGCGTGAATGGATTTGAGGAAGTAGAGGCAGCAAACATAGACTACTACTATTTGGAGAAGCTTAAGCTGAGAAAGTAAGGAGAGAAACTGGCACCTGATGAAGATTCAGGGTCAAGAGAGAGTTTTATTTTTGTTTTCTGTTTTTTTAAACAGGAGAGACCTAAGCATGTTTAAGGAGAAGAGGCACCACAGATTGAAATCAAAGAGAGAAGGGTTAATTGATGGAGCAAGTTTCTAAAGGAGATGATTGAAAAAGATGGCACATAGGGCCCAAGTGGATGGGTGATCTTGAACAGGAAGATGGAATGGAGACAAGGATGAGTGTGAATGTAGCTTTGTTTGTAGAAGAGATTAGACACCTGGTGGAAACAACCAGGTGAAGGAGGGGAGAAGGGTGGTTGGTAGTACTAACACAGGGTGAGAGGTTTGTGGGGTGGTTTGGCAGGCAGGAACACAAAGGGAATTGAGGCTGCTGGGGAGAGAGTAGTTCTGGTGATCAAGCATGACATTAAGAAAGGTTGGGAAAGGAAGGAAAAGAGGCCAGGAGGGGCTGGGAGACTGGGAGAAAATGGAGGGCCCAGAGGACTGAAGGGGTCCATATGAGGTAAAAGAACCAGTGTCCTGTGAGGCCCTTACTCCTGAGGAAGCAGGTAGGAGAGGAGCTTGTCTCAAAATGGAATACCGAAGGGTTCAATGTTAGAGGTAAGCAATTCTGGGCCTCAGTAAACTTCAAGATGTGGTGCTTTGAGTGCAGGTGGCTGAAACGGAATGGAGAAGGTAATTGAGAGAGTCATGGGACACAGAAGTTGCTGGTTCTGTCATCTCCATGGACAATGAGATCCCCTAGTATGAGCACCAGGAATTAGGGTGGAGTGGGAAATCATGGGCTGGGTGCCAGTATCCTTACTTAAGGAGGGAGGAGTGAAGGATATGTAAGAATTTTCTAGGCAGACTGGGATGGAGGGATGACCATTCAAGATAGAACAGATTGGGGAAAGGCATGGTTGGATGTATGAAACAGCCTGATCTTTTCAGGGAACTGAAACCAGTATGAGTGTGAGCATAGGGATGTGCCAGCAGATGAGGCTGGATTAGCAGATGGAACTGACATCGGAGGCACAGCCACTGAGAGGTCTTAAGCAGAGCGTAGACATCATTCTGATTTGTATTTTAGATTTTCTAAGGTTAACTGTGGAAAACTAGAGTCAGGTAGGGTTAGAAGCCAGTTAGAGGGCTCTCGCAGTTGCCTGGGCCAATACCAGGGAAGTGGCACTGGCAGAGGAGGTGGAAGATGAATTCCAGAGCTATTTTGATATCACACGTGTTTTTGCAGCTCTATACCGTTTCACCTATTTTCAGCATATGCAGTATGAAGCCTGGTAGCTTTATCCTTTCAGTTTATGCTTTTATGGCCCAGCTCTTCACCCCAGAAGCAGCTGTCAGGACCTTTGAGAATGGGATCCTTATCAGTTATATCTCCACTTTGCCCACTGGATAGGGCAGGGGATGCACTTATCAAAGGCTTTTGGTCTCAGCTAGTTTACTTGTCTTTACTTGCTTTTTTCCCCCTCTACCAAATCCTTCAGTTAGTCTGAAGCAAGAATTTGATATCTTGAACGTTATGGGATCAGGCTGTTTCACTCTTTTTCAGTGCTCTGTTGCCTGGAGCACACAGGTGGCAAATTGGAAGGGCTAGTACGGTATATGAGAGTTGAACTCAGTATGTGAAGCTGGCTGACAGGCCCTAGTTAGTACTCTGCTTCCTTTTCAGGGTTACTCTGCCATTTGTGGTAGGCAGAATTCTAACATGGCCCCCAGGATTCCTGCCCACCTGGTGAATACACACCTTCTCCCAGTTCTTTACTCAAAAACTAATCTAGGTGCTGCTGTGAAGGGATTGTGCAGATGTAATTCACATCCCAAATCAGCTAACTTTAAAAAATAGATATTATCCTAAGGGAGCTGACCTAAACAGCTGGGCTCTTAAAAGGGATTGGGCTCTTCAGTCAGAAAAAGACAAATGCTGTATGATTTCACTCATATCTAAAGTAGTCAAGGGCTTCCCTGGTGACGCAGTGGTTAAGAATCCACCTGCCAATTCAGGGGACACGGGTTCGAACCCTGGTCTGGGAAGATCCCACATGCCGCGGGGCGGCTGGGCCCATGCACTGTAACTACTGAGCCTGTGCCCTGGAGCCCACAAGCCACAACTACTGAAGCCCATGTGCCTAGAGCCCATGCTCCGCAACAGGAGAAGCCACCACAATGAGAAGCCCGCGCACCGCAACGAAGGTAGCCCTTGCTCACCACAACTAGAGAAAGCACGCGCGCAGCAACAAAGACACAACGCAGCCAAAAATAAAATAACTAACTAAATAAATAAATTTATTTAAAAAAATAGTCAAATTCATAGAGACAGAAAGTAAAATGGCGGTTACCAGGGGCTGTGGGAGGGGGAAATGGGGAGTTGTTTAATGAATCTAGAGTTTCAATGTTTTTTTTTTTTTTTTTTTTTTTTTTTTTGCGGTATGCGGGCCTCTCACTGTTGTGGCCTCTCCCGTTGCGGGGCACAGGCTCCGGACGCGCAGGCCCAGCGGCCATGGCTCACGGGCCCAGCCGCTCCGCGGCATGTGGGATCTTCCCGGTCCGGGGCACGAACCCGCGTCCCCTGCATCGGCAGGCGGACTCTCAACCACTGCGCCACCAGGGAAGCCCTCAGTGTTTTTTTAACATTAATTTATTCATTAATTTATTTATAATTTTGGCTGTGTTGGGTCTTCGTTGCTGCACATGGGCTTTCTCTAGTTGCGGCGAGTGGGGCTACTCTTTGTTGCGGCGCATCACAGTGACTTCTCTTATTGCGGAGCACAGGTTCTAGGCACGCGGGCTTCAGTAGTTCTGGCATGTGGGCTCAGTTGTTGTGGCTCACAGGCTCTAGGACACAGGCTCAGTAGTTGTGGCCTAGGGGCTTAGTTGCTCCGCGGCATGTGGGGTCTTCCCAGACCAGGGCTCGAACCCGTGTCCCCTGCATTGCCAGGCGGATTCTTAACCACTGCGTCACCAGGGAAGTCCCTAGAGTTTCAGTTTTGCAAGATGAAAAAGTTCTGGAGATCTGTTGCACAACAGTGTGAATATACTTAACAGTACCAAACTGTACACTTTAAATGGTTAAGATGGTACATTTTATGTTACTTTTTATCACAATTCTTAAAAAGTGGGAGGGACTGGGCTCTTTCTGGTGAGATTCAAAGTGTGAGAGGAATTTGACACGAGGGCGATTCTCCGTCGCTGACTTTGTAGATGGAGGGGGCCATGTGGCAAGTAATGTGGGTTGCCTCTACGAGCTGAGAGTGGCCTCCAGCTGACTGACATCAAAGATGTGGGAACCTCGGTCCTATGACCATGAGGAACTAAATTCTGCCACAACCACGTGAGTTTGGAAGAGTATCCTAAGCCTCAGGTGAGTCTGCAGCCTGACATCTTCATTTCAGCTGGTGAGACCCTGAGCAGAGGACCCAGGTAACCTGTGCCTGGATTTCTGGTCCATAGAAACAGTGAGAAAATAAACGTGAGTGTGAGTGTGTGTGTGTGTGTGTGTGTGTGTGTGTGTGTGTGTGTGTGTGTGTTTGGTATGTGTTTTTAAATTAAAATTTTATTTATACTCTGTATATAGAAGTAGATACATAAATTCTTGTACAATTTATTTCCAGAAATATGCAAGACATTGCTATTATTTGTTTACAAACCAAACCACATATTACAATCAGTGGACTTGGGATGATTCAAGTGAACTTCTAAGTACAAATGGTTTTACATACCTGATTGAAACATACAGAAAAAGTATAAACTACAGCAGTCTGGACTGCAAGTATTAATCTCATGACACTCCAACACAACTATAAAATTTCTAACACAACATATATACTTATCACAAATTCTATAAGAATTTTTCATCATCTCTGGATGTAGAATTTGTAACACTTTCCAGAAACAGTAACGAAACATTTTGCCATGTCATGATTGATTAATAAAAAGGATGATTATAAAAATACTTTCTTTACAGGATTAAAAAAGTATTAAAAGAAACTAAATTTGTGATTACTAGTGTACCAACACTTTATTTTAGAAATATAAAGTTATTTATGGAACCGGCAATTGTTCCTTATTAGACTATTCAACAAAACTGTCTATTGCTGATAGTATGATTTCATTTTCAAATTAAGAATTCACACTTGAAAAACAAGGACCTACTGTATAGCACGGGGAACTATATTCAATACCTTGTAATAACCTATAATGGGAAAGAATCTGAAAAAGAATATATATATGTATAGATACGTATAACTGAATCACTTTGCTGTACAGCTGAAACTAACACAACATTGTAAATCAACTATACTTCAATTTAAAAAAAAGAATTCACGGAGTCCCCTGGTGGCCTAATGGTTAGGATTCTGGGCTTTCACTGACGAGGGCCTGGGTTCAATCCTTGGTCGGGAAACTGAGATCCCACAAGCCGCGTGGTGAGGCCAATAAAGAAAAAAAATTCACATTTGATGAAAAGCCATTATGGTTTAAATATATATAATAGGTATTTTGAATCATTCATAAAGCATTATTTCTCACGTGAAATGTATAATAATTAAAATCGCAATTTCTGAAGGCATTTTAAACAAAATGTTTAGACTTACAGCTTTAGCAGAGACATTGCACATAACCTATTTAAGATTTTAGTAACTTTTATCTTTTTATCCAGTTTTGAATGCTGGCTCAAATTATAATGTAGGGCTTCCCTGGTGGCGCAGTGGTTGAGAGTCCGCCTGCTGATGCAGGGGACGCGGGTTCGTGCCCCGGTCAGGGAAGATCCCACATGCCGCGGAGCGGCTGGGCCCGTGAGCCATGGCCGCTGAGCCTGCGCGTCTGGAGCCTGTGCTCCGCAACGGGAGAGGCCACAACAGTGAGAGGCCCGTGTACCGCAAAAACAAAAAACAAAAAAAATTATAATGTATACTGTTTTTTTATTTGTTTGGCCGTGCAGCTTTTGGCACATGATTTTCTTTAAGAGCAAGATGGTTGGCCTGTGTAGCTGGTTTCCTTAAAACCTATTTTTTAGTTCTATGATCATTTCCTGCAATAAATATTTTGACCTTCTGCATTTTCAGATTATGGCTCCAAGTAGAAAGAGAACAGTTTCTCTTAGACAGATTGAGAGACAGAATCAGGGGCATACAGAAAATTTCCAAATTCCTTCTATAGCTTATTATTTGTAAAAATTTATAGTAGAGTCCTAATAAGCCTGACAATAGCTCTAGCCTTCATCACGTTTTGTGATGAAACATTTGACAAAAACCACTTTGATCCATTTAGTATGGCAAATGGACACAGCTTTCCTGTTTTCCTTTTTTTGTCATGAGCTCAGATTTTTAGAAGCACATATTTTAAAAATCAAGTACAGGTTTTTCCAAGTGTCATTTAAGTTACCATTTAATAGAATCCAAAAATATGATCAAAATTATTTAGGCCAAACTATGGGTTAAAGTTTTATCTCTCTTTTTTCCCTTCCATTTTTTTTCTTGGCTGCACCCTGCACAGCTTGTGGGATCTTAGTTACCCAACCAGGGATTGAATCTGGGCCCTCGGCAGTGAGAGCACAGTGTCCCAACCACTGGACCTCCAGGGAATTCCCTACCTTCCATTTTTAACTAGACTCTTTGAGTAGCATATAAAATTAACCTTCCACATTAGGTTGTGCTACCTATGTCTAATGGCTCTCTTTATATACAAAAGTAGAAAATATTGCAATACCTCCTTCTTTCTAAATGTTTATACAATTAAATGTTTATACATTTAATTAATTTTTTGGCAAATACTTTTATTTTTATTGATATACAATCAGAACTTAATTTCAGACTGCATTATAACGGGGCGTATTTCAAGGTATTTTATAATATGGCTACACAAAGGCACATTAAAATTGTCTTCCTGAATAGAACAGTATTAACGTTTGCCCTCTAAAATGACACAAAATAAAATTTTTAAACATTTAAACAAACAGACCATTTAAAAAACGGGCAGAAGACCTGAATAGACATTTTTCCAAAGAAGACAAACGGATGGCTAACAGGTACATGAAAAGACGCTCAACATCGTTAATCATCAAGGAAATGCAAATTAAAACCACAATGAGATATCACCTCACACCTGTCAGGATGGCTGTCATCAAAAAGAACACAAATAAACATTGGCAAGGATGTGGAGAAAAGGGAATGTTACACTGTTGGTGGGAATGTAAATTGGTGAAGCCACTGTGGAAAATAGTATGGAGGTTTCTCAAAAAACTAAAAGTAGAACTACTATATGATCCAGCAACTCCAATCCTGGGTAGATATCTGAGGACAATGAAAACACTAATTCAAAAAGATACATGCACCCAATGTTCATAGCAGCACTATTTACAATTGCCGAGATATGGAAGCAACCTAAGTGTCCATCTACAGAGGAATGGATAAAGAAGATGTGGTATACAGATATACAATGGAATACTACTCAGCCATTAAAAAAGAATGAAATTTCGCCGTTTCCGACAACGTGGTTGGACCTGGAGGCTATTATGCTTAGTGAAATAAGTCAGAGATAGAAAGACAAATACTGCGTGTTATCGTTTATATGTGGGATCTTAAAAATAAAACAAATAAATGAACATAACAAAGCAGAAACAGACTCACAGATATAGAGAACAAACTAGTGGTTACTACTGGGGAGAGGGACGGGGGAGAGGCAAGATACAGGTAGGGGATTAAGAGGTACAAAGTACTATGTATAAAATAAATAAGCTACAAGGATATATCGTACAGCAAGAGAATATAGCCAATATTTTATAATAACTATAAATGGAATGTAACTTTTAAAAATTGTGAATCACTATATTGTACACCTGAAACCCTATATAATATTGTACATCAACTATACCTCAATAAAAAATAGTAAAATAAAATAAAAGCTCACCGGGTGAAAATTTTTTAAAGTTTTAAAACATTTAGATGAAAATCAGAATAATCTGAACTTGACACTGAATAGCTAGATCTTATACACATAGTATCACATGAGGAAAACGTGGGGAACAAGCTACGTACACGTGATAAAATGGGTTTCAGGGCAGTCCAAAGACCTCTGTGCACTATGGTTTCACACAAAGCACTTGTAAATGCTTCTAGAAACATGGAAAAGTCATTTCAACAGTTATTATTAATATACAGTGGCTCTCTGACAATACCTGCCATCTAATATAGATGCACAAGACTTTTAACTCACCCTAGATATATGTTAAATTGTTTAAAAATAAATAACTTTGCAAAAGAGTAGTTTAAGTGTATTACATTAATTTGATAACAAGCTTACAACTCTGTAATAATTCTAAATCCAAATAGCTTATAGTGAACACAAATGATATTAATATAATATTCTCCATATTCTCCATCTTCTTATTAGGTGAAAACATATCAGAAAATGAGAGGAGTCTCGACAAGGTACGATCAACATCGGCTAGAATTCAGTACTTTTTCCCCTTCAAGTCAAAAGAAATAGTGCCATGGTATTATGGCTTTGTGCCTTTTCCTGGTAATATCTCAATTCTGACCCTAAAAAACAAATAGAGAAAAAAGTGGGGATACAGTTACGATTGAATGACAAAGCCATTAAGTTTGACTTACTTAGGACTTTTACCCTTGTGATTAAATGAGGGTAGGGAAAACTAAGTGACAAAGGAAGAAACATCTCGAATTACAGGTTTCATCTTAGATAGAAAGAGTTTTCTTGTGTAACTGGAAACACCTTCTGGTCAGGGCAATCTCAAAACACTACATTACAGCATTGTGCAATGAATAAACACTCTGCATTTCAAAATAACTAAAAATATTAGGGATAACCACCCTCATGACTACTGAATTAGACATAAAATGCTTAACTAATGATTCCAAATTGCTCAAGACTTAGCTAAATTTAAAATAAACAAATAAAAAATGGCAGTACATATGATAGGCAATAAGACTTCCATATATCTGATATGGTTTAATATTTTTCTCACATAATGCTTCACACTTTCCACATTTTTTTCCAGCTAGAGTCTTTGGTGGGGGCAGGGGTCAAATCTAGCACATTTTACTAGTGACTACATTAAAGAAAAATATAAATCCAACTGCAAAACAATGTTTTCTTTTTATCTAAGTCAACTCAAAACCTAATGTAAATTTGAATGTTGCAAGAGAATCCGCCAATCCACTTATGCAAATTAGTGGAACAGTCAAGTTCTGCCCAAGAAAATGTGACTAAACTGAAGAAATTGAGGTAAAGCGTTTGCCAGAGGAAAGTATAGATGCAGAAAATTGCTATCATAGGAAGCTAAGTTCATGTAATATTTCTTTAATAATAGTTCTAGTTCCATAGGTCTTTATATATTATGCCAATCTGTATCAGAGTTTAAAGGCAGAAAAGGCAACAATTTCTAAATTGGTGGGCTACATTTCTTCAAGATTCTTTTTTTTTTTTTTTTTTGCGGTACGCGGGCCTCTCACTGTTGTGGCCTCTGCCGCCGCGGAGCACAGGCTCCGGACGCACAGGCTCAGCGGCCATGGCTCACGGGCCCAGCCGCTCCGCGGCATGTGGGATCCTTCCGGACCGGGGCACGAACCCGCGTCCCCTGCATCGGCAGGCAGACTCTCAACCGCTGCGCCACCAGGGAAGCCCTCTTCAAGATTTTTTAATGTAAGGCCATTTTCTTTTAACATCTTTATTGGAGTATAATTGCTTTACAATGGTGTTTTAGTTTCTGCTGTATAACAAAGTGAATCAGCTGTACATATACATATGTCCCCATATTCCCTCCCTCTTGCGGCTCCCTCCCATCCTCCCTATCCCACCCCGCTAGGTGGTCACAAAGCACCGAGCTGATCTCCCCCTGTGCTATGGGGCTGCTTCTCACTAGCTATCTGTTTTACATTTGGTAGTGTATATATGTCCATGCCACTCTCTCACTTCGTCCCAGCTTACCCTTCCCCCTCTCTGTGTCCTCAAGTCCATTCTCTATGTCTGCATCTTTATTCCTGTCCTGCCCCTAGGTTTTTCAGAACCACTTTTTTTTTTTTAGATCCCATATATATGTGTTAGCATACGGTATTTGTTTTTCTCTTTCTGACTTACTTCACTCTGTATGACAGACTGTAGGTCCATCCACTTCACTACAAATAACTCAGTTTCATTTCTTTTTATGGCTGGGTAATATTCCATTGTATATATGTGCCACATCTTCTTTATCCATTCATCTGTCAATGGACACTTAGGTTGCTTCCATGTCCTGGCTATTGTACATAGAGCTGCAGTGAACATTGAGGTACATGACCCTTTTTGAATTATGGTTTTCTCAAGGTATATGCCCAGGAGTGGGATTGCTGGGTCATATGGTAGTTCTATTTTTAGTTTTTTAAGGAACCTCCATACTGTTCTCCGTAGTGGCTGTATCAATTTACATTCCCACCAACAGTGCAAGAGGGTTCCCTTTTCTCCACACCCTCTCCAGCATTTATTGTTTCTAGATTTTTTGATGATGGCCATTCTGACTGGTGGGAGGTGACACCTCATTGTAGTTTTGATTTGCATTTCTCTAATAGTGATGTTGAGCGTTCTTTTATGTGTTTGTTGGCAATCTGTATATCTTCTTTGGAGAAATGTCTGTTTAAGTCTTCTGCCCATTTTTGGATTGGGGTGTTTGTTTTTTTGATATTGAGCTGCACGAGCTGCTTGTAAATTTTGGAGATTAATCCTTTGTCAGTTGCTTCATTTGCAAATATTATCTCCCATTCCGAGGGTTGTCTTTTCGTCTTGTTTACGGCTTCCTTTGGTGTGCAAAAGTTTTTAAGTTTCATTAGGTCCCATTTGTTTATTTTTGCTTTTATTTCCATTTCTCTAGGAGGTGGGTCAAAAAGGATCTTGCTGTGATTTATGTCATAGAGTGTTCTGCCGATGTTTTCCTCTAAGAGTTTTATAGTGTCTGGCCTCTAAGGCCATTTTTACAAAATATACAAACCACTAGATGAAAATGAAGGCAACAGAAAAATTCAACTTTTCATAACCAAAAAATTAGCACAACCTTAAAAATAATGTAGAAAAGAATGTTGTAAAAGATATACCCCTGTAGGTCGTCGCAGAGCACCGAGCTGATCTCCCTGTGCTATGCTGCTGCTTTCTACTATATTTTAGCAGCATTAGGATGCAGGGTAAAATGGAATGTATGTGGTAATATAGGACAAATATTTCATAGAGTGTAGCTTATTGATAACCACCACAAGATCCTGTGTGCTTTTACATGCCTCTTAAAAATATACAGGAGCTCAGTTCATTTTGTGCTACTTTATTGTGTTTTTTTGTTTGTTTGTTTTTTGCGGTACGTGGGCCTCTCACTGTTGTGGCCTCTCCCGTTGCAGAGCACAGGCTCCGGACGCACAGGCTCAGCGGCCATGGCTCACGGGCCCAGCCGCTCCGCGGCATGTGGGATCTTCCCTGACCGGGGCACGAACCCGTGTCCCCTGCATCGGCAGGCGGACTCTCAACCACTGCGCCACCAGGGAAGCCCTTATTGTGTTTTTTAACTTAATTACCGTCAAAAAAAAAAAGTTTGTATGCATGTGGTTTGTCTTTGTATACCCTTCCTTTACTTTCAGAAATGAACGCAAATACATTTGTATTAAAAATTTTTTAAATTACACTTTTCTTGTTAGGAGATAAAAAAAATTTCTAATGAAAGTCCCCATCTCTTTTTAGGCATACATAATTACAATAGAAATGTGACACAATTCACACCATTATTTCACCCCTATACTCACCTGGATCTAGGTATATACCCAGATAGTGATTTGGCTTACCTCTATGTCTACAAATAACTGAGGCAAATACAAAAAAAAAGCCCAAGAAATAAAATTACTCTTAAAATAGGTCAATGAGCTTGTATACTTGCTACATTTCCACTTTGTTTAATCATGCTAAATAAAAAAAGTTTGTTTTCTTCTCATTCCATGATGCCCTATTATATACCACCAGGTACTAATTTTACAGAATTCCTAATATGTTTTACATATACATGTTTTATTTATATATATTTCCATTTCTAATATCATAGCAAAAGTCAACTTAGCTATTTTAAGAATGCTTTACATATGATATAAATTTTTAATAATATCTAATTAGTGTGATATCACAAATCTTAACTTCTTTGTATGTACTATTTGATTATTAAAATATCACTCTCTTGAAATAACAACAACAAAAAAGATATACTGCAGATCTGCATTCTATTACCCAAGCTATGTCAATTCATAATTCTAAATCTTTCTAAAGTATGAGATTAAAAATCACTTTTAGTGTATATATAAATTCTGCATGTTTTTTTGAGGTACGCGGGCCTCTCACTGTTGTGGCCTCTCCCGTTGCGGAGCACAGGCTCCGGATGCGCAGGCTCAGCGGTCATGGCTCACGCGGGCCTAGCCCCTCCGCGGCATGTGGGATCTTCCCTGACTGGGGCACGAACCCGTGTCCCCTGCATCGGCAGGCGGACTCTCAACCACTGCGCCACCAGGGAAGCCTAAGACTTTCCTTTTTAAAGAACCAAAAATAAACTCAAGACACGTTGGCAATACTGCCCCACCCCTAAACAAATTGATTACTCTTTTCACCTAAATCTTTAACAGTTATGGCAGCCAAAGATTTTGATAGTAATGAAAGTTTGTAAATTATATTTCAATCTCTTTTTCTGGAACCCAAAGTGCAGGATGCAGGGTTCTCCTAATCTTTCAGTAATGCTTCTCCTGTCAATAATTCTTCATTTTGTTTGGCAAAGGCAGTTTTTGAAATAAGTCTATTCTGATATACTGACATATAACAAAATAGCACCTGCAGGAATTGTGATACTTGGTTGGTGAGTCTGACAGGGTAAATTGCATATCCAGGCAACCGAGACCTTGAATAACAAAAAGCTCCATTTCCAGAGTCCCTGGTTGAATGTTTAATTAGATCAGCAAATTGTCCATCCACATCTGGTTGTTCATAAAAGCAAAACCCAACATTTGAGTACTCAATTCTAGCGTGAAGTGTTTACCATGGAAGCGAAAGCTGGAGCTTAAAAGGTAACAGTCATCAGAACTAGCCGGAGCAAGAAAAGAACCATCTGGCACATTTGCTAGATTTCCTTCTGTCTCCCAGGATGTGATTTGTCCCCAGCACTATCCTTATTTCACAAGTTTTCTCAGCTTCTCTGCAAAGCTTGTCACAACCATAAGACCACTACTTTCCACTGAGTCACAAACTCTTGGGCTTCCCTGGTGGCGCAGTGGCTGAGAATCCACCTGCCAATGCAGGGGACATGGGTTTGAGCCCTGGTCCAGGAAGATCCCACATGCCATGGAGCAACTAGGCCCGTGTGCCACAACTACTGAGCCTGCACTCTAGAGCTAGAGCCCACGAGCCACAACTACTGACCCGTGAGCCACAACTGCTGAGGCCCATGCGCCTAGAGCCGGTACTCCGCAGCAAGAGAAGCCACTGCAATGAGAAGGCCGTGCACCACAACAAAGAGTAGCCCCTGCTCGCTGCAACTAGAGAAAGCCTGCACGCAGCAACGAAGACCCAATGCAGCCAAAAATAAATAAATTTTAAAACTGAATAAACTAAAAAAAAGAAAGAAACTCTTGCAACCACAGGAGCAGAGTCAGAATCAAAATTCAAATGATAGCACGTATACTTTCAGACACATGGACATCTGTGCTGGTAAGTCCACCGACGTTCCTTTGGATTTGATTTTTCTGCATTGGAGGTGGCAGTGGTGAGTGTGGAGGGACATCATCATGACTCACTCTTGGGCTTTGCAGTGTGACATCTGAGGTGCCAATGAACAAGCCATACACAGACTTGTCCACAAAGATCTCTGGGGCAACGACTAGGTCCTGGTTTTCATTTTTGGAGAAAGAGTTCTCTCCCGCTTGAGAAGCAACTGCAGAAACTTCCATGGAAAAACTGTCCAGACAATAGGCGATGCTTCCAAAGCATACATCCCCCTCATTTCTAGGCACAGAATACCAAACGCAGTCTTGACGGGTAAGTCCAATAACTACAGGCACGTGTTCATTGTGGTGAAGACGCAAATCTCCATTCTGAGATTCTGAACTCTTTAATGAATTATTTTGTTCTCGGCACACAGTTTCAGGCTGAAGACTGTGAAAATCTTTTCAGACATCCTTACGTGTTGGATTTGGATTGGAAGAATGAACCAGGGCTTTGAATCTCACTTCCTCCATTTTGATACACTGCTCCTCAGAGTTTGTAGGTCAAGAGACTAAGGGGTAGGACTATAGTGATGATTGACGAGGAAAGTGGACCTTATTGGTCTTTTGAGCTCTCGCATCTTTAAAGACTATTGGTGCTGAGGAGAGGAAAACGTATCCTCATCTGGCAGAGCTCCCAGAGGGTGTGCTCCCCTTGCTTTTCTGCTTTTGTTCTGCAGAAAGCCGCCTTTTTAATGTACCCATTAGGCTTTCAGTCTTTGATCTATTTTGTTCTACCTTTTTCATCTTCCCTGTTGATATCACAGCTGGCCATGTCTTTACCATAGCAGCTACCAAATAAGGAATCATTTTTTCCAAACTCACTGGCTAGTGATGGTTGCTGTGCTACCATGAAATCAGTTTCTTTACTTTTATTTGGGCTCAAAGATTTCCGGAAGGTTTTAAAACGAATTTTCTTCGTTTTGAGTGGTTAGCTACTCCGGGGGGTGGGGGTCGATCCCTCTCTGGAATATTATCCCAAACATCTGGAGAGCCTGTGGCGCTACATCTAGGTATTTTTCCAGCTTCACTGAACCTTTGGAGCCATTTTCCAGCGGCAACTGCGTGGCGGCGGCAGCCAAAGCGTGTCTCCGGCTCCCTCGCCGAGCGCTGGCGCGACTGCTCTGAAGTGTGCGTTGTTTCAAGCCGCTAAATTGGTGGGCAATTTGCGAGACAGTAATAGAAAACGAATACACCATTAGCGGTATTATTACGGTGGCAAAGTTTGGGATTGCGGTGGAAGAAGCGGCTGGTTTATTTTAGGTGATTCTGAATTTACAATTGCCCACAAAAGGGAGAAAAACAAACAAACAGAAATCAGTGTGAAAGAGAACACACAAAAGCACCCCCATCAATGCCCAGGTCAGGCCTTCTTGGTCACCCTCCTCCAGCCTGAAGTGACTGTTCCCTCCTCAGATATTTATAGACAGTGATGTATTTTATCACTTTAATAATACTCTTCTGTTTTATGCTCTAGTGGCTTTTTGTGTCTACCTAACTGGGCTTCAATTTCCTTGAGGGCAAAGATCTTGTCTTGCTGATTTTTTTGTCTCCCACAGTGCCTTGCACTCTAGTAAATGTTACTTGATTGGCCAAAGAAGATGCATTTATCTGATAAGTCCTTCCAACTAAACCCTCCAGGTGCTACTGCTGGAAGGTACCTGGAGGGGGTTCTTGAGACTCCAACAGGAGTTTTTCCTTATTGAATCACTGTGAGCCCCACCACCCAGCTTTCCACAGCAGCGTCCTTTGACTCCTCTCAGGATGAGGAAACTTAGACCACAAGTATGGATGGGCCAAATAGCCTGCCTGGCTGGGAACATAATCTGGCATTTAACAAGAAGAAGAGTTTTACTTAATTAGCTAGCACCCACTAATCAGTAAGGCCTAAACATCTGCCAGTGGAATCTGAGAAGTCCGTTCTAAAAGTTGAAAAGCTGATTTTATTCACCACAGATGGAGCACTTCTGCCGGGGGAGGGGGGGAGCAGGGAGAAAAAGGTTTTACCAGTTAAATCAAATTAAGAGAAGAGGTTGGTGCCCAACTTCCAGGAGAGTTTGTGTAGTGAACTTCGTCTTTTTCACTGCATCTGACTCGTAATTATAGATGTGATAGAAGAAATGATCAATATTACAAATTTCCTCTGTGCCCATATCCATAATTAACAGTATATGAGCTGTCTCAAAGAAATTGAGGCAAAATTTGAGGACTTAAGGGTGTGTGTGTGTGTGTGTGTGTGTGTGTGTGTGTGTGTGTGTGTAGGCAGTTGGCTAGGTAGTAGAAACATTTTGAAGAAATTCACCGACTTGCTTTCTTAGATCAAGGACTTTTTTTTTTTCTTGGAAAAAAGAAGGCTCCAAGAGACACAACTTGTTGCCTCCATTGGTTTATAATTTCTTGCTGATGTGGCAAGCTACCTTAAATCCTTCCTGGAACAAGAGATGAGATACAAATTAATACCAATGTGACAAAATGTCCGAACAGTGGACTTGAAACTGCAGGAGATCATAAAGAACTGATTTGTTCAATAAGTGGAGCCAATTTAGTTTCAATCTCGACGTGTGGTTTAGGTAGATGGCAAATGAATCCATTTATCATTGTTGAGCTGCCTTGAGTTACATATCACTGATTGTACCGTTCTGCAGAGCTACGTGGTGGAAATGAAGTCACAACTCAGAAGAGTCATGGATTTTGAGGAATATGAATCGTCTTTAACATTTTTATGGCCGCTGCCTTTGGAGTGCAAACTCTCAGCATGTCCCCGAGTTATGAAGCATTTGCCATAATACTGTGGGCAAAACTATCCTGAACACCAAAAGGATTTGGAAATTTCGGGCTATATGGCCCAAATCTGAGATGCTTGGGTTCACTTGGCCCTGTGAAACTCTCAATCTTTTTCATCAAAGTGCTTAAATCAATGGCTGGAATCAGAATTAAGACGTGTTCTAATTGGAACCCTCTCTGCCATCGTTTTGAATTCCAGCCTTTGAAATATAACCATTTAAATTTACTTGCTCAGAATTGATTCATCAACCTTGTAACTATCCCTTTTTGTACGAATAAAGTTGATGAAACTTTTGTAGATGCCTTTGGTATTTCTATTAAAATCTACGTTCTTGGCTGGGTAGTGTACTATACTTTACCACTCTGCCAAAAATGTAGCCATCATGTGTATGTTTCTTTTTCATCTTCCGCTTCGCTAGTAGAAAACTTGGACGGTCCTGCCCCAGACAGTGCCCTAGCCGCGAGTCGGGTTGACAGGGTTGCTCGCATGCGCTCTCGACACAAATCGTGTTTGTCGCAATGGGCCCTGTGCGGAAGGCTACATAGGAAAGAGTGACTTTGATTATAGTCATTTTGATCACATAAGTGGTTACCGCGCTACTTCCGCGCTGGTACTTGATTGTAACAGAAAGTAGTTCCGGTCCGTGTTGTCTCGGCCGAGGAGCCGTCGCCGCCATTTCAAGACCGTGAGAGGTAGATGGCCAACCAGAGTTCCTAAGGTTCGGTTCCTGTACTGTTGCCGCCGCTTAAGCCTGCCAAAGCAGTGGTACGGCTGCTGCCCTCGTATTTGCTACCTCTAGAAACATTCTTGCCAGTAGTGGCGGCAGCGGGACTCAGTTACCCCCTTTTCGCACTCCCTCCAGAAGCTCCAGATGGCGTCTTCCGTGGGCAACGTGGCCGACAGCACAGGTACCGGTGTCTGTTCTACCTTGGCAGACGCCCCCTTGGGGTCTCGCGCCGTCCTTTGCCTCTCATCACTCCCTTCCCTCTAGCCATCCGCATTACATCAGTGGCATCGCTGAGCTTTTCGTCGTCTACCGGCATCCGATCGGGGTTTCTGCTGTCGTCCGTTCCTTAAACATTTCCTCTCGCTTGCTTGTTTTTTGCTTCCTTTCTTGCTTTGTAATCCTGTGCATTTTCTAGCCTTCTACTCTCTCGGGACGCTTCTTCCACACGTGCGCGCTTAGGATGTCTTGGAATGGACTGCATTGGAATCCCTACCCTTCTCGCTGCCTTTCACTTGCCTTCCCCGCCGTATTCTCTCCTAATTCAGCTCACCGCCCCCTCCTCTTCCCCCTCCACCCTGCTCCCCTTAGCCCAATTTGGTGGTCCTCTGTCAATCGAGGGCGCGGGTGCCGTTCCGAGGTAATCGTATCCTCACTTTGTATCACCCCAAGGACGGGGCACAAGCTCCTGGGTGTGCTTCGAGTAACCTCGACGGGAGGATTTTGAAGCAGCACCCCCCGGGCAGCGCCTTTCTGCTGTGTCTTCGGTTGAGTGGCCCCGGTTTCGATTGGAAATTTCCAGGGGTTCCTTTTGCCATTGCTCAATTCCACCCGCTGCCCCCAGCCTGGATTTCCCACCCTGTCCTCCTCCCTCCCCTCCCGCAGGGAGCCACACCCTTTCCTTCGCGAGGTTGCCAGCCCTGCGGTCCACTTCCTACCCTTGGGGAGAAACCACCCTGGTGCTGGGGCTTTGGCGTTGACCATCCTGCCCGCCAGTTTCTCGCTTTGTGTTACTTTCTCCCTGTATTCCTCCGCCGCCGCCGCCGCCTCTGGGTCTTCCATCCCCATTCTTTAGCCCGGTATCTCTTTATTCATAGGGGGTGTATTTTTTTTTAAGTTTTCATCCCTGCTTGAAGAGTTTGTAAAGCAACTGGAGTGTAGCTGCACAAGTGCAAGGCGGTTGCCCTTTTAGACAATTAGTCGAGAGTATTTGGTACTAAAATAAGGAAACAACCAAATTATAGGAGTGTCCTTCAGCTGCCTTTCCATATTGAGGCTATTTGGGGCGGGAGGGAGGGGGGATTGGGCTGCGGTTCTAAGGTTTCCCACGAGGTTATTTTTTTGTTGATTTCTCAGTTGAGATGTGTCAAGGGTTTTATTGTTTTTGAACATTTGTGCACTAAGAAGTGAATCTTCAATTGTTGTAGCCATGATTGTAGGTAGTGGGATTAGTTATTAGTCAGTGTTCCCCTCCCTCTCAGGGATTTTTAAAGATTTAAGATTCTGTCCTAGATTCTCCTGTACTACCTTGCCCTTTTCTACGTGTTATTTTATTTGAGGAAGTTGTCATATCGAGCGTTAAAATAACAGGCGGCCTTGAAAAGTTAATAATGTCTTAAAATAAGGAGCTAGGAAGTTCTAGAGGCTTGTCTAAAATGTGATTTTCTAGTTTCTCTCATAGATATAACCACCCCCAGAGTTGGATGCAGGTCTCTCTGCTCTTATGTTAGTGGTCAGCTAGCTGTGCATTCTGTTAGGAAATTTACTTTGCGTTCCTGTGAATACAGTTCGCTTGCCAGCTCTAATGATTGAGGGTCTAGGCTCAAATTTGAGCTTGTCACTCTGACCTTGGTAGAATTTAAGTAATTTGTACAAGGTTTCCCACGCTATCTAGTTAAAGTGGTGTGGTCAAATTCCCAGTAATGTATTATTAAGTAAGTATTTACAATTGATACTTAGGTAGCTTGTTGTTGTTTTCCCTCTCTGGGCTTTAGATGTATACCCTTTATCTTTATGTATCTGAACGAAGTCACTTACACACAGCAAAGTGCTTTCATTTGTTATTCTGTTGTGCTTTATCGAATGGTTTTATATTTTAGTGTTTTCCCATTTTAAAAAATCATTGCAGTTGTAGGTAACTGCTTGGTTTACACAGGGTTGTTTGCAGTGTCTTAATCCTTTAGTCAGTATCCGAGGTCTTTGGAAAATGCTAGTGTTAAACCAGTGTGGGTGGGATTTAGCTAATTTGGTCTCAATGTGAGTTTGGGATGGTAGAGGAGCAATGTAATCTTGGGTCTTTATTTAAAATGTTTGATGATCCCTTTAAATATTTTGGCTCTTGACAGATGAATTCATCTTGTTTACCAGCTGTTTTAAAAATAGCACCTTGACTTTTAGTTTTGGTTCCCCTATGCTTGTTTCTAGTGTTGCCCTTAAAGTAATTAAAAAATTAAGTTGTGAAATATACAAAAACAATATAATTGAGTTCACTATGCATATGGTGCCCCCAACCCAGGTTAAGAGATAGTTACCAGTACCCCACCCCCCACAGATCCAACCTAAAACACAGGACAAAGTATTAAGTTTCCCAGTAGGTTATTCTGACATTATTAAATCTATGTGACCTTGCAAATCACATGTTTTATATTTTGTTTTTCTGTGTTAACTAAGGTATGAGGAATAATATTTCATAAATCTTTAGATGCTACTTATGATTTGTAATTTAAAGATACAAAGTATTTTTTGTCATTATGTAATCTCCTTTGGAAGTAAATATTTCTGTCTGGTCTGGGAAAGAAAGTTAATGGGCGAATTCTAAAGATGCCGGTTCTGCACTTGATATTAACTTGGGGGTATCAGTAACGTGCAGAACACTCTAGTGCTTTACATAGTTTCAAGCATTTTCATCTTTAAGTTTAATATACCATATTTTTACATTTTTTTGTTTGCATTTCTAACTTTTTGTTTCCCCCCCCCCCTTCCCTCAAATGTTTTGATGATTCTCCAGAACCAACGAAACGTATGCTTTCCTTCCAAGGGTTAGCTGAGTTGGCACATCGAGAATATCAGGCAGGAGATTTTGAGGCAGCTGAGAGACACTGCATGCAGCTCTGGAGACAAGAGCCAGACAATACTGGTGTACTTTTATTACTTTCATCTATACACTTCCAGTGTCGAAGGCTGGACAGGTAGGAGATGTGGGGGTGATGCTGGTGATTGCTGCCTCTGGGTGCTAAGCTTGAAAAATGATACTTAAAATATTTGAACTTGAAATTTTTCCAGTACTGGGTTTCACCTGGAGCCACCAACGCACATCTGCTCTCTTGCCCACTTGTGACATGCCCAGCTGCCAGTTTTTCTTCCCTCCTTTTGTGGTTGTATTATCAGTATGACTAGGGACCTTTTCTAGTTCTTTCCACCTACGTCTGCTGCTTTTTAAAAACTCTGTTCAGGTAATTATTCTTAGTATACATCTGAGCATCCACTCTCACCTTTGTAAGATTTGTCAGCTTGAGGGACAGAAATGCTCAGAGGTGATGGTGTATATGCTGTGGTAGGAGGTGCATATGTGGTTCAAGTTGCAGATGCCATCAAGTCATTATGATGTGCTGCTTTTAGCTAATCAATTGAATTAATCAAAAGGGAGGAATCTGTGTTCTTATCCTTTTAATAAATTGTCATTTTGGCTTATTTTGACATTTAAAGGTGTGCGTAATTGAATCTTTTCAAGAAATGGAAAATGAGACTCACGCACATAGCATTTTTATTCTTGATCTTAACGATCATGGTTTACAATGAGGCAGTTTGGTAATGAGACTCTAGTTAAGAATTTTATCTCATAAGAAAAAAGAGTGTTCCAATTTGAAATCTGGAATGCCTCCACTTCTGAAAAACTTTGATTTCCAAAATTTTTCCTACTATGCGCTAGTTAAAAGATAATGTATTATTATATAACGAGCAATACACAGGATCTTCAGAAACTGAGTTGCATATGGGCCATACCTTCTTTCTGTAACATGCATACCCATGCATGAATACTTTTCCCCTTTTCCAGATCTGCCCACTTTAGTACTCTGGCAATTAAACAGAACCCTCTTCTGGCAGAAGCCTATTCGAATTTGGGGAATGTGTACAAGGAAAGAGGGCAGTTGCAGGAAGCAATTGAGCATTATCGGCATGCATTGCGTCTGAAACCAGATTTCATCGATGGTTATATTAACCTGGCAGCCGCTTTGGTAGCAGCAGGAGACATGGAAGGGGCAGTACAAGCTTACGTCTCTGCTCTTCAGTACAATCCTGTGAGTATAATTTTAATGGTTATTATTTTCCCTTCACAAAAGCCTAGAAAGAAACAGTTTGATACTTTAGACACAAATAGGTTTTTGCATGGAAAAAAGTCAAGAGTTTGGAAATGTTTTGTCTACTTAAAATGGTGAAATTGCTTTGACTCAGGTCTGTGTTATATTTTTAAAAAAATTATTTTATCTAGCAAGTTATTTGAGAGCATAAAAATTATCCTTATTGCAAGAAACTCTACATCTATCTTTATAATGCCCGTAAAAGTACAGAACACATGACATTGTTTCTTTGGGCTCTTTTGATTAAATTTGGATAACTTCTGCTATAACATGTTTGCAACGGTTAATTGATTTTCAAGGAATAGTGGAAGAAGGGCCTTAGTCTGTAATACAGAATAGTTAAGATGTCAATATATGGATCCGTGACATGAAAACTAGGCTGCAAATTTTTTTCCTCAATATTCTATCCTCTTTTCTTTCTACGTAATTAGAAGTGGTAGAATAGAGGTGATAGTATGCACACCAGGCTTTTGATTAGTTCTAAAAATTTTTTTGTCTAAATTGCAGATGTTTTCCTGGGAACGAGTGAGGCCCAGTTGGCAGACATTAAGTTCACAATGTGTCAGGGTTTCTGAAAGGTACACAGAAAAAGTAAGACTTGCCCTTAGAACTTTTGATGTAGTTAGGGAAATAAGATAGACATAACAGGAAAGTGATAAAAGGGAGATTATAGGAATCCAGAAAAAATTTAAGAATATGTTTTTGAGCTACGTCGTCAACATTTAGCTTTGCACCAACCCTTGAAGTGGTTAATAATTAACTATTATAGCTACCATTTATTGAAAGTCTACTATGTGCTCAGACATTGTGCCAATCAGACGTTGGTCTTTCTTAATGCTCACAGTGATCCTTCAAAGTAGATGGTATCTGTTCCAATTTTACCACTTAAAAACAGACTCAGGGGTTATGTTAACTTTCTTGGGATCAAACAGCTAGTAATGGTGAAGTGGATGTTAAAACCTGAGTCTGAATATCTTGAAAGCAAACATTGTAGAGAGAAGAAATAAAGGAAGCCCTTTTTTTTTTTTTTTTTGTGGTACGCGGGCCTCTCACTGTTGTGCCTCTTCCCGGACTGGGGCACGAACCCGTGTCCCCTGCATCGGCAGGCAGACTCTCAACCACTGCGCCACCAGGGAAGCCCAAGGAAGCCCTTTTTATCTGGGTACCCAGAGGGCATCCACCCCTCAAGGCAGCCCTTGAGCACAATTTGAAAACCATTCTGCTGTCCCTTATCCTTATTTTACAGGTGGGAAACTGAAGCTTAATATAGTAGTTTATGCAAAGATCTGAAATCACTTTTTATCATATCTATTAACAGTTGTTTTTTCCATTAATTTTGATTGTTAAATTTTAAATTTTATTTATTGCTTTTTGTATGGATACAGTGAAAAGTCTCCCAGCTACCCTTCTTGGAGGTAGCTGATGAAACTAATTTCTTATGTATCCTTTTGGAGATACTCAATGCATATATATGTAAATTTGAGTGACTTTTTGTAAATTTTATTGCAGTACCATCTAGCTAGTTACAGACAGTTTTAGGGAACCCTGTATGTGCTGCCACTGGGGCTTGGACCTTGTTCTTCCCAAGGCTCAGGGCTCACTTGTGTACCTAATTGTCACAGTAAATTCTTTCCCTTTATTAATTAAGGTTGGTTCCATCCTTCACTTGTTGATTACGTATACATTCACTTGTGCCCTCTTACACAGCCGTGGGCCCAAACATCTTGGAACTCTGATCCCCTTTGCTCAGGTTTCCAGTTGCCTACATGTATCGCAGAGCAGTCATTGCTGCTGACAGTATACCAAACTGTAGGAGTATGATGAGAAGGGAAAGCTAAAGTGGGAGACAGAACCATGCTTTTCAATATCTAACCTGTTAACAGGAAGCTTATCATTGTGCCCTACCAAAGAAGTAAGATAATACTAAAATAAATCATGGGACTACCCCTTGAAGGCATTGAACAGCTGTGCATTCCCATCTGGTTCTGTTTCTTCTAGTGGAAGGTGCTGCTGTATTTCTCTGTCTTTACCAGTAAGAATGAAAAAGGGACTGTGCCTACTGCCTTGATTTCACCTAAATGTACCGTAGTGATCATGTTTTAATTCATTTCAGGGTATCTAGTCTCAACTAGATTTAAGCTTACTGTCAAATGCCTGTGTCAATTCAGTACTGACAGAGAATCTTGAGTCTGTTCCTAGATTGTGCTCTTGTTGGCAGTGCATTGCTGGCCTGAATCACAGATGTAGTTGGCATTCTATGAAAAATAGTTAAAGAAACTCAGGTTATTTTGGTTTTGCAGTAGTGAAAAAGTAAAATGTTAAGGTGGTAGTCTTGGCAACCTGTTTTCAATAGTGTTTGTCTTTTTAAGTTAATGGTATGTCAGTTTAGAAGTTATTCTGTGACTTGATTATAGAAATTACTTTTAAGAAGTAGAGCTGTTTCATATTTTTACATTCTGAATTGGCTTCTGTAATATTGGGTGATTTAATAATTTCACTAAAATATTAGTCCATTGTATTTGAAGGTGCTGTTGCAGCTGGTAATCTTTCACATGATAACTCACTAGAGTTGCCCATGCTTGGCAATCCCTTTTATGAATTATGTATAAAATGTTCTTTGTAAGATGGCTATAATACTGAGTTGCTCTAAGGAACTCTGTTTCTGAGTCTATAGGTTTTTGAACCATTGCTTCTGTTTTGATTGTGGATGCATAGCACTGAGAGCTACTGGCATCCTGACCATCACGTGTTACTGTCATGTTATTTGTTACTGATAACGAGTCTCAGTCATACAGCTAAACTGTAGAAAACCTTATACAGTCATCCCTAGGTATCTGTGGGGGATTGGTTCTAGGACCCCCCCACGGATACCAAAATCTGTGGGTGCTCAAGCCCCTTATAAACAGTGGTGTAGTACAGTTGGCCCTCAGAGTCCACAGTTTCTGCATCTGCAGATGCAGAGGGTCGACTGTATTTCTGTCCCTCTCTGCTCTGCTTTTTGTAAGTTTGCTGTGCAAATGTCACATTTAAATACTTGAGTGCTTATTGTGTGTACAGTGCTTTGTTAGGAATTGGGGAGATGTGTTGTGGGGGGAGCTGTGGATTATAATATGAGACAGGACCTGACCCATAAAGGAAAAAAGGTGTAAGCTCCTCAGATGATTATTCTTAGGGAGTATTAATCAGAAGATTTTCTCGAGTGGATCCTTATAACCTAAGCATTCTGTAGGAAGGTAAATAGCAAGTAGACTTCCTTGGCTGAAGTGGTGAGTCAAGTAGTAACAAGAAGTGAGCGTAGTAGAGGAGAGTCAATTGGAAGATTGAGAAAGAATAGAGGCTGAGGAGTTTGAATTTAATTTGAGAGGCAATTGAGAACTACTGTAGGCTTTAATCAACCTGATTTTATTTCGTGTGTGTATATAGATGTTGTGGGTGGGGGTGGGGGGACTCTAGGAGGAAAGGCGGGAATAAGTGCTATCTCAGGAAGGGTTGTTATACAGCAGATTCTTACTCATTTCCATCTCCTTAACCTTTATTCATACTATTTTCCCTTGTCTGCAATGTCTGCCTCCTTTGTCTGTTAAAACCATACTCATCCTTTAAGGCCCGGCTTAAAATTTCTTCCTTGAGTTCATTTCTTTACCACTATGTGGCTATTTAGTATGTACGTGTTTTGTCTTTCCACATAGGTTGTAAGCCCTTTGAAGATGAGGATTCTATTAATTTATTTCCCTACAGTTCCAGGCATATTGTTGAATTGAATAAAGGTTTACATAGAAGATATTAACCTAGGAATGGATACAATGGGCCGGGTTTGAGAATTGTGATTCTCTTAGCAGATATTGTTTAGATGTGACTAATGAAGCAGAACTGATGTCTCAGGTTTTGAACTTTGGGGAGAATAGTGGTATCCTTGAATTTTCTGGAAATTAGTTATTCATGCATGAAGGCTTGGATTTCCAATGGGAAAATTGGATTTCACTATTACACTTAATATGATATGTTTTACCTTTTTCTAAAACTGCCTTATTGATTATTTTATAGTGATCTTGAAGATAATCTATTTTTAACTGTGGGCATTGTGTTAACTTGATTTAGTATGCTGTAATGGGTCTAGATGATATAACTAAATATAGATACATACACTGTCAGTACTTGGATGGCATGCATCCAAGAGTTTATAGAAACTAGAGGGTAAAATTATGCAACAGTTGGCTAAGATGTATAACCCATTAGGGTCATTGTTGGAGAATTATTGCAAGACTTCTGATTATTATGGCTCAGAAAAGGCATAGGAACTGGTAAAAGTCCAAAGATGTATAACCACGATAATGAGATATAGTAGAAGGAGTTTGTTTGAACAGATTGGATTGTTCAGTCATGGTCTGCCAAAACATAGCGGTAGCCCTTAAAGTTTAGGGGAAAAAAATCATACAAAGTAGATAGCAAGATTATAGAATTCATTACTTCTGAGAGTATAAATAGGGTTGAAAAATACTTAGACTCATTAGAGGATGCTAAGTCTGTAATAAGATTAATGATACCTATGAGGATTAGTATTAGCCTTTTGTGCTTGAGGTCCCTGGAGACCACCACTTTCTCCCAAAACACTAGTCATTGCTCCATGGACAGACAGATCAGGAAGCTCATGGAACTGACTCAGGATGGCCAACTGTAAGGGTGTTCTGTGGCAGCCTATTCTTTGCTGGCTGACTTTTTGTTCACTTGGATGGGTGATAATATACAATCACAAAAGCTGTTTATCAATAAAATTAATCACCTGATTGTGGAAACCATAATACAGTTGCACATAGAATAGTATATATGATGATACTTTGGCACAGTTGACAAAATTTCACTTTCTAGGACTTAGTATAAGGCTCTTCCACACGTGGAACAGTTTGGAATGATAAGCTTCCTCCTTATTGCCATTGTCTTTGCTTGTTGACTGATAAGGCAAACCAAGGACAAATAAAAACTTAAGCTCACTGTTCTGATGTGTCTTTCATACTGATGAACGGACTGGTGAGTCAGATGACTAGCAACACAATTGTGCTGCTAATAAAAAGCCGAGTCGACTGCTTTTCATTATTCGCCCACTCAACTCTAATGGCAGTTAATACTAATGAGTAATCTAGTGCCAGGTGCCAGGTGCCAGGATTAAAGCTTTGGTTGGATGGTAATCCTTTTGTCTAATAGTGAAATGAAGTCAAGTTTTCTACATACGTCTGACAGCCTAAGGGTAGGTTTGCCAATAACTAATCACAGCTAAATCCTTTTTTCCACTATAGAAAATTTTTGACCCTCGATATAGTAGTGGTTCATCATAACCTTGAACAAAATAGTTGAACAAACATTTGATGCTTTTTTTTTTTTTTTTTAACGTGACTAACATTTGGGGAGAGGAGAAGCTATAGCAAGGCCCATAGTCTTTTATCTGAAACTGGTGGGATCAAATGCATCATAGAATTCAGAGTTTTTAGGATTTTAGAAAGATGATAATACCATATATGACTCCCAGGTGTGTCTGGAGCAGCACCTTCTAGTAAAACACATTTATATTTCTGCAGCAGAAGGTATGCATATTCACATTAAGTGGGGTCAATAAGTTCTGTAAATAACTTCATGGCAGTTCAAGTCAGATTTAATCATCAAATGAGTTTTTAAAATTTTTTGGAATTTGGAATTGAGGATGGAGGGGATTGTGTTCCTCTTCTTAAATTGTCAAGCAGTCTCTCTAGTTGACAATAAAATGATGGAGCTAGATACGTAAAAGTAATTTCAAGATATCTTTGGTTGACAAAGCAGAGTATAATTAATGACAGAGTATCTCTGGGTTTCTAGGATTTGTACTGTGTTCGCAGTGACCTGGGGAACCTGCTCAAAGCCCTGGGTCGCTTGGAAGAAGCCAAGGTAGGTGTTTGATAGAACACATTTAAACATCAGTGTTATGGATACTTGTACTTTTTGCCAAGTCTTCAACTCTTCATTGAGCTATCTTCACAAAACAGTCCTATGAAACTGAGGAAAACTGACGGCATGAATCGCCTCAGACTAGAGCAGGGCCAGGATTTGGCATATCTGTTCTAAATCTGGGGGTAAAGCAAGAACCTGAACATTTTGGAGCCTTTCTGCTGAGCTAGATCATCTTTATAACAGCGGGCTCCGTCATGATCTTATGTGGGAATAAATAACATTCCTTCAAATCTGAGGCTTGCCTGCTGGTGACAAGCAGAGCGCCTGTGATTTGGCTCAAGACTCCTATATGATGCAGGTGCCATTGAAAACGCTGCTCTTCTAAGTCCTTTGTGGCTTGTAAGTGGAGAAGAATTTCATCCAAATGTTACCCTGTAATACTGGCATTTAAAATTCTTATTTAACCTTCCTCCCTTCATCTTCCTCACCCTTTTTACAGTGGAAGAAAGGCTGTTAAATGATTGCAAATTAATAATTGGAACATCCTGCCCCTTCTTGTCCTCACTCCCTTCCCCAAGTTCCTTTTCCTCTTTTCCAATCCTAGTTGTCTACCTTCTTTTCTTCTTACTTCCTTCTTTTATTCCTCCCCATCCCACCTCCTTTAAAAAAAAAAGTCAGAAGGACAAAGCTGGTTTGTTTGGGAAATGGACTGATCGAAAGAAAACTTGCCCAAGTGGAAAGGTGGCTTTTAGCATTCTGTGTTTCCAAATAAAGAATTTGAACACCAGGTTGGGTTATTAAAGCTTTTGGTATAATTTTAAATTAAATTTATAAATGAAATTGTCTTGTTACAAGCCACCTTACGCAACCGCGCTGCAGGGGTGAGGAGTGGGGAGAAACCAGAATGCTTCTGAAACTCCCACCTGTTGCTCTGAGCCCCACGCGCATGCTAATACGTGGAGTGTATGCGCAGCGTAGCTGTCTGTTTGACTGCTTCATCCAGGGAGGGAGAAGGCTTTTCAGCACCATATTATGTTAAAAGGCACTAGTTTTAAGTGCATAGCTCATAAATTCTACTGACACTTTGGATTAACCTTATGTAGGTTTCCAGCTAATGAATTGTAATTGATTTCAGTCTTAGCTGATAAATCTAATTGGTAATTTATAGAACAAATATTTGATAAGCTTCTATTAATTGTCACCCCACCAAGCGGACAGCTAACATGAATTGCACTTCACTGCAGCTTTAGAGATCGGTTTAGGCTGAGACATTGCGCCTGCCTTAGGTTGCTGACTTCTTTATTTCAGAGCTCTGGAGACACCTAGTTTGAAAAATGTTATTCTGTTTTTGTGAGAACTTAGTGAACAAGAAAATACTCTTGAGTGAAATGCAATGTATTTCTTTTGTAATCAGTGCATTTGAAAATTCAAGCCAGCATATTCCTAGTAGATGGAAGCAAAATTAAGTTGTCTTTGTAGAAAATGAAGAGCCTTTCTTCCAGCAAAAATCCCTGCTGTATGCAATAGCCCTGATTAACCCTCTCCCTTCTGCATGTTTCCCATATTACAGACTTGAGACTGTCCTCATTCCCATATGTAATAGACATCCAAAGAATTTCAATTGCTTTGTTGAACTTTTACTAATGATCTTGTTTTTATTTTCTCTCTTGTTTTTGGTTTTTCACCATTGATATTGTATTTAGAAGGTTTCAGGTGGGTGAAACCTCCTATTCCATGCGTAAGGTGCCTCGCTGAAGGGAGCTCGAGGCCTGGATCTAGGGCAGACACACACCTCCTCCTCTTCCAGCAAGGAACGCACCGAAAAGTCACATGATGAGAAATATGGTAACGGGTTTGTAACTGCCACAGCAAAACAATTTGCCTCCATGCCTGAATCTTCTGTCTTGTGGCTTCAGAAACAGCTTAAAATAATTTTATTTACAAGCAAGTTATGTAAGAGAATGTTTTATACTATAGCCACAATTCTGTCAAAGATAAGTAAAAGTTAATTGATATTAAAAATTATTAGAAATAATTTACTAGTAAAAGCTTCTAACTCTTCTTGTTGTTCATTTTTTCCTTTTTTCTTCTTTGTTTGGATTGCAGCATTCTGCTCTTCTGATGATGCGCTGTGACCCTGCAGTAGCGCAAAGGCTGCGCAGCGTTAATGCGCAATGCGTGCGAATGAGCCCCTGTGAACGGTTGACTAGATGAGTAATCTGATTGACTGGCTCCCTCAGTCCTATTTTGTAGCCTTTTTGGATAAAATTGGGTTTTAACATACCTCGAGTCCAACTAATCTCATTAAACAAATATTCTCTATGGGCCTGTCTAGTAGATTAATGGATCTGGTTGGCCGTTTGCTGCGTCTAGGGGTATTCTATGTAGCGCAGCAGTTCGCAGCGATTGCGCAGTGCGATGCTGTTAGGTTGCGCAAGCGATGTTTGCGCTCGCATTACAGGGACCTCAACCTAGGTGCAGTCCTGTCATACGAGGTTTCAGCTTCAGTCCCCCTTGGGAGACGGGCATTGTGAGGATGTGACTTATAGCCTGGCCTTATGATATCTGGCTTGTCAGAAAAACATTTTCCTCCTCAGTAGCATAGTTTTGATGTTAGTGAGGAACATTATTGTTTATTTAGAGCAGCATTTCCCAAAATGTGTTTTATAGGTATTCTCATAAAATGTCCAATGAAAGAAGAGTTCCATGGTCAACTAAGTTCAGGGAACCGTGTATATACTATTAAAGGCTTAGGGAAGTCCTGTAGTCAAGAAACCTGTTTTCTGTTTTCCTAATTTATTTGATCGTGAAATCTTTTTTTCCAGTGATAACTATTAACACATCTTAGAACAGACTTTGGGAAACTTGGGTGGGGGAGGAACTTAGCCTTAAGTGGCACCTTCCAGATAACACTTGAAAACAAGAGCAAGAGCCCTTAGGTGTTCAGATAAGAGAAGTCCAGCATAGAGTCTTAAGGCAACTGACTTCCCGGTTTAAGTCCCCAGTGTAAGGGTTGGTCATTGGTTGGCAGAACTGAACATGGTGGTTTGCACCTGGGTTCTGGTGGCGCAGGCGCAGGAGCAGCCAGCTGTGGCAGCGCATTAGTTTTGGCGCAAGCGAGCCTATGCTGCAGGGTCACTTTTGGCTGGTCAGAGAAGGAATAATGATATCACCTTCTTCCCCCCTCCCCCAATCTTTTTTTTTCCCCTTTATAAATTTTCCCCTTTCCCTTTACCTCCTTCCCCTCCCATCTTCTTTCATTAACCCCTCCTAAGGCATGTTATTTGAAAGCAATTGAGACGCAACCGAACTTTGCAGTAGCTTGGAGTAATCTTGGCTGTGTTTTCAATGCACAAGGGGAGATTTGGCTTGCAATTCATCACTTTGAAAAGGTTAGCCGTTAAATTAATAATTGGTATTTTTGAAGTGCTTATGTATGCAGGGTGTTTCTACTAGAACTAAATAATAGGCCTTTACTTAATCAGTCACATAATATCTTTGTTTCTCTGACAGTATTGCAGCATTTGCTGGATGGTATATGGCAGTTTCCAGTTTAGCATTGAAAATGTACTTTAGTAATTAAAAATTCTTTTTTTAAACGGGCAGCTTTACTGTAAAGAAGCAGAGTTTCTTGGTGAAAAGACTGATTCCAGATCTGGGGCAGGAAATGTACAAAAATAATCTGGAGTGCCTTGTTGTGCCAGAAAGCAAGGAAGTTTTGATATATTTATGTCAAAAGGACTCAGGAGGCAACTGGAAGAGGCTCCTACTGGCTAAAGATGGGAGTTGAGCATCAATGGGAATAATAACTGAACTATATTGAAACTTATCAAATACATTTAAGTTCATGAGTATAATTATACTAAGAAGAAATTCATGGGTCATCTTTGGAAGATAAGGAGCAACTCATTTTGAGAACTGGTTAAACAGTTGTCCTCTCTCTCCTGTATGAACTGGACATCAGGGTAACCCAGTAGTTGATGGGGGAAGTTTCTCTTTATACAAGTGTTCCAGCTAATAAATGAAGTAGGAATGATAGAATCAGAGTATAACCAATAATAAATTTAGGCATTTATCAGTGGCAAAAAAAAAAGAGACACAACCAGACATTTTGTACCTTGTCATAGAAGTAAATACTTCCACCAGTGAAGTAGCCTTGCAAAAAGAGCAAAGAACCCAAATCTGATTAGGCTTGTAGTTCTACCAATTTACAGGAAATACATGGGACAGGGAAACATAATAAGCACATTAAAGGACACCATAGGGGTGCAGTCAGCAAATTCAAACTATGGGAAGCTGTATAGGACAGTGATCTGATTTCTTCAACAAATTACAGGGATAAAAATGAAGATTTAAATTAAACTTTTAATTTAAAAGATTTAAAGAAACTCAAAAAGACATGTTAATTGTATGGGTCTTATTTGGATCCTCAATCAAAGTTAATCAGAAATTGGACCACTGAATGGATATATGATATTAAGGAATTGCTGTCACTTTTTTAGGTGTGATATTGGTATTGTAGTTACGTTAGGAGGAAAAAGTATTCCTGTATTGTCCCTAAAAATTTTCAAATGAACTGATATGTCTGGGATTAGCTTCAGAATGATCTGGGAAGAGGGCGAGTTAGGTTGGAATATAGATTAAATAAAATTGAATATGATTTTTTAATTGTTGAAGCTGGGTAATGGAGACTTGGAGGCTATATTCCTGTGCTTTGGTATATATTTGAAATTTTCCATAATAAAAAAATTTGGGGGGTGGACATCTATTACTGTAGACAGTCTATGTAAGTTAAGTGCAGCAGAGTTGCCATCTAAGTGAAGAGGAATGTTCTTAATGAGTCTTAAATATATTCACAGTTACTCATTACCTTTACCTTTCAGTATTTCAGTTCAGGTTTCCATTCATTACACTATAGGAGTACCTACTCTCTTGCTCTGTGGTTCTCCTTGGTTGCACATGAGGAGCTTGTAAAAGATATGGATATCCTGGCCCCGTTTTCAGAGGGTCTGATTTAACTGGCCTGTGATGGAACCCAGGCTCCATTCAGGAGGTGAATTCTAATATACTGCCAGTGTTGAGAATTACTGCTGTAGGTATATCTGGTCATATTTTAAGACAGCTTCAGAACTATCTGAATGAACCATTTAATGGTTAGTATCCCCTTGAAGTAATGTATCTTACTGAGTATACAGCTCTAATTACATATCTTACTAAGGTCTGAGTATACAGTTGTAGTTACTGAGGTATGTATTTCCTTATTCAGTTAGAGCTTGCTGCTTCTTCCTGCCATTATTTTTTTAGAAGAGCTAGGCTGATTAATTGAGAATAAAATGGGGCCAACCATGAGAAGTGTTCAGCTCAATAAAATTGGAGCAGACCCAATTTAAAATTTTTCCCTTCAGGATACATTTTGCTCTTACATTACATGGGAAGTTATTTTGGTAACATTGAGATTTGTGAATAATGAGTGGGTACTAAAATAATTGGGTTTTAAAAATGAAAGAAATAAGATTTAATTATACTAGAAAATGTAATTGGAGGTCTAAAATTATCTCAGACTAAAAACTTGTAATTGGGAAGTTAATCTGAAATCCTAACTTGCTCTAAGTAACTGTCTTGCAATTTTTAGGCTGTCACCCTTGACCCCAATTTTCTGGATGCTTATATCAATTTAGGAAATGTCTTGAAAGAGGCACGGATTTTTGACAGGTGAGGGAATGTTCTATTTGGAGTTTTTGTTGTATCAACACTTGAGAGTTTGGACTGAAATTATCACAGTGGGTCACTGAAATACACTTTCCTTTTCTACTATGTTACTTTCCCTCGCTCAGGCCTGCTGTATTACCTTTTATTATAGGTTTATTGTTGCCTGACTTCATTGTTGGCTTTTCACGAAGCCATTATCCTTCTCACTAGGAGTTTAGTTGAAATTTCCTTTATTGTAAAACTATAGAAATGGTTATCTTTTAGACTAAATTATTCCTTCTGTCTGATTCAGAAAGCTAAGTAAATCTGACTTTTAACTTTTTGTTGCTGTTGTCAAAGGAAAGTCTGTTTCTTATGGGGGTATAGAAAATTTTTCAGTGTAAAAATACATTTTATAAAGGTGCAACTTTGATTTTTGAGGTTAAGTATAGTATGGCATGAATTAATTGTAACTAGTTATAATTGATATACTTTGATATGGTATAGAATGAAATAATTGTAACAAAGCATCCATTAAAAGTTAGTTGCATTGTGTGTGTGTGTGTTTCTGTTTATAGAGCTGTGGCAGCTTACCTTCGTGCCCTAAGCTTGAGTCCAAATCATGCAGTGGTACATGGCAACCTGGCTTGTGTATACTATGAGCAAGGCCTGATAGATCTGGCAATAGACACCTACAGGCGAGCTATTGAATTGCAACCACATTTCCCTGATGCTTACTGCAACCTAGCCAACGCTCTCAAAGAGAAGGGCAGTGTAAGGATTTTTATTCAGTCTCTTTCTTTGTTACCTGATGGCATTAAAAAAAAGTCATTTTTGTACATATTGTCATTAAATATTGAGGTGGTAAATTGTTTAATTTTGGAGTTGTAGATGAGAGGAAGAATAGCAAAAATACCTGTTTTCTGGAATATTACCAGCCATTAGGCTTAACTAAGCAATTGTTAGAATAATATCAGTGGTGACTCTGTGATTCCTCTGTATAGGTTTTTGAATAGTTTGTTTTGTTTTTTAGGTTGCCGAAGCAGAAGATTGTTACAATACAGCTCTGCGGCTGTGTCCCACCCATGCAGACTCTCTGAATAACCTAGCCAATATCAAACGAGAACAGGGAAACATTGAAGAGGCAGTTCGCTTGTATCGTAAAGCATTAGAAGTATGTTGAGGGTGGTGTGGCTGGGTATTTTGTCTGTGTGATAGTAGAGGGAAGGCAGTTAAGTTTGCCATGTCATCCACCTCTTTTGTAAAAGTAGATAGTGGGTGAATCATTCATTGAACCAGTAATTGAGTACCTAAGGTATGAGTGAGGTCCTGTGTGACATTCAAGAAAATCCTTAACATTGAATTTGTTATTTTATGGGTAGATAAGATCGGCACAAAAAAATTTAAACAGTAAGCTAGAGTTCAAGAAGAGTTACCAGTAAATATATAATTTCAGTACCTGATGGCTGTAATGTTGGTTGGTAGGTGTGGTAGGAGTTTTGAAGAGAGATGCTAGAGTTACCAGCATAAACTAAGATGAGGAGAGGTCTACCTCATCATGTTTTGAAACACAGAGAGGTATAAAAGAAAGGAAGAGGTAGAACTTGAACTACTTGGCTTTGAAGAATGAGTAGACTTGGAGAAGGTGGAGAGAAGTGTAGGGATATAAAGGTGCTTGAGCGAAGTTCTTGTTGTGGTAAGTTATTACTGCTGTTTTAGCAGTTATTTTTTTTTTAAACCTCAGTTATCATCTTGAATCTTTTTTTTTTTTTTTTTTTTGCGTTGAATCTTTATAGGTCTTCCCAGAGTTTGCTGCTGCCCATTCAAATTTAGCAAGTGTATTGCAGCAGCAGGGAAAACTGCAGGAAGCTCTGATGCATTATAAGGAGGCTATTCGGTAAGAGACTCACAGCCTTATTTTTTTCTTCTAAGTTTTTAAATGTTTGGCATTTGGCACATTTGGTATGTGGGACTTTTAATAAAAGCAGACTAACTTAATATTACAGGGGGGTTAAAGGTTTTTGTACTAGAGAAATAAAATCTTTGTCCTCTCCTTTAGAATCAGTCCTACCTTTGCTGATGCCTACTCTAATATGGGAAACACTCTAAAGGAGATGCAGGATGTTCAGGGAGCCTTGCAGTGTTATACTCGTGCTATTCAGATTAACCCTGCATTTGCGGATGCCCACAGCAATCTGGCTTCCATTCACAAGGTACTATTTTTTATATATATTTTATTACAATATATGCATCTTAGCACCTAATGTTTTTAATTTTAGGAAAAAATTTAACCATCCCACTTTATTTATTTCCAGGATTCAGGGAATATTCCAGAAGCAATTGCTTCTTATCGCACTGCTCTAAAGCTTAAACCTGATTTTCCTGACGCCTATTGTAATTTGGCTCATTGCCTGCAGGTAAAGAATAATGGGCCAGTAATTGGCTTTCAGGGTTGTAATCACTTTTTAATTGTATGTGCCATATTAATCCAAGCTTGGCTGGAGACACTGTTTTTTAATGGGTTATCTGACATTACTTTAGGCCAAAGACACATAGGATGTTAAGTCTTGGAGTAAGGTTTTCTGGATAATAACTTCTTTTTGCCTCCTCTAGATTGTCTGTGATTGGACAGACTATGATGAGCGAATGAAGAAGTTGGTCAGCATTGTGGCTGACCAGTTAGAGAAGAATAGGTTGCCTTCTGTGCATCCTCATCATAGTATGCTATATCCTCTTTCTCATGGCTTCAGGAAGGCTATTGCTGAGAGGCATGGGAACCTCTGCTTGGATAAGGTACGAGTCTTTCATTTTAATCTTTTCGTTGTAAAGTAAAACACAGATACAGAAAATTACATGAATCAAATTTATGGCTTAATTAGTTATCATAAGGTGTTTACCACCCAAGTTGAGAAATGAAGCTTCGTGAGCCAGCCCAGAAGCCCCCCTCCCATTGTGTCCTGTCTTGATCATAACCCCTTCCATTCTATAAGGTGGAATCCTTAACTGAAATACTTAACAGTAGGCTGATGGTGTTTTCCTTTAATTTTGAAACCATAGTTTTTATAAAGTGTTTGGTATTTTCTACTCACCTTTGAGAATTAGAGCGGTACTTGATCAAAGGTGGGAATTTTCTCAGCAGAATAGAGCAGAGTGCTAGGTGTAATTGTGTTTTTAAAAAATGCTTCCCTACAGAATTTTCTAAAATGCAGGGTTTGTCATGCTCTTCCCACTCTGCTTCCTTCCTACAACTTTAACTTGCTTGGGCTACTTCATAGGCCTCAGGAACAGGTCAAAGTATGAAGCATATTATACAAATTGCTAAGGTCGTATTAGACTGGTTATATGAATTAAAGAAGTATTCTGGGCATACCATTTCTAACAGGTATGCTTTTAGTCGGTTTTCCTAGGTGAAAATTTACATATAGACTCAACTTTACTAACAAGCACTGAATTCCATTGGTAGATAAATGTCCTTCATAAACCACCATATGAACATCCGAAAGACTTGAAGCTCAGTGATGGTCGACTGCGTGTAGGATACGTGAGTTCTGACTTTGGGAATCATCCTACTTCTCATCTTATGCAGTCTATTCCAGGCATGCACAATCCTGATAAATTTGAGGTAAGACTAGTGTTGCTCTAGAGTCGCTATTTATAAAACCAAACAAACCCACAGTGGTAGCTTTATAGTCACCTTTAGGTGTTATTAAGCCCAGTGTCTTTTGGAAAGATTTGAGCCAAGGTTATTAAATATACTATGTGCTGCCTTTCAGGTATTCTGTTATGCCCTGAGCCCAGATGATGGCACAAACTTCCGAGTGAAGGTGATGGCAGAAGCCAATCATTTCATTGATCTTTCTCAGGTATGTGAAACTCCTTATACTTACAACTTTCTTTCTTTTTAGAGTCCTCTCTCTCTTTTTCTTGATGAGTCTGGCTAATGGTTTATCAATTTTGTTTATCTTCTCCGGGAACCAGCTTTTAGTTTTATTGATCTTTGCTATTGTTTTCTTTGTTTCTATTTCATTTATTTCTGCTCTGCTCTTTATGATTTCTTTCCTTCTGCTAACTTCGGGTTTTGTTCTTCTTTCTCTAGTTCCTTTAGGTGTAAGGTTTGATTATTTATTTAAGGTTTTTCTTGTTTCTTGAGGTAGGATTGTATTGCTATAAACTTCCCTCTTAGAACTGCTTTTGCTGCATCCCATAGGTTTTGGATCATCGTGTTTTCATTATCATTTGTCTCTAGGTATTTTTTGATTTCCTCTTTGATTTGCTCAGTGATCTCTTGGTTATTTAGTAACGTATTGTTTAGCCTCCATGTGTTTGTGTTTTTTACATTTTTTCCCCTGTAATTAATCTCATAGCGTTGTGGTCGGAAAAGATGCTTGATGTGATTTCAATTTTCTTAAATTTACTGAGGCTTGATTTGTGACCCAAGATGTGATCTATCCTGGAGAATGTTCCATGCGCACTTGAGAAGAAAGTGTTATCTGCTGTTTTGGTATGGAATGTCCTATAAATATCAATTAAATCTATCTGGTCTATTGTGTCATTTAAAGCTTGTGTTTCCTTATTAATTTTCTGTTTGGATGATCTGTCCATTGGTGTAAGTGAGGTGTTAAAGTCCCCCACTCTTATTGTGTTACTGTCGATTTCCTCTTTTATAGCTGTTAGCAGTTGCCTTATGTATTGAGGTGCTCCTATGTTGGGTGCATATATATTTATAATCGTTATATCTTCTTGGATTGGTCCCTTGATCATTTTGTAGTGTCCTTCCTTGTCTCTTGTAACATTCTTCATTTTAAAGTCTATTTTATCTGATATGAGTATTGCTACTCCAGCTTTCTTTTGATTTCCATTTGCATGGAATATCTTTTTCCATCCCCTCACTTGCAGTCTCTATGTGTCCCTAGGTCTTAAGTGGGTCTCTTCTAGACAGCATATATATGGGTCTTGTTTTTGTATCCACTCAGTGAGCCTGTGTCTTTTGGTTGGAGCATTTAATCCATTCACGTTTAAGGTAATTATCGATATGTATGTTCCTGTGACCATCTTCTTAATTATTTTGGGTTTGTTTTTGTAGGTCCTTTTCTTTTGTGTTTCCCACTCGGAGAAGGTCCTTTAGCAGTTGTTGTAGAGCTGGTGTGGTGGTGCTGAATTCTCTTAGCTTTTGCTTGTCTGTAAAGCCTTTGATTTCTCCATCAAATCTGAATGAGATCCTTGCCAGGTAGAGTAATCTTGGTTGTCAGTTCTTCCCTTTCATCACTTTAAGTATGTCATGCCACTCCCTTTTGGCTTGTAGAGTTTCTGCTGAGAAAGCAGCTGTTAACCTTATGCGAGTTCCCTTGTATTTGTCGTTTTTCCCTTGCTGCTTTCAATAATTTTTCTTTGTCTTTAATTTTTGCCAGTTTGATTACTATGTGTCTCGGCATGTTTCTCTTTGGGTTTATCCTGTATGGGACTCTCTGCGCTTCCTGGACTTGGGTGGTTATTTCCTTTCCCATGTTAGGGAAGTGTTTGACTATAATCTCTTCAAATATTTTCTCTGGCCCTTTCTCTCTCTCTTCTCCTTCTGGGACCCCTATAATGCGAATGTTGTTGCGTTTAATGTTGTCCCAGACGTGTCTTAGGCTGTCATTTGTTTTCATTCTTTTTTCTTTAGTCTGTTCCACAGCAGTGAATTCCACCATTCTGTCTTCCAGGTCACTTATCCGTTCTTCTGCCTCAGTTATTCTGCTATTGATTCCTTCTAGTGTAGTTTTCATTTCAGTTATTGTATTGTTCATCTCTGTTTGTTCTTTAATTCTTCTAGGCCTTTGTTAAACATATCTTGCATCTTCTCGATCTTTGCCTCCATTCTTTTTCCGAGGTCCTGGATCATCTTCACTGTCATTATTCTGAATTCTTTTTCTGGAAGGTTGCCTATTTCCACTTCATTTAGTTGTTTTTCTGGGGTTTTATCTTGTTCCTTCATCTGGTACATAGCCCTCTGCCTTTTCGTCTTGTCTATCTTTCTGTGAATGTGGTTTTTGTTCCACAGGCTGCAGGATTCTTGCTTCTGCTGTCTGCCCTCTGGTGGATGAGGCTATCTTAGAGGCTTGTACTTCCAACTTTTTATTTTGAGCAAATAGTGAATAAAACTGTTGGTGTGTAGCTTGTATCCTCAATTTTCTTTTTTTAGTTTAATTAATTAATTTATTTTTGGCCGCTTTGGGTCTTCATTGCTGCCCATGGGCTTTCTCTAGTTGTGGCGAGTCGGGTCTGCTGTTCATTGCGGTGCACAGGCTTCTCATTGCGGTGGCTTCTCTTGTTGTGGAGCACAGGCTCTAGGCGCGTGGGCTTCAGTAGTTGTGGCACGTGGGCGCAGTAGTTGTGGCTCGCGAGCTCTAGAGCGCAGGCTCAGTAGTTGTGGCACACGGGCTTAGTTGCTCCATGGCATGTGGGATCTTCCCGGGCCAGGGCTCAAACCTGTGTCCCCTGCATTGACAGGCAGATTCTTAACCACTGCGCCACCAGGGAAGCCCATATCCTCAATATTTTCCATGACAGGTATTTAACATCAGCTTCTACATACCTGTGGGCCATTGCTTTGATCTTATTTCCTTGATTGTTTACATTTATTAACATTGCATTTATAATCAGCATGGATTTTTGCTGAGTTTGCAAATGAAATAGAAATATGGTGTATTTGTGTGTGGACGTAAAACTTCTCTGCGGATTGAGCTAGCACTTGTGACAGTAGATACCTAATATTACCTGAATAAATTGAACAAATTGGTGGCTTGGAAGAAGAACAAGAAAGTCATTTAAAGGGCCTTTGCCGGGCTTCCCTGGTGGCGCAGTGGTTGAGAGTCCGCCTGCTGATGCAGGGGACATGGGTTCGCGCCCCGGTCCGGGAAGATCCCACATGCCGCGGAGCGGCTGGGCCCATGAGCCGTGGCTGCTGGGCCTGCGCGTCCGGAGCCTGTGCTCCGCGACGGGAGAGGGGAAAAAAAAAGGGCCTTTGCCTTTGGTTTTCTTTATTTCTATACTTGCTCCATTGCTGTTTCCTCTAGGAGCAAAAGTTTTATGATAAATTAATATTGAAACCTGTGAGGGAATGAATTTGCTGCAGGTATGGACTAGAGTTTTTTCTTATAGACGCTGTTGGCCACTTTGGTGACTAACAGAGGTATGTATGGTATACCCAGTAATTCATATATATGAATCATTGAAGTCCTAGCAGAAGGATTGTGAGACTCTTTGTCATTTCATAAATAATTTCTACCAACGTCTTTTGTGTTATGACTGTTGCTTTGGAAATATACCTGACCATTTTTGATGTAGGGTTGGACTCTCTGTGACCAAGAAGAATATGGCCCTCCACCTCTGACACCTTTTAGGATTCACTGCTTATTGACTGAAGTCTAAACTCTTTAAAAATATATATTTATTAATTTTATATATATATATATATATATATATATATATATATATATATATAAATTGAAACGTAGTTGACATACAGTGTTATGTTAGTTTCAGGTGTACTACATAGTTATTTGCATAGGTTATGAAATCACCATGATAAGTCTAGTAACCACCTGTCCCCATACAAAGTTATTGCAGTATTATTGACCATATTTCTCATGTTGTATGTTGTATCCCTGTGGCTTGCTTGTTTTATATCTGGAGGTTTGTACTACTTAATCCTGTTCACCTATTTTGCCCCCTCCCTTCCTTCCCTCTGGCAACTTTTAAATGGCTGAGGAATATTCCATTGTGTATATATATCCCATCTTCTTTTTCCATTCATCCATTGATGGACACTTAGGTTACTTCCATATCTTGACAGTTGTAAATAGTGCTGCAGTGAACATCGGTGTGCCTATATGAAGTCCAAGGTCTTCAGTGTGGCCTTTGCAACCTTTCTAAACTAACAACCTTGTTTGCCCGTGCTTTTCACCCATCATTAGCCCTCAGTTATACCCTATATCAAATAGAAGTGATCTACCCATTTTTTAAACCTACCATGCACTTTACTCTGGTTCTTTATTCATACAGTTCTCTGTTGAGGTTGTATTCTGTCCAGCTCCCTCAAACTCCTATCCATCTTTTTTAAAAATTTATTTATTTATTTATTTTTGGCTGCATTGGGTCTTTGTTGGTGTGTGTGGGCTTTCCCTAGTTGTGGCGAGCGGGGGCTACTCTTTGTTGGGGTGCGTGGGCTTCTCATTGCGGTGGCTTCTCTTGTTGTCGAGCATGGGCTCTAGGCACGTGGGCTTCAGTAGTTGTGGCACATGGGCTTAGTTGCCCCACAGTGTGTGGGATCTTCCCGGACCAGGGCTCGAACCCGTGTCCCTTGCATTGGCAGGTGGATTCTTAATGACTTGCGCCACCAGGGAAGTCCTCCTATCCATCTTTGAAGGCCCATTTCAAATATCAACTCCTCTATGAAGCCTAGTTTTTTTGTTTTTTGGTTGCGTTGGGTCTTTGTTGGTGTGTGCGGGCTTTCTCTAGTTTTGGCGAGCGGGGGCTACTCTTTGTTGCAGTGCGCGGGCTTCTCATTGCGGTGGCTTCTCTTGTTGCAAAGCGCAGGCTGTAGGCATGTAGGCTCCAGTAGTTGTGGCACACGGGCTTAGTTGCCCCGCAGTGTGGGATCTTCCCGGACCAGGGCTCGAACCCGTGTCCCCTGCATTGGCAGGCAGTTTCTTAACCACTGACCCACCAGGCAAGTCCCAAGCCTAGTTGTTCATACATTCAGTCTAGAGGTAAACTCTCCTTCCTCTGTATCCTGTTTGGGTAATGCTGTGGGCCCATTTTAATGGTACTTAACCATGTTTTTACCCCACATTAATGTGATTTGTGTTGTTGCCACTTTTGCATCTGGGAATTTGAATTCTGTTCAATGCCATTAAGACTAATTGAATCAGTTTTAGATTATACATAGTATAAGTTCTTATTTTTTTATTCCATAGATTCCATGCAATGGAAAAGCAGCTGATCGCATTCATCAAGATGGTATACACATCCTTGTAAATATGAATGGTTATACCAAGGGTGCTCGAAATGAACTCTTTGCTCTCAGGCCAGCTCCTATTCAGGTAAAGGAAATAATGATAATTATTCACAGTGTTTATTGGGCTAAGAAGACAGTGATAGGTTTTTTCCCCTCTTTGGTTAACTGTCCTTTGAAACAATAGGACAGACATGCTTGACTTAATGGAAAAAAAAAAGTGTAGTTCTTGAAAATGAACAGGGACAAAGAATTTTGAGTGAGAACACAGTGCCCACAGGAACATGTATATGGAGACATGCAATTTGTAGTTGGATGTAAACCGTTGTTCTGTCTTGTAAATTGGAAAAACGGTTTAGCACTTAGAAGTTTAGTCTAAAATATTACTTGATTGCTCTTGGCTAAGGAAGTCCACCCTCCTTGGTTGTTTGTTTACTTATTTAATTTTAAGCTATTTTGCTGAAGGTTCTTAGTTTTTGGTCTGTTTTTTTTTTTTTTTTTCTTTTAGGCAATGTGGCTGGGGTACCCTGGGACTAGTGGCGCGCTTTTCATGGATTATATCATCACTGATCAGGAAACTTCACCTGCTGAAGTTGCTGAGCAGTATTCTGAGAAACTGGCTTATATGCCCCATACTTTCTTTATTGGTGATCATGCTAATATGTTCCCTCACCTGAAGGTAGGTAGAAAAACAGTGCTATAGGGGAATTGCAAAGAACTGTAGTCATTTATTTCCTTGCTGCTGTTCCTGTGCATCCTAAAAGATATGTCTGAAACTTTTTTTTCGATTAGAAAAAAGCAGTCATCGATTTTAAGTCCAATGGGCACATTTATGACAATCGGATTGTGCTGAATGGCATCGACCTCAAAGCATTTCTTGATAGTCTACCAGATGTGAAAATTGTCAAGGTCAGAACCTGGTCAATACTGTCATTGAAATTAAGTTATCTGCATTTGGGATCTTTTCCCTAATGATGTATTTTGTGTAATTATTTTAAGATGAAATGTCCTGATGGAGGAGACAACGCAGACAGCAGTAATACAGCTCTTAATATGCCTGTCATTCCTATGAATACTATTGCAGAAGCAGTTATTGAAATGATTAACAGAGGACAAATTCAGATAACAATTAATGGATTCAGTATTAGCAATGGACTGGCAACTACCCAGGTGAGAAGAGAATAATAGAACATACTATCTACCAAGTATACATTTATCTTCTTTACATCTCATAACTCTAGGAGGTAAGCATTATTACTTCTGTTTTATAGATGAGGAAATGAATTCAGTGGAAACTGGCATCTTATGTAGGTTTGTTTGATTTTAAAAGTCTCTTGGATTCAGCCAGCAGGTTACTTAATGAGAGTCTTCTGTGTTAATACCTTGTTATTCCCTGCCTGTGGTTTTACTCTTACCAACGGTGAACTGTCTGTAGGCATCATACAGTGCCTTGCTTCTGTAACTCATCCTTTCCCCAGTTAAATCTTACTCATCTTTAAGACTTTCAGTTCAGACAACTCCGCCAGGAATCTGTTTCTGTCCATATCCCTGACCTCTCCTTCCCTGCTCCATTGGTACCTGTATTCTCTGTTCTTGTAGTATTTGGGATATATCTTTTTTTTTTTTTTTTTGCGGTACGCGGGCCTCTCACTGTTGTGGCCTCTCCCGTTGCGGAGCACAGGCTCTGGACGTGCAGGCTCAGCGGCCATGGCTCACGGGCCCAGCCGCTCCGCGGCAAGTGGGATCTTCCCAGACCGGGGCACGAACCCGTGTCCTCTGCATTGGCAGGTGGACTCTCAACCACTGTGCCACCAGGGAAGCCCTGGGATATATCTTTACATCCAGCACAACACATTATAATTCCCTGGGTTTGTATGTATTCTCCACTGAATTGAATTACTTTAGGGTCCGTGTCTTAGCCTCAATAATGAAGTACGTGCTGAGTAAATATTGGGTTGGCCAAAAAGTTGGTTCAGGTTTTTTTGTAAGCTTGTATGAAAAATCCGAATGAACTTTTTGGCCAACCCAATATTGTATATTGCATACTTGAATAAGTGAATATGTAACTCTGTCAAGAGATCGTAAGGCAAGGATCTCTGACCTCTTTAGGAGTTAACAGTTTTAGTGGTATAGCAGTTTATACAAAGAATGCTTGAAATGAATTAAGGTAAAGGAATTAATCACCTGTAATGTGTATTGGGCCTGAACTGTCCTTTGAAACAATAGGGCAGACATGCTTGACTTAAGGAAAAAGAAGTATACTTCTTGAAGTGCACAGGTACAAAGAATTTTGAGTGTAGAACAACACAATGCCCGTAATGTATGAGATGTCTATCACACCTGGAATAGTTACATAACAAGGTAAGGCACTACTACCCAGATGTGTGGGAATTGCAAGATAAGACTGTAATTGTGTATGTAGATGCTCAGAAATAGAGCTGAACAACGAGGAGAGGCAGTTTTAGTAGAGATTTTTCAGTAATTTAAGTTTAGTCTTGAAAGGTGGGTGTGATTTAGAAAAGGATATTTCGTACATGGAGAAAAGAGTGAGCAAAAGCTTGCTGTTGGACTAATAGGGTTTTGAAGAGAACTTTTTGGCTAGAGTGAGATGTTTCATAGGGCAGTCCCCCCCCAAATTAAGATAATGCTCTAACTTTTTTCCTTTAACTTAATGTGTCATGAATATATTCTCATTATAGTTCAACGACATTACTTTTAATGGTTATACCAGTTTGCACCGTAAGGATTGTTTATTGATTGAAAAATAATCAGATTGGGGACTTCCCTGGTGGTCCAGTGGTTAAGACTCCGTGCTCCCAATGCAGGGGACCTGGGTTCGATCCCTGGTCAGGGAACTAGATCCCGCATGCCGCCACTAAAGACCCCACATGCTGCAATGGTGCAACGAAGATCCTGCGTGCCGCAACTAAGACCTGAAGCAGCCAAATAAATAAATAAACAAATATTGAAAAGAAAAGAAAAATATCGGACCATGTTTACTTTAAATATAATCATATATTTTTTCTTGTTCTAGATCAACAATAAGGCTGCCACTGGAGAGGAGGTTCCCCGTACCATTATTGTAACCACACGTTCTCAGTACGGGTTACCAGAAGATGCCATTGTGTACTGTAACTTTAATCAGTTATATAAAATTGACCCATCTACTTTGCAGATGTGGGCAAATGTGAGTGTGCGTGGATTCATTATTAATGTCCAGAGATTCTCGTAAAGATTCTGTATATAGGTCGTCTTGCTGAGGCTGTCCCCCCATCCTCCCATTCAGGAGCTATTGTGCTAGATTATTGTGATAATCTTCAAAAGAGCTGTAGATTTCAGCAATTTTTGATTTGTCCTTCAAGTGTGTAAATATCATATAATGAACTTTTAAAATTTATGTGTTCAAACGCAGGGATCAGCAAACTTTTTCTTAAAAGGCCAGGTGGTAAATATCTTTGGTTTTGCAGTCTATACTCTCTGTCACACCTACTCAATTCTGCCATTGTAGCAAGAAAACATCATACTCATTATATAAATGAATGAGTATAGGTATGTTCCAATAAGTTTTTATTTACAAAAACAGGCAATATGCCAGATTTGGCTCATAGGCTATAGTTTGCCAACCCATGGTCTAAGCTGATAGCAAAGCTGTTACGTATACTCATCCACATTTTACATCATTCTTGCAATATTGTAGAGTTAGAACCAGGAAGGAATTGGCTTATGCCATTACTTCTCAGTCATTTCATCATACCAGTTTGCATAAGCAGGACCTCTGAAGCTTCTAAACTTTGCTATCCATATCTGCCTCTTTTTCCGTAGAGCCTAAAACGGAGATAATTCTTGGTTGACTTTTTTTCTGATTAATATCTGGGTTTTTTGGTCTGTTTTCTTTTTTTAAAGGAGGAGGGAGGGTGGAGAAGAGGAAGCAGATGAGTACAGGTTTACTATCCCTGAATCTTCACTTCCCCATTTCAAAAAACCTGAAAACCAAAAGCATCTTCATAAGTTTGTGGTAAATTTATTTGGTTGGCAGCCACACTGCCTGAACTGATGTTAGGCTATTTATGATTCTTTATTTATTCCATTTAGTATGAATATTCCTACATCTTGATGCAGAGATACTAATATGTTGGTTTGCAGGGAGTTGCCGCTGAGAGTGTTATGTAATTTATATATACTGTATATATATATATATATATATATATATATACAGTATATATTATATATACTGAAATAATATATACTGAAATATTCTAAATTCTGAAATCCATCTGTTCTCATGGCTTTCAGAGATGGGATGGTGAACTTGTATGATACATTGAGTAGATGTAGGTCTAAATCGGGTTGGCAAACTATGGCCGATGAGCCAAATCCAGTCCACTGCTTGTTTTTTTGTTTGTTTTTTTATTTTGGCAGTTTGGCATGCGGAATCTTAGTTCCCTGACCAGGGATCGAACCTGAGCCCCCTGCAGTGGAAGCATGGAGTCCTAACCACTGGACCACCAGGGAAGTCCCAGCTGCTTGTTTTTGTAAATAAAATTTTATTGACACACAGCCATGCCTACTTACATATTGTCCATGGCTTTCCAGTGACAAGGGCAGAATCGAATAGTTATGACACGGTCCATGTTGGCATCAAAAGCAACAGTATTTGCTCTCTGGTCCTTTACAGAAAATGTCTGCTGACCCCTGATCTAGATTAGGCAAATAAAGTTTGGCAGGTGTGAACTAACTTTATTTGTTGTACCATGGCGGGGGATTTAAAATTTGAAATGGAAAATTCCTATCTCATGGACAAAAACCACTCCTAGTATCAATTCCCACAGGACATAGCTGCCTCAGATTTTGCCAATTAGTAACTTGTTTTGTGTCTTCTTGCATCAGTCTCCTCTTTCTTTGAACTGTCTTTGGGGACAGCTAAGCAGAACAGGAACCTATAGTTCAGTTGATGTAATTCATCTATGTGAAAGAAAGACTTAAGTTTGCGGTAGGCTGCTATCTGGGTGAAAAGAATAGAGTATGGTGGAATTACTAGAAATTTATGGGAGCCTTTCTTGAGAAGCGCAGAGCTGCTATTAATACTTGCTCTTGTTTCCCCTATTTTAGATTCTGAAGCGTGTTCCCAATAGTGTACTGTGGCTGTTGCGTTTTCCAGCAGTAGGAGAACCTAATATTCAACAGTACGCACAAAATATGGGCCTTCCCCAGAACCGTATCATTTTTTCACCTGTTGCTCCTAAAGAGGAACATGTTCGGAGAGGCCAGCTGGCTGATGTCTGCTTGGACACTCCACTCTGTAATGGACACACCACAGGGATGGATGTCCTTTGGGCAGGGACACCCATGGTGACTATGCCAGGTGAGTTGCTTCCTTGTTCTCTTTAAAATCTCCTTGGGAGAGACACTTCCAGGTGAAATCATATGTACTAGAAGCAACATTTAGGGCAAGATGATAGAAAATGAGACTTGTTCAAGTCTGAACACTCTTCATCTGCATCGTGTGGATATTTAACATAAATAACATTAATAACTTTGTGCTATTTGCATTCTCAGATGTGCAGTTGTTATCTTTCTTATTGCAGGAGAGACTCTTGCTTCCCGAGTTGCAGCTTCCCAGCTCACTTGTTTAGGCTGTCTTGAGCTTATTGCTAAAAATAGACAAGAATATGAAGACATAGCTGTGAAACTGGGAACTGATCTAGAATAGTAAGTAAACTTTTCCATGAACAAATTATATGGTGAGGTGAAGGAAACAAGAAAAATTTAGAGAGAATATAGGTGTTATGAAGTGAAATCATAAAATAAGGGTAATATAAAATAAATGAATTAGTTGTATGCTCTCTGGATGGGAGAAGGACTTTTTATTATTTTAATTTAATTTAACTTGTTATTTATTTTTGTGGCCGCACCATGTGGCGTGCGGGATCTTACTTCCCCGGCCAGGGATCGAACCTGTGCTCCCTGCAGTGGAAGCATGGAGTCTTAACCGCTGGACCGCCAGGGGAGTCCTGAGAAGAACTTTTTAAACTTCCATAAATAAAGTGATCATTAGGTTTCACTATGTAGAGTAAATGGCTGAATAAAAGTAAGTCAAGAGAATTAAAAGATGTAAACTAGCTATACTTCAATAAAAAAAAAGAAAATTAAAAGGCAAACAAGAGGGAAAAAAATCTGTTCCTTAATGTCAAATATTAATAGCCTGGCTATATAAAGACTGAAGAATATTTACATTTTTTTTTTTTTTTGAATATTTACATTTTAAATCCCTTAATAGGAAAGTAAGCAAAGAAATGACAGCTGACTAAAGTAGAAATACAAATGGTTAACAAGAAAGTTTCAACCTCTGTAGTAGAAATAAATAATTATTTTTTAATTTATTGGCCTTGCCACCCGCCTTGTGGGATTTTAGTTCCCTGATCAGGGGTTGAACCCACGCCCTTGGCAGTGAAAGCGTGGAGTCCTAACCACTGGACCACCAGAGAATTCCCTAGTAGAAATAAAATAGCATTGAGGTACACCCATTATTTACCTATAAAATAAAAGATTTTTAATATGATACCAATGATGAGGGAGCATTGAGGTGCTGACCTTTTCATACATTGGTGAGTAAATTGGTAGTCTTTTCAGAGCCCTTAAAAAAAAAAAAAAAGCTAGACCTTTGACCCTAAGAATATCCTTGTGATAATATTTGGGCATGACTTAAATGCCCCTAAATGGGTGGGAATTAGAGAGATGATGCTTAAATAAATGATGCTTTATCCATACAATAAAATAGTGTTTATCTCTTAAATGAGATTTTTCTTTGGGTATTACATGTGATTTTTTTTTTTTCTTTGTGTTTTCTGACAAGTAGCATATTATGTAGAAGTTTAAAGAAGCACCCTCTTTGAGTCAGACTTCCTGGGTTTGAATCCAGGCTCTCTCACAAGCTTTGTGACTTTGGGCAAGTTAGCCTCTGTGTGCCTTGGTTTTTCCATCTGCAAAATGGGGATGAATGATAGTACCTACCTTGCAGAGATGTGAGGATTAAAAAAAAGTGTTACCGGTCAGAATGGCCATCATCAAAAAATCTACAAATAGTAAATGCTGGAGAGGGTGTGGACAAAAGGGAACCCTCTTGCACTGTTGGTGGGAATGTAAATTGATACAGCCACTATGGAGAACAGTATGGTGGTTCCTTAAAAAACTAAAAATAGAACTACCATATGACCCAGCAATTCCACTCCTGGGCATATACCCTGAGAAAACCATAATTCAAAAAGAGACATGTACCACAATGTTCACTGCAGCTCTGTGTACAATAGCCAGGACATGGAAGCAACCTAAGTGTTCATTGACAGATGAATGGGTAAAGAAGATGTGGCACATATATACAATGGAATATTACTCAGCTATGAAACGAAACAAAATTGAGTTATTTGTAGTGAGGTGGAGGGACCTAGAGACTGTCATAAAGAGTGAAGTCAGAAAGAGAAAAACAAATACCGTACGCTAACATATGGAACCTAAAAAAAAAAAAAAAAAAAAAAAAAGGTTCTGAAGAACCTAGGGAACAGGACAGGAATAAAGATGCAGACGTAGAGAGTGAACTTGAGGACACGGGGAGGGGGAAGGAAGGGTAAGCTGGGACGAAGTGAGAGAGTAGCATTGACATGGATGCACTACCAAATGTAAGATAGATAGCTAGTGGGAAGCAGCTGCACAGCACAGGGGGAGATCAGCTCGATGCTTTGTGACCACCTAGAGGGGTGGGATAGGGAGGGTGGGAGGGAAACGCAAGAGGGAGGGGATATGGGGATATATGTATACACATAGCTGGTTCTCTTTGTTATACAGCAGAAACTAACACAACATTGTAAAGCAATTATACTCCAATAAAGATGTTTAAAAAAAGAAAAAAAGTGTTCCACGTGAAGCACTTGACAACAGTTCTTGGTACATAGTAAGCATTCAACAGATATATATTAAGCATTTATTTATCATTTTCAAAATTTTCTCCCCTGAACATCATATACAGCTAAGAAAAACTAGTGAAAACTTTGAGCCCAGGCATTAAAAAATTAATTTACATGTCCATCATCCCAGAGGTAACTACAGTAAATAATTTAGTGTATTTTCTTTTTGGAACTTAGTTGACTTCATACACTACTTTTTCCCAACATTTTATTATGAAAAAGTTCAATTTTATAATAAACACTTATATACCGACCACCTAGCTTCTGCCACTGATAATTTTACTGTACTTTTATCACATTCCATCTGTTTATTCCTATATCCATTTAGAAATCCATCTTATTTGAAGTAAACTGCAGATATCAGTATTCTCCCTAAATACTTCAGAATGGCCATCATTAACTAGAGTTTAATACTTGTTTCTTTTGTCTTTTGAGGCAGAATTTATATACAGTGTATACACAAATCTTTTTTTAAATTAATTTTACTTTTTTAGTTGAAGTATAGTTGGTTTACAGTGTTGTTTCTGGGGTACAGCAAAGTTGATTCAGTTATATATATATATATTATATACACATGTATATTCTTTTTCATATTCTTTTCCATTATGGTTTATTATAGGATATTGAATATAGTTCTCTGTGCTGTACAGTAGGACCTTGTTGTTTACTTTATCTACAGTAGTTTGTACCTGCTAATCCCAAACTGGAATACACAGATCTTAAGTGAGTTTTGAGAAATACCTTTATAACCCAGGCCTCCAGCAGCATGTAGAACATTACCATCACTCCAGAAAGTTCCTTCACACCCCTTCTCAGTTGGTCCTCCTCACCAACCCTCAGAGACAACCACTGTTCTGAATTTTTTTTCCACCATAATTTATTTAGTCTTGCCTTTCTAGAACCTTATACAAATAGAATCATACAGCATGTACTCTGAAGGCTTCTTTCAATCAGGATAATGTTTTGAGATTCATCCGTGTTGTTGGCTCATATCAGTAGTTCATTCCCTTTTATTGCTGAGTAGTATTTCAGTGTATGGATGTACCACAGTTTAACCATTCTATTGACGTACAGAACTTTATTTATTTAGTTTTAAATTTATTTTATTTTAGTTATTTTTGGCCGCTTTGGGTCTTCATTGCTGCGCGCGGGCTTTCTCTAGTTGCGGCGAGCGGGGGCTGCTCTTCGTTGTGGTGCGCGGGCTCCTCATTGTGGTGGCTTCTCTTGTTGCGGAGCACGGGCTCTAGGTGCACGGGCTTCAGTAGTTGTGACACACGGGCTCAGTAGTTGTGGCTCGTAGGCTTTGGAGCACAGGCTCAGTAGTTGTGGCGCACAGGCTTAGTTGCTCCGTGGCATGGGGGATCTTCCCAGACCAGGGCTCGAACCTGTGTCCCCTGCATTGGCAGGCAGATTCTTAACCACTGCACCACCAGGGAAGCTGACATACAGAACTTTAAAAATAACACAAAGGTATTTTTATTTGGAAGATAACATTAATATGGTCATGGTTGGGTTGAGGCCAACAGATATGCATAGCTGTTTTACTAGTTTTGGCACAAAAAAACATTAAAGCAACCTTTTTATTAATTGTTTTTAAAAATGTACAAGAGTATTCCAGCTTCTGGTTCTAAAGTAATAACTCTCTCTGTATAAGAATAGTCTCATGACAAATGATATATTCACAACAGGAGGAGAGAGAGAATTCTATCCTCTTTCCCCAGAAGAATTGATTGCTTTTTTTTCCTGTTTCTGAACAGAACCATAGTCTTGGTGATATTAGGAACACTTTTTTTTTAATATCTAAATAAACAACTCAGTTCATGTACAAGGGGAAAATTAAAGCAGTAGACGTACTGTATTTTTTCCCCTTGAGTGTTTTCCTATTTCATTAAAGCATTCATAAAATGAATACTTCCATCTTAAGTTTGTGCCTTAGCTATTGTAAATGATGCTTCAGTGAACATCTTTGCATGGTCAGGTATGTCTGCATCTCTGATTATTTCTGTTGAATAGATTTAAAAGTGTTATTGATAGGTCATAGGGTCATGAACATTTATGGTTCTAGTAGACACATTGCTAAGTTGCATATTAAAAGGGTAAACAGTTTACGTTCTAACCAGTAGTACGTAGGAATAGACGTGTCATTGCCAAGTGTTATTTTTATTTTAAAGGTAGAAATAAGATGAAGTGGAGAAAGCATGGTGTCTCTTGGATATGCTTATTTAGGAAAGAACAGTGTTTTCAGGGGACTTGGAGGTGAACTCCATTATAAGTGTTTAACATTATGTTAGCTGTGACCTTTCACTTTTTTAGCATTGAGGTAAAGGAGGGCCAATCAGAAGAGAAAGTTTGGTTATGTAATTTACCATAAAGGTGTCTAGGTGTTTATGGGGGCTAGTTCTGAGTTTCTGCTCTGATTTGTAAACTTGGATCTCTTTTTTTTATTCAGCCTGAAGAAAATTCGTGGCAAAGTCTGGAAGCAGAGAATATCTAGCCCTCTGTTCAACACCAAACAATACACAATGGAACTAGAGCGGCTCTATCTACAGATGTGGGAGCATTATGCAGCTGGCAACAAACCTGATCACATGATTAAGCCTGTTGAAGTCACTGAGTCGGCCTAAATAATGACCGTGTGCACAGGAGAATTACCCCTGTACCTGAGCCTCAACCTTCTGGGGGAAAGGGAACTACTTTTTACCTATCTGTACAATATCATGTTGCAGATGGGTGACAGACAATGATAAGAAATAGCACAGCCAGACTTGCTTCCTGCATGATCCTGATAGGGAGAGACACAAGAGATGGGAAACTGCTGTTCCACAAGGAGTCTCCATAGAATTTTGCAGCAGCCAGGTGTTGCATAAGTCTGGAAGGTCTGATCTCCCTTGGTCTTCCATGGGATGGATGGTTAGTGTGGAAGGGAGATAGAGATTGCCCAGCCGTTTTGTGATTGTCATGGATTGATTGAGTCTTCTGAAGTTTTTTCTTTATATTTTGGGTATTGGAGCTTTTAAAAATGTTTGGTTTCAGGTATTTTTATTCATGTGAAGTATATATAATTCTCTTGAGATAAGGTTTTAAGCTAAAATATTCCTTGTTTTAGTTTCTGAACTCTACAGATAAATGGGGACTTTGCTGGTGTAGTCTTTTTATAGGTTTTATAAACCACTTGAGCCTATATCAGTCATTTTAGTGTCTGACATAATGTTTGGAACTATCAGTGCTTTGTTGGTTTATAGATGATGGCTTAAATTCTTTTTCTGGTCCGTTTCCTTCTTCCCTTCCCCTCACTTTAAAAATTCTCCTGTTACTTGGCTAACAAAAACCCAAGTCTGATTCAAAACCTCCCAGAGTGTTTCTCTTAAACACATCATCTGGTGCCAAATGAAGATTCTTAGGAGTGATTATTAATTATGAAGGGCACAGTTGTGGTACTGTCACTGATGATAATAATAATGGATTTTTGGCCTAGACTTTTGACCTATTTCACCAGTGTTTTACCGTTGACTGCCCCTCTATGCTGCTTCCAAAAGTGATAGTGTGTGATACGATTTTTACTTTCATTTCTAAAGTTTTTTTTTTTTTTTAAGTGAGTCCTGTTCTTCCTTTTTCTTTCAGCAGAAATGAAATCCCAGGTAAGTATAAGTATTCAAATATTTGATCAGTAAGTCACAGTTATCTCCAGTACATTAAATAACTTTCATCAAAAAACATTTTATAGGTAAAAAGCTCTGAAGGACCAGCTATGTATATGATAATTATGTTTCAGACCTTCCAGGGTATTATATATAATAACTTGTCTTCTGGACGTGGTCTTGAAGTCTTTATGGATTCAGCCTCAGTAGTAGCGAACTGCACTGCTACTTGGTTTGGAGTACAAATTAGACTTTAGCCCTCCTGGAGGTTGAGTTTTTGGTATTGAAAACCATAGGAATAAAATTATTGTATTTCAACAAAGGAGCGAGGGCTTGAGGCTTAAACAAGCCAACATATGAATATATGTTTTTGTCTTGCTGTACTGCACCTATGCTGTCTAGTAACAGATATTTTGTCTGCTAGTAGTGTTCTAGATTATGTCTTTCCAAAGTGCTGAGGCAGTGCACCTATTCTGTAGTTGCAGCTGATGCCTGAATGTATCCTAGCTGACAAATTGATTAATAAGAACTTGAATTTCTGAAAGATTTGTACTGTTAACCAAAATCTGAGCAAGGAGTCTCAAATGTAATTCTTAGCCAGAATTACATGTTAATGACCCATTTAACAGTGTAAATCGAGGAACATCAGTGTAGGGATTTCTTTTAATTTATTTTTTACCTGCTTGAAATATCAGTTAAGGGTTGCCAGCTTGGTTGCAGATGAACGGACGTTTGAAGTTCACCAAACTACTTAATGTGGAATAGGATAATACACTTCCAACGCCCTCAAGGCTGTGACCTTGCAGCCGTTTTACATAGCACATCATCCTCCTATAGGGGTGAACCTTTCCCTGGCCCGAAAAGTAGCCGCTCTGGTTGAAGCTTTGCTTATTGTAACAGGCTTTTGTTTCCAGGTAACATGTCTGTGGAAGACTTAATTCTTAATAGAGATATAGATATTACTGGAAACTAATTGTTTTTTCTATTATACTCTGCTTTATCAAAAAAGTAAAACATTTAAATTGTGCTACAGAAATTCAGATGTTGTCTTGCAATCTTTAAACAATAAATGAATGATTTGCCCTTAATATGGCTGATGTATTTTGTGTTCTGTTAAATCGAGCATTGGATGGAACAGTAGGGTTCTCCAGTTATGAAATCTATATTTGAACAGCTCCAAACAACAGAAGGACCAGATTTCCCTACAGTGCAGCTATGATAGTAAGAATTATTTTGTTTTCTCAGCCAAGTGTGGTGGAGCATGGGTCAGGTTGGTGTATGATCCATTAAGACTTAACAAAGCCTGAGACTCCCAGCACACGCATTTGTGTTTGTTCCTGTTCAGCTTATAACCATTCTGGCTTCTTCATCTACCCTTGTAGTCTCATTCTTTATGTGGACTATTCCTTCCCACTCTGTATGGTGATTGAACTCAACCACCAGTATGAGGGAGGAGGATATCCATGCATCAGGGACCAGAACAGGCTGTTTAGCTGCCTGTTTTCTCAGAGATATAACCAATTTTTTTTCAATAAAATGTTAGGTAATTTACCTCCCAAGTTCTGTGGATTGAGACCCTCAAAGCCCTAATGTGGGTTAGTGTTTGTTTCTTGGAAGATGGGGCAAGAAAGATGTCCAGTAGATTAGTCATAAGTTCTTTTTTTTTTCTAATATCTGTTTGTTTATTTGACTGCATCGGGTCTTAGTTGCGGCATGTGGGGTCTTCTCCTTGTGGCGTGCAGGGTCTTTTCGTTGTGGCGCATGGGCTTCTCTAGTTGTGGTGCGCGGGCTTTAGAGTGCGTGGGCTCAGTAGTTGCGGCGTGCAGGTTTAAGTTGCCCCACAGCGTGTGGGATCTTAGTTCCCCTACCAGGGGTCGAACATGTGTCCTCTGCATTGGAAGGTGGATTCTTAACCACTGGACCACCAGGGAAGTCCCCATAAATAAGTTCTTACCCCCACCCTCTTCTATCTATTAGGAATCTGCATCAGTTATTTCCAGTCTACTTCAGCTCCTCCTGCCTTCAGTCTAAAGGAGTTGCTTGTGCACCTTGAATAAACTTGTGTAACTTACCATTTGATTCCAATCCTAAACCCACTCTTTACTTGAAGCACATGCCTCTTAACAATATTAACTACAGCTAATGTTCAGGTTCTTTGCCCAAACCTCTGAGGCACACAGTTATGTAAGCCCCATTTTTATGGAATAGGCTTGTAGAGGTAAACTTGCAAGTTTGTTGTAAGTGATAAGGTTATAATGATAAGCCCTTATCCCATTCCCCATCAACTCAGAAAGTACCTTTTTTTATTCGGTACTCGGGCCTCTCACTGCTGTGGCCTCTCCCGTTGCAGAGCATAGGCTCCGGAAGCGCAGGCTCAGCGGCCATGGCTCACGGGCCCAGCCGCTCTGCGGCATGCGGGATCCTCCCGGACCGGGGCATGAGCCCATGTTCCCTGCATCGGCAGGCGGACTCTCAACCACTGCGCCACCAGGGAAGCCCCAGAAAGTACCTTTTTATGTGTAGGCAATTTGGTGCTTAAGACTAACTAGTGCTGCTGGAATTTGCATTCTAGCTCCCTGTCATTTTTTAGCCATGTGATCTCTGTAAAATGAGAGTGCTAACACTGCCTACTTTTTTTAAGTGTCGTAAGGATTAAATTCATATAAAAACACTTGGAACAGAGCCTAGCATGAAATAAGCTCAGTGTCATTAATGTTTTTAAATGCAGGGACGTTTTATATGTATTCTGTTGGCCAAATGCTTAAATTATGAGATGTATGGGTTTTTGCCAGAGAAACGGGCACAATCTAAAAAGCCTTTGCTGCCCCCGTTTGTTATTCTTGGTGTGTCGGGAGTGAGTGCCAGAAAGCTTCAAGTAACTAATTTCTCTTTATCTCCGGAGTTCGGAGGGGTCTGGAAGCAAACATCATAGTTCAGTGTTGCCTGGCACTTCTGAGTTGCTGCCTCCCTCTCATCAAGGGGGTCTGACCCCTCCCCCACCCCTCCCTCCACCCCCCCCTCCACCCCCCTCCCCGCGCCTCCCCGCGCCTCCCCGCGCCTCCTCTTTGTTTGGAGGGGGGCTAATGGACTTAGTTGGGCAGTTCAAGCAAGGAATGGGGCTCACTTATCCAAGTTCTCACAAGGATGAAACTTTGTTCGGGAGGATTTGACTCGGTTTTTCCCTGTCGCCCCAAAAATTAATTTAGGGATCGCCAAACTACAAAAATGGGCTTGTACCCTGTGCGTGAAATGGTACGTTCCGGTAAAATTAGCGATACCTCGTGGAAGCGGTAAGCTCGATTCCGGAAGCACTATAAATGGGCGCCAAGTTTGAGTTCATAGCCGCGAAAATTGCCTGGTTTACCGCACTGTGATAGGTGGGTACAGGGAGGGCGGGAATACGTCAGTTCCTATCTCCGGCCGAGCCTGGGCTCTATAAAAGCAGCGTGTTTCACAGTTGCTCGGCACATTGCACACCTTCCACTCCCAGTCGGAGGGGAGCGGCGGCGATTCGATTGGGCCAGAGGCAGCAGAAGCAGGTAGGTGAAGGGAGAGTACCGAAGCGGAAACAATCTTCACGCTCGTCCTAGTTGAGCTGACTTAAAGTTAGGACCACCATAAGCCCTGGACACTGTCTGTGAGCCTTGGAGACTGAGATTTTGGCAAAATATTTTGCCCGTTTCCACTTAAAGCTTTTGGAAGAAGGAATTTTTTTGTGTGTGTTAGTGATATTAACTCCGGGGGAGCTTAATTCTGGGGGATGGGGGGCAGAGATAACCAGTTGGTGCATTAGGGAGTAGAGGCCTAGGAGGTGGCGTACAGTTGTAGGGGGGACTCTAGGCCTGAGTGGTGGAGGGCCAGCAGGCTGATAGAGGTTGGAGTAATGTGTGGAAGTAGGGGCAGGTGGAGGATGGGTAGGGGTGTGCATGGTGGGGGGTCGATGCCTGATCAGCTAGGGGCAAGGGACGGACGTGGGAGCGGGGAGCGGAGGAGTCAAGGCCCAATTGGTGCAAGGCCGGCTGGGGGCGCTGGGAGGCGAGATGGGGGGATGGGTCTAGGACCCATGGTGCAAAGCTGCCAGGAGGGGGGAGGGGTCCAGGCCTGTTGGTGTAAGACCTGGGGAGAGAAGGCGAGAGTGGGGGGAGGAGTCGAGACTTGATTGGTCCAAGGCTGGCTGGGGGGGCGCTGAGATGGGGGAGGGGCCTAGGCCTAATGGTGCAAAACTGGCTCCAGGCCGGAGTGGGGGAAGGGTCTAGGCCTGTTGGTGTAAGACCTCCTGGGGAGAGGAGGCGGGAGCAAGGGGATGGAGGGGTGTGTGGGGGGGGTGAGTGGAGGTGTTGAGGTCTGAGCAAGAGGGGGGAGGGGTCTAGGCTTGATTGGTGCAAAGCTGGTGGGGGGTGGGGGGTTGGGGGCAGGGAAGAGGTGGAGAGGTGGAGGGGGCTTAGAGAGGAGGTGGAGCCGAGGGGTGGTGAGGCGGAGTGCGGAGGAGGGTTTGAGGCCCCGTTGGGGCGGAAGTTGGTGGAGGCGTGGGGGGAAGGTGACCTGATTCCCCGTGCGAGTAGGGGGATGGGGAGACTGTGAGTTGGATTGACGTGTGTGTCGGGGTGTGGCCTGGTCTGTGTAAGACTGACTATGAGCAGGAGTAGGGAGGTGGTGGCGGGGTGTGGGGGGTGGGAGCGTGTGAAAGCCTGATGGAAGACTTCCTTGGGGCATGAGGCGGAAGTAGGGGGAATGAAGATGTGGGGAGAGGGGAGCGCCGGTGGTGATGTAGGGGGTGGTGGGAATACATTTAGGGTCAGAAGAGCATTGGGCCGGGGACAGAGTAGTACATTGCTAAAAGCCTTACAGTGGGGAGAAAATTGATCTGGGGGCTGATAAATGAACGATTGTCCTCCCTGCACATCTCTATAACAGGTGGTGGTTGAGGCGGCTTAACATCAGGGGCCACTATGGGCTTTGGGCTTTCTAATGGATAAACGAAGAACCTTGGTGGGGCAAGGTGGGAGAAAGGTCAGCAATAAACAAATTTAATACTTCTCATTTCATAGAGCAAAGTTTTGGCTTTAAGTTGGGGTGAAGAACCTGCTCAAAGGTAAATGCAGAACGTAGAAACATCTAACTGGTTCTGGTTTCCTTTCAAACGTATATCCTTGTCCTGACTACAGACGCGGACATGTCCAAAGAGGAGGATGGGCGTTGGAAGAACCAGGATGATGATTGGTGAGATTTGAAAAATTCTCTTTTCTCTTAGTTTAGTCTTACTCTGTTGGCAAAACGACTTTCTCAAAAAGTATATGTTTATGTCGCTTAGAGTCTACAGAGTGTATAATTTGGTTAGTCATAAAATGAGAATTGTGAAAAGGGAGCTTAGAATCATGGGAGTCCAGCTTCTATCCAATGCGTGAATCCTCTGTATAACCGCTCTTTTAGTGGCCAGGAGTGTACAACTTCATGAAGCAACACAATGCAGTGTTGAATATGTGTAATTTCTAGAAAGTTCTTCATTCTGGTGAACTTCAAATCTGTCCTTTTGTTACTCCCAGTGTTCGCAGTGCTGCCCTCTTGAGGTACGCAGGTGAAGTATTTTTCTTCTCTGGGATAGGTATTTTAGGATAGTTGCCTCATCTCCTCTAAGTCTTCATTCTCCCGGAACACTGCTCTGTTTTCCTCCTTCACAGGTAAGATAAGCATACAGATAAGTGTCTGGTATGGGAGAAAGTAGAGACCATAGAAGAGAGAGTCTGGAAATAGACCCCAATACATATGAAAATTTAGTTCATGATGAAAAAAATGACATTTCAAATCACTGGGGAAAAGATGGATTCATTGACAAATAATTCGAAGATAATTGGTTGACCATTTGGAAAACAATAAAAATTGGATTCTTACCTCATCACTCCTTATACCAAAATAAATTACACTTGGATAAAATATTTAAAAATAAAAAAATGAAACCATTAAAAATGCTAGAAAATATAGCTGGATTTTGTTTCCAGTAATTTTGGAGTGGGGAAGGTCTTTCTAAATTTGATATCTAACAAAAGCATAAAAATGACAACAAACTGGAAAAATATTTTTATTATGATAAAAGGCTATCTTCCTTAATCTACAAAGAACTTTTAAAAGGAACAATTATGGAGTTCCCAGGTGGCCTAGTGGTTCGGATTCCGGGCTTTCACTGCCATGGCTGGGGTTCAGTCCCTGATCGGGGAACTGAGATCCCACAAACCACGTGGTGTAGCCAAAAGATAAATAAATAAAAGCAACAATTTAAAAAGGTGAACAAACAGAAAATGAGCAAAAGTTTTAGAAGGTAGTTCTCAGGGAAAAAAATACAAATGGCCCATAGACATTAAAATTTATTCAACTTTTAATTTTATTTTACTTAAAGAAATGAAAGAATTTTACATGAGTGAGATACCATTTTTCATATATCAGATTGGCAAAGATTAAAAAAAATTTTTGATAATACCCAGTGTTGGCAAATTTGTAGGGAAATTTCATACAGTCATGGTGGGACTATAAATTGGTGCAACCTTTTTTGGAGGGCAATCTGGCAATGTCAAAATTTTAAATGCCCATGTCCTTTGGCCCAGTAGTTTCACTACTAGGACTTTTTCTTTCATTTTTAGGACAATTTTATTTTATTTCTGTATACATGTACTCACATATACATAAGTGCAAAAATGTGGTTGCATCATACATGTTCTTTTTTTTTTTTTTTTTTTTTTTGCGCAGTACGTGGGCCTCTCACTGTTGCGGCCTCTCCCGTTGCGGAGCACAGGCTCCGGACGCGCAGGCTCAGCGGCCATGGCTCACGGGCCCAGCCGCTCCGCAGCATGTGGGATCTTCCCAGACCGGGGCACGAACCTATGTCCCCTGCATTGGCAGGCGGACTCTCAACCACTGCGCCACCAGGGAAGCCCTGCCCTTTTGATTTTTAACTGTAAACTCTGCATCCTCAAGTCCTTTCCCCTGTGGTCCCTTTCTCAGAATTCACTTTCATATCTTTAAATAGAAATATACCACTTGGCAAAAAACAGGCTTCTCACTGATAGCTAATGATACTCAACTAACATTCTTGTCCGGTCTTTGTGCAGTACGGACTGAGCAGCTTGTGCCTTCTAATTTTTCTTCTCCTACTCTATTGTGATCTTCGTTTCATAAGCCCTTAAAACCTTTTTGCATTTCAGAAACTCTGATTGATGGTTCTTTTTATTTGAGATTTTTGACATTTGGTTGCTTATGACATTAGTAGCCTTTCTTTAAAACAGAATGTATTTTATTTTGCAGTTGCATTCTTACTGTGGACTCAAGCAGTGATGAAGAACTTGCTTACTGTAAGTAGAGTCCCCTCAAAGCAGTAATTTACAATTTAAAGCATAATTTAGCCATGTCTCCGTAGAGATGACTAAAATGTGATTTGGGACATTTGATGTAAGCTGTCCTAGGTTTGTCTCCTCTAGGGCTCGTTCTAGATTGGCAAAGCAAAGTTTATTTCCCTACTATGAGGAGCAGAGGAAGTTCTTTGTGCTGCTTTTCCAATTTGCTTCCTTTACTTTCTTCATTCAAGGGCTCCTTACATTTATTTCTTCTCTCTCATGGGAGATGTAAGAGTCCACCATAAATTTTGACCAGCTGTAATTTATGGACTTTGGTTTTAGGGAGTTAAAGACATGGGTAACCAGATTTGATTATGCTTCAAATGCTTTCTGATGCCCTGTTTCTTTCTCTGTGTCAGTTGTGTCTGGAACGAACCTGCAGAAAAGGAACATCAGGTGAGTAGGAGAATTAGTGAAATTTGACTTTTTTAAGGAACGATGTTCCTGGTAAGATGACTTAAGAATAAACATCACATTTTCTCTGTGAATCCTATGTTCAGGGTCATAATGGGTGTTTGGTCTCACAGCTGGGTTCAAAATATATTTCTTATCCTTGGCCCATTATTTAATTGGGCAGTTTCTTCAGAATGTCTCTCTGGGGGGCTTCCATGGTGGCGCAGTGGTTGAGAGTCCGCCTGCTGATGCAGGGGACGCGGGTTTGTGCCCCGGTCCGGGAGGATCCCACATGCCGCACAGTGGCTGGGCCCGTGAGCCATGGCCACTGAGCCTGCGCGTCCGGAGCCTGTGCTCCGCAACGGGAGAGGCCACAACAGTGAGAGGCCTGCGTACCACCAAAAAAAAAAAAAAAAAAAAGTCGTCTCTCTGAACCATCCCTTAACTTCCAGTCTCTACTATAAGGCCTTTATCAGTTTTTACTCTTGTATCTGTGCGGAGCTTTTTTTTTTTTAAATAAATTTATTTATTTTATTTATTTATTTTTGGCCGCCTTGGGTCTTCGTTGCTGTGCGCGAGCTTCTCGTGGCGGTGGCTTCTCTTGTTGCGGAGCGCGGGCTTCAACAGTTGTGACTCACAGGCTCTAGAGTGCAGGCTCAGTAGTTGTGGCGCACGGGCTTAGTTGCTCCGCAGCATGTGGGATCTTCCTGGACCAGGGCTCAAACCCATGTCCCGTACATTGGCAGGCGGATTCTTAACCACTGTGCCACCAGGGAAGCTCCCGTGCAAGAGCTTTTTAAGTGGGCTCCTCACCCTGATTTCTTCCTCCTCTGATCCAGTCTGTATCGCACTTCCAGATTAATCTCCTGAGTCACTGCTTTGATCATACTAATTCTCTATCCAAGTTGCTTATCCTAGGGAAATCAAACTGGTAAACCCAGTAGGTAAAGTCCTCTGTGATCCAGCTCTAACCTGTCAGCATTATCTACTACTTTTCCTATTTAGGAGCCCTCTGCTAGATGAAGGGGTGTTGCCCAGGTGCCAAACTATAGGAAGTGCTAAGAAAAAAAAAATTCCTGGAATAAAACTGTAATAACTGTGGTTTCCACATCAACTCCTTGAATTCCTGTAGAAATATGAATTGACCATTCCTGTCCCCCACCCACCCACCCACCCAAGGCGAAATAGTGCTGTCAAGTGGGAAAATGTTTTTCTAGCTAGTTCTGATTTACCTCTGTTGATTATTTTTGCAACATGCAAGCCACCAAGCTTGACACCAATGTGTGAAAGTGATTTAAAGTCAGCAGTTGCAGTCAGCTGAAATACTGGAACTGAATAATGCATTGTATAAAGCTATCTATTGGAAACGATCAGTTTTATTATTTATACTTTTAAAGTTAGGTTTATTGAGGAATGACTTAACATACAGAAAAATTAACCCTTTTTGGGTATACAGTTTGATGAGTTTTGACAAACGTATGCGGTAGTGTAACCATTACCACAGTCAAAGATGCAGAATTTCCATCACTGCCCCTTACATTTTATTTTTATTTATACTTATTTATTTTTTACATCTTTGTTGGAGTATAATTGCTTTACAATGGTGTGTTAGTTTCTGCTTTATAACAAAGTGAATCAGTTATATATATGTTCCCATATCTCTTCCCTCTTGCGTCTCCCTCTCTCCCACCCTCCCTAACCCACCCCTCTAGGTGGTCACAAAGCACTGAGTTGATCTCCCCGTGCTATGCGGCTTCTTCCCACTAGCTAACTGTTTTACGTTTGGTAGTGTACGTATGTCCATGCTACTCTCTCGCTTTGTCACAGCTCACCCTTCCCCCTCCCCATATCCTCAAGTCCAGGCGGTAGCAAAGCACCGAGCCGATATCCCTGTGCCATGTGGCTGCTTCGCACTAGCCCTTGCTGCTTTTAATATGTTTTCTTTGTGTTTAATTTTTGACAGTTTGATTAATATGTGTCTTGGCGTATTTCTCCTTGGATTTATCCTGTATGGGACTCTCTGTGCTTCCTGGACTTGATTAACTATTTCCTTTCCCATATTAGGGAAGTTTTCAACTATAATGTCCTCAAATATTTTCTCAGTCCCTTTCTTTTTCTCTTCTTCTTCTGGAACCCCTATAATTTGAATGTTGGTGCGTTTAATGTTGTCCCAGAGGTCTCTGAGACTGTCCTCAGTTCTTTTCATTCTTTTTTCTTTATTCTGCTCTGCAGTAGTTATTTCCACTATTTTATCTTCCAGGTCACTTATCCATTCTTCTGCCTCAGTTATTCTGCTATTGATCCCATCTAAAGTATTTTTCATTTCATTTATTGTGTTGTTCATGGTTGCTTGTTTCATCTTTAGTTCTTCTAGGTCCTTGTTAAATGTTTCTTGCATTTTGTCCATTCTATTTCCAAGATTTTGGATCATCTTTACTATCATTATTCTGAATTCTTTTTCAGGTAGACTGCCTATTTCCTCTTCATTTGTTAGGTCTGGTGGGTTTTTATCTTGCTCCTCCATCTGCTGTGTGTTTTTCTGACTTCTCATTTTGCTTAACTTACTGTGTTTGGGGTCTCCTTTTCGCAGGCTGCAGGTTTGTGGTTACCGTTGTTTTTGGTGTCTGTCCCCAGTGGCTAAGGTTGGTTCAGTGGGTTGTGTAGGCTTCCTGGTGGAGGGGACTAGTGTCTGTTGGATGAGGCTGCATCTTGTCTTTCTGGTGGGCAGGTCCACCTCTGGTCGTGTGTTTTGGGGTGTCTGTGGACTTATTTTAGGCAGCCTCTCTGCTAATGGGTGGGGTTGTGTTCCTGTCTTGCTAGTTGTTTGGCATAGGTTGTCCACCACTGTAGCTTGCTGGTCGTTGAGTGAAGCTGGGTGTTGGTGTTGAGATGGAGATCTCTGGGAGATTTTCGTCGTTTGATATTATGTGGAGCTGGGAGGTCTCTTGTGGACCAGTGTCCTGAAGGTGGCTCTCCCACCTCAGAGGCACAGCACTGACTCCTGGCTGCAGCACCAAGAGCGTTTCATCCACTCGGCTCAGAATAAAAGCGAGAAAAAGTAGTAAGTAAGTAAGTAAGAAAGCAAGAAAGGAAGCAGGGAGGGAGGGAAGGAAGGAAAGAAGGAAAGAAGATAAAGTAAAATAAAGTAACGTGAGGTAAAATAAAATAAAGTTATTAAAATATAAAATAATTTTTAAGAAAAAAGAATTTTTTTTAAAGAAAAACAAAAAAAAACGGATGGATAGAACCCCAGAACAAATGGTGGAAGCAAAGCTATACAGACAAAATTTCACACAGAAGCATACACATACACACTCACAAAAAGAAGAAAAGGGGAAAAAAAATCATAGATCTTGTTCTCAAAGTCCACCTCCTCAATTTGGGATGATTCGTTGTCTATTCATGTATTCCACAGATGCAGGGTACATCAAGTTGATTGTGGAGCTTTAATCCGCTGCTTCTGAGGCTGCTGGGAGAGATTTCCCTTTCTCTTCTTTGTTCTCACAGCTCCTGGGGCTCAGCTTTGGATTTGGTCCGGCCTCTGCGTGTAGGTCACTGGAGGGCGTCTGTTCTTTGCATGGGGTTAAAGGAGCAGCTGCTTCGGGGATTCTGGCTCACTCAGGCCGGGGGAAGGGAGGGGTACGGAGTGGGGGGCGTGCCTGCGGTGGCAGAGGCTGGGGTGAAGTTGCACCAGCCTGAGGCGCGCCGCGCGTTCTCCCGGGGAAGTTGTCCCTGGATCCCGGGACCCTGGCAGTGGCGGGCTGCACAGGCTCCCCGGAAGTGGGGTGTGGAGAGTGACCTGTGCTCGCACACAGGCTCCTTGGTGGCGGCGGCAGCAGCCTTAGCGTCTCATGCCCGTCTTTGGGGTCCGCGCTTTTAGCCGTGGCTCGTGCCCCCGTCTCTGGAGCTCCTTTAAGCAGCGTTCTTAATCCCCTCTCCTCGCGCACCAGGAAACAGAGGGAAGAAAAAGTCTCTTGCCTCTTCGGCAGGTCCAGACTTTTCCCCGGACTCCCTCCCGGCTAGCCGTGGTGCACTAAACCCCTGCAGGCTGTGTTCACGCTGCCAGCCCCAGTCCTCTCCCTGCTCTCTGACCGAAGCCCGAGCCTCAGCTCCCAGCCCCGCCCACCATGGCGGGTGAGCAGACAGGCCTCTCGGGCTGGTGAGTGCCGTTCGGCACCGATCCTCTGCGGGAATCTCTCCTCTTTGCCCTCCACACCCCTGTTGCTGTGCTCTCCTCCGCGGCTCCGGAGCTTTTCCCCTCCGCCACCCTCAGTCTCCGCCCGCGAAGGGGCTTCCTAGTGTGTGGAAACCTTTCCTCCTTCACAGCTCCCTCCCACTGGTGCAGGTCCCGTCCCTATCCTTTGTCTCTGTTTATTATTTTTTCTTTTGCCCTACCCAGGTATGTGGGGGGACTTTCTTGCCTTTTGGGAGGTCTGAGGTGTTCTGCCAGCATTCAGTAGGTGTTCTGTAGGAGTTGTTCCACGTATAGATGTATTTCTGGTGTATCTGTGGGGAGGAAGGTGATCTCCACATCTTACTCTTCTGCCATCTTCTTTACGATCCACCCCTTACATTTTAAATGGTATGTCATGGATCCTTAGAAATATTCTGGTTTACAATATTATACATTATAGAGCCCTTGTTTAATAATAAATTTAAAAGTATCCAATTTTTAAGTAGAAAAATTGGTTTCTTCCTGCCTCCACTAGGTAGATGTTGAACAAATATGTAAAGAAAATCCATTTCAGTGGGTCTGCCAGTAGTGCCCACAGATCTTGGTCCAGACCCAGGAGGCTTCTGTATATGGGATATTGTAGGAAGGGTGAATTTGGGGAGGAAGGTGATGAGTTCAGTTTTGGGTATGCTGAAATTGAGGGGCCTATAGGCAGGGCTGATATTCAAAACATTTACAGTCAATAGATACAAACAGGGATTAGTCAGGATGGCTGCCTGACTGGTTCGAATAGACACCATCAATAAAACAGTTGGTGAGGCTGTACCTGTGGAGACTGACTAAAAATCGGCCCTCCCCACAGGATATCCAGGTAGGAAGCTGGCACTGTGGAGCGAGAAGTTAGAAGCAAAGTTGGGCTGGTGGATGGATAATGTTTACCCAATCCTTAGGAATTAATTGGATTGGCATGAAAGGGGTGTCGATAAAGCCTGGGAACGAGTGAGGAAGAGAATTGAGTGAGAAGGAGTGGGCAAAAAAGGTGAGAAGAGAACCAAAACCAAACAGTATCCCAGAGATCAAGAAAAGAGAATTTTAAGGATGGAATGAATGGTCAACAGGAGAGCAAAGGCCCATCAACTTGGCAGCTTAAGCTGTGACAAAGCGAGAGAGCGGCATGGACATATATACACTAGGACACGTAAAATAGATAGCTAGTGGGAAGCAGCCGCATAGCACAGGGAGATCAGCTCGGTGCTTTGTGACCGCCTGGAGGGGTGGGATAGGGAGGGTGGGAGGGAGGGAGATGCAAGAGGGAAGAGATATGGGAACATATGTATATGTATAACCGATTCACTTTGTTATAAAGCAGAAAGTAACACACCATTGTAAAGCAATTATACGCCAATAAAGATGGAAAAAAAAAAAAGTGGTGAATATGGTGGAAATGGATGAATAGATTTGTGCCTGTAACGGGTACAGACAAGTCCTCTAGCAGTGTTTTAAGTAGTTTTCTGTCTCATCATAAAGGTATATCACACTTATCGTACACTGTTTGGGAAATACAGAAAGGTGGAGAATTTCAGCCTTCTGGAACCTCTGACCCAAATACCTGGGCCAGCTGAGAACGACGGTCCCAGAGGCATGCTCACCACCGGCATCCTGGGTGGCACAGGGAAAGTGCTGAGTTGGACTCCTGCCAAAGCAGTCCATCAATTAGAGAGGGCGGTGCTGGCTTCGGGCTGCAAAGAGTGGCGCCCAGGAGAAATCTCCCTGCCGAGGCTGCCTCTCTGTATTTGTGGCAGGGGGATCTCAACGTGGATAAAGAGAAATGGCAATTAAATAAACCTTTCCTTAATCAATTTCCCCCTACGCCAAAACTATTTGAACACATACCGACTGACAGCCCACTTCAGTCTCTCAGTACTTGACACATTCCTCCTTTTGAAAGGATTGAGACGGATGGAAAGATTTGGTATGAAGATAGGAAAGATGGAAAATCAGGAGTAACAATTGAGGAGTTCTGGAGAAGGGGAACAGAGTTACTGTGGAAAACCCAACAAGTCATTTCAAAGTGATTATGCTCATTGGAGCAAAGGTAGAAAATGCTATAAAAAGAAGAATGTTGCATTCATGCTTCTCTTTTGTTTTTCCCTGTCTCATCGCTCAGCTACGTGGTGATCAACTCAGACTCTGATGATGAATACCTCTGTGAGCAAAAGAGAGCTAAGATAGCTGAAATACATTGCAAAGGCAAGTATACTACTAACTTAGAGAAGATGCAGCCTCACCATGCACAGTCATCTCGGGATGAAAGTCAGCAAATGTTCTATTCTGAATAATTTCGTAGTGAGTGCCACTGTTTTTTCCTCCTATGTGCTGGATGTGGATATGGCTGGGTTCCCCGCACCGCCTGGTCAATTTCCTAACATAGCAGCGACTGTTCTTGCTGCCTTAGACCCCAGGCATCGCCCTCAGTAGAGTTCTTAGCTACCCAGCGTTACATCGCGGGAGCAGAGGGAAGTCAGGAACTCAGCCTGATTAGCGTGAAGGTTGCCCTGCTCCTCTGTCTTCCGCTCTTTTCCTCTTTCCCTGTATGTGGGGATGACAGACAGGAGCAAGGAGGAGTAAGAGACAGGGGCTCATTCTTTCCAGCCTGATGGAGACTTGTGTGTGAGGCTTATGGGCCAGCTGGCAGTGACTTCTCAGAGGAATGCTTGTTTTCTCTGTCTAGCTGTTTGTCTTTGCCTTTTGCTACCCCCTTTATATTTTCTAGAGAGTCCTGTTTTTCTTAGAGCCTGTTTCCCATAGCAGGTCCTTGCCTCTTAGGAGTCAGAGGCCCTCATCACCTTTCGGGAGGCACGGAGTTTTACTCGCAGTTCAGAACCTGCTCAGTGGGTGTGAGACATAGGAAGACTAGGAGCTTCTTAAGCCTTTGGGATAGTATTTTATTTTTCTTTATTTTTCTTTCTTTCTTTCTTTCTTTCTTCTTATTATTTTTTGCGGTACGCGGGCCTCTCACTATTGTGGCCTCTCCCGTTGCGGAGCACAGGCTCCGGTTGCGCAGGCTCAGCGGCCATGGCTCACGGGCCCAGCCGCTCCGCGGCACGTAGGGTCTTCCTGGACCGGAGCACGAACCCGTGTCCCCTGCATCGGCAGGCGGACTCTCAACCACTGCGCCACCAGGGAACCCCGGGATAGTATTTTATTGATCTCTGTTTGCTAAGTACCTGGTGTAGGGCATGAGACACAGGCACCTACTTAAAGTACTGGCACCCTTAAAAATACTGGCTACTTCTTTGATAACTACCTCAGATGTACCATTGATATCAGAGAAGGGAAAGGAGAGGTGGCTTGGAACCCGCATTTCCTACTGTTTCACCACCTGTCCCCTCTCATTTCCTTTTTCCCTCCTCTCTAGCTCTGAGTGGATTGCCTGAGCAGGACAGAGGTCCAGGTGCAGAGTAGGGGGTGTAACATGACAAGCTCCTGTAATGCAGAGGGAGTCCCGAGGGAGGTAGCTTTAGAGTAGGGGCCTGAGTGACAAAGCCAGAGGCCAGTTTATCACCATAGGCCACCAGTTGCTAACTCCTTGAATCAGAAGATCCATCGTCTTTTGAGGATGAACTTTCAACTAAGGCTGCTCTGACCGTTAGCATCCATCCCAGTAGTGGGATGAAGAATGCTTCAACAGGACTGTCTTTGTATGTTTCTTTACTGTTCTCCACATGCCATTTCTTTTGTTATGGTAATGAATTTAGGCAGTTTTACAGGAAAAAAGGCCCAAGGAGCTTAAACACGTACTCCCAACCTCACTTGAAACCTTTGTCAATGTACAGAGTCATTTTTTACAGATTGTAAACAGTGTGTCCCTACTTTTTATTTATTTATATTTTATTGAAGTAGAGTTGATTTACAATGTTGTGTTAGTTTCAGGTGTGTTAGTTTCACAGCAAAGCGATTCAGTTATACACACATGCATATATATATATATATATATATATATATATATATATATATATATATATTCCTTTCTTCTGTTCTTTTCCATTATAGTTTATTACAAGGTATTGAATATAGTTCCCTGTGCTATACAGTAGGTTCTTGTTGTTTAGCTATTTTATATATAGTAGTGTGTATACGTTAATCCCAAACTCCTAATTTATCCCTCCCCCCAACACCTTTCCCCTTTGGTAAACAGAAGTTTGTTTTCCAGGTCTGTGAGTCTGTTTCTGTTTGGTAAATGAGTTCATTTGTGTCCCTACTGCTTAGAATTTCAGCTGCAGGTGGGAAAACTTTAACTCTTCTAGGAAGGATGACTTTTTACCATAGGAACACCCACTGCTTTCTCTTTCCTTATTGCATATCTGAAATTTTTTGATAATTAATTTACATCATAGATGAGACTCAAAATATATTATCCCAAATCTGCAATTTTAGGATACAGAGTTTTTTGCACCATAAAGATACTTTCACAACTTGCTCATGCTGTGGTTTATATTTTTTACATCCAGAATCATAGAAACCTAGAAGTTGAACCCTGAGCAGACTGCAGAGAGCTTGAGTCTTAGGCACGTTGCCCCTGGTATCCAGATGAAGGGATGGATCCTCAGTGAGGGCAGGGACAGTCTCAGTGTTCCCAAGGCCTTTCAGTGCTGGCATCAGAACTTAACTCCTTACTCTCACATCAGTGGTTTTGAGAGCTTCGGACTTACGGAGTAGTTAAAAAAAGAAATTTTGGTGACTAACATAGAGTTGCCAATTTTTAATTTGTCTAATGATGGAAATAAACTCCAACTACCATCTATCACCATAATTTCATAAGGTAAAGAGCACCAAAAGTTTAGTCAGGACATAATCTCAAAATAAAGGACAGTCCTTTAAATTATAGAAAGCTAGCTTGATAGGGGAAAAAGAAAAACAAACCCACTTTATTATTCTAATTTCTCTTATTTTGCTCTGGCCCAGTGAAAATATACAAGTTTCGGACCTGTGGGAACCCCTGAGCACCTACAGAGAAATGTGATTTGAAAATTGCCTCTGGGTTTGGACTGCTATTTTATCTGTCACTGTTCTCAGTAAAATAAAAAAGTAATAGAGGTAAAATCGTCTAAATAACTGATTCTTACCAAGGATTCATTATATCACAGTTCCTGACTTGTTTAATTTTTTTTTTTAATTAATTAATTTATTTTTGGCTGCACTTGGTCTTCGTTGCTGTGTGCGGGCTTTCTCTAGTTGGCGGCAAGTGGGGGCTACTCTTCACTGTGGCGTGTGGGCTTCTCAGTGTGGTGGCTTCTCTTGTTGTGGAGCACGGGCTCTAGGCGCTCAGGCTTCAGTAGTTGTGGCACGTGGGCTCAGTAGTTGTGGCTCGCAGGCTCTAGAGCGCAGGCTCAGTAGTTGTGGCGCACAGGCTTAGTTGCTCCGCGGCATGTGGGATCTTCCCGGGCCAGGGCTCGAACCCGTGTCCCCTGCATTGGCAGGCAGATTCTTTTTTTTTTTCTCCTGTACGTGGGCCTCTCACCACTGTGGCCTCTCCCATTGCGGAGCACAGGCTCTGGACGCGCAGGCCCGGTGGCCGTGGCTCACAGGCCCAGCCGCTCTGCGGCATGTGGGATCCTCCCGGACCGGAGCACGAACCCGTGTCCCCTGCACCGGCAGGCGGACTCTCAACTGCTGTGCCACCAGGGAAGCCCCTGACTTGTTTAATTTGTGCTCAATAATCTGAACTTGAGTTGGGGGTGTGGGGGTGGAGGGAGTATGTTTATACATCATTCTGTCTCTTGAATTTCAGGTGAGATTCTGGAAGTGTCTGATACCGATGAGCAGCCACTCCAGGAGTCTCCAATACTTATCACTGATGATGATGATGATGATGGTTTGGAGGGCCCTGTGATAATAGATGATTCGTGTGATGAGGACCAAACTCCCTCAAATGAGATAAAGAAGAATGAGTTTGCTATCTCCCTACACAAACCATCTTATGATGTTGGTAAGCAGGATCCTGGGGAAAATGTCTGCCAGCCACCAAGTGATGAGCCTAAGGCTGAGGTAGAGATTTCAGTTGGAAGGTTGTCAAGTGATGAAGAGCCTGTACGTTCGGTGGCAAAACCAAGGAAAAGGAAAAATAAAACCAGACACATACCTGTGACACCTGGTAAGCCAATCAAACCAAGTATGCCTGTCCCACTAAGGCTAGCGCCACAAGTGGGTGCCCTTTCCCCCGTATATGTCTGTCTTGTCGAGTCTGCTTGTCCTGTCTACTAACCCTCCGCTATGTTTCAGCAGCTTTCTAGTGGCCGAGGGAGGCAGCCATCCCAGTGAGAAGGCTCTTTCTGGGGAAGGGCGAGGAACACCTGTGTCATCCTCATGCTCCAGTGTCTTAGTATCTGCCGTTCCATCCATTGGCAGTGCTTTATCCCTGCAATTTTTTGTTCTGAGGATATCCCATTTTTCTTAGGATCCAGCCCAATTGCCACTTGCTGTAGAAAGCCGTAAGTCCGAGGTGCTCCTCCCTCCCAGGTTCCCAGAGTTCCTAGGCCCTGTCACTAGTAAAGCACTTACACAACTGTGTTAAGTACGTTTCTGAATCTGTCCTCCCAGTAGATAGTGAGCCTTTTCTTTTTTTGGCCACATCACATGGCATACGGAATCTTAGTTCCCTGACCAAGGATCGAACCCGTGCCCCCTGCAGTGGAAGCACAGAGTCTTAACCACTGGACCGCCAGGGAAGTCCTGATGGTGAGCCTCTTGACGGGAGGGCTCTCACTCATCCTTTAGTCTCTCCTGGAGTCTAGCCTGGTACTTGGCACGTACTAGACGTTTAATAAGTTTTTTAGATAAATGAACGAAGGGCACTAACTCCTGATACGCGAATTTCTGGCTAGAGCAACCGGCAGTATGGGTGCTAGACAAAAGGGGAAAGATTTGGCTTGCACGTTGGATGAAGGTGCCACCTAGGATGGGGGCCATTTTCCTCAGAGTGAGTGCGTGAGTTATGCCACACCATTCCTGGTACTGCACGTGCCTCGGTCGCCCCCACAGTCTAACCTCCAAAGGCATATTCATGTAGCCTCATAATAGTCCTCAGCGCCTAGGACAGAATCCTATCCCGCTTACTCTGCTTACTCGCGTAGGTGAAATCTTTCATGCAGACTAACGGAGGAGGGTGCCCGCTTCCGAGAGAAGCGTTGAGTGTATATGTGCTGCTCTGGGCTTGGCTGTGAGGGCTCCTCCTGAGATTACCTTTCTGTGAGTTGCTGGTTGGTACCAGTTTTCAGGGTACAAACAAACTACTCTCTTTTCAGTTGTTAAAAGAGCAAAGAAGTATGGGACTTCAAAGAACAAACCCGGAGCAGCAAAATTTGAAAAATGCGAGTCTGGGTATGTATGTACTGCTCACGGTCAACGGCACAGGAGTTGACTGCATAGTTGTCACGTGCAAAGTTGTCCACTGGGCACGTGTGGGGGTTTTCAAGGGGATGAAGAAGTCTGCTGGGGCGGGGGGCACAAGTTTTACCTCCCTGAATGGGGAGGGCAGAAGCGGCAGGAGGAGGAGAGGAGGAAGGGGGGGGAGGAGCCTCAGTGCCCTCCCTCCCCCTCCCCCAACAGAGCCGGGGCGTGGGCACTCTGCACAGATTTCAGCGATTCTGGGCAGACTGGAGCCTTTTTGCCCTCCCCCCCCCCCCCCCCCCCCCCCCCGCCACAGGAGCTCTGACCCCTGAGGTTTCCTTTGTCCTTCCACTCAGATTAAACAATGATGTGTAGCTAAAGATCCTTTTTTTCAGGCCAGATGCAGCCTCATGGCCACCAGTTTGCACTGAACTAAAAGCAAAGGCAGTGGGAATGGTGAGAAGGCAGAACAGGTGTGTTCCCATCCATTGGAATTGGGGGGAGGCAGTCAAGGTTGTCTTCCAGGGTTTTCTAGTGTTCTGGATGGACCCTTATTCTTTTTTTTTTTTTTTGCGGTACGCGGGCCTCTCACTGTTGTGGCCTCTCCCGTTGTGGAGCACAGGCTCTGGACGCGCAGACTCAGCGGCCATGGCTCACAGGCCCAGCCGCTCCGCGGCATGTGGGATCTTCCTGGACCGGGGCACGAACCCGTGTCCCCTGCATTGGCAGGTGGACTCTCAACCACTGCGCCACCAGGGAAGCTCCTTCTTGCAAATTTTTAAAGCTTAAGTGTTAGGGTGAAATAAATAGTCTCTTTATTAAGCTATATGTTAGATATTATATTGATACTGAAAACAACAGGTCATTTAGACCACAGACATGTTAATGCTCAAAGGAAGCAAAAAAAAAATGCATTTTCTCACTTAGGTTCCAAGAACTTCTCACTTTTTCTCTTAAAAATATGATATAGTGAGCATACTTTTGTTTTTCTTTGCATTCAGGAGTAATTTATACTTACATCTGAGTTATCTTACAAAAGAAGGGATATATTTGAAGGACTGTACGTTTCTTTTTTTACCTGTATTTTGGGGCAATAAATGCATCTATTTTTAAACATATGGTGTTTTCCTTTTAAGAAATTTATTTATTTATTTATTTTTGGCTGTGTTGGGTCTTAGTTGCTGCGCACAGGCTTCCTCTAGTTGCGGCGGGCGGGGGCTACTCTTTGTTGCCGTGCGCGGGCTTCTCACTGCGGTGGCTTCTCTTTCTGTGAAGCACGGGCTCTAGGCACACGGGCTTCAGTAGTTTTGGCTCGCGGGCTCTAGAGTGCAGGCTCAGTAGTAGTGGCACACGGGCTTAGTTGCTCCGCGGCCTGTGGGATCTTCCTGGACCTGGGCTTGAACCCGTGTCCCCTGCATTGGCAGGCGGATTCTTAACCACTGTACCACCAGGGAAGTCCAATAATTGCATCTTAAGGGGAGAAGAAGAATGATGTGTCGGGCGTAGGGGCAACAGAGAAACTTGGACTTGAGCAGAGAGGCTCTCTGTTTCTGCATTTCTCTTCGGTTCGGTGCGTCATGTCTTAGATGGGCCCCCTTGCAGCAGAGCTTGTTCTCTGGATTCCTAGATCCATATTTAAGCTGCTTTGCCTCTAAGGGGCATGTGTCTTAGGTAGAGTGGGACAAATGAAGGAAGAAGCTGCTCCTTTGTGTCATTGTCCTCTGCCTCATATCAGGAGGCTGGCCTGTTTGGACTCTTCTCTGTTGCCTTGCTGCTTCCTGTTTCAGTCTGTAGGCTTCCTGTTGTGCTCAGCATTGTTCCTGTGCAGGCTGCTTGCTGGTCATGGTGTCTGATGCATGCGTCCGGGGTCTTGTTGGTTCCTCTGATGTGGAGATACTCAGTTTGCAGTAAAGCAGCATTACCACTGAAGTGAAGGCTTGCTAAGCCACAAGCTGCTTGATGTGAGTATAGACACACGCAGGGATCACGCTCTCTGCTGAGGTCTGCAGATGGTTTAGGTTTTTATCTGCCACCTTTTCTGATGCAAATTTGCTTTCAGGACTAAATAATTGGAGGCAGAAATATTTAGTCACCCTTATCAGACTGTGGGGCAAAAGTCCGTTACTTTAGCTGCCTATATCTTCTCTGGTACTTTCCCTCTGTCTCCACCCTGGGCAACTCTCATAGGGTTTTATTTTGTGACTTAAGGGTTAATGAGTGTCTTGGCAAAATCTCAGTCTCGGGTTCAGGTCAGAAACACTTCCCTCTGTTTGCTACTGGTTTATCATCTTTTCAGCTCTGTGGGCTCATCTCTTTGGACTCGTGGATTGTTCCAGCCAAGATAAAAATGTTTCAGTTTAGGGGCTTCCCTGGTGGTCCAGTGGTTGAGAATCTGCCTGCTAATGCAGGGGACACGGGTTCAAGCCCTGGTCTGGGAGGATCCCACATGCCGTGGAGCAGCAGGCCCGTGAGCCACAACTACTGAGCCTGCGCGTCTGGAGCCTGTGCTCCGCAGCAAGAGAGGCCACGACAGTGAGAGGCCCGTGCACTGCGATGAAGAGTGGCCCCCACTCGCCACAACTAGAGAAAGCCCTCGCACAGAAAGGAAGACCCAACACAGCCAAAAATAAATTAATTAATAAACTCCTACCCCCAACATCTTCTTTAAAAAAAAAAGTTTCTGTTTAAATAAATAGGTATTACATGTGTGAGTTTTTTATGGGCTCAGCACTATTCTTTGTGCATTTGAATTAGGCCTTGAAAGATGGGGCAGCAATAGTGGTCTAATGGAAATACCGTGAGATTTGGGTCAAAAGATTCAGTGTCTGTGAAATTTGGGTAAGTCATTTAACCTCTGAACTTAAGTTTAGTCATGTGCAAAGTGGAGATGGTAAGAATAGTAGTAGCTTCTTTGGAGGGTGGTCGTGAGGATTAAATACGATGATGCAAAAGGAAGTTCTTAGCAAATGATGAAGTGCTCCACAGAGGGTGGGTCTCAGTAGAGGTGGAGGTGTGGCCATTCTAGGCCATGGACAAATCGGTTCATGTCCAGGGAACATTTAAGTTGCCCAGTTTGGCCAGAGTAGAAATGATAGCTGGAAACAGAGGTTGGAACCAGGTTGACCTGGGCCTTGAATGTTAGGCCAGACAGTCAGTGAAAAGCCAGGGAGGGACAACATTGGAACATGGCCTAGGAAAATTAATCTGGAGAGAGGTGTGTGTGTGTGGTTGGATTAGAAGAAAAAGAGCCTGGAGGTGAGGAACACAGCGGGATGCTGTAGTAGCAAGGCATAGAGGGGGGGACAGGAACTTGACCTAGAATGGTGACAGCAGGGTGGAAAGGAGGGGCTGGCTGGAAGAGATGATGTGAAGGAGACAGTGGTCTGCCTTTGTGCCTAGTTGAATATGGGGTGAGGGAGAAAAATGAATTTAAAAAGTCTCTGAGGTTTTTAGCCTGTTAGAACAGAAGTTGAACAATTAAACACATTTAGCAGGAGACATACTCCGGTTAGTAAGTTGGAAATTTGCACTGTGCAGTTGTAAACGCAGATCTTAGGAGAGAGGTGGAGACTGCAGATCCAGATGTGGGATCACCCCTGTTGAGGTTGGAACCATGGGCTTCACGTCTCTGACAGTGTGCGGGGAGTGACGAGAAAAAGGCTATGAATGGAATCTTATAGGAGATGCCCTTGTAGCAGGAGCTGGAAGGAAGAGGGACCAGCAAGTCTTCTCTAAGTCTCTCTTGACATGACCTGTATGTATGCATTTCTTCTACTGATTTCTTTCCCTCTACAAAACTCAGTTGAATTTACCTTTGCAGGCATTCTGAGTGCAAAATACCTGGGTGTTTCTTGCGTGACATTGAGAACTTAAAGCAGTATTCTGGAAAGAATTTCAAGCAAAATAAGGATGAACTGGTTCAGAGAATCTACGCTCTGTGTAACAGCTCTGTCTTTGATAAAAAGGTAGACTCGATGAAATAAGCACTTACTGAGCACCTGCTGTATGCCCAGCTCTCTTGGGAGCTGGAAGGTGTGCAGATGTACTAATTGTATATTTCCTGCCCTTGAGGAGTGTCAGTTTAGATGGGGAGGGGAGTTGAGACATGCATACATGAAAGACACAGAATGTTTTGTGGGTTACAGTATATGGTCCAGACTGTTACTACCACAGGTGATCAGCAGAGGGAGAAGTCACCGAGAGCCTGAGCGGTTGGGAAATAGGATTGCCTGGAGGGAGTGAGACTTCTTCTGGGTCTTGAAGGATGGTAAGGGGAGAGAACAACAGTGGTGGGGGAGAGGGCAAGTGTTGAGGCTTGACTATCTGGAAGAGAGGGTTCGTGTTGAAGGATACTAGGAAAGAGCTGTGGGACCTTAGGCAAGTTACTGAGCCCCTGTTTGCTCATCTGTAAAACAGGGGCAGTCCTAGTACCCTAGTCCCTACCACCTACTACTTCACAGAATTACCGTTAGGCCTGGATAGGTGAATGCCCCTGAAGTGCCTAGAACAGGGCCTATGACATAGTGAGCAGTACACATTAACTAGCGTAGGGCTGGTTAATGGAGGGCCTTGGGAGTCGGGTTGGAGGAACTTAAATTGAAATCAGTAGGCACCACTGCCCAGGGATGGGATGTAACTGCCCAGGGATGGATGGGATGTGGAGTGCCTGCTGAAAGAAGTTGTTCTGTCAGTGGCCTGTGGTGTGGACTGGATCGGAGAGAATTTGGAGGCACAGAGACCTGCGGTCATGAGGTTTTCCAGACTTTATTGACTCTGGTGACAAAACTTCCTGCAGGGAAAGTTCTTAGATCTTTCTAAAGGTTCCCCAGCCTTTGGTGCCCTTCCTGATGACAGTGGTGTTACATCAGATAACTCTGATGAGTGGAACCTTAAGTGTTCTGAGTTGCAGTTTTAGTTTTGCCTCATGGCTCTCATGCGCGGGCTCCATCTCCTAGCCCAGCAGAAGTGTCCTTCTCTCCTTGGCTGCCCCCGACTTTTGTCTCCATACAGGGGAGCACAGAGCCTGCATTCACGTGCTTGCAACAGTCTCATCTTTACGTGGGCTTCAGCTTAGGTTTTATTCTCCCCAGAATGTTAGAGTTGCAAAACTCTTGAGTTGATATTTTCTGGTCTGCTTAGAACCGCCTTCTGATTCGCTCTTGTTTGCTTTTTGTTCTCAGATGCCGGAGAAAATTGACATCGGCTGGAATAAAAAGATGCTGAGAACTGCTGGTTTATGCACCACTGGCGAGATTCGATACCCGAAGAGGGAGCGTTATGCTAAGATTGAGATTTCTCAGAAAGTCTGCGATTCTGCAGGTGATGGCAGGAGCCGGGCAGCTCCCCTGCTGCACTTAACATCCGATATGGCGACTGGGAGGTTACTCTTGGGTGCTGGTGTTCTCTGGCCGCCTGTGTCACAGCTTTCCCTGTCACTCCTGGGTGGACAGGCCTACTCTGTGTTGCTTAGAGGACATTATTATTGGATGTCTCACCACCACCAAGAATCCAGTTCGTCCATATTTCTACCGGGCCTAACTTTCTCTCTGCAGCTCCCCACTGCCAGCAGCAGCATCTCCATCCTCCCAGTAACTGAGGTTCGAGGTCCCCTATATCTAGCCAATCACCGGATGTTCATAATGACTCTCCTATTATCATTCCTTCTCTGTCTTTGCCTCTGCCTAGCTATGGACCCTCATCACCTCACTTTTCTCCCTGCTCCATGCAGTTTCTTGCTAGGAAACCTTGGGCTTGCCAGTGCCTCGAGTGTGGCTTTCGAGGCCATCGTACTTTGCCCCCCTCCATGTGGCCAGTCTTGTCTCTCACTACTCCACCTGTGCTCCAGCCAGGCTTTCTTCCCGCTGGCTTTCAAAATGGACCACATGCTTTCCTGACCCCAACCTTGGCTCACCTTCTCTACCACACCTAGAAAGACCTTGATAATTTTGCCGATCTAGTCAATTGTTAAGGGCCCAGCTCAGATCCCAGCTTCTCCACGGAGCTTCTCCTGACCAAACCCCACTTTATGCTCCTGGAGGGCGGCGACCGGGTTTCAGCTGGATGTATTTCTAGCAGTGTCCCACAAAAAGAGCACATTGGAGCTTTTCCAAAAACACTTGCTCCGCTGACGCTCTCTGCCATTAATAAAATCGGGTTGAATTCGGTAGAAATTTCACCTTCAGAATCCTGGGGCGATAACACTCCTGCCTGCCCACATACGCTTATGTGTCTGGTGGGGTGGAGAGTCTAGGGGTGGTTGGGTAACAGACCAGAAGGGAATCGGTTTAAGCCTCATGATTTCTTTTCATTCCTCTTCTAAGACCGACTCCGGGATACTTTGATCCATGAGATATGCCACGCAGCCTCCTGGCTGCTCGATGGCATCCGTGATTCTCATGGTGATGCATGGAAGTATTATGCCCGAAAATTGAATATGGTGCACCCGGAGCTGCCCAAGGTCACCCGTTGCCATAACTACAAGATTAACTACAGGATTCATTATGAGTGTACTCAGTGCAAATTCAGGTAAGACCCTTCTCCTCAGACTTTGTCCACTTAACGTTTTTACTATGGCCTCCACGTAGTCTTCAGTGGTTTTATCAGGAAGTACATGGCTATCTGACTTGAGGAGTAAAACTTCTCTACTCCTTTCCATGTCTTCTTTGTCCATTCTCTCCTTCTTTGAGCCAGCCTGACCACGGCCACTGCCTGGTGCCCCACTTACTGAGATCCCACAGAAGAAGTCTGGCTGTGGGCTCAGGGGCAGCAACTCTGAGAAGATGCGGAGGTACAGTGACTGATTCGTTTGCTGTGTGGTGTTTCTTTCCTCCTTAGGGTCGGCCGCTACAGCAGATCATTGAACACCGAGCGCTTCATCTGTGCCAGGTGCCGGGGCTCTCTGGTCCTTCTGCCATTAACTCGTAAAGATGGCACCCCCATTGAGCCCCACGTGAGACCTTTTGCCAAGTATGTGCAGGAGAATTACAGAATAGTCAGGAAGGAGACGGCAGGGATAGGTCATGGGGATGTGATGAGAAAGCTGAGCAAGGATTTTACTGCCAAAAAACAAAGCCAGGTTCGTTGAGGTTATCTGAGAATGTATTTGTGTGAGGTGAATCATCTATTGCTAAGGAGTTTTAGAAAGATATCTTCGATGCTGTGAAGTTATGAATATTAGAATTTAAATCCTTCTTTAAAAGCTTCCTGTTGTTAATGTTGTTTGTTCTTCACTAAGAGTTCTGTTGCTAACCATTTTGTGCTGATAACCCAAAAGCACTTTGGATCTACCTTGGGTCTTATTTAGATGCTGTAGTTTTAACATGTAGAGCAAAATGCAAAAGAGAAATGATGTCTGGAGAGTGGCACGTTGAGAGAATGAGGCATGCTGAGAAGAGAACAAGTTTTAAAGACAGTACTTCAAAACCAGAGCTGCTGTCAGATGTAACCTGTTACACCTACCTGGAAGTGAAATACAGACATGTTTCATGAGTTTAGCTGCTCTTGACATTGTATGAAGCCACCTGAACAATGTAACTGTTCATAAAATAAAAATAAACAAATGTTTTCTGCAGCTCACTTGTTAGCAAAGTCTGTTCATTGACAACCCATGTCCAGAGCAGAACAAACCCTTGGGTCTTTGTCTAAGACCCCGGACCTCTCAAGCTCTCCAGGATGTGTCTGGAAGAACAGCCTCCGTTTAGGGTTTCTCTTGGATTTTTGTGACTGCCCATAAGCACTTCAACAACCTCCCCACTTTTGGGAGCTGTCTGGGATATAGACTGGAATCAGCGTTGTATTTGTTTTCTGTTTCTGCCAAAACAGTCTGCCAAAGCAGATTACCACAAGCTTAGTGACTTAAAACAACACAAATGTATTATCTTACAGCTCGGGAGGTCAGAAGTCTGGCGCAGACCTCGTAAGTCTAAAATCAAGGAGTGGGCAGGGCCGCATTCCTCTCTGGAGGCCCTGGGCGGGGGAATCAATTTCCTTCTCTTTCCACCTTCTAGGGGCTGCTTGCATTCCTTGGTTTGTGGCCCCCTTCCTCCATCTTCAAAGCCAGTGACATCTCTTTTCTCTGACTATCATCTCCCCTTCTGCCTCCCTCTTTCACTTTCAAGGACCCTTGTGATAACACTGGGCTCACCCAGATAATCCAGGAAAATCTTATTTTAAAGTCAGCTGATTAGCAGCCTCAATTCCCTTTTGCCATGTGAGGTAACGTATTAACATATTCACAAGTTCTAGGGATTAGAGTGTGGACATTTGGGGACTTGTTATTCAGCCTGCCTCAAACATCTTTACTAGTCTAGCATCACTGATACTTTTTTATAGGCAGGATGTGTGATTCTGTCATCTGCCTTCCATCCTTCCTTCATTTTGCGGATGCTGAGAGTGTTCTTTCAGTGGCCACAAACTGAAGCCTAAGCACAGATATAGATGGGATCGGGTATGTACACAGGGTGGTACGCGCTCCCGCAGCTAAATCCTTGGGTCCCTCTTCTGCAGTCCCACCTCCAGCCACATCTGCAATCTTAGCAAAGCCCAGCTGGCCTGTGAAACTGGATCATGGCCCATTGCTGACTTCATTAGGGAGAACTGACAATGCAGTGGTTCCACCCCTGCAAAGGGAGGGTCCAGCCCTCTGCCTTACCTCAGTAGCCCTGGTCACTTCCCCCACTCACTTCCACCCCAGCTATAGCCATGGGAAGATGCTCCCTGCAGCCCACACATGCCTCCAGGTGGCCTATGTGCTAATGACTGCCAAGTCGTCCGATCTCCTTTTTTTCCAGTCCCACTTGTATCTCTTTAGTAAGAGCCTGCGTCACCTCTAACATGAATGACCACTACAGCCTTGTAACCTATGATACCCTCACCTGATCCCAAACTAACTTTCAGTCTTTCACACCCTTTCTCTACCTGAACCCTTAATTCTAGCCAGTTGGGACCAGTTATCATTCCTCCAATAAGCATTGCTGTTTCCAGCCTTCCCGCCTTTGCTGCTGCCCTCCCATCTGCCTGGAAATACCATCTTTCCTTCTCTTTGCCCTTGGAAATACTACTTGCCCCTTAAGTTCTTACTCATTTCTCTGTCTTCAAGAAGGCTTCCCAAATGGCTCCAGCCGCAGTGCTCTGAACATGTGCTGCACATTTGCCTCGTGGCATAGACTGCTTGGTATTGTCACCTATACATTTTCCTTGCTGGCCTAAGCTTCTGTAGTGCAGGGACTATGTCTTACTTATGTCTGAAGGCCCTTTCCCCAAATTATGCCTAGACAGTGTCTAGCCGGCGGGTTGGCTAACTGCCTACCCTGCACCCATGTCCCTGGGTGCTTCCCTGTGAGGGACAGGTGTGCCCAGGAGGGCAGAGAGGAGGGGAGACAGAGACAGAGGCAGCATTGTTTGGCACAGACCCAGGGCCAGACAAGGAGAAGCAGGAAGTGCATCCCCAGAGCCTGGGCAGGGCTGGCTGCAATGATGCGCTAACACACCCTGGGTCCTGATTAGCTTGTTTATTGAAAAGTTTGAAGCAGAGTTTTAGACATAAAAATCAAAGTGAGCAAACACAGAGGTCTCGGGAACCACAGCCATAGTCACTGCGGAACAGGAGGCCCGGCCAAGGCCGCTGCCGTTATGCTGTTTGCCTCATGCTCCCTGCATACGGGGAAGGTTGAGGCCTAGTTACTGAATTAGGAGGGTGGTGGGGTTCCGAGCGGCCAAGGTAAGAAGGGCCTGAAGGCAGCCACCTCTGAAGCGGCGGGATGGGGGCTGCGCAGCTAAGGAGCAGTGATGGGGCAGCCCCCAGAGCCAGGAGGGTGGCTCCCTGGGAGACCCAGCAGTACCAGGGCCATCGGGGACTCCAAGGAGTGTGTGTCTGGGGAGTGAGCGAGGGAGGAGCCTGGAATGGGGGAGTCGGGCTGCGTGGGAAAGGGGGATCCCCCATCCCAAGCCTTACAAGCCTGAGTAGGAGGCCTCTGTGGTCTCAGACCAGGATGAATCCCGGCGGGAAGCCGGAGGCTGCCGCTGGTGGCCCCTCTGGTTGGGGCAGCCCAGGCGCATGAGTAGCATCCACATCCGCTCTCGGAACTTGACACCCACAAAGGCATAGAGCAGAGGGTTGAGGCAGCAGTGCATGTAGCCCATGCCCGATGTGACCGACTTGGCCACGTCCACACTGCTTTCTCGGCCACAGTTGCGGGCCACGGCCCCCAGGTCCATGAGGGTGTCCACCAGCACCACCAGGTGGTAGGGGGTCCAGCAGAGGGCAAAGGCCACCACCACCACCACCACCAGCCTCATGGCTCTGAGCCGCCGCTGGCCCCTGGAGACCAGCAGCACAGCCAGGATGCGGGCATAGCAATAGGCCATGACCAGCAGCGGCAGCAGGAAACCAGCGACCAGCTGCAGAATGCGCAGGGCCGTGCGGCCCACCTGCGGGAAGCTGTACTGGCAGTGGGTGGCGTTGAGGCGCTTGTCGTGGTGGGCGGACAGGAAGATGAAGTCCGGGAGTGCAAAGAGCAGACAGAGCCCCCAGACCGCCACACAGGTGATGGCCACGCGGGTCGGGGGACCCCGGCGGTAGAGCTGGGTGGCGTGCACGATGCTCAGGTACCTATCGAAGCTGATGCAGGCCAGCAGGAGGGCCCCTGCGTAGAAGTTGATGTTGAAGAGGGCACCCGCCACTTTGCAGAGGCCAGAGCCGAAGACCCACTCGACGGCTGCGTCCACCGCCCAGAGCGGGAGCGTCAGCACCAGCAATGCGTCAGCCACGGCCAAGTGCAGCAGGAAGGTGTCGGTGCTGCTCAGGACCGCCCGCTGGCTCAGCAGCACGGCCGCCACGGCGCCATTGCCCAGCAGCCCCATCATGAAGAGGAGGCTGTAGAGGACGGGCAGGAAGGCCCGGTCGAAGTTGAGGCTGAAGTCCTGCGGGCAGGGTGGGGAGGCGCAGCAGGAGTCACTCTCGTTTTCTCCGTAGTCATAGGAAGAGTTTTCCAGGAGGAAGGCAAGCTCCGAGGCTTGGAACTCTTGGCGTTCACTCATCTGTGGAGGGAGGGAGGGCACAGAGCCTGTGAAGGCCTTAAAAGTCACTCCTTCGATTAGGAATTTGAGATTAACAGATACACACTATGACATGTAAAATAGATAAACAGCAAGGGCCTACGGTAGGGCACAGGGAACTATATTCAATATCTTGTAGGTTATCTATAATGGAAAAGAATCTGAAAAAGAATAGATATATATGTAAGCATAACTGAATCACTTTGCTGTACACCTGAAACATTGTAAATCAACTACACTTCAATTAAAAAACATCACTCCTTCAAGATTTAGTCTGAGGAGGCTTTCTCGAAGCAACTCCTCTGTAAGGCAGGCCCGGAGGCCCGGGCTGTACCCTGTAAACTGTCCTGCCTTTCCTCTGAAACCACGCCCTCTGAGCTCCCGGTGCCCGGCCTGGGTGCTGGGCTGGTAACTTCCCTTCTCGAAGGCTGCTTCTCTCTCTCCCTTCTGAGTCATCCCATCGGCCCAGGGACTGTGGACTGGAGGGAGAGCTTCCATCTTGTGCCCAGAGCCCTCCCGGCCCCCTCTTCTCTCTGCTTGCCCTTCCTTCATGGCTTATGGTCCTCAGTGTCCTGGCCATGCCTAGTTCCACCACCTTGGTCCCCTGGCGCCTATCCGCCGTCCCCTCTCCCAGTCACTGGCCCTCCTCTTCCCTCAGCCCTTGTCTGGGGACTCCAACTTCCTGCCCCCCACCCCATGGGGCCCCTCTACAAATCACTGCAGCCCCCAAACACATGCTTTCTGCCCCTGTCCTTCCCCTCCCCTACACTGAAGCCTGCCACCCGCCGGGGACTTGCCCAGCAAGCTCTATTAGAAACATTCCTTACCCCCTTCCCCTGCAAACCACTCCATAGCTGAGGGCCTCCCAGGGGCCAATTCAGTCCGGCATGGAAGATCAAAGTTCCAAGTCAGAGCTGAAGGGAGCCTTGGGGACCGTGAGGGGTGAGCCTCAACCTCATGCGTTTCGCGGATGAGGCACCAAAGCCAGAAAGGGGAGGGGTCTCGCCTGTGGTCATTCACAAGTCAGTGGCCAAGGTGGTTTCCCAGTTCCCGGTCCAGAGTGCTCCTTCTACACAACCCCTGCATTCTCTACCTATTCACCCAACCCTCTGGTGGCCCTGGCTTGTGGGCCAGTCCTGACGTTCCCCTAGTGTCCTAGGCTCTCCACTTGGAGCTGTGGTCTGGCCTGGCTGGACAGCGGCACTTACCTCGGGGACCATGGCTGGGCTGGTACTCTGGCTGCCTGGCCGTGTGCTGCCTGCCCCTCTGCTTTGGTGCTTGTGGTCGGGAACCTGCGCTACACAGAGGAAGTCAGGGTTTCACGCGGTTCTTGGCAGCAGCCTCTTCCAAGGGGTGATCTATACCAGAACTCCCTAGACCCAAGGCCACGGGGTGCCTACCCCAACATCCCGCTGGCCCGGCGAAGCTGCTCTGGGAGTTGAACACAAGCCTGGGACCAGAAAGCCTGGGGCCGAGGGAAGGGCAGGGGCAGGTGCTTTGAGGGGAGAGGTCTGAAGGAGAAGCAGGGCAGCTGGCAAGGGCAGGGGTAAGAACTGCTGCTCATCCGTCCTGGGCTGGAGTTGCTCTCGCACGATTGTGGACTGGATAGCTAAACGTGTTAACTCTATAGAGGAGATGAACCTTCTTAAAAAATGAAAATATTTGAAAGCAATCCATCGCACTAATTCTAGTCCTTTACTATTGCCCCTCCCTGCTAAGCAACTGGGGCAAGGAAAGGGAACTGCTAGTAATGAACTTGCTGTGTGCTGGGTGTTGCTTTAGGCGTTTCCTCTGACACTGCCTCATTCCAACCACACAAATCCCTTGTAGGGGCGGTGGGGGGGGGGGGGTGGGCGGCATCCCCATGGCTAATCCAGAAAGGGGAAAGGCCTTCGCCAGACATAACAAGCAAGGGTAGGTGCTACGATTGAACCCACAGCTGTCTGACTCTCCTTTTACCACTCCTCACACTGCCTTCGGTTGCTTTCGAATGGATAAACAATGATATATTCACACAGTTAAAAACAAATGAACTAAAAGCTATATATTTTAACATGGACACATCTAGAAGAGCCAATGACCGATGGTGGAAGAGGCAAGTTAGGGAATACTGTGTATAGTTCGACACCACTTAGGTAAATTAGAAAAGCCACACACACAAAACAATACCGTGTTGTTTTGGATACAGCTATTTGTCCTAGAAGTTTAAAGTAGGGACTGGACACACCACACATCCATGAGAGCAGTTGCTTCTGGAGTGAGGAGAAGGGGAATAGGGTTGGGGAAGACTACATGGGGATCTCCCTGTTGCCCTGCTCTCATTATCAGAGGGAAAAGGCAGCCCCTTGCCTCTCCCAAGCAGTTTCCCTCTCTCCTCATAGGTGAAAAGCAGAGAGAGAGAGAGAGAGAGAGACAGAGAGAGACAGACTGAGGCTATGGCATTGGGGTCCAGTTTTCAGCCAGAATGCGTCACCTGAGCCTCCAGGCTTGGGTCTCGAATTCAGCTCAAACTTAATGGACAAAACACACACTTGTGAGGCAGCGAGGTCCTTCCCCGCCTCCTGTGGCCAGAAGATGTGACTGTCCTTGCTCTAAGCAGTTTGTCACCTGCAGAATCCAGGCCAGAGGGAACTAAGGGCTTGGAGGAGGTCAGGAGCAGCACAAGTGGAGGGGCCTGGGAGGATTCCAGAAGCCACAGCAGTTAGGATAGGTAGGACTTGGCAGGTGACTTGCCTGCAGGTGGAGGAAGACAGGTGGGAGCCAGGAGCACAGCTTCCGATGCTGGTCCATGAAGAGTTTCCATTCACTGGGCTTCTACATGTGAGAGAAAGGAGGAAAACGAAAAGCTCTATTTGTTCAACTTAAAGGAGGTTCTTGTATTCTGCAGTTATGGCCTTTATCCCCTTTTTGGTATTAAAAGGATCTTCTCTTTATGAAATGTTGGTGACAGTAGCATCTTGTGTTAGCAGGAGTTGACAACCCAGTGTGGGTCCTCCAGATACATGTGAAATTTCTAAGTTTAGGGACCTCCGGTCTCCTTCGTGTGTCCAAGTCTCCTCATTTGCCACATGGGGACCAAGATCCCCACCTTCCTGGGTTGCTGGAAAGGAGAAATGAGAGGAGGTCAGCTAAGAGTGTTGGAAAGGAGCAGAGAGCTTTCCTTTCTGCACTGGGCCATATCCTGAGAGGCCAGCCTGGGCTGTGGGGCGGACTGTTCCCGCTGCTCCCGGTGTGGCCATGATGCAGTGGGAAGAATGGGAAAAATGCTGAATTTGTCTGGCTCCATCCCTGACTCCACCCTGTTCGAGATGTGTGACCTTGGACCTATGACATAACCGTTTTTGAGCTGGTCTCAGCAGGGGTGTTATAAGATGATCTGAGGGCTTCCCTGGTGGCACAGTAGTTGAGAATCCCCTGCATTGGCAGGCAGATTCTCAACCACTGCGCCACCAGTGGTTCGAGCCCTGGTCCGGGAAGATCCCACATGCCGCAGAGCAACTAAGCCCGTGAGCCACGAGTACTGAGCCCACGCACCGCAACTACTGAAGCCCGTGTGCCTAGAGTCCATGCTTCGCGACAAGAGAAGCCACTGCAACGAGAAGCCTGCACACCGCAACGAAGAGTAGACCCCGCTTGCCGCAACTAGAGAAAGCCCGCGCGCAGCAACGAAGACCCAACGCAGCCAAAAATAAATAAATTTGTAAAACAGGTCATCTGAGATGACCAGGGCTGTGAGGTCTCCACACAGGGCTCAGCCCTTAGTAGAAGCATATCTGAGAATGCTGAGTGTGAGGGATACTGGCCACAAACCCAGAGTCCCTGGGAGCCCTTCCATGTCAGGGGAGCCCTGGGACGGAGTGTGCTGCCCTGTGGACGTGGCTGGAGGACGGATCCTTCGGGAAGGCTGCCATGCCTTAGCTGGGAGGGTTTGGCCAGTCCTGGCCGAATCCTCTGGCTGCCCCACTGTGTCACCTTAGGCGAATCATTTTACCTCTCTGCCTTGGTTCTCTCATTTGAAAAGTAGGGATAAAGCTAGTCCACCTGTGTCAGGGCTGCTCCGTGAACTGTAAACGATATATATGGCACAGGGTAAAGAACCCAGCGAGCAGCAGTTTCCTCCCCTTCTAGTAACTTTCCAGACCAGCCCCTCCCAAGGCCACAGAAGTTCAGGTCCGCAGTTGGCCACTGCTGTCTTTCACAGCTCACATGCCTCAGAAGGTGCCGAGACAAGAACCTTGTCTGGCCCGCTAACTCGGCCCTCTCCTATCCCAAGCAGTCCCCAGACCAGCTTCCAAGCAGGCCCAGCCCTGGGGAAGACCCACCTAGCCAGGAGCCTGCACCCTAAGTTCCGGTAGCTGTACCCTTCTGCTTCTGGCCTCCCGAGACACCAAGTGGGGAAGCTTCAGAAGGAAGTTAGTCAGAGTGAAGCTGCTCCGAGCCCCACCTGTGGTCAAGGTGTGAAATGTGCACCTGTCTCTTCTCTGCCACCCCTCCCCCTGTTTTTTTTTTTCTGTCTTTCACACCTCTGGGCTGTGGTTTGGGGAGATGGGAGGCTTGAAGGTCTGTGCCCTGGGCCCGGTCCCTCACAGGAAGGAGGGCCTCCACAGTTGTCTGTCAGGCCAGCCAGGGAAGGGGGCCACTTCCTCTTCTTCCATCCTCTCAGTGTTTCACAGCCTCTCTCGCAGCTTCTCCGAATGCCCCTGGGAGCCCTGCTCCCAAAGCCCCTTAGACTAGGCTGCTAGCCCCCAGCTGTCAGGGGGGCAGGCTCAGCGAGGCCCAAGCTTTCCGTGGGTCTTAGGTGGTGGCCCAGACTGGGACAGAGCCTTTCTTACACAAAATGAAGAGTCCTAACCCCACGAAGAGGGTGTGCGTCTGCCCCAGACACTGCTGGGACTCTGCGCTTCCTTCTGCCGGCTGTGGATTTCACAAGAGCAAGAGAGCTTAAGTCACAGGGATGCCCGGGGACTGGGAAGTGCCCCTTCCTCTGTCCTCTTCCCTGCAGCTCTGAGCCCTACAGGGAGGCAAGTCCTTTCCAAGTGCTGGGGCCATGGGCTGGGACCTCAGAAGTCCAGGCCCGTGGGACTGAGCCCCCAAGCTATGGGGGTGCTCATTCTTTTGGGGACCAGGGAAGGAGGATGTTGCTGCCATCTGTCAGGTGGCAAAGGGAGACAAGGCAAGTCAGGCCATGGGACCAGCAGGTGCCAAGGCCAGGTAGCGAGGAAGAGCTTGTCAGCCCAGGAGCAGGCAGTCTGGTTGGAAAAGAGGGTATGTATGAAAGCAGGGGGATGGAGTGGGCTGGAGAGTAGTTCAGGACCCAAGCCCTGCCACCAAGCACAATGACCTTCCTGTCATCCTGTCCGCAGCAGTGCCTGGGAACCAGTAAATAATAATAGCTTCCACTTGGCAAGCCCTTGCTTTCGTACACACAATCTTCTTTAAACCTTTAAGCCTCCCGGGGAGCCAGAGGTTGCTGTACGCATTTTGTAGAATGGAGCAGAGGTTCAGAGAGGTGAAGTGACCTGTCCTAGGCTAGTCAGCCAGCAGGGTTTGTGACAACATTCCTACCCAGGCTGCTTTCTAATGTGCTCTCCCAACCCCCCGCAATCATGCTGCCACCCAAGGACTTGATCTTTCAGGAGCCACACCTTACTCACCATGCCGCCCCAAGCAGGCATCTTGTGTGAGGGCAGGTGCTCGCCTGGTGGGGATTGTGCCCTAGAGGGAGCTTTGGTAGACCTCACCACATCCCCATTCTTCTGCCGTGCTCCTCCTCACTTACTAGGGAGAAGAAATGTCAGAATCACCAGGACGAGGAGCCTGGAGGACCAAGCAAAACTCCGCCGAGTGCCAGACCCCTTTTGCGATGCCTCCAGGAGGATCTGTGGTGCTTCCAGAAGTCTCCCTCCCACCACAGGCTCCTGAAGACCTGGCTTGGAAAATTCCCCACCTCTGCGGTTGGTGTGCATCTGTTCTCATCCCCCCCCCACCCCGTCCCTGGGACACCACCTCTGCTCTCGGGACTGTCCGGACTCTCCAGAGGTGCAGGTGGCAACACTGGCAACGCACAAAAGTTCTATCATGGAAGCCTGACCTTGATGAATTCTTTTTTTTTTTTAATTGAAGTATAGTTGATTTATAATGTTGTGTTAGTTTCTGGTGCACAGCAAAGTGATTCACACACACACACACACACACATATATATATATATTCTTTTAAAAATATTCTTTTCCATTATGGCTTATTACAAGATATTGAATATAGTTCCTTGTGCTATACCAGTAGGACCTTGTTATCTATTTTATATATAGCAGTGTGTATCTGCTGATCCCAAACTCCTAATTTATCCCTCCCCCACCCCTTTCCCCTTTGGCAACCTGTTTGTTTTCTACGTCTGTGAGTCTGTTTCTGTTTCGTAAATAAGTTCATTTGTATCATATTTTAGATTCCATATATAAGTGATATCATATGGTATTTGTCTTTCTCTGTCTGCTTACTTCACTTAGTATGATCATCTCTAGGTCCATCCATGTTGCTGCAAATGGCATTATTTCATTCCTTTTTATGGCTGAGTAGTATTCCATTGTATATATGTACCACATCTTCTTTATCCATTCATCTGTTTATGGCTGCTTCCATGTCTTGGCTATTGGAAACAGTGCGGCTATGAACATTGGGGTGCATGTAACCTTGATGGATTCTTGAGTCCCCATCACTCGCTCAGTTAACAGGGGGAGGGTGTCCCCCTGCGCTGCTCGGCTGGGCTGCCCCGTGGAAGTCATTGGCAGGCCCAGCGTTTGCTTCTTGCACTTCCTTGGGTCATCCCCACAGAGTGAGGTCAAATGGGACAATAAGAATAGCTGACATCTATTGATTACTTAACTATGCGCCAGGCACTATTCTAAGAGCTTTACTGGGATGAACTCATTTAATACTCACAACTATGTAGTAACTATGACATCGTTACTATTATCAGATGGCAGAAACACAGAAAGTTTAAGGAACTTGCTCAAAGCCACGCAGCCAGCAAGTGGCAGAGACCTCCTGCTCTCACCTGTTATGCTATCATGCCTTTTAAGGTGAGAGGGACTGGGACTGAGCGTGGTGTTCAAAGAGGATGGCTTTGGCCTTCTTTGTAATGTTTTACAAGGAGATTGGATTCACGTATTTGCTATGTGATTAAAAAAAAAAACATCCAGAAGGAAAATAAAATTAAGCTAAAAACCTGGGACAATTGGTGAAATTTGAACATGGCCTGGAGATGAGATAAAAACCTTATATCCATGCTATTTTTCTAATGAATGTCTTTGTTTGTAGAAATTATGATTCAGGAATTTATGGGTAAAAGCCTATCACATCTGCGGCTTTCTTTCATATGAGTTGGAAAAGAGATATGCAGAGTGAGAGAGGATGCACAAAGGATAAAGGCAATGGGGCAGCATGCTATCCCTTCCAGTTAGGTGATACCGGGAAAAGGTATAAAGGAGGTCTTTGTACTATTCTTGCAACTTTTCTGTAAGTTTGAAATTATATCAAAACAAAAGTTACTGAAAGGATCTCTCTCACGCAGGATGGGTTTGGTGTCAGACGCTATTCCCAGGACCAGCTTAGAGGTCTTGTGAGAAGAAGATGGGACCAAGGTGGTCTGGAAACAAATGCTCACTGGCTGTGTCCTCTGGCCTCGTCCCCAGGAAGCTCCGTCCCATGACTCAGTCCCCTCCCCTTCTCCCCTCCAGCCTCACTTTACTTCTGGACTCTTGGCTTTTCCCACAGTCTGGCTACCTCCAGCCTCTTGGCCTGGAGTTCCTCCCAGCTTTCCCCTCTGCCTTTTGAAGCAGGAAGGGAAGCACTGCCTGCTTCCCAGGTGGAAGGCACAGGCAGCCCAAGCACTCCTTCTCCAAGCCCCTCAGGGCCCCTCAAAGAATACAAGCCGTGCCTGAGGCTCTCAGGGTGACCCCATTCTTGCCTCAGACTGGCTGAAGAGAAGGGATTGGGGCTTGCGTCCTTCAGAGTGTGTCACCAGCTGAGGGCCTGGAGTTCTTGTTTCCAAATGGAAGTGGACCTGCCAAGTTGGGTGAGGTCCCTGTCTGGGAGGCCGCTCTCCCCGAAGAGCCGGCAGTCTGGGCAGGGGTTCTTGGCTGCTTCTGGGATCCCACGAAGAGGAAAAGGCACACGCTGGAAACCACGTTGCCTGCCGCTAAGGTGCTCCACTGAGCAGGAGCTGCTGAGTGATGGTGTACCTCCCTGCGTGCTTACCTCGAAGGGAACCCAGTTGTGCATTAAACTGGCCTCCCAGGACCCTGCACAAGGTCCCTTGCTGATGGGTCTGACTCTGGTCTGAACTCTTCCTGCCTGGACTCTCTGGCCTTCTGGAAAATTCCTCAGCCAGCTAGACGAATTTCCCCAAATCCCAGCAGGGAATGGTGGTGGCCTGGGGGGCTGTGTCTACATGTCCTGTGCTGCCATAGCCCTGGCCTTGCCTTCCATTATTGTTGGGCCCATATTTCTCCAACGAGGCACTAAGTCATCTGCACAGGCACAGGCATTGGGGCTCGTCTGGCCAGAGCCGAACTGGCCCCATGCCAGGCAGTCAGGCAGAGCAGGTCAGCACGCGGACTCTGGAGCAACCTGCTGTTCAGGCTGTCTGAACTGGATTCCTGGCTCTGCCATTTACTAGCTGTGTGACCTTACACTGGTTACTTCACCTCTCTGTGCTTTGGTTTCCCTCTCCGGATGAACAGAGTCAGTATGCTGTATATGTCGAGATGCTCCAGACAAGGCATGGTACGTGGTCAGTGCTATATCTGAATCGTTAGCTACCCTCATCCCTGTGGGAGGATCCCGAGGATCCTCCCAGGACTGGGCACACCCCCGGGGGTAGCTTCATTTTTAAAAGTTTTTATTTATTTTCTTTTTTATAAATAAATAAAAGTATAGTTGATTTACAATGTTGTTAGTTTCTAGCGTACAGCAATGTGATTCAGTTATACATATATATCTATTCTTATTCTTTTCCATTATGGTTTATTACAAGATGTTGAATATATTTCCCTGCGCTGTACAGTAGGACCTTGTTGTTTATTTTATATACAGTAGTTTGTATCTGCTAATACCAAACTCCCTCCACCCGGCCCCACCCCATTTTCCCCTTTGGTAACCATAAGTTTGTTTTCTATGTCCAGGGGCAGCTTCATTTGCATTGAGGTACTGCACACCCCAAACTGGAAAGCCTAAGCCTTGGTCCTGAATTGCCGAATTGGTCAAAGTGCTGATGCCTTTGGCTGTGGGTCCTGTACGACAGGTGCCCAGGTCTTCATGGGTGATGGGGTGAGAGGTCCCTTCCAGACACAGAGCCCGGCTGGGTGGGCTGTCTGCTCTGTCCTGCGGCTACAGAGGGGACTGGGTCTAGAAGCTGAGCCTTGCTTCTGGGGCTCAAGACTTAAAAGGAGCTTGAGGACACACCAAATTGAAAACATGCTTTCCCCTGTGATATCCACAAGTTCCTCACTCACAGAATACCACTTTAATTGCTGACTCAGCCAAAATGTCTGTCGATGATGGGACTGACAGAAAACAATAACAGCAATAACACTAGTCAGTAATGCTTATGTAGCACTTACCATGCCATTTGAAGCACCTTTACACATACGTATCCTCCTAACAAGTCTTTGAGAGGTTCTATTTTTATTCCTGTTTTGAAGATGAGGGAACAGACTCAGGTCAAGTAACTCGCCCAGTGAAACAGCTGATTAGTGATGGAGCCCGGCTTTCAAACCAAGCGGTTTGGCTTCGAAATCCACACTCTTAACCACCCTGCTCTACTGTCTTGAGTCTGAAAAGGCCATTATGTGATTTTAAAGAGAAGCAGAGGCGCCTGAAGGTGAGCTGCCTCTGGGCCCGGGATGAATGCGCTGCTCTTTATGCAAATCCCCAACCCCAACGGAGATTCCAGAGCGTCGGGGCCAGTGCGGGGTGGGGGGCGGGGGCTGCGGCGGAAACCAAAGCAAGGCCGGCCCTGCGACAACGCTGCTCCTCAGGCATATTTCACAGCCGGTGGTGCCAGGACGGAAGTGAAGGACGGGAGTCAGGAACGCGCGGTGGTTACCATGGGAACCAACAGTGTGGTAATGCTCCAAGCCGAGCCTGTCTGGGTCTTAAAAAAAAAAAAAGCAAATGATATTTTTTTAAATTCTATATCTTTTGGAGAATGGCTTAGGACAAACCCTCTTTGGAACTCAGATGAATTTTTAGCCTATTTGCTAGTGAGTAGCAGTCTTTCACATAACTACCCAGAGGATTTATAAATTACTCTAGTGTACAGTACAGCTAGAGAAGTGCTTGCGCGCGTGAAGAGGCATAGGATGGTTGAGGAGGAAGGGGGTGGTGCAGTGAGGGAAAGAGTTGGAAGAGGGGAGAGAGTTTGGGGCAGGTAGGCGTAAGGAGACAAGTTAAAGGGAGGGAGAGTGTTCACTGAAGTATGGGTAGCAGGGGCGACAGGGAGGGGAGAGAGAAGTTGATTCAGAGCTGGAATCCACAGCACTGATTGGCCACCCCTAGCCCAGTCTGCCTCTCATGGGTTTCCATCCATCTTTGCCATGAGGATGGCATCCACTGCGGCCCCTCAGTTTGTCCTCTGCCCTCATGTCGGGTCTGGGAAGTTTGGCATAAAAGGGGTCTGTTTAGCCTCTGAACTCCAAATTAGTGACAAGGAAACTTCACATTCTCCCGTAACACCCCTTCTTGTGCCCGCTATTATTATCTCCAAACGTGAGCTGTCTGCAGGGCACACTTTGGCAAACACCAGCCCAGAGATGGAGGCTATTCTCCTGGCCTGCCCTTCAAGGCCTTCCGTGATCTGGCCCCAGCCTCCTGCCCAGCCTGATTCTCCTCTCTGCTTTGTGCATCCTGTATGGTAGCCAAACTGAGCCTCACACTGTTGCAAGCATACCCCAAGTTTTCACTGCTTGGCTGGTCTCTACCTGAGTCCTGCCCACTGTCTAGGACTCAGAGGTACAGCTCAGAGCCATGAAGGCATTACAAAGTCCTTTTATCTGGACCCCATGGTTCTGCCCTGAGGGCCCTAGCCAATGAGGCAGACAGAAAGGAGAGGTGAGAAGACCCAGGGGAGGAAGCAGGAAGTTTCAGTACCCTCTGACTACCTTCCAAAGATAGAAATGGGTTGAAGTTATTCTGCGGGGCGAGTCTCTGACTAGAAGTATCCTTTGCCATCTGATCTCTCGCCTCCAGCCTTCTTCCCCTTAGAACCACTCACTCCACTGGGGATCATTGAACAAGTATAGACAGGCCAAGACAGGCTCTGGAGGATCTCAATGGGAGTCCTACTGAAGACAGGTACCGTGCAGCATGGTGGTAGCAAATAGGCTTTGTTTGGTGTCCGACAGGCCTGGGTTTCAATCTCGTATTGGCCACTCAACAGCCGTATGATTTGGGCAAATCACTTCACTTCCCTGAGCCTTAGTTTCCTCATCTGCAAAGTGGAGATAATACCTACCTCATATGACAAGGATGAAATGATTGTTGAAAGGATTACATGAAACGAATTTAGGAAAATCACCTGGTGAAATACCTGACCTTCTTTGACACCCACTCCAAAGTAGCCACCCCCCCATCCCTCTCTATCCCTTTAGCTCATTTTATATTCATCACCCCCTGCTATTTACTTGCTTATTTGGTTACTGACTGATCACTCCATTAGAATATACTTTTCACTAGAGATATAATTTTCTTTTCTTAATTACTATAACCTCGGTGCCTTGAATGGTTTCTGACTCATAGTAGGTGCTCATAAATATTTACTGAGTTATAAATGAATGGCTAGTGGGTTCTGAAAGGGTAGACACCCAACGGATACATACGTATGGCTGTAACTCTCTCTCATGCATACGACCTGTAACGCTGTAAGTTTGGGGTATTGCTGCTGTCAAGCATGTGACCTAGCACAAGGTGTGTTCTGGGGAGTACTTTTCTAGGGCCTGTGTTTGGGAAACAATGCCTATTAGCATAAAGCTTTTGGGAAGTCCTGCTGTAAAGACAAGAGTAGCCAAACTCATTTGGTTACCATATTCCATTCGTAAGGCTGCCATAACAAATTACCACAAACTGGGTGGCTTAAAACACCAGAAATTTATTCTCTCATAGTTCTGAAGGCCAGCAGTCCAAAATCGAGCTGTTGGCAGGGCCACACTCCCTCCAGAGGCTCTAGGGGAGAATCTACTCTTTGCATCTTTTTGCTGCTGGCTCACATGCTTTGGCTTGTGACCATCACTCCAATCTGTGCCTCCATCTTTATGTGGCCTCCCCCTCTTCTGTGTGTCTAATCTCCCTCTATCTCTCTCTTATAAGGGCAATTGCGATGGCATTTAGGGTCCACCCAGATAATCCAGGATTGTCTCCTCATCTCAAGATCTTTAACCTAATTATATATGTAAAGACCTTGTTTCCAAACAAGATAACATTTACAGGTTCTGGGGTCTAGGAATGGGCAGATCTTTGGGGACCATTATCAGCCAACCACAGTCACTATCTTTCCTATTTCCCACAACTCCCCTACTATTTTGAGAAATGGTGACTTGAGAAAAATGGGTTTTTAGAAAGGATGGGGATGGAGATGGGAGTAGAGTACAGAAGGAAACAACTTCTTGAAAATGTGAAAGGATGCTATAATTGTCAGGCCCTCCTCAGGGTGGGAGGATGGGGCTGGATATCGACCAAGCTCTCCTGCTGATTCTCTTTGTGTGTCAAGAACTAGGACCCACTGCATACAAAGACATGGAGAGGTAATTACCCCTGATGGAGAGTAATGAGTGCCGCTGTACTTCTCATTTAATTAGGCTGGGGAGGGTGTCTGGATATGGGTGGTTTTCAAGAGCTCTCCAGGTAACTGTAATGCATAGCAAGAGTGGAAAACCACTTGGACAATAGTGTTGAGGTGGTGAGGATGTCAAAATACAGCTGTTGGTGAACATTATCTTTAAGAGTAGTTACAAGGTTCATAATGTTTACATCCATAATTAATCCTCTTGAACTTTTCAGGGAGATAATAACGGCTGGGAACACTGGCTGCCTCTGTGCGGGGAGGGTGGGGAGATGCTCAGCAAGTGTGAGGTGCAGATAGAAAGCAGAAATCGTCGCTGGAGCCACCGATGTTTGAGAGCCTCAGCCCCTAGCCAGAGTCTACAGTGCCGGGGCTGGCCGGACATAGGGACCCAGCAGAGAGCTGCCAAGAGTTGCCGGGAAGAAAGAGAAGGTGGTGTTTATTTATTTATTTATTTTTGCAGTACGCGGACCTCTCACTGTTGTGGCCTCTCCCGTTGCGGAGCACAGGCTCCGGACGCTCATGCTCAGCGGCCATGGCTCACGGGCCCAGCCGCTCCGCAGCATGTGGGATCTTCCCAGACCGGGGCACGAACCCGTGTCCCCTGCATCGGCAGGCGGACTCTCAACCGCTGCGCCACCAGGGAAGCCCAGGTGGTGTTTATTTAATTAAAAAAAAGGGAAAGCCCTTGGTCTGGAGCCAGCCTCTACTCCCTTCTGGCCCAGCTGGAGGGGGCAATCTTGCCATGACTGCGGAGGCCAAGGTGGGCGGGGGGCAGTCTTTCAGCAGCCCTGCTGGCTCTTGAGGTTCAGGTTACCTGGTATGAGGCCTCACGATGATGGACTAAACCTTTCTGAGGTTGCGGCTTCCAAAAAGGAATACTTCCTTTCTCCACGGGGTCTTTTCTTAAAAACATTTTTTTAAAAATTTTATATTGGAGTATAGTTGATTAGCACTCCATGGGGTCTTATCCAGAGCTTTTCTGTCCACTATCTCCTTAACCCCCCCCCCCCCCCCCCCCAGCTCTCTGGGGAGGTGAGCCAGGCAGGCATTACTAATTTTTTCTCATTTTAGAAATTGTGCTAAAATATACATCACATAAAGCTTACCATTTTTTTTTTTTTTTTCAGTACACGGGCCTCTCACTGTTGTGGCCTCTCCCGTTGCGGAGCACAGGCTCCGGACGTGTAGGCTCAGCGGCCATGGCTCACAGGCCTAGCCGCTCCGCGGCATGTGGGATCTTCCCGGACTGGGGCACAAACCCGTGTCTCCTGCATCGGCAGGCAGACTCCCAACCACTGCGCCACCAGGGAAGCCCAAAGCTTACCATTTTAACCATTGTTGGGGACAAGGAATCACAGATACATTTTTATGATAGGCGATAGATTCTTCACATATAGAATATCATATTTAGCCTCAAAATTCCAAATCGTTTCAGTCTACTGAAAGGATAAAATGAGATGGTGGCTTTGAAGCTGCCTTTTGTAAACTTTAAAGTTCTAACTTATTCTGAATAATTATAAGTATCAGGAAGAATACACTGTTTACTGCATTTTATGTCTGACTCTCAGCCTTCTCCCCCCACAGTAATGGGATGGAGTAAGAACGGTATGTCAGTGTGGACTCAGACTCTTTGTTTTGACTCATTTAATTTAGACACATTATTTTAACATAAGTGCTTTTAGTTTGGCAGCTGGCATGCAGTTTTTAAAAACTGTGGCAAAATACACATAACTTAAGGTTTGCCCTCTTAATTATTTTTGTCTACAGTTCAGTGGCATTTAGTATATTTGAAGTTTTGTGCAACCATCACCACCATCCATCTCTACAACTCTTTTTACCTTTCTCAACTGAAACTGTACCCATTAAACACTAACTCCCATTCCCTTTCCCCCTAGCTCCTGGCAACTACCACTCTACTTTCTGTTTCTATGCGTTTGACTACTCTAGGTACCTCATGTAAGTGGAGTTATACAGTATTGTCCTTTCTTGACTGGTTTATTTCACTTGGCATAACGTCTTCAAGGTTCATTCATGTTATAACTGTTGTAGGACTTCCTTCCTTTTTAAGGCTGGATGCTATTCCGTTGCACAGATATACCATGTTTTATTTATCCATTCACCCATCAGTGGATGTTTGTGTTGTTGCCACCCTTTGGCTATTGTGAATAATGCCGCTATGAACAGGGATTATTATTTTGCAGGAGAGGAAAGTGAGGTTCAGAAAGGATCATTCAGCAAATAAGTGGCAGGGCCAGGATCCAAATGCTGGCTTGGCCCAAATCCTATTCATTGGCTGGGCTAGGCAGGCTCCAAAGAGACTGTTGCCCTGCTCTTCACCCTTCCAAGAGCCCTTGCTACCCTGGGAGCTGGCCATTCACACTCCCTGGGAGCTTGGAACGGGCCCCCGTAGTAATGACTCTCACGGAGAAGGCCCTTTCTTTACCTTGCACAAGCCCCAGGGGCCAGATGGCTAGATTCCTTTGCTTGGGTGACATTTGTGCCTATTTCTTACCAAAAGGAAGATGTTGGGCTCTCTTCTCTCCTAGTCTGTGTCCTGCCTCCTAGGGCTTCCTGACACCCTGGCCTCCAACAGGGCACGTTTATTCTTGAATAAGCATCACCACTAAGTCCCCAGGAGGAGCCGGAGAGAGAAAGAGACAGGCAAGTTCCTGCCTGCAATTTTCTGTCCAGGCTAGGTCTGAGAAGCAAGTTTCTTACAAGCTGTATGGCCTTCACTTCTTTCATCCCCCCAGCTGCTATCAGACATTTAGAAAGCAAATACCTCATCAAAGCTTTACATGACACTTTTGAAAGCTCCTTTGCATCTAAGCATGTGGGAAAACCCCTGAAGGTAACCCTATCTTTCTTGCCTGCTTCTAAGGAAAGCCAGCCCCTCCAATAAGCACGAAAGTTAGAGGAATCAAAATTCCCTAAGGACGGGTATTAAACCTTCAAGTGGTCTTTCAGCCACAAGTCACACTCCATTTTGTGTTTCAGCTATGCCATAACCCAGGCAGTCATCTCACCAGGAGTGTTGGGAAGGAGCGGAAGGGGCAAACCCACAACCCAGTGAATCCAAGTGTCAGAGCTGGTGCGGGTGAGAAGCAGGCTGAAGCTTGGGCAGACAGTTGTTCTGGCAGACTCTGTTGGTTGTCTGCCTGACAGCCATGCCCCTCCCCTTCTTTCCCACGGGAAGAGCCTTTCTCCCACAAAAGAGGTTGGAAATGCCAGGGACTCAGTTTCTCAGCCTCCCTTACAGGTAGGAGTAGTTGTGTATGATGGCTGAGTTCTGAACCATGATACGTAAGGGGAAGTCAGCTAGAAGGCTTCAGGGAAAGGGTTCCCTGTCATAAAAAGAGAAATTGGTGAGGAGTGTTCCTCCTGTAGCTTCTTGTCTTTGGACATGGCTGTGTGAAGCAGCCATCTTACAGTTATGATGTGACAAACCTGAGGACAAATGTCAACATGCTTAGCAAACCGGAAGGATAGAAAATGTCTGGGGTCCTTGATGAGGTCTTTGTGCTCCTGAATAATCCCCGGGACCGCTCTGGATTTATGAAGTGAGATGAAAAAAATCCCTATCTTGTTTTGTTTGCAGCCAAAAGCTTCCTCACTGATGCGGTATCCCAGGGTAGACCATGGGAAAGCAGAGATCAGTTAGTGTCAAGTGAGACAAAGGGCATGAGGCTGGGACCAGAGTCCATGTTGCACAAGTTCATGCCTGAAGTGAAGAAGGCTAAGGCTCCACCTCTCTTGTGGCCACTTGAGTAAGAGATTGACTAGGAGAGAGAGCTACGGACAGGACCCAGGTTTGTCAGTGCAGGCTAGACTAAGCTACGTGCTGGTGACAGCAAAAATGTCCAAACTTCAGAGGGTTAACCAAACAGAACTTTATTTATTTCCCACTCACGTTAGACATGCAACATGGGTTGGCAAGGGCTTGGCTCACTGTAGTCACTCGAGGACCAAGACTGATGGTGGCCCCATCTCAGCACACGCTCTCATGCACACTGTGTCCTAAAGCTTCACTGGCCAAGGCAAGCAACATGGCCACGTATAACTTCAATGGGGATGAGAAGTGCGGTTTGGCCATGTGACTGAAGGAGGACCCATTTGTAGACCCAGCAGCTTTCAGCACTCATCTCTAGTCAAGACTTGGCTTTTAGATGGGTTGGAGGGCAAGGGGAAGATATTGATCTCTCAGGACCCACGTGGCCAGGGCCAGAGGTGGGTCATCTGTTCTACTCACCCTCTACCATCCAAGTATAGGAGCAAACATGATTCTAGTCTTGCCCAGTGCTACCTTCGAGCCCTGGGATGGAAACAGTTACACTGGAAACAATGCCAGGACATTCAAAAGCATTGTTTTCCTCTGTCAGGCTGTATTCATTCCCTATTGCTGCTGTAACAAATTATTACAAACTTAGTGGCTTAACTTACATTTCTGGAGGTCAGAAGTCTGAAATGGGTCTCACCGGACTAAAATCAAGGTATTGGCAGGATTGCACTCCTTCTGGAAGCTCTAGGGAAGAATCAGTTTCCTTGACTTTTCCACCTTCTAGACACTGCCTGCGTTCCTTTGTTCATGATCCCTTCCTCCATCTTCAAAGCTGGCAATGTCAGGCTGAGTCCTTCTCAGGTTGCCATCTCTCTGGTTCTTTCACTCTGGCTCCCTCTTCCATTTACAAAGGCCCTTGTGATTATACTGGCCCACCCAGGTAGTCCAAGAGAATCTCCCTATCTCAAAGCCAGCTGAATAGCAACTGCAATTCCATCTCCAAACCTTAATTACCCTTTGACATATAATATAACATATTCACAATTTCCGGGATTAGGATGTGGACATCTTTGGTGGTGGGGGAATCATTCTGCCCACCACACAGGCCTAGGAGGAAAAGAATCTCCATCCTAGGAACAAAAGTGTCAACATCACCTGGGAGATGCCCCGTGAATGCACGATGCGGGGCTGTGGCCCCATTTAAGTGTTTTAAAGTTAGATTGGATGTTGTCATTTCCAAATTATTTTTTAACCCTAAGCTCTAAGATTGCTTTACTCTGATATTATGTCAGTTTTAATAAACCTACTCAGCAGATCATTAGCTCAGCAGCTCATCCCTTTAGGTGCTATAGGCTGAAGGCTGTATTTTTCCTTCTTGTATTTTCCCCTTTCTCCCCACATTTGACCCAAACGAAGCCAACTCTGCACTTTACTGCCTCGGGGGAGGTAATAGCCTGGTAGAGGGAGGAGAGAGAGGACTGTGGGTCGGTAGACCCTGCTTCTTTTTTTTTTTTTTTTTTTTTTTTTTTGCGGTACGCGGGCCTCTCACTGTTGTGGCCTCTCCCATTGAGGAGCACAGGCTCCGGATGCGCAGGCTCAGTGGCCATGGCTTACGGGCCCAGCCGCTCCACGGCATGTGGGATCTTCCCGGACCGGGGCACGAACCCGCGTCCCCTGCATCGGCAGGCGGACTCTCAACCACTGCGCCACCAGGGAATTCCTAGACCCTGCTTCTTAGTAGTGCTCTGAGGAGCTGGTAATTCCCCAAAGTGGAGTGCCCCCACCAATCCTGGTTCAGCCAGAAACACCAGGGCTCCCAGCTGTCTGGCAGATTTCCTCAGCTTCCTACAGAAGCAGCAATGGAAAGGGGACAATGGGTGGCTTGTTGGCAGCTTACATACTACAGATAATCGATGACCAGATGGGGCTCTGTCAGATGTCTCACACTGTGGAAAGTTCCAAGATCTTGTTTTGATCTCAGGGAGGCAGGAACTGCAAGAATGACTCAGGTAGAATTTCCCAACCCTCTGCTGAGATGGGGTGAAGAATCGAAATTAAGTTGATTTAGAAAATCACTAAAGAGAGGCACTATTTCTTGCATACCTACAATTATGGCTTGGGACTGATAACAAGAAAGAAACACAGCTTTCAATCTGCTGAGGAGCTTGGGCGTGGTGGGAGTGAAGGCAGAAGGGAGCCACGCGATTGCTTGGGAAATCACATGCTTAAAATGAAGGTTTTGCTTAAAATGAAGGTTTTATCCACAATCAGAGAATACAATCTCCTGTATGGAACATTTTATATGAAATAGCGTTATAGGAAGACTGAGAAAATGGAAAATGTTTGGGGTAGTCTAACGAACATCACCTACATAAAATTTTCTAGTCTTTTTGGAGAGCAATTGGGCAGTATCCAGAAAACAGGTGCATCTTCTATGAATCAGCAACCCCAGAAGCACAAGTGCTCAAAAATCTATGCACGAAGGTGTTCTCAAATAGGTTTCCTTTTCTCTAGCCTTCTTCCCAGGGCTCAAGCTGGCATCTCTCACCTGGCCCACTGTGACAGCCTCCTATCTGATTTTCCTGTGCCCAGTCCTGCCTCTCTATGGAAAGACTGCTCAGAAGTCAAACCTAATCATATTACTTCTCTGTTGAAAACTGCACGATGGTCTTCTCCATTGCCCTCTGTATACAGGCTGATGCTCCGAGCTTGCCACACAAGGCCCCATGACCTGGCTCCTTAACAGCGACCCCACTTTCCAATCATGCTGCAAAGTTCATTCACCAAATGGGTCAACGGGCCCTTCTCTGTGTCTCTGTGCATGCTGTTCCTATCTGCTCTGCCCTAACTCAATTGCCTCCTTACCAATCGGGAAGCTCTTCCTTTCAGAGGCTGGCCTTGAATGCCCTACGCAATAGTAGTTGCTTCTCCCTTGGGCTCCCACGGTACAGTGTGCATCAGGATGGAACATAAATTAGTATATTGGATTGTTATTTTAGAAACAATTCTTTCCCCTCCACGGATGCCTGTTATCTCGATATTTCTGACATTTAGTAAGATTCTCAGTAGTTCTCTCTGAGGATATGGTTTCAGGCACGCGGGGTTCCTCATTCTCCAAGGCCACCTCAGGCTGGAGGTGCTGGAGCTAGAGATATCCTCAATACCAGTGAGATGGTAGGGGGCAGTAAATCCTACTTTCACCTTGATGGCTCAACAAAAGAACCCAATATCTGGACTGCATGCCTGTATCTGTCACTTTCTATGTGATCATGGGCAAATCGTACCTTTCCAGCCTGTTTCTTCTCAGTAAAATGGACATAATAATAATAGCTACCCTCAGAGACTGTCATGAAGGTACTGAGGGATGAAGTCATGTGCTAATAACTTCCAAAGGACCACTTTAGCTCAAAGTGGCACGGAAAAAAAGAGATATAAAAAATTACGTCCCTAATTTAGGAACCTGGTTCATACATATGAAACCCTCCTTATTCCATTTCCACTGTTCAAACTAAGTACGTGCTTAATTCTGCCTTCACCCGTAGGGCATTGTCTTCCTCTCTCCATGCCATCTTTTTTACTCTATCCCCAGTGACAGAAAAGCACCATGTCTCTCCCATGACATGGTCAACTGGATATTAGAGTCACAGATCTGTATTCAAATCTCAACTCTGCCATTTCCTAGTTGCATGTTTTGGGGGCTGGCTACTTAACCTCTCAGTGCCTCAGTTTCTTCATCTTCTATTTGCTAAGTATGTGATGAGGAATAAATAAGACCATGTAACTGTTCCTTTCGTTTTCAGTAATCTCCATCTCTACTCTTATTCAGCCTCCCACACATTTAATCACACCTAGGATGCCTTCTACCAGAGTTTCATTTTCAAGATTTTAAACTTGAAAATCCACTTTTCTGAGTATGACCTCTGTTTCTTTCAGTTCTCTTTCTTGTACCAGAGTCAGTCTGTCTTCATTTCGGCTTCTAGCCCCTCAAGCCAGCCTAATTCTCCCAGGCCACCTTGGTCCGGTCTCAGTCACCTCTCTGCCAAGCCAGACCCCCATGGCTAGCCATATCACCATGCTTTCACCTCCACCTTGCATTTCCACACTCCTTCCTCTGGTTGACCTCCGGGCCCTGGATAACTGTCTGCTTACTGTTGTAGCTTACAAATGTCCAAATTTGCAGGAGAAAGAGTCTTCTAATCCTATGCTATGGGACTAGAAGACTCATCACCGGAAAGCCTGTCTGCTTCTCCCTGATCTCTTGCCATGGCTGGGGAAGAATCGTCTCCTTCCTTGCCAACAGTCTCCTCTGACGGGTACCCTGGCTCCTACCCCATATCGTCTCCTCCAGACCTTGCTCCAGTAATGATCCCCTGTATCATTCATTTACCTCTGCATTTCTACATCTCCCCTTCAGCAATATAATACACTTGGATCTCCTCCATTCTAAAACCATCTTCTCGCCCTCCATGCCAGATACCACCCTACGCCAGTCCCTCTCAACATTAAACGTCTTCAAAGGATAGTCTATGCAAGCTCCCTACCTGCTCATCACCTACTCACTTGTTAACCCCTTACAATCTGACTTCTGTTTCCGCCGCTCTATTTGGTTGCCGGCCTAATGACCACTAATAGTCTCCTAGCTGCCAAACTCAGATGGCAGTTGTCACTCTCCGTACAGCACTTGACACTCTGGCCTAGCTGTCTTTTTCTGAAGCACTCTCCTTCACTGATCTTCATTGCTGCTTTATTATGGTTTTCCCTCTGTCTATTCTCTTCCTTACCCATGATGCTCTTCCCTTGACACCACTCGCTTGGTGAGCACCTGAACTCTTATGGTTTCAACCGGCCATTGGCAAACTTTTTCTTTTCTTTTTTTAAAATTTATTTATTTACTTTTGGCTGTGTTGAGTCTTTGTTGCTGCGTGCGGGCTTTCTCTAGTTGCAGCGAGCGGGGGCTACTCTTCGTTGTGGTGTGCGGGCTTCTCATTGCGGTGGCTTCTCTTGTTGCAGAGCACGGGGTCTAGGCATGCGGGCTTCAGTAGTTGTGGCATGCGGGCTCAGTAGTTGTGGCGCAAGGGCTTAGTTGCTCCGTGGCATGTAGGGTCTTCCCGGACCAGGGCTCGACCCCGTGTCCCCTGCATTGGCAGGCGGATTCTTAACCACTGTGCCACCAGGGAAGCCCTGGCAAACTTTTTCTTAAAGGTCAGAGAGTAAATATTTTCAGCTTAGTGGGCCAAAGGGAAAAATCAAAGCGATTATGTGGGTACTTACATAAACATTTAAAATGTAAAAATTGTTTTTAGTTCACAAGCTGTACAAAAACAGGTTATGGGTTTGATTTGGTCTGTGGGCTATAGCTAACCCTTGGTTTCAATCACCATCTCTGAGCAGAAAACTCTTCAGTCAATACCTCCAGCTCCCACCTCTCTGGAGGGAACTCTCCAGAGTTCCAGACTTGTGCTTCCAATTGCCTACCGAACACCTATACTTTGCTATGCCACACACCCCTCAAATTCAATGTGTTCGCAACAAAATTCATCTCCCTCAAATCACTTCCTTTTTCCTGAACCCCCTATTTTTGTTAATGGTGTCATGATTCTCTCAGTCACCCAGTTCAAAATCTCAGCCACCTCCGACTTTTTCCTCTCTTGCTAAACTACTGGCAGTGTTACTTCCTAACTACCTCTTGAAAACCTCATCTCTTCTCCATTCCATTTAATTTGTCCTGGTCCAAACCCTTAACATCTTTTCTGTGGACAATTGTCACAGTCCTCTCACTGGAATCCCTGTCTCCAGTCTCTGTGTCCATCCAAGCCAGGCTCCATGATGCAGTCTGGGATTTTCTTTTTTAGGTCATTTTTGTATTATGGTAAAAAACACGTAACATAAAACGTAAGATTTACCATGAGTTCTTAAGTGTACAGTTCAGTGGTGTTAAATATATTGACAGTGTTGTGAAACATCTCCAGAAATTTTCACCTTGCAAATCTGAAACACTATACCCTTTAAACAGCAGCCCCCCTTTTCCCCTTTTCCACAGCCTCTGGTAGCCACCATTCTACTTTCTGTTTCTATGAATTTGACTACTTTAGATACCTCATATAAGTGGAATCATGCAGTAATTGTCTTTTTGTTACTGGCTTATTTCACTTAGCACAATGACCCCAAAGTTCATCCATGTTGTAGCATATAACAAGATTTTCTTCTTTTTAAAAGCTGAATAATGTTCCACTGTATGTATTTACCACAGTTTTTTAATTCATTCATTCATCAATGGACACTTGGGTTGCTTCCAACTCATAGCTATTGTGAATAGTGCAACCATGAACATTGGTGTGCAAATATCTTTTTGAGACTCTGCTTTCAAATCATTTTGAAAGTGGGGCCTACTCTTTGTTGTGGTGCACGGGCTTCTCATTGCAGTGACTTCTCTTGTTGTGGAGCACGGGCTCTAGGGAGATAGCTTTAAGTAGTTGTGGTGTGCAGGCTCAGTAGTTGTGGCTCGCAGGCTCTAGAGCACAGGCTCAGTAGTTGTGGCGCATGGGCTTAGCTGCTCTGTGGCATGCGGGATCTTCCACGACCAGAGCTCGAACCTGTGTCCCCTGCATTGGCAGGTGGATTCTTAACCACTGCACCACCAGGGAAGTCTCAGTGTACAAGTCTTTCAACTCCTTGCTTAAGTGTATTCCTCAGTATTTTATTCTTTTTGATGCTATTGTCAATGGAATTGTTTTCTTAATTTCCTTTGCAGATTGTTCATTGATAGTGTATAGAAATATAACTGATTTTTGTTTGTTGATTTTGTGTCCTATAACTTTGTTGAATTTATTAGTTCTAACAGGTTTGTGTGTGTGTGTGTGTGTATGTGTGTGTGTGTAATCTTTTGGGTTTTCCATGTACAAAATCATGCTATTTGCAAACAGAGATAATTTTACTTCTTTCTGACTTGGATGCCTTTTATTTCTTTTTCTTGCCTAACTGCTCTGGCTACGACTTCCAGTGTGTTGAATATAAATGGTGAGAGTGGGCATCCTTGCCTTGTTCCTTATCTTAGAAGAAGAGCTTTCAGTTTTTCACCATTGAGTATGATGTTAGCTGTGGACTTTTCATATATGGCCTTTATTATGTTGAGGTAATTTCCTTCTACTCCTAGTTTGTTGAGTGTTTTTATCATGAAAGAGTGTTGAATTTTTCAAGTGCTTTTTACGCATCTATTGAGATGATCATGTGATTTTTATCCTTAATTCTGTTAATGTGATTTATTACATTGATTGATTTTTGTATGTTAAACTATCCTTGCATCCAAGGGATAAATCCCATTTGGCGATGACACATAGTCCTTTTAATGTGCTGTTGAATTCATTTTGCTAGTATTTTGTTGAGGATTTTTGCATCTGTATTCATCTGGGAAACTCGTCTGTAGTTTTCTTTTCTTTTGGTGCCTTTGATATCAGGGTAATGCTGGCCTCATAAAATGAGTTTGGAAGTGTTCCCCCGCCTCTTCAGTTTTTTGGAAGCATTTGAGAAAGATTGGTATTAATTCTTTAAATGTTTGGTAGAATTCTCTAGTGAAGCTATCTGTTCCTGGTCTTTTTGCAGGGAGGTTTGTGATTACTGATTCAATCTCATTATTTTTTATTGGTCTGTCAGGCTTTCTATTTCTTCTTGATTCAGTTTGGTAGATTGTGTGTTTCTAGGAATTTATTCATTTCTCCTAGGTTGTCCAATTTCTTGCCACTCAATTATTCATAATATTCTCTTATAAATCTTGTTTGTTTTCTGTGGCATTGGTTGTAATACCCCCTCTTTTATTTCTGATTTTAGTTATTTTATTGATTTTTTTTTTTTTTTTTTTTTTTTTTTTTTTTTTTGCGGTACGCGGGCCTCTCACTGCTGTGGCCTCTCCCGTTGCGGAGCACAAACTCCAGACGCGCAGGCTCAGCGGCCATGGCTCACGGGCTCAGCCGCTCTGCGGCATGTGGGATCTTCCCGGACCGGGGCACGAACCCGCGTCCCCTGCATCGGCAGGCGGACTCTCAACCACTGCGCCACCAGGGAAGCCCTGATTTTAGTTATTTTAGTCTTCTCTTTTTTTCTTAGTTAATCTAGCTAAGTATTTGTCAGTTTTTTTGATCTTTAAAAAACCAAATCTTAGTTTTGTTGATTTTTTCTGTTGTCTTTTCTATTCTATATTTCTTTTATCTCTGCTTTAATCTTTATTATTTCCTTCCTCTGCTAGATTTAGGTTTAGTTTGTTCTTCTTTTTCTAGCTCCTTGAGGTGTAAAATTACGTAGTTGATTTAAGATCTTTCTTCCTTTTTAATGTATGCATTTACAGTTATAACTCCCAGCATTGCTTTCATTGTACCCCATAACTTTTGGTATGTTTTGTTTCCATTTTCTTCTGTCTCAAGGTATTTTCTAATTTCCCTTGTGACTTCTTTTTTGACCCATTGGTTGTTTAAGAGTGTGTTGTTAAATTTCCACATATTTGTGGATTTTCCAGTCTTCCTTGTACTATCGCTTTATGGTTTCATTCCACTATGATCAGAAAAGATACTTTGTGTGATTTCACTTTTCTTGGATTTCTTAAGACTTGTTTTGTGGGTTAACATGTAGTCTATCCTGGAGAATGTTCCATTTACACATGGGAATATACTCCACTGTTGTTGGGTGGAGTGCTCTGCATATGTTGCTAAGTCCAACTGGTCTATAGCATTGTTGGGTCCTCTATTTCCTTGTTGATCTTCTGTCTGGTTATTTTATCCATTATTGAAAGTGGGATATTGCAGTCTCCTACTAGTATTGTGTTGCAATTTATTTCTCCCTTCAGTTATGTCAAAATTTCCTTCCTATACTTGGGAATTCCAAGGTTTGGTGCATCCGTTTGTATAGTTGTTAGATCTTGTTGATGAATTTACCCTTTTAACATTATATAATGTCCTTGGTCTCTTGTTACTGTTTCTGATTTCAAGCCCATTTTATCTGATATTAGTATAGCCATTCCTGTTCTCTTTTTGCATGGAAAATCTGTTTCCATTCTTTCATTTTCAGCCTATGTGTGTTCTTAAATCTAACACGAATTTCTTGTAGACAGTGTATATGGATCCTGTTTTTTTTCCTAATCCATTCAGCAAATCTATGTATCTTCGGAAGTTTAATCAATTTACATTTAAAGTAATTATTTATAGGAAGGACTTACTATTGCCATTTTGTCAATTGTTTTCCATATGTCTTGTAGCTTTTTTTTTGGTCTCTCCTTTCCTCTCTTATTGCTTTCCCTCCTGTTTTGTTGGTTTTATTTTTTGTAGTGATATGTTTTAATCCCTTTCTCATTTCCTCGTGTGTATATTCTATAGATATTTTCCTTGTGGTTACCATTGCAATTACATAAAACATCTTAAAGTTATAACATTCTAATTTAGATGGATAGAAACAACTTCAATTATATATAAAAACTGTACTCCTTCACAGCTCCACCCCCCTTTATGGTATTAATAACATACGTCTTTATATATTGTATACCCATTAACAGAGGTTTATAATTATTTTTATGTTTTTGTCATTTAATTCTATGTACCCAAATTACCATAGTGTTTCATGCATGTATTTGCCTTTACCAGAGAATCATATTTTGACATGGCTTCACATTGCTGTTTACCATCCCTTTGTTTCAATTTGAAGGACTTCCTTTAGCCCATCTCATGGAGCAGGTCTAGCAGTAAAGAACTCCCTCAGCTTTTGCTTATCTGGGAAAGTCTTCCAGTCTTGTTGAAGTGGGGCCCAGTACCTGAGATGGCTGTGCAAGGGCAATAGTGGGCAGCTGTGTGGGTGAGGGTATCTTCCCTTCATCTCTGTCTCTGTCTCTGCCTCTCTTCCTTGTATCCTCTTGGATGATAAACCTTTCTATGAAGAAAGATTAAAAAGCACATACAAGTTTAAAAATAACCTAACTGCCCTAACCTACAGTTTTGGTTGGCACAGAACCCACTTTCTAAAGTACCACAGACAATAATTTGACCAAATGTTTCACCACCACATACCTAAGAGTGACAACTTTTCAGCCTGCCATAGCTTTACCATTACGGCTCCAAGCCCAACCCTTTCTAGTCAGCCAATTCTAAAACTTTAGATTCTGTAACTTGCAGCTTGCACTTTGAGGTACCAAATTCTAAATCAATTAGAATCTGAATTTAGCTCCAGTAACTGGGACTCCAAAAACAGTGGCTTAAGCAAATTGTTAAAAAAATTTTTTTCCGCTTAAGCTAAAGTCTGAAGATGGGCAATCAAGGGCTGAAATGGCACTTCATGATGTTTTCAGAAATTCAGACTCCTTTTGTATTTCTGCTCAAATTTAGAATGGTCATTTAGCCTTCACGAGATGGCTGCCTGAGCTTCAGCTTTCACATCTGCCTTCAAGGCAGCAGAGAGGAAGAGAAGGTAAGGGCAAAAGGAGATTGGTCAATTGATTTAACTCCCCCACCCATGTTTCTTTGCCATAAAATATATTTGTATAATCTTTTAGGTACTTTTAGGTAGGAAAGATGATACTCAGATTTCACTGCTAGGTTCAGCAGAGTATAATGTCAAAGAATGATATATCCAGTGTGGAATAGGCAGTGGTACATCGAAACAAATGTTAAACAAAGAGCACTCAATCTGCAAAGGAATTTATAATAATAATTTAAAGCTTCATGAACTAGGATCATTCCAATTTAAAACACTAAGAAATAAGACCATGATGAAAAACAAAATCAACTTCTGAGGGTAAGAAAAAGAATGTAGGGCAAACAAGAAGAAAATTATATCTGTTGAGTTATAAGTATGAGCTTATCATAAGATGGACATTAATTATTATTCAGTGGCAAACCTTGTAAATACAAAATCAAATCCAAATCTTTGGTCATGTAATAAAAATTTTACCTGAAATGAAGGCAAAGTGATAGATTCTCGTTCTGGCTTGTCAAATATTTCCTGCACTAACATTATCTACAGAAGCATCTGGCCAATTTTTACCTAGTGACTCCTTATGCATGTTGAATGGGGTTCAGGTAAAATGACGCTATGTACATGCTGTGTACAGAGCTGAAAGAGCATTCTCCATCCTGTGGGAATTATCAGTATACAATGGAGGTCTAGGTTTCATATCTTTGTTTCTTTATCATAATCCAAATGCATTTCTGGGCGTGATTTTTATTTTGCAAAATGAATATGTGCCCTAGGCTTACACTTAACAACAATGATAAAATAAAACTCTAGCTTTGGGGACTTTCCTGGTGGCACAGTGGTTGGGGATCCGCCTGACAATGCAGGGGACACGGGTTCGAGCCCTGGTCCGGGGAGATCCCACATGCTGCAGAGCAGCTAGGCCAGTGTGCCACAACTACTGAGCCTGCACTCTGTAGCCCGTGAGCCGCAGCTACTGAGCCCACGTGCCACAACTACTGAAGCCCGCAAACCTAGAGCCTATGCTCCACAACAGGAGAAGCCACTGTAATGAGGAGTAGCCTCCTCTTGCTGCCACTAGGGAAAGACCGCACGCAGCAATGAAGACCCAACATAGCCAAAAAAAAAAAAAAAAAAAAACCCTCTAGCTTTGAGGAGCTGACACACACCACCCCACCTGCGGGACATTACTTTGTGGGACATACTGAGATCACCCTGCTTCCTGACGAATTTTCCCAAAACATCTATGTACCAACTTCCACTTATGTCTCATTGGCCAGAATTTAGTCATGTGCTTATCCCTCTTTGAGGAAGCCTGGGAAATGTAGCTTTTTAGCTGGAACATATTGTTGCCCCCAACAAAATCAGGGTTTGTTAACGAGGAAGAAGGAAAGAAAAGATCTCGTGGGCAACTCTAACTAGTTGGGGCAGAAAGGAATTTATCCCCTGCAGAATTGTTAGAAGGGCTATAGAAGAAGCTCTAGGCAAAGCTCTCAGAAACATTGCTGCTTAATTTGTCTGATTAACCTCAGAAACACTGCCTCTGTTGCTATCCATGCCAGGGAAACTGATGACCTCTGCCCAGCTGTTTTCTCATGTCACTTCCAAATCAAAGCCTTCCATGGATGTACCTTATTGGTGAGAACCAGATCACAGGCTTGCAAGGGATGTTGGGAAATGTAGTTTAAGAAAATTATCTGAAGAAGATGGGATTCACAGTAGTGGTGAGTAAGCATATTTCATTGATTCTAACACAGGCATTTTTTTTTTTACATTTTCATGTCTCTGAAATCAGCATACTTTTGATAATCAGTGATGTCTTTTGGCCATCTGGCAGTTTTATGATGTAGTTGTCATTGCTTGTACATACATGAAACCCCCTTAGAAAGAGTCTCCATTGAAAGGGTGCAGATGGGATCTCAGTAGCTCTTTATAAATGCTGTCCCACCAAAGAATTGCATAGGCGTGCAAAACCAGCAACACAGAGTACTCTGAGTTGAAAAAGGACTCATAAAAGTTCTATACTAAATATAAAGAACTTCTAGAAATGTTACAAATAAATAACTGATTTATTTTGCTTTTCTGTGTATTTTCAAGAGATTTACACCTAAATAAATGTAAATGAGATCTTTCAATAAGAACAAGATAAAAAAAAATCTAAATGATAAGGAAAAAAAACCTAACTATTGACCCTGTTACAACACTCTCAGGAATTTAGCCTGAGGAAATCATTTAAAGGAAAAAATTCTCTATGTATAAGGAAGTTTGTTCACAGCAGTGTTATTTATAAGGGCAAAAAACCCCGATAGCAACTTAAATGTTCAACAATGACAACCACAAGAGCCACTAATACCTGTTGAAACTTTACTATGTGCCAGGCCCTCTATATACATTATCTCATTTGATTCTCACAACAGCCATGTGAGGTAGATACTAACCTTATCCCTATTTTATATATGAGGCACAAACATGTGATAACTTGTCCGCGGTCAGACAGTTAGTAGGTGGTGGATTCAGGATTTAAACTCTGGTCTCTGGGTTTATACAGATCTAAACCTATGTTATGCAACTATTGAAAATGAAGTATGTTGCAATAAAAAAGATGCACAGTTCTGAGCAGAAACTCAAGAAGTCTGCAAAATATCTAAAAACGTGTTGTATTAAAAAATGAATGTCCAGGGTGGGTTTCTGGGGACCAGTGGGTCCAGTGGCTCTGAATCTTTTTTGGGTTTATGAGACCTGTGTTAGTCTGTTCGAGTTGCCAAAACAAAATACCACAGGCTGGGTGGCCTAAACAACAGACATTTAGTTTCTCATGGTTCTGGATACTAGAAGTCCAAGATCAAGGTGCCAGCAAATTCAATTCCTGGTGAGAGCTCTCTTCTTATATTGCAGATGGCTACCTCACTGTTTCCTCACATGACATTTCCTTTGTGTGTGTAGGGAGAAAGAGAGAAAGAGATCTCTGGAATCTCTTCCTCTTATAAAGATATCAGTCCTGTGGGATTAGGGCCCCAATCTTATAACATCATTTAACCTTAATTACCCACCTCAAGGCTCCATCTCCAAAATAAGTCACACTGAGGGTTAGGGCTTCAAGATAGGAATTTTGGGGCAACACAATTCAGTCCATAGCAGGACTTGTTTGAGAATCTGATGAAACCTCCGTACACCCTCCCAAGAAGACTGTATACATTGTCTCCCATAATTCTGCACACAAGTTCAGGAAGTTCTTGGATCCCAGGTTGAGAACCACTGTTCTAGGCCACCTTCCTCTTTTCACAGATGGAGAAACAGGGTTCAGAAAGGGGAAGTGCTTTTCAGCAGGTTAGGAGGGAGACAGGTCTCCTGATTCCTTATCTAGTGTTTGCCCTACCTTACTCTGACTTCTGTTAAGCCTGTTAGGTCAACAATCCGTGGTGACCCCAGCACCAGCACACCACAGATCCTGTGGACACAGTGACGGGGATAGTCACTTCACCTGGAATGCTCACGTGAGTTAACAAGCCTCTAGCTGTAACTGACAGCAAATGGGACAGATTTCAGTGCTTCGAACTAGTCGGGAGGTTGGGAAGAAACTGCACCAACTTCGACATATGTCCACAAGAGGTCTGAGTGTGAGGAGACGGAGGAACTTCTGTTCTGATAAAGGAAAAAGCGGGGACTGAAGAGGTACAGGTGAACTGTCTGGTGGCCTTCACGTGGCACTCTCCCTCTACTCTCAGATTCCTCATTTGTACACTGCTCAGGAGCAGACCTACTAGATTTCTCCATGAGATCTTCTAACTCTACCATTCTGTACTTCTATGATTCTGGGGCAGGAACCATGGGGGGAAAGATCAGTTGAGGCATTTGGGTTCTAGAATTATGGTCAAAATAATTGTTTTTTCAAAATGTCTTCTAATGGTATAATAGAATTAGCAATAAAGCAAATGTAGCTTAAAGAGATGAAAAATCCCCAACAAGAATCTGAGAAGGGGACTTCTCTGGTGGTCTAGTGGTTAAGACTCCGCACTTCCACTGCAGAGGGTGCGGGTTCAATCCCTGGTTGGGGAACTAAGATGCTGCATGGCCGGGCCAAAAAGTTTCAACGTAAATACTTCCTTAATTTCTGCTGCAGGCCCATCTTTAAGTAAGGGAGGTGAATTATGATAGCTGAAGTTTTAAACAATGAGGTTAGAGGATGGGGCAGTATTTGTAATGGAAATGCTATTTATCTTTAGGCAGAGGGCTGGTCCCCGAGAATCATTTTTGTTTCATTTCATCAATCAGCGAGATTAAAAAAAAAAAAATGACATTCTTCCTATTGACCCTATCAATGCCACAAACCAGTGTGGAGCCTTCCCTTGGGGGAACACAAGACTAGAAACAAAAGCAGGGGCACTCACTGTGGGGTGGAAGCTAACATTTCAGGAAAATTCTTTTAGCTTTGCTTCCCACAAAGAACAGGGGAAGGGCTTGAAGGGCTGTGCACAACCGCCTGCTGCTTCTCTGCCAGTGTGTGTGTGTGTGTGTGTGTGTGTGTGTGTGTGTGTGTGTGTGTGTGTGTGTGTGGAGCACACCTAGTCTAGCACATCAATGGTCTCAGTTTCTGTCTGAGGAGAAAGGAAGAAAAGAGTTGCTGCTGGGGGAGCAGGGGTGAAGGTTGGTGTTAGATAGAAGCGTCAAACAGGCAAAGGAGATGCAGCCCATCAAAACCGCCACCACCATCACCACCACCTTTATTGGTACAAATAACTACCTCAGTCCCAGGGGTTAATTGGCTAATCTCGAAGAACAGAAGAACTCCAAAGGCGTGGCATCTGGCCCTTCCCTACAAACAGCCTTAAACACTACTTCCCTCTGCTGGTCAAATAGGGGTATTACAATGCAGACACATTGCCCTGGTTTTTTTGCCTTCGTTTCTTTTTCTCAGGCTCTTGGTGCTCCACCTCTGAGAGGAAGTGGATGGGGAGGGGAGAAATCTCTGAGAAATTGTAACCAAAGTGCAACACTTCTGTGGGTTTCAGCACAAATTCACAATTAAATTCTGAATGAAAATGTACTACCCAAATATGGAATATTTATTAAAAGTTGAGATTGATATTATAAGTATGTAAGCATCATTCTTATTATTTTTAGTAAAATCTGTGAGTTCTTGAAAATAAGACTATTAATATAAGTGAAATAAGATTACTAATCTCAATGAGATATGTTATAAATAAAGGAAATAATTTTGGTTCTATTTCTGGTTAGAACGTAATTACAATATGCTTATACTGGGGTGTTATTTCCCTTAGCATTATTTTTTCTCCATTTGTAGTGAAAGTTAACATAGATAGAGAAAAGGTCATAATATATATGCGTAGTTTAATAAATGGTTATTGAGTGTACACCCCCAAGTCACAGAAGAGGATACTGTCAGCTTCCCCCAAGGCTCCTGAAGTTTCCCTGTCTTATCTTAGTCCCATTCCTTCTCTGAAGAAAATATCCACACTCCTACTTTTGTGACCTCCCTTTCTTCCCTTTTCCTCAAGGTTTTATATCCTATATATGTGTCTTTAAATGGTATGAGTAAGTGTTGCCAGTTATTTACAGTTATATGAATGGAAGTATTAAATATATCTGTGTTGTTTCTTGCTTCTTTCACTCAGTGTTAAACTTGTAAGATTCATGCCTATTCTGTGTAGTGGAAATTTGTACATTTTTGCTGATAAAATAATATTTCTTCATATGAATATGCCACAATTTATTGATCCAGTGCGTGAAAGTGGAAATTTGTGTTGTTTCCATATTTGGTAAAATGGTAGATCTTAGGTTAAGAGTTCTTATCACAAAAAAATGCAGTAATAAATAACATGGAAGGAGGAACATTTTGGAGGTGATGTATAGGTTAATGGCATAGACTGTGGTGATGGTCTTACAGATGTATGCTTATCTTAAGACTCAACAACTTGCATATATAATACACACTTTTTTGTACATCCAAAAAATGCATTGAAGTAAATTTAAAAGATGGTAAGAGGATATTATGAGGCAACTGAATATTCATAGTATCAAAGTAATGACACAGAAATAAATTGTTTACTACAAAAAAGGGACATGTTAATATAACAATGGAGTCATTTGGAGCAGAACCCTGAGCAGTCAAAGTGAACATCACCAGTTGTGGGACAAACTGACATCAAGAATATCCAGATGGGGACTTCCCTGGTGGTGCAGTTGTTAAGAATCTGCCTGCCAATGCAGGGGACATGGGTTCGAGCCCTGGTCTGGGAAGATCCCACATGCTGCAGAGCAACTAAGCCTGTGCTCCACAACTACTGAGCCTGTGCTCTATGAGCCCACGAGCCACAACTACTGAGTCCACGTGCCACAACTACTGAAGCACACTCCCCTGGAGCCCGTGCTCCACAATAAGAGAAGCCATGGCAATGAGAAGCCCGCGCACAGCAACAAAGAGTAGCCCCTGCTTACCTCAACTAGAGAAAGTCCACACTCAGCAACAAAGGCCAGTGCAGCCAAAAATAAATAAATTTTAAAAATTATATATATATATATATATATATATATATATATATATATATATATATAAAAGAATATCCTGATGTCAGGGAGGAGTGGCCAAGATGGCAGGGTAGGAAGACCCTGAGCTCACCTCTTCCCACGGGCACACAAAAATTACACTATTTACAGAGCAACTATTGATGAGAAAGACTGGAAGACTAGGAGAAAATACCTCACACAATCAAAATATAAAGAAGGAACCACAACGAGATGGGTAGGAGGAGCAGAGATGTAGTATAGTCAAGACTCATACCCCCCAGGTAGGCAACACACAAATGGGAGGATAATTACGCTTGCAGAGGTTCTTCCCAAGGAGTGAGGGGTCTGAGCCCCACATCAGGCTCCCTAGCCCAGGGGTCCTGCACAGGGAAGATGATCCCCCAGAACATTTGACTTTGAAGACCAGCGTGGATTACTTATGGGAGAGCCAGAGGGCTCTGGGAAATAGAGATTCCACTCTTAAAGGATGCACACAAAATCTCACACACTCCAGGAGCCAGGGCTGAAGCAGTTATTTGAAAGGAGCCTGGGTCAGACCCACCTGATGATCTTGGAGAGACTCCCAGAGAGGCAGGGAACAACTGTAGCGCTCACCCTGGGACATAGACACTGGAGGCAGCCATTTTGGGGAGCTCATTCTGCCACGTGGACACTGGGTGCTGGCAAGCACCACTTTGGAATCCTCCCTCTAGCTTATTAGCACCAGTGCCCTGACCTGCCCATCAACCTTTAGGCACAACTACTGGGATGCCTCAGGCCAAGCAGCTAGCTGGGCGGGAGCACACCCCCATCCACCAGCAGGCCAGGTGACTAAAGACTTCCTGAGCCCATAGGTCCCCAGGACTCAGCCCTGTCCAGTAGAGGGCCCAGGATCTGGCCCCCAATTACAGTGTGCCAACCCTAACCCCGATTCTGAAAACTTGGCCTCTGTGCACCAGTGCTGAATCAAATCTCAGAGATAGAGTTCTGGGTGAAGTAGAAAAGAATAGCTTTATTGCTTTGCCAGGCAAAGGGTTACACAGTGGGCTCGTGCTTCTCAAAATTGTGTGTCCCAACCCAGGAGGATTTGGTGAGGAGTTTTATAGTAATAGTTCAAGGGTGGGGTTGCTGACAAGATTAGGGTGTGTGCCTCGCCTGCACTCCTTTAACCTGGTCTCAGGTAATATCTTGATGGGCTTCTCTGGTTCCTTTAGTCTGGCCTCAGGTGGTTTTCTCTGGTATGAAGAATGCTGACATCTTCCATTTGTTGGGGGTTTTAGTTCTATAAAGAGCTCAAAAGATATTATGTGTATCCCTGAGGCAGAACCAGGACTTGCCCCAAGGCTGCACTATTGTCTCTTGACTGCTCCTCCCTTGTCTCTGTATCCCCTCCCTTCCCTGATTAGCAACTGTTTGAATCTGTCCTTTGGGACTCAGGGAAGGTCATGGAGGTTGGAGTTTGTTCCCTACAAACAAGGAATGGCAGACATGGAAAAGTTTCCATGCCCAGGAGCCCCAAAGGGTCCTGCTTGGTTTCAGCCCCGGGACGACCAGGGCACTGCAGTCAGAGACCCTGTGACCAGGATTTGTGCACCAGCAGGCCCAGACCAGCTCCAAGAAATTTGGATGCCTCAACCAGCTGCCCCAAGATCCAGCCCCACTCACCAGCAGGAAAACACCAGCTTTGAGACACCCTGGACCTGGCACTCACCCACTCCAGAACATGGCTCCACACACCAGTGGGCCAGCAATAGCCTCAGGCCCCCATGTGACCCAACCTTGCCCACCAGTGGATGGCAGCCTCTGCACAAGGCAGAGCCTGGCAACCCGTGAGACTGGGGGTCAGCCACCACTACCAGACCACTTATAGCAGTTAGCCTGTCACAACAGAAGCATCCATGTGGCCTACATAGGGGGCACCCCTAAAGCACGTAGCTCTGGTGACCAGAGGGTAGTGTGCTGCTGAGACACATAGGATGTCTCCTACAAAAAAGGCACTTCTCCAAGGTTGGGAAACATAGTCAACCTACCAAATGCATAGGAATAAAAAAGCAAATTAGGCAGAATGAGGTGACAGAGGAACATGTTCCAAATGAAGGAACAAGATAAAACCCCAGAAGAACTAAGTGAAGAAGAGATAAGCAATCTACCCAATAGAGAACTCAAAGTAATGATCATAAAGATGATCAAAGAACTCAGGAGAAGATTGGATGAACAAATTGAGAAGTTAGAAGTTTTTAAGAGAAACGTAGAACATATAAAGAACAACCAAACAGAGATGAAGAGTACAATAAGTGAAATGAAAAATACACTTCAATGGTAGGTTGGATGATACAGAGGAGTGGATCAACAAGTTGGAAGACAGTAGCAGAAATCACTGAAGCTGGACAGAAAAAAGAATAAAAAGAAATGAGGACAGTTTAAGAGACATTTGGGACAACATCAAGCATAGAAACATTGGGATTCTAGGGGTCCCAGCAGGAGAAGAAAGAGAGAAAGGGGCAGACGTATTTGAAGAAATAATAGCTGAACACTCCCCTAACCTGGGAAAGGAAATGGACATCCAGGTACAGGAACACAGAGAGTCCCAAACAAAAAGAGGACCACACCAAGACACATTGTAAATAAAATGGCAAAAATTAAAGAAAACAGAGAGTATTAAAAGCAGCAAGGGAAAAGCAACAAGTTACAAACAAGGGACTTCTCAGCAGAAACTCTGCAGGCCAGAAGGGAGTGGCACAATACATTTAAAGTGATGAAAGGACGGACTTCCCTGGTGGTGCAGTGGTTAAGAATCCACCTGCCAATGCAGGGGACATGGGTTCGAGCCCTGGTCTGGGAAGTTCCCACATGCCGTGGAGCAACTAAGCCCATGTGCCACAACTACTGAGCCTGTGTGCCACAACTACTGAAGCCCGGGCCCCTAGAGCCCGTGCTCTGCAACAAGAGAAGCCGCCACAATGAGAAGCCCATGTGCCGCAATGAAGAGTAGCCCTGCTCGCCACAACTAGAGAAAGCCCACGCACAGCAACGAGACCCAATGCAGCCAAAAATTAAAAAAATTAAATCGTTAAAAAAAAAACAGTGGTGAAAGGGGAAAACCTGCAACCAAGAATACTCTACTGGCAAGGCTTTCCCTCAGATTTGAAGGAGAGATCAAAAGCTTTACAGACAAGCAAAAGCTAAGAGTTCATTACCATCAAATCTGACTTCTCTAAGCAAAACAGAAAAGACACAACTAGAAACATGAAAATGATGAAAGGAAAAATCTCACTGATAAAGGCAAATATACATTAAGGGTAGTACATCAATCACTTACAAAGCAGAAGGTTAAAAGACAAAAGTAGTAAAATCATCTATAACTGCAATAAGTAGTTAAGGGATACACCGAACAAAAAGATGGAAAATATGATGTCAAAAACAGTAAACATGAGGAGGGGAGTAAAAATGCGGGGTCGTTAAAATGCATTTGAACTTAAGAGGTCAGCAATATTAAAATAATTTTAATTATTTATAAATCATAAATTATAAAATATAATTTAATTATAAATTATAAAATAATTTATAAATTATTAAATTATTAAAATAATCAGATAGATACAAAGAGATATGCACAGTGTAGGGAATGTAGTCAATAACTATGTACTATCTTTGTATGGTGACATATTGTAACTACAATTATCATGCTGACCATTTTGAAATGTATAGAAATACTAAATCACTATGTTGTGTAACAGGAACTAACATAGTGTTGTAGGTCAACTATACTTCAAAAACAAACAAACAAAGTCGGAGAAAAAGAGATCAGATTTGCGCTTCCCAAAGGCTAGGGGTGGCGGAGGGGAATTGGATGAAGGTGGGCAAAAGGGACAAACTTCCAGTTATAAGATAAATAAGTACTACGGATGTAATGTACAACATGATAAATATAATTAGCACTGTCATATGTTATATATGAAACTGGTTAAGAGAGTAAATCCTAAGAGTTCTCATCATACGAAAAATTTTTTCTTTTTCATTAATTTTGTATCTATATGAGATGATGGATGTTCACTAAACTTATTGTGATAATCATTTCATGATGTATGTAAGCCAAGTCATTATGCTGTACACCTTAAACTTATACAGTGCTGTATGTCAAATATATCTGAGTAAAACTGGAAGAAAAAAAAGAATATCCTGATGCCACACACTGAAAAGGACAAGACATCACCTATGTAATATTACTGCCAAAATGTTTAACCTGATGGAATCAGGAAGCAGAAATCAGACAAACCCAACTCGAGAAGCTTTCTGAAAAACACCTGGATTGGATCTTTAAAAATGTCAATGTCATGCAAGACCAAAAAAAGCCTAGGAAATTGTTATACTTTAAAGGACACTAAGGACACTTGACAACCAAATGCACTGCATGAACTTTATTTGGAAACAAGATTTATTTAAGAAATCAGGTACAAAAACAATATTGGGACAATCAGACATTTTGAGTGAGGATCATATAGTAGGTAATTGTACTGTCACAAAGTTAAATTTTCTGAGTATGATAATTGCGTTAAGATCTTGTAGCAGACTAATCTTTTTCTTAAGAGATACATGCTGAAATATTTAGAGAAGATATACTGCAATGTCTTAAAGTAACTCTAATGATTCAACAAAACAGAGAGAGAGAGAGACAGAGAGACAGAGAGAGAAATAGAGAATATGACAAATGTGACAAAATATTAATAACAGGTGAGTCCGGGTGAAGGATGTTTGGGTGTTCTGTGCAATTTTCTTGCAACTACTGTCTGTAGGAGAGATATTTTCAAAAATAAAATTTGGGGGAAAAAGAGGATATTATGGGCCATTTTATTCCAATCAATTTGAAAACTTAGGAAAAGGTGACCACTTTTTAGAAAAAAAATAACTTGCCAAAACTGACTCAAGAAAGAATAGCCAACCTGAATTGTTCCAGGTAACCATAAAGAAATTATAACAGTAGTCAAAACACCTTTCACAAAAAACCCTCCAGGCTTCCCCACTGAATTCTGATAAACATCCTAGGCATAAATATTTTCAACTTGACACAAAATCTTAGAAAAAATAAAAAAGGTGGGATACTTCCCAACTCATTTCCTGAGGATGGAATAACCTTGATATTAAATCCTGTCAAGGACAGTTTGAGAAAGGAAAATCATGGGTCAATCAATCACACACTCATGGCATAGAATATTAGCAAACTGAATCCTACAGGATATAAAAAAGGAAAATACATAATATGCCGTGACTGGATTCATCCCAGGAATACAAACTTGATTTAATTTCAGAAAATAAGGTAATATCACATTCCACGTTATCAGATTACGGGAGAAAACCATGTTTAGAAAAAATAAATATTAAATGTCAATATCTGTTCATAATGTACTTCTAAAAAATTTACTGGGGTGGAGATTCAAGATGGCGGAAGAGTAAGACGTGGAGATCACCTTCCTCCCCACAAATACATCAGAAATACATCTACATGTGGAAGAGCTCCTACAGAACACCTACTGAATGCTGGCAGAAGACCTCAGACCTCCCAAAAGGCAAGAAACCCCCCACGTACCTGGGTAGGGCAAAAGAAAAAAGAAAAAAACAGACGCAAAAGAATAGGGACGGGACCTGCACCAGTGGGAGGGAGCTGTGAAGGAGGAAAGGTTTCCACACATTAGGAAGCCCCTTCGCGGGTGGAAATTGCAGGTGGTAGAGGGGGAAGCTTCAGAGCCGTGGAGGAGAGCACAGCAACAGGGGTGAGGAGGGCAAAGCAGAGAGATTCCCGCACAGAGGATCGGTGCCGACCGGCACTCACCAGCCCGAGAGGCTTGTCTGCTCACCCGCCGGGGCGAGCGGGGGCTGGCAGATGAGGCTCGGGCTTCGGTCAGATCCCAGGGAGAGGACTGGGGTTGGCGGCGTGAACACAGCCTGAAGGGGGCTAGTGTGCCACAGCTAGCTGGGAGTTAGTCCGGGAAAATGTCTGGAGCTGCCGAAGAGGCAAGAGACTTTTTCTTCCCTCTTTGTTTCCTGGTGTGTGAGGAGAGAGGATTAAAAGTGCCGTTTAAAGGAGCTCCAGAGACGGGCGCGAGCCGCGGCTATCAGTGCGGACCCCAGAGACGGGCATGAGACGCTAAGACTGCTGCTGCTGCCACCAATAAGCCTGTGTGCGAGCACAGGTCACTCTCCACACCTCCCTTCCGGGGAGCCTGTGCAGCCAGCCACTGCCAGGGTCCCGTGATCCAGGGTCAACTCCTCTGGGAGAACACACGGTGCGCCTCAGGCTGGTGCAACGTCATGCTGGCCTCTGCCACCTCAGGCTTGCCTCGCATTCTGCACCCCTCCCTCCCCGTGGCCTGAGTGAGCCAGAGCCCCCAAATCAGCTGCTCCTTTAACCCTGTCCTGTCTGAGTGAAGAACGACCTCAAGCGACCTACACGCAGAGGCGGGGCCAAATCCAAAGCTGAACCCCAGGAGCTGTGCGAACAAAGAAGAAAAAGGGAAATCTCTCCCAGCAGCCTCAGGAAGAGCAGATTAAATCTCCACAATCAACTTGATGTATCCTGTGTCTGTGGAATACCTGAATAGACAACAAATCATCCCAAATTGAGGAGGTGGACTTTGGGAGCAATGATATATATATATATATTTCCCTTTTTCTCATCTTGTGAGTGTGTATGTGTATGCATCTGTGTGTGATTTTGTATGTATAGCTTTGCTTTTACCATTTGTCCTAGGGTTTGCTTTTACCATTTGTCCTAGGGTTCTGTCTGTCTGTTTTTTTTTTTAAGTATAGTTTTTAGCACTTTTTATCATTGACGGATTTTTTTTTTGATTTGGTTGCTCTCTTCTTTCTTTCTTTTTTTATTGCTTAAAATTTTTTTAATAATTATTTTTTAGTTTCATAACTTTATTTTATTTTACTTTATTTTATTATATTTTATTTTATCTTCTTCTTTCTTTCTTTCTTTCTTTTCTCCCTTTTATTCTGAGCCGTGTGTATGACAGGCTCTTGATGCTCCAGCCAGGCATCAGGGCTGTGCCCCTGAGGTGGGAGAGTCAAGTTCAGGATACTGGTCCACAGGAGACCTCCCAGATCCACGTAATATCAAACAGTGAAAATCTCCCAGAGATCTCCATCTCAACGCCAAGACCCAGCTCCATTCAATGACCAGCAAGTTACAGTGCTGGACACCCTATGCCAAACAACTAGCAAGACAGGAACACAGCCCCATCCATTAGCAGAGAGGCTGCCTAAAGTCATAATAAGTCCACAGACACCACAAAACACACCACCAGACGTGGATCTGCGCACCAGAAAGACAAGATCCAGCCTCATCCATCAGAACGCAAGCACTAGTCCCTTCCACCAGGAAGCCTACATGACCCACTGAACCAACCATAGCCACTGGGGAGAGACACCAAAAACAACGAGAACTACGAACCTGCAGTCTGTGAAAAGGAGACCCCAAACAGAGTAAGTTAAGCAAAATGAGAAGACAGAGAAACACACAATAAATGAAGGAGAAAGGTAAAAACCCACCAGGCCTAACAAATGAAGACGAAATAGGCAGTCTACCTGAAAAAGAATTCAGAATAATGATAGTAAAGATGATGCAAAATCTAGGAAATAGAATGGAGAGAATACAAGAAACGTTTCACAAGGACCTAGAAGAACTAAAGAGCAAACAAACCATGATGAAAAACACAATAGATGAAATTAAAAATTCTCTAGAAGGGATCAATAGCGGAATAACTGAGGCAGAAGAACGAATAAGTGACCTGGAAGATAAAATAGTGGAAATAACTACTGCAGAGCAGAATAAAGAAAAAAAGAATGAAAAGAATTGAGGACAGTCTCAGAGACCTCTGGGACAACATTAAATGCACCAACATTCGAATGACAGGAGTCCAAGAAGAAGAAGAGAAAAAGAAAGGGACTGAGAAAATATTTGAAGAGATTATAGCTGAAAACTTTCCTAATATGGGAAAGGAAATAGTTAATCAAATCCAGGAAGCACAGAGAGTCCCATACAGGATAAATCCAAGGAGAAACATGCCAAGACACATATTAATCAAACTATGAAAAATTAAATACAAAAAAAAATAGTAAGAGAAGCAAGGGAAAACCAACAAATAACACACAAGGGAATCCCCATAAGGTTAACAGCTGATCTTTCAGCAGAAACTCTGCAATCCAGAAGGGAGTAGCAGGACATATTTAAAGTGATGAAGGAGAAAAACCTACAACCAAGATTACTCTACCCAGCAGGATCTCATTCAGATTTCATGGAGAAATTAAAACCTTTACAGACAAGCAAAAGCTGAGAGAGTTCAGCACAACCAAACCAGCTTTACAACAAATGCTAAAGGAACTTATCTAGGCAAGAAACACAAGAGAAGGAAAAGACCTACAATAACAAACCTAAAACAATTAAGAAGATGGTAATAGGAACATACATATCCATAGTTACCTTAAATGTAAATGGATTAAATGCTCCAACCAAAAGACATAGACTGGCTGAATGGATACAAAACCAAGACCCATATATATGCTGTCTACAAGAGACCCATCTCACATACAGGGACACATACAGACTGAAAGTGAGGGGATGGAAAAAGATATTCTGTACAAATGGAAATCAAAAGAAAGCTGGAGTAGCAATTCTCATATCAGACAAAATAGACTTTAAAACAAAGACTATTACAAGAGACAAAGAAGGACACTACATAATGATCAAGGGATTGATCCAAGAAGGAGATATAACAATTGTAAATATTTATGCACCCAGCATAGGAGCACCTCAATACATAAGGCAAATACTAACAGCCAAAAAAGGGGAAATCAACAGTAACAGAATCAGAGTAGGGAACTTTAACACCTCACTTTCACCAATGGACAGATCATCGGAAATGAAAATAAATAAGGAAACACAAGCTTTAAATGATACATTAAACAAGATGGACTTAATTGATACTTATAGAACATTCCACCCAAAAACAACAGAATACACATTCTTTTCAAGTGCTCATGGAACGTTCTCCAGGATAGATCATATCTTGGGTCAAAAATCAAGACTTGGTAAATTTAAGAAAATTGAAATCATGTAAAGTATCTCTTCCAACCACAATGCTATGAGACTAGATATCAATTACAGGAAAAAACCTGTAAAAAATACAAACACATGGAGGCTAAACAATACACTACTTAATAACCAAGAGATCACTGAAGAAATCAAACAGGAAATCAAAAAATACTTAGAAACAAATGACAATGAAAACACGACGACCCAAAAGCTATGGGATGCAGCAAAAGCAGTTCTAAGAGGGAAGTTTATAGCAATACAATCCTACCTTAAGAAACAGGAAACATCTCGAAAAAACAACCTAACCTTGCACCTACAGCAATTAGAGAAAGAAGAACAAAAAAACCCCCCAAAGTTAGCAGAAGGAAAGAAATCATAAAAAGCAGATCAGAAATAAATGAAAAAGAAATGCGGGAAATGATAGTAAAGATCAATAAAACTAAAAGCTGGTTCTTTGAGAAGATAAACAAAATAGATAAACCATTAGCAAGACTCATCAAAAAAAAGGGAGAAGACTCAAATCAATAGAATTAGAACTGAAAAAGGAGAAGCAACAACTGACACTGCAGAAATACAAAAGATCATGAGAGTTGGCAAGCAACTCTATGCCAATAAAATGGACAACCTGGAAGAAATGGACAAATTCTTAGAAATGCACAACTGCCAAGACTGAATCAGGAAGAAATAGAAAATATGAACAAACCAATCACAATCACAAGCACTGAAATTGAAACTGTGATTAAAAATCTTCCAACAAACAAAAGCCCAGGACCAGATGGCTTCACAGGCGAATTCTATCAAACATTTAGAGAAGAGCTAACACCTATCCTTCTCAAACTCTTCCAAAATATAGCAGAGGGAGGAACACTCCCAAATTCATTATATGAGGCCACCATCACCTTAATACCAAAACCAGACAAGGATGTCACAAAGAAAGAAAACTACAGGCCAGTATCACTGATGAACATAGATGCAAAAATCCTCAACAAAATACTAGCAAACAGAATCCAACAGCACATTAAAAGGATCATACACCATGATCAAGTGGAGTTCATTCCAGGAATGCAAGGATTCTTCAATATATGCAAATCAATCAATGTGATAAACCAAATTAACAAACTGAAGGAGAAAAACCATTTGATCATCCATCTCAATGGATGCAGAGAAAGCTTCTGACAATATTCAACACCACTTTATGATAAAAACCCTGCAGAAAGTAGGCATAGAGGGAACTTTCCTCAACTTAATAAAGGCTATATATGACAAACCCACAGCCAACATCATCCTCAATGGTGAAAAACTGAAAGCATTTCCACTAAGATCAGGAACAAGACAATGTTGCCCACTCTCACCGCTCCTATTCAACATAGTTTTGGAAATTTAGCCACAGCAATCAGAGAAGAAAAAGAAATAAAAAGAATCCAAATAGGACAACAAGAATTAAAGCTGTCACTGTTTGCAGATGACATGATACTATACATAGAGAATCCTAAAGATGCTACCAGAAAACTACTAGAGCTAATCAATGAATTTGGTAAAGTTGCAGGATACAAAGTTAATGCACAGAAATCTCTTGCATTCCTATACACTAATGATGAAAAATCTGAAATTAAGAAAACACTCCCATTTACCATTGCAACAAAAAGAATAAAATATCTAGGAATAATCCTACCTAAGGAGACAAAAGACCTGTATGCAGAAAACTCTACAACACTGATGAAAGAAATTAAAGATGATACAAATAGATGGAGAGATATACCATGTTCTTGGATGGGAAGAATCAACATTGTGAAAATGACTCTACTACCAAAAGCAATCTACAGATTCAGTGCAATCCCTATCAAACCACCACTGGGATTTTTCACAGAACTAGAACAAAAAATTTCACAATTTGTATGGAAACACAAAGGACCCTGAATAGCCAAAGCAATCTTGAGAAAGAGAAACAGAGCTAGAGGAATCAGGCTCCCTGACTTCAGACTATACTACAAAGCTGCTGTAATCAAGACAGTATGGTACTGGCACAAAAACAGAAATATAGGTCAATGGAACGGTATAGAAAGCCCAGACATAAACCCACACACATATGGTCACCTTATCTTTGATAAAGGAGGCAGGAATATACAGTGGAGAAAAGACAGCCTCTTCAATAATTGGTGCTGGGAAAACTGGACAGCTACATGTAAAAGAATGAGATTAGATCACTTCTTAACACCATACACAAAAATAAGCTTAAAATGGATTAAAGACCTAAATGTAAGGCCAGACAGTATCAAGCTCTTAGATTAAAAGATAGGCAGAACACTCTATGACATAAATCACAGCAAGATCCTTTTTGACCCACCTCCTAAAGAAATGGAAATAAAAACAAAAATAAACAAATGGGAATAAAAACAAAAATAAACAAATGGGACCTAATGAAACTTAAAAGGTTTTGCACAGCAAAGGAAACCATAAACAAGACGGAAAGACAACCTCAGAATGGGCAAAAATACTTGCAAATAAAGCAACTGACAAATGATTAATCTCCAAAATTTACAAGCAGCTCAATATCAAAAAAACAAACAACCCAATCCAAAAATTGGCAGAAGACCTAAATAGACTTTTCTCCAAAGAAGATATACAGATTGCCAACAAACACATGAAAGAATGCTCAAAATCATTAATCATTAGAGAAATGCAAATCAAAACTACAATGAGATAACTCACACCAGTCAGAATGGCCATCATCAAAAAATCTAGAAACAATAAATGCTGGTGAGGGTGTGGAGGAAAGGGAACACTCTTGCAATGTTGGTGCAAATGTAAATTGATACAGCCACTATGGAGAACAGTACGGAGGTTCCCTAAAAAACTACAAAGAGAACTACCATAAGACCCAGCAATCCCACTACTGGGCATATACCCTGAGAAAACCATAATTCAAAAAGTGTCATGTACCAAAATGTCATTGCAGCTCTATTTACAATAGCCTGGACATGGAAGCAACCTAAGTGTCCATCAGCAGATGAATGGATAAAAAAGATGTGGCGTATATATACAATGGACTATTACTCAGCCATAAAAAGAAACGAAATTCAGTTATTTGTAGTGAGGTGGATGGACCTAGAGTCTGTCATACAGAGTGAAGTAAGTCAGAAAGAGAAAAACAAATACTGTATGCTCACACATACATATATGGAATCTAAAAAAAACAAAACAAAAAACTGGTCATGAAGAACCTAGGGGCAAGATGGGAATAAAGACACAGACCTACTAGAGAATGGACTTGAGAATACGGGGAGGGGGAAGGGTAAGCTGTGACGAAGTGAGAGAGTGGCATGGACATATATACACTACCAGACGTAAAATAGATTAGCTAGTGGGACGGAGCCGTGTAGTACAGGGAGATCAGCTAGGTGGTTTGTGACCACCTAGAGGGGTGGGATAGGGAGGGTGGGAGGGAGGGAGATGCAAGAGGGTAGAGATATGGGAACATATGTATATGTATAACTGATTCACTTTGTTATAAAGCAGAAAGTAACACACCATTGTAAAGCAATTATACTCCAATAAAGATGTTTAAAAAAAATAAAGATATAAAAATTATTTTGTAATTTAATTTTTATTTTATATTGGAGTATAATTTACAATGTTGTGTTAGTTTCAGGTGTACAGGACAGTGATTCAGTTATACATATACATATATCCATTCTTTTTCAGATTCTTTTTCCATATAGGTTATTACAGAATACTGAGTAGAGTTCCCTATGCTGTACAGTAGGTCCTTGTTACTATAAGTATCTATTTTGCATATAGTAGTGTGTATCTGTTAACCTCAAACTACTAATTTATCTCCCCCACCACAACCTTTCCATTTGGTAATCATAAGTAGGTTTTTGAAGTCTCTGAGTCTGCTTCTGTTTTTTTTTTTTTTTATTTATTTTTTATTTATTTATTTATTTATTTTTATTTATTTTTATTTTATTTTTTTTTAAAACATCTTTATTGGGGTATAATTGCTTTACAATGGTGTGTTAGTTTCTGCTTTATAACAAAGTGAATCAGCTATACATATACATATGTTCCCATATGTCTTCCCTCTTGCGTCTCCCTCCCTCCCACTCTCCCCATCCCACCCTTCCAGGCTGTCACAAAGCACCGAGCTAATATCCCTGTGCCTTGCGGCTGCTTCCCCCCAGCTATCTACCTTACTACGTTTGTTAGTGTGTATATGTCCATGACTCTCTCTCGCCCTGTCAAAACTCACCCTTCCCCCTCCCCATATCCTCAAGTCCGTTCTCCAGTAGGTCTGCGTCTTTATTCCTGTCTTACCCCTAGGTTCTTCATGACATTTTTTTCCCTTAAATTCCATATATATGTGTTAGCATACGGTATTTGTCCTTTTCTTTCTGACTTACTTCACTCTGTATGACAGACTCTAGGTCTATCCATCTCATTACAAATAGCTCAATTTCATTTCTTTTTAAGGCTGAGTAATATTCCATTGTGTGCTTCTGTTTTGTAAATAAGGTCATTTGTATCATTTTTTAGATTCCACATACAAGTGATATCATATGGTATTTGTCTTTCTTTGTCTGACTTACTTCACTTAGTATGATAATCTCTAAGTCCATCCATGTTGCTGCAAATGGCATTATTTCATTCTTTTTTACACTTGAGTAATATTCCATTGTATACATGTACCACATGATCTTTTTTTTTTGGCTGCATTGGGTCTTTGTTGTGGCACGTGGGCTTTTTCTAGTTGTGGTGAGCGGGGGCTACTCTTTGTTGCAGTGCAACACATTAGAATTAGAACATTAGAGAATGTTCTAGTTTGCTAGAAGAGAATTTGAACATTCTCTTCTCATTGCGGTGGCTTCTCTTGTGGAGCACAGGCTCTAGGGTGCATGGGCTTAAGTAGTCGGGGCCTGTGGGCTCTAGAGCACAGGCTCGGTAGTTGTGGCACATGGGCTTTGTTGCTCCATAGCATGTAGGGTCTTCCTGGAGCAGGGATTGAACCCATGTCCCCTGCATTGGCAGGCGGACTCTTAACCACTGTGCCATCAGGGAAGTCCTGTACCACATATTCTTTATCCACTCCTCTGTCAATGGACATTTAGGTAGCTACCATGTATTGGCTATTGTAAATAGTGCTGCAGTGAATATTGGGGTGCATGTATCTTTTCAAATTATGGTTTTCTGTGGATATATGCCCAGGAGTGGGATTGCTGGATCATATGGTAGTTCTATTTTTAGTTTTTTAAGGAACCTCCATACTGTTCTCCACAGTGGCTCTACCAATTTACATTCCCACCAACAGTGTAGGATGGTTCCCTTTTCTCCACACCTTCTCCAGCATTTATTGTTTGTAGACTTTTTGATGATGGCCATTCTGATGGGTATGAGGTGATACCTCTTTGTAGTTTTGATTTGCATTTCTCTAGTAATTACTGTTGCTGCGATCTTTTCATATGCTTTTTGGCCATCTGTGTTGTCTTCTTTGAAAAAAATCTCTATTTAGATCTTCTGTCCATCATGTTGATTGGGTCATTTGGTTTTTTTTTATATGAGCTGCAAGAGCTGTCTGTATATTTTGGAGATTAATCCCTTGTCGGTTGCTTCATTTGCAAATATCTTCTCCCATTCTGTGGGTTTTATTCCCTTTGTTTATGGTTTCCTTTGCTCTGCAAAAGCTTTTAAGTTTAATTAGGTCCCATTTGTTTATTTTTGTTTTTATTTTCATTACTCTAGGAGGTGGATCCAAAAACATATTGCTGTGCTTTATGTCAAAGAGCGTTCTGCCTGTGTTTTCCTCTAAGTGTTTTATAGTATCTGGTGTTATATTTAGGTCTTTAATCCATTTTGAGTTTATTTTTTTGTATGGTGTTAGAGAATGTTCCAATTTCATTCTTTTACATGTAGCTGTCCAGTTTTCCCAGCACCATTTATTGAAAAGGCTGTCTTTTCTCCACTGTATATTCTTGCCTGTGTGGGTGGGATCTGGGTCCAAGTTCAACTGACATGTGTGGGGCCCCAACCTCCTCTGACCCCATCACGTACTCCATGGAGGGAGCTCACCTCATTTCCACTGAGGAGCCCTTGCCAGTCTAGGCACCCGGATTTGGGGTGGAGGGCCCGGGGGAGAGAAGAAGGTGGAGGAGAGAGGAGGCCAGAGTATACTAATCATTTCTCTTCATCCTGTATCTGCTGGCCTAGGGTCTCGCGCTACAGAGAGAAACACACGACTATAAGGAGCAACTTGGTATGAGGAACCAGGGACAGAGAGCGGTGTCTTAGTGAAGAACCCGGGTGGGCACCTGGGGTGGGGGTGGGCTGCAGGTGCGGTGGGCCTGGCAGGGACGATCATCCCTGTGGGGAGGAGAACCTCTCAGGCCTCCCCCTGGAGCTGGCTGTGCATGTACAACTGGGCATGTGTACAAAGAGAAAAGTACTGTCTGGACTGCATGCACACTTTGACAACCAGACCAGTCCTAGGGAATGTCCTTCTGATAGGACTTTTAGAGATGCCTCATTGATTTTTCCCTTGAACTGCTGCTTGGTGTGGCTTCTAAGGTTCTTGTTGGATTGTTTGTTTGTGTGTGTGACAAGTTCTGAGTGGTTGTGGCACGGCCCACAGCATGAGAGCTGTTGGCACATTTTGTTTCCCATTAGGAACCGGTTCCACATTCAGTTTGGGTGGTGGGGAGTGATCAGGCCCAGAGCTCTTTGCATCAGGTCTGGAGGGGTTTCAGGTTTCAGGGCTAGGTGGTTCCTCACGGGGATGAGGGACAGGCTTCTGTATCCCTGTGTCTGGAGCCCCTGCTAATGCCTGTCCCTGTTGCAGCCGCCATGCAGTACCTGGCTGACAAGTTGCAGACCCTTTGAAGTGAGTGTTACACACACCGCACCCCTTCCCACAGTCCTGGCTGTTGAGCAGGGCTGGGGGCTGGCCATGGCTTGAGGCTCTTCCCTGACTGCTGTTTCACAGGTTGAGCCCAGCGTCTTCCTGCAAGAGGAGCAGCTGGTACCTTTGGGGCCCTGGAGCTGTGGCCAAGCTCGTTCCCTCCTGTTCTGCCTCAGCTAGGGCTTCCTCTCCCCCTTGTTTTGCCCCCGCCCCACCCCAGTTTCACAGCAGTTTCCAATTAAAGTACCTCTCATATTCTGTGTTCTGCCTTCTCTCTGGAGGGGTAGGGGTAGTGTTTGGGGAAGGGGGCCAGGGCGGGGCGCTGTTCCACGTCAGAGCCTTTTCCACAACGGTACCTCTGGCATCCTGTGGTGGGGACTCTGGGCCAGCCTCTACTACCATCCCTGCAGTCAAGCCAGCGGAGTGCCACAGGTCTGGGTCCTGTGTGTGCTCTGCCTGGCCACATTGGCACGTCCTCCGTTTCCCCCGAAGGCCCTCTTCTAGTTCTCTCCAAACCCCCCTCCTCCTCTGGGGTCTGGCGGTTCCCATTCATCTCTGACATTCACCCTTCCCATCAGCAGGAACTCATGACCGCCTTCCAGAGCTCCAATCTGGAAGCATTCACATCCTGCCTGCCGTAGCCAGCTGACCACCCTCCTCCAGCCGGGTCGTCTGTACACCCTTGAGTGGAAATTGGCCCGTCAGGTTCTATGGCAAGTGTGGTTAGTCGGTGTGTGTTGTTGCATGGTCCCCGTCAAATACTCTTCCACAAGCCCCATGACACAGATTTTCCTGGAAATGATATTTCCGTGTCCCAGCTCAATCTCCCAGACTGTCTCTTTAGGACACACAAGATTGAGTCTGAACTCCATGTTCGATTTCTCCCTCACTCGAGGTTGGGGAGCACTTCCTTCCCTCAGCCAGGACCCAGGGCTGTACCAGCCTGAGACTCAGAGGGAGAGATTTGTGTTTGAGTGAGGCGAGGGTGGTTCTGCCTGGCACCCTTCCCGAAAGACCGGTGTTTTACTACACAAAAGGGGGTATGATGGTAGATTGGCCATTCAAGTTTGGCGACTGTGTGTCCCTGTGTGTGAATAAATGTAATCAGGGGTAATCTCCCTTGAGGGCGAAAGATGTGATTCAGGGAGTAAAGAGAGTAGTGGCTGGTCCAGGTTCTGGAAGGCATCGAATGAACAAAAGCAAGGGTCGGATCTGTTTTGTTCAAGGCTTGTCGTTAAATTCCCAAAACATGGGAGGGGGATGATGCAGAAGTCAGCAAACCCCACGACAGGGTGTCGGGATGCTCGAAATGCTGGATTCGCTGGAGGTGGCTCTCGATCCTACTCTGTGATCCTATGATGTCTGACAACTACTGTGGGTGTGGATGGAATGAGATTGGGAAGGGTGGCTCCTCAGAGTAGCTCATCTTAGAATCAGGGGACCCATATATGAGGCCACCCAACATGAGCTACCCGGGACAGGGGCAGGATGGGCACAGTGAGGACGGGAAGTAAGGAGTGACTGCACCTGGACAATGGGGAGCACTTGGGTCCACCCTTCCCCCATATTCTCACCCTGGCTCCCTTCCAGAGTCCATGGCATGAGCTCAGGTGGACAGACCACAGGTGGGATGGGACAGTCACAGACCTCAGGGTCAGAAAAGAACGTTCGTGGGACTTAATCCTTCCCCTCAAACCCCTCCCTGGAGAAGGTGGGCTTGATTGCTGCCCAGGCCTCTGGCTCGATTCCTAGAATGTACCCAGTGCCCCACCCAGCCTGTAGCAGGCTTATGTTCTAGCCCCTCTTGCTCCGGCACTGCTCCCCACTGAGCTGAGGCCATTACCAATGAGTGTGTGTGCACTTCGAGGAAACAGAGCTAGCTTAGACCTTGGACCTGCCTCTGACCAGTAGAGACAGTCATTCCAGGTCATGTGTCCCTGCAGACACTCTGGGGAGAGTGAAGCTAACTACAGGCTGGAGACAGCCACCACAGGAACTCGCTTCCCAGTGCACACTATGGATGTGAATAGAATGTTAACATGATTGTTAATAGAATGTTAATAGAAACCTTATTCAAAGTCACCCCAAACTGAAAGCAATCAAGATGTTATTCAACAGATGAACGAATAAAACCATACATCTATAAATGAAACATTTTTTAACAATACAAAGGAAGGAACTCTTGATACATGCAACAGCTTGGATGAATCGCGAATGCATTATGCTAAATGAAAGAAGCCAGTCTCAAAATGTTACATACTGTGTCACTGTGTTTGTATAATAGTTGGAAAAGGTAAAACTATAGGGATGGGAAACAGATCACCAGTTATCAGAGGTTTGGGATGGGGGAGGTGGTTTGACTACAAAGCAGCAGAATGAGGGAGATTTGGGGGCTGATGGAACTCTTTTGTATCCTGATTGTGGTGATAGTTACACAACTCTGTCCATGTGTTAAAACTCATGGTACTGAAAACAAAAAAGTTAATTTTACTATGTAATAAATCAAAATATATATAACTAAAAAAATTAAATGTGTCATACATAAAGGCTTGGGAATCATAATGGCATGCAAAACAGTACCAGCATTCTCAAAAGTGACATTGAAAGTCAGAAAACTTTTCAGCCTGAAATTATATATCAGCTATCAAATAAGCATGAAATTAAAGGTAATATTAAAGGTAATATTTGCTAATGCAAAGTCTTAAAAGAAATTATTACCCATGGTACCCGGAGAATGAGTCCCATCAAAACACTGTGGTAAACCAAGAACAATGAAGACATTAGTTCTAGGAAGCAGAAGATCCCACTTAGGGGTTTGGTAAAGGAGTGTTCTAGGAGCAACACTCTAGGCAACCAATAAAGATTGAACCTGTGTCCAGGAAAGTGATTTCCAACAACAAAGGAATGGACATGGTTGAAGATTGAGAAAATATTGCCAATAGGCCTATGACAGAAATGTAAGCTCTTGAGGGGAGGAACGTCATCTGTTTTTCTCAGTGATGTATCACCATGTGTTAGAACAGCACCATGTGTTTGAACAGTACCTTGTGAGTCCTCAATAGAGAATTGTTAAGTGGAAAGGAGAGAAAGAGTGAACGAGAAGAGAGGAATTTGAGACAGCAAGTATACACCGACTCTTAAGGAGTTTTTATGTGAAGGTGAGCAGAGAAAAATGGTGTAGCTTGAAGGGAAATTGGAATCAAAAGAAGATTTTTTTTAATTGGGAGAAACGACAACATACTTGTATGCTGATAGGAATGATCCAAAATAGAGAAAAATATTTATGAATGAGGGAAGTTTGTTTCTGATTGCCTGTATACTCTCAATGAAATGGGAAGCAAGGTCATCAGGTGAGAGCGAAGATGGTCCATGATCAGCAAGTACCCCCTCAACTTCCCCGGATCATCTTGTGATCTTCTTCTTTCTTTTATAAAGTTTTTATTTATTTTTTGGGGTGCAAAGGGCCTCTGTTGCTGCGCGCAAGCTTTCTCTAGTTGCGGTTAGCAGGGGCTACTCTTCGTTGCGGTGCGTGGGCTTCTCATTGCAGTGGCTTCTCTTGTTGTGGAGCATGGGCTCTAGGCACGCAGGCGTCAGCAGTTGTGGCACGCAGGCTCTAGAGCACAGGCTCCAGTAGCTGTGCCGCACAGGCTTAGTTGCTCCGTGGCATATGGGATCTTCTGGGACCAGGGATCGAACCCGTGTCCCCTACATTGGCAGGCAGATTCTTAACCACTGTGCCACCAGGGAAGTCCCGTGATCTTCTTGTATGGAACTTTTCATAATAAAGTGCTGTGAAAAATTAAAAAGAAGTGCTTTTGTTCATTAAAAGGTATGATAAAAAGCGTGAAGGCAAGCTAAAAACTAGAAGATACTTACAAAACATGAAATCATCAGAGAATTAAAGCATAGAATACATAAAGAATTTCCACAAATAAATATGCAAACAAGCCAAGGGGAAAGTGGGCAAAAGACACTAAATGAACACCTCATAGACAAGAAAATCCCCAAGGCCAAGCATATGAAAAGCTGCTCAATATTATTACTAATATTATTACTAATTAAGAAATTGCAAATTAAATCTACAATGAGACACCATTTCACTATCACAAGATTGACAACAATTTTGTACTTTGTTAATATCAAATGTTGATGAGGATGTGGAACACTTAAACACTGCTGGTAGGAGTAGAAATTAGCATGACCACATTGTAAAAAATCTGGCATGATCTAGTAATGTTGGAAATCTTCTTTCCCTATGAGATGACAAGTTCAGTCCTAAGTATGAGCACTGGAACACAGCTTCCCAGCCATTTTATTCTATGGCTCACACAGAAAATGATGATTGTATGGCATACAGGAGTCAGATGACAAAGTTGTTCAGGGCCAGAACCAAGCGGTCCAGGGGCTGCTGTCTGGCTGTCTCTGGAGATGAAGGCCTCAAAGTCCCAGGTCCAAAAGTTGGAAAGCTCTGCCCTGGAAGGCTCTTGTACGTGGGCACCAGGAAACATGTGCCAGAATGTTTATAATAGCACTATGAATAATATCTGCCCAAATGGAAACAACCCAAATTACCCATTGACAGTAGAATGGATACATAGGTTGAGATACAGTTGATTCTTCTTATTTGTAGATTCCATACTTGCAAATTCCCCTATTTGCTAAAATTCATTTTTAACCACAAATTAGTACCAGAGTGCTTTCCTCCTCATTCGAGAGAGCTGTGAGAAATTTGAGTTGGTGGAATATGTTCCCAGCTGAGGTCAAACAAGGTGACGCTCTGCCTTCTGGTTTCAGTCTCAGACTGCAAGCAAGTGTCCTTTTCATGATTTATTTGGTGCCACAAAGTTTGCATTTTTGTGCTTCTTTCTTGGTGATTTCATAATTAACGATGGCCTCCAACTTTAGTGCTGAAGTATTGTCTAGTGTTCTTGAGTGCAAAATGACTATGACGTGCACTCAAGAAAATATCTGTGTTACATAAACCTTGCTCAGGCATGATTTAGAATGCTGTTGGCTGTGAGGTCAATGTTAATGAATCAATAATATTTGTATTAAATAGAGTGCCTTTAGACAGAAACACACATGAAACATGATTACGCAGTGATCAGTCGATGAAAATGTTGTGACCAGCGGATGGTAGGAACTTGAAATTATATTTCCCTTAGGAGCAATGTTTCAGGATTGCCTAATTCAGTGTTCATGGCAACTTTATAGACTGCAAATAACTATCATGATAATGAGAGTCTACTGTATATTCATTTGGTGGAACAGTGTACAGCAATGAAAATGAACAATTGCCTGCCACATGCGACAACAGGGATGAATCTCAGTTACACAGTATCACACGGGAGAAGTCAGAAACAACACAGATGATTCCATTTACATAAAGACCAAAGGATGCAGCAAAACCAACGTTGTTAGGAATATGAACCTATGTAGAAAATAACTAAAGAAAAGGAAGGGAATGATGAAGACAAAGGATAGAGGTTACTTCTGAGGAGGGTGAAGGGAAAGGAATTGGAGCTTGCATGCAAGGAACTTCTAAGGTTATGGTGACATTTGAAAAAACACTGCTATAAAAGTTTACTGAGGGAATGAATGACTCCCATATCTGTATCCCTCTCCAGCTTTGATCCCTCACTGGTGTTCCAGAACCAAATTTCTAAGTGCATTCTGGCTAATTCCACCTGCATGTCCTATAAGAAACACAACCTTAATGTATCCAAAATCCTATCATTTCCCTCCCAATCTTTCTTTACTTCCTGTGTCCTTATGCTCCCCACCACAAAGTCACTCAAAACGGAAATGTTAGTCATCTTGGACTTCTGCTTCCTCGTGGTGGCCATAGAAACATGCCCCTCCGATCCACTGCAGGGAACATAGTAGATTGGCAAGTGCCAGCTGCCACTTCTCTGGCACCACCATTGTTTGTGCCAAGATCCCACATCCTCTGGGTAGCTCCCAGCCAGTGACTGAGCATGGCAGGGGCATACTGCTGCAGGACAGGGACTCCTCTAAATGGCAGCTGTAGGTTGGGGACTCCACATGAGCCTGAACAAACCAAACTAAACTGAACGAAAGTTTAGTGTTAGAACGAAACTGCATCAGAGATTCTTCTTATCTGACCCTCCTTTCCCCCACGTCTCTCTTACAGACGTCAGACCCGCATCGCACCCTGAAGAAGAAGACTCATTCCTGCTCCTTCTCCTTTATCCTTCACATGCCATTCTCCCATCATGTTCGTCCATGTCCAATCATGCCTTGGTGCCCGTATTTTTGGAGGACCCAAACTAACAAAAGTGGTACCAGGAGTGGTCTGAGAAGTTAGCTATAAGATGGGGTTTATGGACCAGCTCACTCACTGCCCAAATGACAAAGAGCATACCATTTTGAGTGTTATGTGGGGCATGGATAATCTCTAGCACAAGGTTACCTCCTGATTCCTTAAGGTTTTATCCATACGTACCTTGAAAAATATCCCAGTGGAGGGTCTTACTTGTGGCCTGTGAGATGATTCAGGCCTTTGAATGGTAGGGAGGGCACTATGTCTATAGGGAGGGCAGAGGCGGCTGTTCATCACTGTTATACTGGCGCCCTGCAAAGACATAATGAGAAACTAAGGGACATTACCAAACAGTTAAGGGCCAAGTGTAAGATTCATGGGGTTTTCTTGGTGGCTTACAAAATGCCCTTGCCTCCTGCAGAGACAGCTGAGTAGCTCACACATTATGTGATAACAAGAAGTGCAGAACTCCAGAGAGGTACACATCCTTGACAAACACAGGCCTGTTATGGGAAGGTCAGGGCCCTTTGTGGAGAAACTTCAGACTCTGAAATGTAGGCCGGGTATATTGGCATGGATGTCTCCAAACGTTGGCTTATCAGATCCAAACGTCCTGAGGCCTCAAAGCTTGCAGGGTGGCCCTTCCTTCCCCAGCAACAGCTAACACATGCCCTGTGCTGGTAGATGCTACAGAGTCCGCTCCCCCACAAAGTGACAGACGCCTCTCCCAGGGAAACCCTCATCTCTTCTCCATAAACTCACTGGGATATGCCGAGCCTGATGAGGGGAAAAAGAAATTATACACCAAGAAATAACAAGCCTGTACTGGCAGGAGCAGGGCAGTATCCCTGGGATTGGATTTTGAGGGTGCTGGATCAAGTGGACAGGAATATAAGAGAGGATAAGCAAGTTTTACTGAGCGGAGGCGCTTTCTCATGCCATGGGATTTAACACACGGGCAAGGACTCCAGGAGATGGAGGAAATTCACCGCCAGACTGGCCCTTTGAAACTTTGAGAAAGTGATGGCCCATAAGCAGAGAAGTGGAAATGCCTGCCTTGGATTGGCAGATGGCAGAGGAAGGAACAAAAAGGTTGAGTGAGGCTAGAACAGACAGAGAAGTTGAGGCCAGTCACATGGCCTCATGGTTATGTCCCACTGTAGGGCTGAGAGGACACATCACTCACTAAAGCCATCAGGAGTGTTCTGGTGAGAGGGGCCCCAGCATCACTAGAAGTTTGCTGGTTGCTCCCCTCTGCAGGCCAATGCCAATGATGGAAGGAAAGTGGTCCCAACCTGGGCTCATTACCACCCATGAGAGCCAACGAATTCTGACATAATAGAGGGCAGAGGGCAGCTCTTAACCAAGAGATGCCAGCAGACCACATTTCCAGTAACGACCAGCAAGGTCAGAGGGGCAGTCAAGAGTGCCTGCTTGACCGGCAGAAAGCTGAGAAGATGGCTCAGACAGCATGGCTCCCTAGGGGCAACTACAGCCAGCAAAAGGCAAGAATGCAAGAGAAGGAGGGCCATCATCCCCCTAAAAAGACACAGTCTCCTGCTCAGTTCCTGGTCCTGAGCCAGTTCACAGACTGGCCCCACTGAAGAGATGGATGAGTCTTTAGGAGGAAGGATCCAGAAACAAGGCAGTGGGTTATGACCGTCCCTAAAGAGAATGACTGTCATTTCTCAGGTGACTCTACCCTGAGGCTAGAAAAAGACCCAGACACTTCTACTACTACTGGACACAGGATCTGAGCTGACATTGATCCAGGAGGCCCAAAGTGTCGTGATGGGGCCTCATTAGAATGGGGTTTATGAGGCCCTGACATTAAAAAGAGTTGGGAATAGAGACCGGTTCACAGTGAGCTGAAGGGGTCCCTGGACCAAAATAGCGGTCATTTCTCCAGTCCCCAAGCTGATAATGATAAGTGATACACTTGGCAGCTGGAGCAGTGACTTCCACATTGGATCACTGCTCTGCAAGGTAAGAGCTATCCCGGTGGGGAAAGCCAAGAGGAACCTGTTACACTGGCTCCCACCCCAGGCCAAGAGAGTAAGTCAAAACCAGTATTGGATCCTGGTGAGCATAGAGTGCTAAAGCAGAGATTAGTGACATCATTGGAGACGTATGGGATGCAGGGGAAGAGGAGGTAGGAGAGCCACAGGGACGAAGAGAGTGGAGAAGGTGAGAAGAAGTTCCGGGAGTCTCTCTCTGGGGGAGGGAGGAAGGGAATGGAAATGGTGAGAGGGAAGACGGAGGCTTCCACTGAATCCACTGCTAATGTTTCCTAGGGTGCTGGTGGATGCAGGAGATTTTGCTATATCCTTCCTTATCCATTTTAACATATCTGAAATAGCACACCATGACTTAAAAAGTCACTGGGAGAAGTGGAAGCGGGCGGTATCCACAAACGGGCAGGCACCATCGGGGGCAGGCTCGAGGAGGAGGATTGCAGATTTACAGTGCACCCAATCTCCCCTGCTCTGAAACTTCCCCAGCATGGCCAGCTTCTCAGGTGCAGACCCAGAAAACTGGGCCTTTGAGTTCCACAGGCAACAGGGGTTCAGACACCCCAGGACGTCAGCCAGAGCAGGATGCAGGAGAGAGAGGTGACTGAAGACAGAGGAGTATGAACGGGAAGGAGCAGAAGGAAGGTATGGGAGGAATGGAGCGGTGTCAGAGTAGGAGTTGGGTGGCAGACAAGGGAAATTCTAACACCCATGGGCCGTGTAGAAACCAAGGGAGGCACCACTCCCCAGACATCAGTACTGCTCAGCTCAGGGGAGCTGAGAACTGACAGTTCCAAGAAAAATTGAGAGACACCTGGCTATCCACACCCACCGCCATCACAACTGGTAGGCCTTGGTTGTGCGTCCTTCAAAACTTTGAAACATACTTGTACATATACTTAAATGAATTCTCATATATTACATAGGATTGACTGGTGTGTGTGCGTGTGCCCACGCACGCGAGTGATTTAACCTACAAATGTGAATCCAAAGCCATCGTTCTGCAACTTGCAGTTTGAAGTCAGGCGGATGCTTTCGAAAGCTGTGAGAATGGCCTGATGCATTCCGTTGGACTGCCACGCTTTATGCTACTGGATGCTAAGCCACGTTGCATTCATCCATTTCCTTACTGACGGGAATTTGGAGTGTTCCCAGTTTTTCCCGTCACCAACACCCTTGTGCATGTGTTCTTGTACACTACAGGTACCAGCTTGTCTCCGGAAGAAGTACCAGGCAGCGGACTTGCAGGAGCATAGAGGAAATAGATTCTTTTTTCCTTCCTTTTAAAGATCTTGGGCTAAAAGCAAGGACTCTGGAGTCAGATTGATTGGTTTCAATCCTGCTGCTGATCCCCACGAGCCGAATGACCTTGGGCCAGTGGCCGAACCTCTCAGTGCCTGTTTCCTCACCGGTAAGAGGCCAGTAATAGTTGGTACTATAGTTAAAGGCGTGTCACGCGGATGCATTATTATTTATGCCCAGCGCTTAGAAGAGTGCCAGGCACAGAGTCCGTGCCAGCACTAAGTTGCTTTCGATGGATTCTGCCAAATTACCTCCCAAATGGGAATGTTGCACCACCGCCACAGGGGTTTGCTCCTAACCTCTCCCACCCTCGGAATGGTTAAGCTCTCTGAAGGTTGTCAACCTAGTGTGTGAAACCCGATTCGTGGTTTTAGTTCACATCTCCAGGATCAGCGGTGGGGAGCATCTTTTGGGGCGTAACTGGCCACTGCGATTTCCCCTTCTTTGAATTTGCCTCAGAGAGGGCGAAGGTCTGATGGCGCAAGGCCAACCCCAAGTCTATCCGGCAAACCCGCCTGCCAATAACGTCTGCTGAGCCACATTTGATGGAGCAGTTGAGACAGAGACCTTACAGAACGAAAATACGATCCCTTTGCTCTCTGGCCTACCCTTGATCACTGACTGCGGGACTCCTGTGCCCATTCTACTGTTGGGCCGTAAGGCTTGCCGTGGAAGGGAGGCTGGCAAATGCTTTCGGCGCGTGCTAGGCATCCAGCGCCTCCATCTTGACGTTTCATCCTCACCACCCCTGGAGCCCGGTGCCCTCACTCCCCGACGCCCTCCACCCCCTGTATAGATGGGAAACGGAGGCTCAGAGCTGTGACTCTAACAGGAAAGGGGAGGCCAGACAGGTGGAGGCGGGCCCAGAGGCTTGACAGAGGGAAGCACTCCCACCATCCCCTTCACCAGCCAACTGCCCGGACCGCCCACGGGCTTGCGAGCAAACCAGAGGCCCTCGACCCCATTGGTTAGGCTTCGAGGGGGCGGGCAAACAAGGCGCCTGCTGGTTGGCGGGGGCCTGAACAATGAGGAGGCTGCTGCGCGGGCGTGGGAGGCGCGCTGAAAGTGGCACGTCCTTCCTTTTGAGGCGAGCTCGTGCGGCGCGTGAGGTGGCTGACGCTGCCTTCTGAGCGCCGCACGCCTATCCTGCCGTGACCGCGACCGCGACTCGGGCCATCGACCGTCGCCCCGATTCCAGGGCCGCCCGGGTCGCGACATGAGCTCCCCGGATGAGGTGTTTGTGTGGAGAAGGCGTGTCCGCCCAAAGGGCAAGGAGCGGGCCGGCGTCCGCGCGGCCGGCCCCGCAGTCCCGCGGGGACCCGACCCAGGTCCCGAGCCTGGGGAGCCGCGGAGCGGCGAGGGCGGAGGCGGCTTCCCGGACACCGAGGGCTTCCAGTCGAAGCGGGAGATGCTAGAAGCGCGAGGGCCGGTGCTGTGGGGCCGCGAAGGCGGACCTGGCTCCCTAGATGACCACTCGAGGGACCTCCTGGACCTGATCGAGGAGTCTGAGGAGATCGAGGAGTCTGAGGAGGCTGAGGAGGCCAACCTGCAGCAGCTGACCGACCAGGACGTGCTGGGCGTCCGCAGGTACCCGTCCCCAGAGAGCTCCACTGCCTTCAGAGAGTCCACCGTGTTGACACTGCGCCTCGAGGCGGGTCCCGGCGGTCGAGGAGAGCCCGGCCAGAGCTGTGGGGAGGCGCCGACGGCTCCAGCCGACCCTCTCCACCTCGGTGGGCCTGAAGCGGGCCGGGCCTTGGGGAACCCTAAGAGAGGCACTAAGCGTAGATTGAACGTGGCTGCGGATCGCCAGCGGCGATCCGCGGAAGGCCTGACCTGGCTGCTGTCCGACTCCGAGTCCTCAGATGAATTCAGTGAGACACAGCTGATGACGGTGAGCACTTACCCCAGAGGAGGAGGCCAGGCCAAGCCCAGCAGACCCGAGGATCCCGGGGACACTCCCAGACACTCGAAGTTCCAAGCCAGGGAGAATTTCCTTCACGTGACAGGCTCTTCCCTGTCGTCGGCTCCGCGAGGACTCTCTTCGGTTGTGGAAAGGCAGGGCGTGGGAGAGCAGGGCATCTCTTCCCCTAAGAAAATGCAGAGCGTGCTGTGGGGGAAGGGGGGCAGCAAGCCCAGCTACCCGGGAGCTGCTGCTGCTGCTGCTGCTGCTTCTGCTTCTGCTTCTGCTGCTGCTGCAGGTGGCCTGCCGCGGGTCACTCCTAGGAAGAACGGAGCCCAGGAGAAGAAATCCGTCGGGGGAGCATCCAAAGTTGCCCTGGGGGAAACCTTCCGTTCCCGGGGTCAGCGAATCTCGGCAAGTCCCGTGGAACCGGCCACCTTCCCCCCAATCTCTGGTATTCCGCAGCCTGGGAGACCCAAGAGTTATACCTTGGTCCTTTCGGGAACCAAACAGTCCGAGCACAGCGGCGCTGGGAAGAAATCCGTGGTCAGGTGGGCAACGGAATCTGAGGCGGTGGCGGGAGAAGATAAGGACCCAAATAGAGACCCAGCCCCAAAGGGCCAAGTGAGTAGGCCATGCTCCTCCTCTCTCCCCACTCTTCCCCCCCCCACAGCACCCAGGGCACACGTCTTCACCCATGCTGCCTCTGTCCACTCCTCAGAGGTCAGCATTGGGTGCCCCTCGGTCACTGGGTCATTACGATGCCACATCGGGCTCCTTTTCCTAGGGACAAACATTAAGGTAGCACTTCGGGTATCCTGGGCCCGGTTCTCCACCCTTGGCCTCTTTCCAGCCTCCTCTGAGAGACTTGGGCTGGGATGGAAGGGAGGGCTGGTAGCTGAATTGGGTAGGGGGATCCCTTAAAAGCTTCCCCGGAAACCCTCAGTATTTAGACTCACCAGCTTCCTAAATCCTCTTTCCTAGCAGTTCCCCAGACCTTCCTGGCAGGGGGCCTGGGCTTTCTCAGTGTCCCACTGTTATCCCTAGATCAGCTCTGCCTGCTGGCCTGGGGATGACAGAGGGTGAAAGTGCTAATGAGATCAGCCTTTCAATTCCCTTCCCAATTCCCTGCCTCACCCTGGCGGGAATCACACATCTCTCTCTCTCACTCTCTCTCCCTCTCTCTCTCTCTCTCTCTCTCTCTCTCACACACACACACACACACACACACACACACACACACTTCCTTAGTCCAAATCAGTGAGAAATTTTTGTTTCAGCTGCTAACTCACAGGCCAGCGGCATCTTATCTGCGCATGCATCGTAGAAAAGCCAGCAGTGGCGACGTCAACACCCGAAGCCCCCAAGATCCAGGACACTCAGAACCCTTGGCCCTGAACCGGGGAGTAGTCATGCCCAGGGGGCCTGCCCCCTCAGGTGAGTGTCGTGGGTTTGATATGAGGGGAGGGAAGAGGGGTTGAGGACAGAAACCTCTGCCTCTGTCTCGGCTGGGGGCACAGCCTTGCTCCCAGGCAGCTTCTCCCACAGGAGACGGGGTGCTGGCAGGGCTGGCCTTGAGCCACATCATCCTCTGTGTGGGGTTTGTGCGACCGGGGTGATCGGTGGCAGTGCCCCAAACAGCTGCTCCGGGTGTAGACTTGCAGGGGAACAGCCTTTTCTGTTAAGTCCTGTTCGGCCACATTGCTCTCCCAAGTGCTGGCTGTGGGTGCAGCTCTGGGAGGGTCGAATCCAGAGCCACATTGTTTGGGGACCACAATGGCGAAATGGCTGCCCCCGGGGAACAGGGGAGGCAGGCCCAGAGACAAGGTTCCAGCCGCTGGGGAGAGCAGGGGCGGCTGGTTGCCAGCAGAGGGTGGTGCTGCCTCACCTCACTTTAGAGCCCCCTTGGCCCTTTCCACCTCACTGGGAGCCTGGGAAGCTGGATTGTGTGTCCGTTCCCTCTCAGGTGACCGGGAGCCACTTGACCATCCCCCAAGACCGGAAACGCAGCAGCAGCCACTGGGAACGCCCTGCTGTCCTTGGGTAATGCTTCCTCTGCATCCTGGAAATGCAGGCCCAAACTCAAGGGTGGGAACTGGGTCCAAGTTCAGCTGACATGTGTGGGCGACCCCTCCCCTGCCCCCATCACGTACCCCACGGAGGGAGCCCACCTTCTTTCCACTGAGGAGCCCTTGCCAGTCTAACCACCCGGCTTTGGGGTGGAGGGCCCGGGGGAGTGGAGAAGATGGAGGAGAGAGGAGGCCAGAGTATACTAATCATTTCTCTTCCTCCTCTGTCTGCTGGCCTAGTGTCTCGAGCTAAAGAGAGAAGTAGAAGAACTTAAGGAGCAACTTGGTATGAGGAACCAGGCCCGGAGAGCGGTGTCTTAGTGCAGAACCGGGTGGGCACCTGGGGTGGGGGTGGGCTGCAGGTGCGTCCTGGCAGGGACGATCATCCCTGTGGGGAGGAGAACCTCTCAGGCCTCCCCCTGGAGCTGGTTGTGCATGTACAGCTGGGCGTGTGTACAAATAGCAAAGTACTGTCTGGACTGCATGCACACTTTGACAACCAGACCAGTCCTAGGGAATGTCCTTCTGATAGGACTTTTAGAGATGCCTCGTTGATTTTTCCCTTGAACTGCTGCTTGGTGTGGCTTCTAAGGTTCTTGTTGGATTGTTTGTTTGTGTGTGTGACAAGTTCTGAGTGGTTGTGGCACGGCCCACAGCATGAGAGCTGCTGGCACATTTTGTTTCGCTTTAGGAAACGGTTCCACATTCAATTTGGGTGGTGGGGAGTGATCAGGCCCAGAGCTCTTTGCATGGGGTCTGGAGGGGTTTCAGGTTTCAGGGCTAGGCGGCTCCTCACGGGGATGGGGGACAGGCTTCTATATCCCTGTGTCTGGAGCACCTGCTAATGCCTGTTCCTGTTGCAGCCGCCATGCAGTACCTGGCTGACAAGTTGCAGACCCTTTAAAGTGAGTGTTACACACACCGCACCCCTTCCCACAGTCCTGGCTGTTGAGCAGGGCTGGGGGCTGGCCATGGCTTGAGGCTCTTCCCTGACTCTGCTGTTTCACAGGTTGAGCCCAGCGTCTTCCTGCAAGAGGAGCAGCTGGTACCTTTGGGGCCCTGGAGCTGTGGCCAAGCTCGTTCCCTTCTGTTCTGCCTCAGCTAGGGCTTCCTCTCCCCCTTGTTTTGCCCCCGCCCCGCCCCAGTTTCACAGCAGTTTCCAATTAAACTACCTCTCATATTCTGTGTTCTGCCTTCTCTCTGGAGGGGTAGGGGTCGGGGTCGGGGTAGGGGCCTGGGGCGGGGCGCTGCTCCACGTCAGAGCCTTTTCCAGAACGGTATCTCAGGCATCCTGTGGTGGGGACTCTGGGCCAGCCTCTGCTACCATCCCTGCAGACAAGCCAGCGGAGTGCCACTGGTCTGGGTCCTGTGTGTGCTCTGCCTGGCCACATTGGCACGTCCTCCGTTTCCCCCGAAGGCCCTCTTCTAGTTCTCTCCAAACCCCCCTCCTCCTCTGGGGTCTGGCAGTTCCCATTCATCTCTGTCATTCACCCTTCCCATCAGCAGGAACTCATGACCGCCTTCCAGAGCTCCAATCTGGAAGCATTCACATCCTGCCTGCCGTAGCCAGCTGACCACCGTCCTCCAGCCGGGTCGTCTGTACACCCTTGAGTGGAAATTGGCCCGTCAGGTTCTATGGCAAGTGTGGTTAGTCGGTGTGTGTTGTTGCATGGTCCCCGTCAAATACTCTTCCACCATCCCCATGACACAGATTTTCCTGGAAATGATATTTCCGTGTCCCAGCTCAATCTCCCAGACTGCCTCTTTAGAACACATGAGATTGAGTCTGAACTCCATGTTCGATTTCCCCCTCACTCGAGGTTGGGGAGCACTTCCTTCCCTCAGCCAGGACCCAGGGCTGTACCAGCCTGAGACTCAGAGGGACAGATTTGTGTTTGAGTGAGGCAAGGGTGGTTCTGCCTGACACCCTTCCCGAAAGACCAGTGTTTTACTACACAAAAGCGGGTATGATGGTAGATTGGCCATTCAAGGTTGGTGACTGTGTGTCCCTGTGTGTGAATAAATGTAATCAGGGGTAATCTCCCTTGAGGAAGAAAGATGTGATTCAGGGAGTAAAGGGAGTAGAGGCTGGTCAGGTTCTGGAAGGCATCGAATGAGCAAAAGCAAGGGTCGGATCTGTTTTGTTCAAGGGTTGTCGTTAAATTCCCAAAACATGGGAGGGGGATGATGCAGAAGTCAGCAAACCCCACGACAGGGTGTCGGGATGCTCGAAATGCTGGATTCGCTGGAGGTGGCTCTCGATCCTACTCTGTGATCCTATGATGTCTGACAACTCCTGTGGGTGTGGATGGAATGAGATTGGGAAGGGTGGCTCCTCAGAGTAGCTCATCTTAGAATCAGGGGACCCATAAATGAGGCCACCCAACATGAGCTACCCGGGACAGGGGCAGGATGGGCGCAGTGATGATGGGAAGTAAGGAGTGACTGCACCTGGACAATGGGGAGCACTTGGGTCCACCCTTCCCCCATATTCTCACCCTGGCTCCCTTCCAGAGTCCATGGCATGAGCTCAGGTGGACAGACCACAGGTGGGATGGGACAGTCACAGACCTCAGGGTCAGAAAAGAACGTTCGTGGGACTTAATCCTTCCCCTCAAACCCCTCCCTGGAGAAGGTGGGCTTGATTGCTGCCCAGGCCTCTGGCTCGATTCCTAGAATGTACCCAGTGCCCCAGCCAGCCTGTAGCAGGCTTATGTTCTAGCCCCTCTTGCTCCGGCACTGCTCCCCACTGAGCTGAGGCCATTACCAATGAGTGTGTGTGCACTTCGAGGAAACAGAGCTAGCTTAGACCTTGGACCTGCCTCTGACCAGTAGAGACAGTCATTCCAGGTCATGTGTCCCTGCAGACACTCTGGAGAGAGTGAAGCTACCTACAGGCTGGAGATAGCCGTCACAGGAACTCGCTTCCCAGTGCACACTATGGATGTGAATAGAATGTTAACATGAATGTTAATAGAATGTTAATAGAAACCTTTTCATAGTCACCCCAAACTGAATGCAATCAAGATGTTATTCAACTGATGAACGAATAAAACCATACATCTATAAATGAAACATTTTTTAACAATACAAAGGAAGGAACTCTTGATACATGCAACAGCTTGGATGAATCGCGAATGCATTATGCTAAATGAAAGAAGCCAGTCTCAAAATGTTACATACTGTGTCACTGTTTGTAATAATAGTTGGAAAATGTAAAACTATAGGGATGGGAACCAGATCACCAGTTATCAGAGGTTTGGGATGGGGGAGATGGTTTGACTACAAAGCAGCAGAATGAAGGAGATTTGGGGGCTGATGGAACTGTTTTGTATCCTGATTGTGGTGATAGTTACACAAATCTGTCCATGTGTTATACCTCATGGTACTAAAAACAAAAAAGTTAATTTTACTATGTAATAAATCAAAATATATGAAACTAAAAAAATTAAATGTGTCATACATAAAGGCTTGGGAATCATAATGGCATGCAAAATAGTACCAGCATTCTCAACAGTGACATTGAAAATCAGAAAACTTTTCAGCCTGAAATTTTATATCAGCTATCAAATAAGCATGAATTTACAGATAATATTAAAGGTAACATTTGTTCATGCAAAGTCATAAAAGAAATTATCACCCATGGTTCCTGGAGAATGAGTCCCATCAAAACACTGTGGTAAACCAAGAACAATGAAGATATTAGTTCTAGGAAGCAGAAGATCCCACTTAGGGGTTTGGTAAAGGAGTGTTCTAGGAACAACACTCTAGGCAACCAATAAAGATTGAACCTGTGTCCAGGAAAATGATTTCCAACAACAAAGGAATGGACATAGTTGAAGATTGAGAAAATATTGCCAGTAGGCCTATGACAGAAATGTAAGCTCTTGAGGAAGGAACGTCATCAGTTTTTCTCAGTGATGTAGCACCATGTGTTAGAACAGTACCTTGTAAGCCCTCAATAGAGAATTGTTAAATGGAAAGGAGAGAAAGAGTGAATGCGAAGAGAGGAATTTGAGACAGCAAGTATACATCGACTCTTTAGGAGGTTTTATGTGAAGGTGAGCAGAGAAAAATGGTGTAGCTTGAAGGGAAATTGGAATCAAAAGAAGGTTTTCTTTAATTGGGAGAAACTGACAAGATACATGTATGCTGATAGGAATGATCCAAAAT